>NW_025999968.1:17471475-17592064 GCF_001458135.2 Marmota marmota marmota | reverse complement strand
TTTTTTTTTTTTTTTGAGACAGAGTCTAACTTGCTTAATTGCTGAAGCTGGCTTTAAAGTTGTGATCCTCCTGCATCAACCTCCTGGGCCACTGGGATTAGAGGCTTGCACTACCTCGCTGGCTCTAAAACATTCACTTAGTTTTTAATTGGATCGCTTGTATTATTTTACTATATTTTTACAAAAAATGTCAAAGGGATGAAATTAAAACATCACAGATTCCTTTATTACTTTAGAACAACAACACGAAAACTTCCTTATCTAAGTAGATAAAGACACCAGACAAGGGCTGGGGTTATAGTTCAGTGGTAGAGCACTTGCTTAGCATATGTGAGGCACTGGGTTCGATCCTCAGCACCACATAAAAATAAATAAATAAAATAAAGGTATTGTGTCCATCTACAACTAAAAAAAAAGACACCTGACAAACAACACAGTGGCTTTGTTCTTGAAATCCACTTAAATTTCACCTATTATTTTTCTCATATCTTACTAATATATTGGGGAAAAATATTTTAGAATCTCATCTTGAGATGGCTAATTCTTCATTATTTTGGGCCCTAGACATGCATTCTGTTTAGGATTAAGAGTGTTTTGTCCACCCTCCTGAAATTTCATTGTTTGGGGAAGAATGGGTTACCTGCTCACATCTAGAGGAGTGGTGGAGGCCATCATTCACTGGTCCCTAACCTGTTTTGTTTTCCTCTCCTTGACAGAGCTTCCTATTTGTCCATCAATCTCTGGCCAGAAACTCAGCTGGAACCTCCTTATAATATAATGGAATAGCCATAGCCAGTCCCTGGGTTAAAATAGTACTGTAGAATTTTATTGTTGAAATTCTTTTACTTTGGTTCTAAATTTCCTTTTGATTTAGAGACTATGTCTGCAAGATCATAATTTCAAAGAGTTATTGACTCTTCTTTTAGACCAGTGTACAGACAACACACATGAAACTATCAGCGCATAACCCTTTCTACTCTTTGGGGTTAACCATCATGTGTGTAACTCCTGTTAAAATAATAAAAGCATAATTCTGAATTTAGAACAATTGACTCTTGTTTTTATTGTTTTTCTGATTGTATGAACAATAAATGATTTCTTAAACATCCAAGAACACAAAATAATGTGTAAAATACAAGGTGAAATCACCCCCTTAGAGCTGCATTTTCTTATATGGACGGTAGGCTTCTAGCCACATGTAAGCTAATGAGCATTTAAAATGTGGCTTGTCCTCACCGAGACATGCTGTAAATGTAAAATATACTTTGAATTTTAAAGACATAATTAAAAACAAGAATGTAGCTAAGCACAGTGGCATAGGCTTGTAATTGCAGTGACTTGGGAGGATGAGACAGAAGGATTGCAAGTTTGAAGCTAACCTTGGCAATTTAATGAGACCCTTTCTCAAAGTAAACAAAGCAAAACAAACTGCTGGGATTTAGCTCAGTGGTACAGCATCCCTGGGTTCAATCCCCAGTATTTACATAGAACCAAGAAAAAACAAAATAAAAACCCAAAACAAGAATGTAAAAACATTAACATTAATTTTTAAACATGCATATGTTGAAAGGAGAATATTTTTTGGTATATTGGGTTAAATAAAACAATATGTTTCTTTTTACTTTTTAAAAATATGACTTAGAAAACTGAAAATTTCATAAAATCTATACTTTTTTTTTTTTTTACTGGAAAGTGCCACCTCTTAGCAATAATAAATTTAAAAAATCACTGCCTTTTATTGAGGTTTACCATACGCTAGAGACACTGTTTTGGGTCTCTAAGATTTTTAATTGAATTATCACGGTGGTGATAATAGTTTGGAAATTATCATTGCCATTTTTCAGAAGGCAAAGCACAATTTAAATTACAAGTCCAAGATTAGGAGAAACATCACATATATTTCTATACGTAAATAGGTTACACATAAAAATATATGAAATTAGGAGAAACATTACTAACATATAAAGTAGTTATCACAAAGCCTAGCATATAGCAGGAGATAAATAATGATAATAGATAATAAAGAAAGTTAAAGCTCATTTGGGGCTTCTAGATAACTTTTAAGTGGATATTTCATAGCAGCAGTCTCCTTCCTTGTTATGGTTCATAAATAAGGTTGCAAGACCTTAAAGGTCTACCAATGAATAATAACCAAGAAAGGGCATATTTAATTTAATGTACCTAAATCTTTGAATAAAGATTTGTGTGTGTGTGTGTGTGTGTGTGTGTGTACATGTGTGTATGTGTGAGATATTGGGGATTGAATCCAGTGGTACTTTACCACTGAGCTACACTCACACTTTGAGACAGGGTCTTATTAAATTGCCAAAGCTGGACTTGAACTTTCAATCCTATGGTCTTACCCTTCTGAGTAACCGGAATTATAGCCATGGGCCACTGTGCCAGGCTAATGACTTTTTTATTGTAAAAAAATATCGGCATATTTTTTAAATCTTTACAGTATTACAATTCATTATATTAATAACAGTTTTAAAATTTGAAAACTTAAAAACTATTATGTTTATTTCCCTAACAGATAATTGGAAAACCACCTTCGTTTTGTCAAGGTAAATTGTACTAATGTTGTTCCAGTTTTTTATCTACTTAGTACTTTGCGTTGTCTAAACTATATAATACTCTCCAGAAATCCACTATTACAACAATCTCCTTCCTGCTGCGGATCTACATTTCAGTTTATCCTTGTTATATGAGCAGTGTAACTTTTCTAAAACACAAGCTCCATTGTGTCAATCCCTTACTTAAAAACACCAAAAGAAAACTAGTGGATTGAAAGGTGGGAAGCAGAGTGAGGCCAGTAGTTTATAGGTGACCTTTGAAAGTTGACTTTCAAGTGGGAGCTTTTGCGAATGGGATTAATTCAATAAAAGGCATTGTTTTACTTGGTTCATGCCAGTATGGTTGGCAGATGAATTAGAGCCAGCAAAGATGAGTCAGGGCAATTGTCTGTTGGGGATCAGGTATACTGGGCTGATAGAAACAAAAATGTTTCTTGTAGACCCCGGGCCTTGCCAAAGAAATACTACCTTGCTGAGAGGCTCACAGTTTTAATTAGTAGAAAGCTCCAATTTTTTTAGAATTTGTAGGGTTAAATATATAGAAAATGAGTCAATTAGTTAAATGGGTAGCCATTTGATTTTGGACATAAAATCTGTATCTGAAGCACAAAAGAATTTCTGTGCTATGATTGAAGGGTTGCTGAGTCATTTCTGCATGTGAGACCTTGCCCAGGAACATCTGGACTTTTTAAGAGCCATAACTATGCTTCTGCCATTAGGATCCCAGGGCAGGTAAACCAGTTAAAACTTTGTTTTGGTTCTTGTTGGGGTTACCAGTACCCCGGGAGAGCAGATTCCTGTTTGGAGCTATGAACTGGCCAGGAAAATAAAGAGTCTGAAAATAATCAAAAAGGAACAGAAGACAATAGACAGAAATAGTTATAAAGGCAGGGCATTGGTGGGTCTTCCAGCCCTGATAGGAACTGGAACTGAACAAGGGAAAAAGGCCCAAATCCTTTTTTTAAGGGGAACTATGTCAGATGGGTTTCAGTGTGGTAGGCTTCTTGAGGAAAACAGGATAAAAATGGGGAAAACAAGTTGGGGCTTGGCAGGTTCCACCATCTCCAGGCAGCTGCGTTTGAACCTAGGGCTGTGAGCTAAGTCAGGGTACCAGCATGATCTGGGCTTTCTTGGATGGGGGAATTTCACCCAGGAGTTCCCAGAAAAATAGTCTCCCTGCCTTATGATACTCAAACAAACCCATAATTTATACACTGTTTCCAACAAGTTCTTGCTGTAAATTTGCAGAAATCTGTGATTCTGAAGTACTCTCTAAACTTCCAGAATTCCCTCCCAAGTCATTACTGTCAACATTTTGTTTCTCCCTGAGCTAGATAGATAGTCTTTTCAATCATCCTGGCTCATTTCAGGTGTGAAAGAAATGTGACCCTTGTCAGAATAAAAAGGGAGTCACTTTTGTCAACCCTAACAACAACAACCATAAATAAAGCTGGAGAATTATGAAGGAAGGATTTCTTCCTTATGATTCTATTATAATAATTATCATAAGAGATTCTGGCAGAGCCACAAGCTTGCACAAAAGCCACCATAACCATACACAAAAACCAACAAACCAAAACAAACAAACAAACAAACAAACAACAAAAAAAACACTTTTACAAGAACATCTGCCCAGTAACTGTTCATCTTGGACTGACTCCACTTTCTAAAATTTACCTTTGTGACTCAGATTGTTTCAAAATATCTGATGTAATCTTCATTTTTGTCTTTAAAAACATTCCCTTGGCTTAGGGATGCATGTTGCTCAGTGATAGAGCACTTTGCCTAGCATGTGAAGCCTTGGGTTTGATCCCCAGATCCACAAAACCAAAAAAACAAAAGCTAAAAATAAAACAACAAAAGTAATTCCCTTCCCTCAACTTACTAGAATATGTTAGTAAATCAGGCCCATTTTGCCTGCCATGCAGTAGGCCACTCACTGAAATGTCTAGTTTTGCAAAAGAGAACATGTTTTGTCACAATGTGGCCAAGTGTGTATAGCCAGGAGAGCAAGTCTCAAGTCTACTTCCAGGAAGACATGGTTTGAGATATGTATGAGCAGGTACAGGGAAAAGTGACTGGAGGTTAACTATGAGAAGGTGGAGGGTTAGGTCTAGGAGGTTTAATCAGTAACTAAGAGTGGGTGGTTTATTCAGGTTTCCCCTCCGTTTCAAATATTCCCATAGTTTACTATGGTATACACATTCCCATCAGAGGGCTGTTCTATTCCCAAATAAATTCACTGGAGAATCTCTCTTTGGTTGTTTTTTTATTTTAGTTGACACAGAGAACAGGCAATATTCATATTTGCTGCTCTTACACATATAATAAGACTGTGTTCTCTAGGAAATGGGTCTCTTGATTAAAGGAAAAAGAATACTCCTTCTCATTGCCTCTTCAGATCCAGGTTCAGACTAATCCCGTGGGAAATAGAAAAAAGCTAAGGCAAATGAAGCCAGAGGTAGTAGAACCTGGGAAGGAGGGAGTCCTTACAGAATCAAATGCCTTAAAATCTAGAAGCTTGAGTTACTCGATTTTCCCAAATTATCAGAGACTGGAGAACCATTTCAGAAAGAGGGGAGTTCAGTATAAAATGGGAGAGTTGGTAAAAGAAAGCAGAAGTTCCCTTTGTATATTTGGTATACAAATTTGGTATCAGATTATTTTTTCACTTCCTGCGAGCACAACTTCTTTAGCACCCTTCACCTGCATGCAGCCTGTGCTAATGTCTTTTCACTTTCTACTTCTGAACTGTTTTAAAGTAGTAAAGAGCTCCATTTTGCTTCCCCAATCAAGTCATTCCTGAAGATTATAATTTACCTTTATTTCTCCATTTTCTGAAATATTAAGTTCATACTTAAAATTACACCATTTAGTATGTAATAGGTATATAAAAAATGTAAGCCTACTCTCCTTCAATTAGATAATGTAATTCCTGAGTTTGGAAACTATATGTTAAACTTTTTTTGAATTATCTGGAAAAAAAATTATGAGCTCACGCTTATTTAATATACTCCCAGGTCAGAAGTTCTGCCAACTATGCAAGAACAACTGCTTAAAAGCAATGTATAACAGTTTCTCTTTCGGAATGCTTTAAACACTTTTAACTAAAATTTCATATAAACGTATCCATCCGTTTGACTCAACAAGATCGCCAAGTTATTCCTATGGCTGAGTTGATTGAAATCTTTAAACTTATTCAGAATTGTCACAAGAAGGGGCAGCCTTCACTGAGACTTCTAGCAATCAGCTCCCAAATTCGGTCCTCAGTAAGGAGCATCCTTATAATCATCCTATGATAAAGGCTTCAAATTTCGCAAACACTTGGGCAGGGTGTGAAACGATCATCTAACAATGACATTTGCTTACCCGTCAAATAAGGCAGTTGACTAGGGTCCCTGAGCTCACTACCGCTCAGATCTTAGCTCGGGTTCACATCATTAGGCAGCCAATTGAGCCGTCTGGGTGCCGTGCATCCTGGGAGTTGTAGTTTCCGGCTCTTTCCTGCAGACCACAAGCTCCACTGAGCGGCTGGAGGACGGTTGCCTGGTGTTATTAGCAAGCGGCAAGTATGGCTGTAGCACGCGCTGATGCGACTTTGCCTCCCGGAGAAGGTAAGGCGATCCCTACCCCAGAATCCCAAAGTTTACTCCACCCAGCCGAATTAAACAGATGCCTGGTAGAGAGGAGACGCCTGGGTTTAGAGATGCAGTTCTGGACCTGTTCTTTTGATGCGGAGCTGTGGGCGACGCGCAGGCGCGCTGCCTTCTGGGAGTTGTAGTCACGGTGTGCTGTCCCGCTCCGCAGCGGCGCGGCGAGGGCTGTACTGGGGACTTCAGTCCCCAGGAGCCTTCGCGACGCCAGTCGTCCGCGTCCCGCGCTCCCAAGCCTGGCTGGGCGGTGGGCTTCGGGTTGCTCTGACCTTTCTTAAACGTTTACTGTGAATTCGGAATGCCTAAAAGGAATTGGCAGGATCTATCTGTTTTGCTTCACGCGTCCGTGTTCCCCCTGGGTTCCAAGAACGTTCAGGAAACATTTCCTCAGACTCTTCTCCGTAGACTGACTTGGAACACTTGGAAATGGCCACTGGCCGTGATAAAAATCTAGGGGTGATCCAGAGGCCACAGTTCTCTACCCCTTGTTCTGCATCCTGGGTCAGGTTTGATCGTTGCTGAGCAGAGCGCGAGGTGTAAGTGCTTTTGTGACCCGGAGATACCCCTGTGGAGTGCCGGACCTGGGCTCCTTTGTTTTGGTTACGGCTCTGAGGCTGGTAGCCGCCTTGTGGATCCGCGGCTGGACCGAGATCGAGGCTCGTCTCCACTACTCAGACCCGGGACTGGTTGTCTGGGAGCCGTAAATTCTTGGGGCAGGAGTCGGTAGACGGTTCTAAGAGGTCTGTCGATCTCTTGGAATAGTGTGAGGAGATTGCACTTTCCTGGGACAGCATGCAGCTTTCAACAACATTCCCAGAGGGGCTCAAGACCCCTCACATGCTAAAAGCCTTTAGGTAATAGGAAATGTTGAGACCCGCCGGGAGAGCAATCACGCCTGATTATTTCCCGCAGTAGTCCTATCTAGGTAGAAATTTGAAATTGGCAGTTTCTCTGGCCCCGCCCCTTCTGATGGTTGCTTTTCTTAAGAAATCTCCACCTCCATAGCCCACCAAGGCAATTTAACTGACGATAATAGCAGTTAACGGTTATAGAGCGATTTTTTATGAGCCCATTTTCTGAATGCTTTGCTCACCTCATTTGTGTGTGTGTGTAACAGCATTTATAAGGCAGGTGTTATAGGATAAATTCCCATTTACAGAAATAGAAAAAGTGAGCTCAAGAGACATCGGAAACTTGCTTATCCAAAGTGGTTTACTGGTGGAGCCAGGATCTGAATGTCTGTTATGTTACCCTAAAGAGCTTTCCTCAGCATCAGACTAATGTAATAAGTGTATTATTCTATTTTATAGAATTAACTGAACTATGCTTTGATTTTCAAATAGTTTGGGCACTTACAGATAGGCCCAATCTGTTTAGGTTGTAAACAGATTGATATTTATCAAACGTTTATTTCCATAAAAAAATGCCATTGTTACGTACAAAATATGGAAGTAATAGCTCATACTTAAATGTGAACAATTTCAAAGGATTATAGAAACTTGAATATCACAAATCTAGTTGTAATTTGATAATTCTGAGGAAAAATTAGTTATTGAATCTGTGGTTATTTAGAACTCAAGATTGCTTTAGCTTTACATTTTTAAAAAAATTTTATTGATTCTTCTTACTTATATATGACAGTAGAATCCATTTTGATAAAATTATACAAGCATAGGATATATCTTATTCTAATTAGGACTCCATTTTTGTGGATGGGGCACAATAGTGGGAGCTTTAAAATTTTGATGTTTATTATGCTGTAGTATTTTTCTAACTTGTATAGAGGTTTTATTAGTATAATTCCATCCCTCTGCTCAGCTGTCATATTTGTTTGTGTGTTTTCTAACAAATTTTCTTCTCTTTTCAAGGATCAGTGGTCAATTGGTCAGGGCAGGGACTACAGAAGTTAGGTTCAAATTTACCCTGTGAAGCTGATATTCACACTTTGATTCTGGATAAAAATCAGATTATTAAATTGGAAAATCTAGAGAAATGCAAACGATTAATACAGGTGGGTGTTGCTATCCGTGAAATAGCACTAAGTTATTATTAAACAAAATAAAGCAATAAAATAACCTGACAAAAAGTAACTCTGCAGGCCTGGAAAGCGGTAAATGTTGCCTTAAATTTTTACATGACAGTTTCTCTTGAATATGAACATGTATGTGCTACATTTAGAATGGACTAGAGAAAGAAGCATTATTAAAGAGAAAAAACATTTTATGTTGGTAAAATACAGTGTTAAGATAAACTTTTTAGGGGCTGGGATGGTGGCTCAGTAGTAGAGCGCTTGCTTAGCATGTGTGAGGCACTGGGTTTGATTCTCAGCACCACATATACATAAATAAAAATAAAGTTCTATCAATAACTAAAAAAAATTTAAAAAAAGATAAACTTTTTACCTAATAATGAGAGTAAAGAGTTTATTCAACCATTCATCATCCAAGAAATGTTTACTGGGTCTCTGTCATGTGTCTCTCTATGTTCTAGGTTTTGACTCAGGGCTTACATTCTCAAGTTGTTGCTTTGTTAAAAATATCTTTAGAGGCTGGGGCTGTAGCTCAGTGGTAGAGCCGTGCCTTGCTTGTGTGAGGCAGTGGGTTTGATCCTTGGCACCACATAAAAATAAAGATATTGAGTCCATTTACAACTAAAAAAAATATTTTAAAAAAAGGTCTTTAGTGATTGAAGGAGGTCTAATCACTCAGTTATACCTGTGTTGCTTAGGAACAACAACAAAAAACCAGTAATTATATTGCAAATAATAGATTTAGATGATATATGTGAAAGATACAAATTGGGTTTGTGTGTTTTAAACCACTGTAATGTGAAAATAATATACACATGTATACACATATAGACACATAAAAACATACACACACACACACACACACACATATTTGTTTGTTCCTGGGAATAATGATATGTTTCCTTTCTACAGTTGTCAGTGGCTAATAATCGGCTTGTTCGGATGATGGGTGTGGCCAAACTGACCCAATTGCGAGTATTAAATTTGCCTCATAATAGTATTGGCTATGTGGAAGGTCTAAAGGAATTAGTACATTTGGAATGGCTGAATTTGGCAGGAAATAATCTCAAGGTAAACTGTGTATTTTATTTTAGTAATTAGGTTTTTTAGGTTTTTTTTTTTTCATTATAGATCTATTTTCTATAAAAAAGAAAAATTGAAGCAGTATAGAAATAAGTAGTTTAAAAAAAAATGAAATTACTCCCATTCTCCAGGGATAACGTTTGTCAACATAAAGTTTTAAAAAATCTCATTTTTAAACACACAAAGCAGTATTCTTGTAAATGGGAACAAGAATCCATATTATATTTAGGAAAAAAGTCAATCAAACAAATACAATGGTAAGGAGAGAGTTTATGTCCTGCTGAATTAAGGGTTAAGTAATATTTAATGGTACAATGGAGAATATACTGTTTTAAAAGTCATGATATCTGGATTCTAGTCCTGCTTCCACTACTTAGAAACTGTATAATTTTGGATAAGTTAATAAGTGTTTCTTTGTCTTACTTTTCAGTGGACTAGATTAAATGATAGTAATAGCTGCCTTTTGTTGAACAATTTATGGTAGTTATTCTCCTAGTGCTTTATCTGCTTTAGGTCATTCAATCTCACCACAGCCTACAAGGTAGGTATAGTTATGATGCCAATTGTATAGATGAGGAAATTGAAGCATAGAGAAGTTAAATAACTTGCCTAAAGTCATACATCCAGGAAGTTGCAGAGCCAGGATTTAAATCCAGGCTGTTTGGCTACATTCTAAACTTGTAAACTCTGTATTAATTTTCATGTTATTACGGTTTTTTCAGACTAAATATCTAGGATGGTATGAACTGCTTGCTAGTCCTCTATTCATAGAGGAATTGTGAGAGTGGAAATTTATAGCATGATAGTTTATTAAATTTTGTTAGCACTCTTCCCCTTTCTCTTGTTCAACTTTGCTGCCCTGCTTCTAATAATAATAAGATATGTTAGGTAACTCTTTCAGCTTCAGGAACTATGGAATAATTTTAATTTTTGATTTTGAGTGCAATAAATAATGTGATAATTTTCTTGTGATAGGCCATGGAACAAATCAATAGCTGCACAGCTCTACAGCACCTTGATTTATCAGACAATAATATACCCCAGATAGGTGATTTATCCAAATTAATATCCTTGAAGGTAAGCATGTTTTCTGTCATTTCTGAAATTGTATCCCAAATAACAAGAAAATATCATCTGATTATCAAGCCTCAAATTAGCTTCCCATATATGAAGAACAGATTGTTTTTATTATGATAAGAATTCTATTAGAGTACCAAAATAAAGTATGGAGTTTTTTATAGTTCTTTTCTTTTTTATCCTATCTTCTCTCTTTCTTTTTATTGTGACAGAGTCTCAGTGTGTTGCCCAGGCTAGTCTCCAAATTCTCAAGCAATCTTTTAACTTCAGTTTTTCAAATGCTGGGACTATAATAATACCCCACTATGCCTGGCTTTGTTGTTTGTTTCTATGACTGATTTGTTTTATGTGAAAGTGATCATTGTAGCTAAGATTCTTATTTACCATTGTGTGCACATGATAGAATTTCCTTCATGCTCAACCAGCAAACATGCTAGTGGCTTTAGTTATATAGTAAAAACACATTAGTAAGGTTGAAAGTAACAAAACCTGAACTTGAGTCTTTTTTGTTTGTTTGTTTGATATGGGGTCTTATGTTTTGTTGTGCAGCTCCTGAGCTCAAGTGATTCTCCTGCTTTAGCCTCTTAAGTAGCTGGTGCTAATAGGTGCTTGCAATTTACAAGTGTACACAATCATGCCTGGCTGAATTTAGTTGTTTTTTTTTTTTTAACACTTAGTGTTGCTATTTTTTTAGTAATAGTTGCTACTTAATTAACAATTAATTTCTCTTTACTTTAAAAGATGAACACTTTTTAAATAAATATATTTAGTTGTAGAGTGACAATAATACCTTTATTTTATTTATTTATTTTTATGTGGTGCTGAGGATCAAACCCAGAGCCTCACATGTGCCAGGCAAATGCTCTACCACTGAGCTATAAACCCAGCCCATAGAATACAGTACTTTTTAATGAAGGGTAATGTATCATGCAATCAACAGATGAAATTACAGCTTCAAAAAACATATGTAGGCCTTTTCTGTATTTTTGATTCATTGGATAGTAGTACTTAGATCAGAATAAACTCATTAAACCTTAGAAGCAATATCTTATCTCTGTGTTTCTTCAAAAATCACTTGGTTTTGGGGGATGGGGGGTGGTGTACCAGGGATTGAATTCAGGGGCAGTTGACCACTAAACCACATCCCCAGCCTTATTTTATTTATATTTTTTTAGAGACAAGGTCTCACTGAATTGCTTAGCACCTTGCTTTTGCTGAGGCTGGCTTTGAACTTGGGATCCTCCTGCCTCAGCTTCTGGAGCTGCTGGGAGAAATCACTTTTAGCAACAACTATACTAAACACGTTGATGTAGACAGATACTACTCTAATAGATACTAAGAGAATTCAAATGAACTAAAGATAATTGAACATTTTAATTTGTTTTTGTTTTTTTCTGGAATGGAAACATGATTACCAGATCAGAATCCTGAATATTCAGAGTCTTGTTTTTATTCTTGTTTGTTGTTGACTTAGTGTGAATCAGCCTCATATGCAAAATGCACATTCTGCCTTCCTCTAGCTTTTTTTTTTTGGTGTGTGTGGGTGGTACTGGCGATTAAACCCAGGGCTTAGGACATGGTAGAGAAGCACTGTAGTGCTGAGCTAGATCTGCAACTTTTTATATTTTATTTTACTTTATTTTTTGAGGCAGAACCTTTCTAAGTTGCCTAGACTGGTTTTGAATTTAATGATATTGCCTCAGCCTCCTGAGTTGCTGGGATCATAAGCATGCACCACTGCTCCTGGCTTCCTCTAGCTTTTAGTTACCAAAAGAGTGTAGTTGTAACCTATGGGCTATTTTATTTTATTTTATTTTTTTTGCTGTGTTAAGAATTAAATCCCGGGGGGCTGGGGATGTGGCTCAAGCGGTAGCGCGCTCGCCTGGCATGCGTGCGGCCCGGGTTCGATCCTCAGCACCACATACAAACAAAGATGTTGTGTCTGCCGAAAACTAAACAATAAACATTAAAAAAAATTCTCTCTCTCTCTCTCCCCCTCCCTCTCCTCTCTCTCTTTAAAAAAAAAAAAAAAAAAAATCAACCAGGGATTAGGGAGTATCTCGGTGATAAAGCACTTGCTTGGCATGCACAAGGCCCGGGATTTAATTCTTTTTTTTTTTTTTTTTNAAGTGCTTTATCACCGAGATACTCCCTAATCCCTGGTTGATTTTTTTTTTTTTTTTTTGGTCTGTTTGTTTGTTTTGTTTTTTATTTTATTTTTTTATATTTGTGATGGTCAGCATGCCTTTATTTGTTTAGTTTTTTTATGTGGTGCTAAGGATTGAACCCAATGCGTCATACATGCTAGGCAAACACTCTGTCACTGAGCTACAGCCCCAGCCCTGTATGATTGTTTTAATGACTTTTTGTTCACTTTTTTCATCCTCTATTTTGGTGTTTTGAAGGAAATGAATGAGAGTATTCAAAATTGCTCTCTGTATTTAATAAGGTAAATCTCACAGTATGCTTGGACAAGTCTTTAACTTGGACAAGTCTTTAACCTTCCCTGAGTTTAAGATGCTGTCATGAAAAGACAAAGTTAGATCAGAATATATCCTAGGTCCCTTTGAAGTATTAATAATCTTGATTTATGTGCAATGACAAGTATAACAAAATAGATTCCTTTATTCTTGCATATGCCATTTTAATGTTGTCTGACAATTTATTTGTACTTTATTCATTGGTAATTCATACTGTTTTTACCTTCAAGACCCTGCTTTTACATGGAAACATCATCACCTCACTTAGAATGGCACCTGCTTATCTACCCAGAAGTCTTGCTATACTGTCTTTGGCAGAAAATGAAATCCGGGACTTAAATGAGGTAAAATTTGAAGATATTCTGTGGGATCCAGGATATTGGAAGGTCCAGGAGATGCATTGGAGAGGTTAGTGAGCTCACTTTTAGACTGTGAGCATCTTAGAAGAAAATCCATCAAGACGAAACACTTGGCTCTAGATAATTGTTATTTTTTCCCCCCACTTTTTCTGGATGTAAGTCACACATTAAGGTTTAATTTCATTTATTATATTGCAGCTATCACATTGGGAAGTGATTGGTGATAGTGAGACATCTACATTTCAAGGATTACTAAGGCACCCTACCCTATGTTTTCAAAATAGGAGTATCTCTCCTAGGAAATAGTGCTGATACTTTTTAAGGGAATCTGTGCAGCAAGGACAAATGGTCATATTGTTGGGATTTTGGAAGTCTGTTGCTAATGAAAGAGTATTACTTATTGCTTTTCAGAACAATAGGTAAATTGTTAAATTCTAAAATGCTGCCAAAGATGTGTAATCAGCGGAAACCCCGTGCTTGACACTGAATAGTCCATTTTGTTCAACAAATATATCCTTTGTTCCAGATCTCTTTTTTGGCATCTTTAACTGAACTGGAGCAGTTGTCGATCATGAACAATCCTTGTGTGATGGCAACACCGTCCATTCCCGGGTTTGACTATCGGCCATATATTGTCAGCTGGTGCTTAAATCTGAGAGTCCTAGATGGATACGTGATTTCTCAGAAGGAAAGGTGAACATGACCTCTTTAACATCACATAAATCATGGAAGACCAAAAAGATTTCTAATGTATTACAGATTAATAAATTGGATATTTCTGAAAATGTTAGTTTAGAAATTAAGAGCATTACTGCAATCACATAGCAGGCTATATGCTGATTATTTAGGATTGTCTCTCCCTTCTGCATAAGAGCAAGAAGAAAATGTGAGCCCCAGAAGTTGTGTGTAGTGAGTCTAACTTAGTGCCCAACCTTATAATAATTTAATTTTGAAGAGTTCTTTTGTTAATAAGTTGTTTGGAACTTGAAACAGTTTTGCATAGATAAGAGATTATAGATATTGTGGAGCATCTTTGATCAATCCCACAAAAGCTTATAACCTATTATGTAATTAAGGGAAATATTAATGATAATATCTTAGAACTTAGGGCTAGTGGTGTAGCTTAGTGGTAGAGTGCTTATTTACCATGCACAGGGCCCTGGGTTTGTCCCTAGCAACACATACTCACACCACCCCCCCCAACAACAACAACAACAAACAACAAAACAAAACAAATAACAATAAAATTAGAACCCAATTACCTTTTATAATTCATGCAGACAGTTCCAATTTGGAACTAGTAGCAGACATACCAATTGGTCTTTCCCTTCTCATACCTGAGAACTGACAGAACTGGAACTTCCCCCTCTCTGGATCATTGATCCTCTCTGTGGCTTGGACTGGGACCCTGACAAGTGGAATCTTCTGGATACTGGTACAAGATCAGTAGAATCAACAATTTAGAAGAGTTAAGGAACTAGGATGTGGACAAGAGTCAGGGAATTAGAGGGGATGAGATGAAAGTTACTCTTTTTACCATGCCTCATTTCATTCTTTGCTCTTAGTACATACACACATGCATTCATGAACATAGCACTCACATTCTCCCTCACTTTTTAAAATCCTCTGTACTACAGATAGGTTACTCGAGGGGTTTCCTCATAGAGGATGAGTGGCATATTGTAATGAAATTTCCTTCTTGAAATTTCATGTAGTTGCTGGATAGAGTAGGGAACAGTGAGGAATGGCATCCAGGAACTAAATAGTGGTGATGCTGGTACAGATTAAAAGATATATGTTAGGTCTAGTTTGCTTACAAAATGGGTGGCTTTTCCTTTTTCCTGAAATTAGTGTTGCTCTGAGAAGAAACCTTATTTTGTTTCAAACTGATTGGTTCTAAAATTAAAATATAGGCTTACTTGAATTATCTTCTGTGGCTCTTCCTTTAGGAGAAAGAAGATATAATTATTGCATTTTTCTATAGTGGCAGCGTTTTCATATCTGAGAAGCATTTTTATATCTGGTAAGGTGGACAGAGATAATGACCTTCCATAATAGCCCAATTTCAACATGGCCAACCTGGTTTCCTTTATGTACCTTCATTTACTCTCCCTTTTTCTGTATTATTTTGAAGGAAATCTCAGTTTACATATCATTTCATCTGTGAATATTTCAGTATTTTTCTCTAAAAGAGCTTTTAAAGTGGTAATCACAAAACTAATATTACATCTCAAATAATTAAGGATAATTTTGTAATTACAGATATTCAGTCAGAGCTTACATTTCTAATAGTTTTTCTATTTTTTAAAATGGAATTTTTTTGAAATAAGATTCAAATAAGGCCATGTTTTGCAATTGGTTGATATTGCTCTTAAATTTCTTTTTTTAGTGTCTTAAAATATCAATTTTATTTGTTTTTTAAAACACTTTTTTAGTTTTCGATGGGCCTTTATTTATTTACATGCAGTGCTGAGAATTGAACCTAGTGCCTCACCCTTGCTAGGCAAGTACTCTACCACTGAGGCCCAACCCCAGCTCAATTTATTATTATTACATGCTCCATAGATTGATTGTGCTGATTGGGTGGTTTTCACTTGGGATCATGTGTCCCTGCAGTCACATCACATGGGACTAGAATCATCTGAAGGCTTGACTTGACTGGATGTCCAGGATGACTCCCTTAATCCCTTAAATCTATCTTTGTTTTTTTTTTCTTGGTTGTTGAAGAAATTGAATTATTTGGCCTAAAAAGTTTTCCCACTGTCTGCTCATTTTGCTGGGTATGGTTATTTCCTATGTCTTTAACATGTTCTTCTCTCTTCTGTACTACCTGAAAATTGGTAACTGGGATATGAAGATTTGATCAGGTTCAGGGTTTTTTTTTTTTTTGTAAGGTAAGACTACCGCTTTGTGTCCTCTATTGGGTGACATCCAGTGTCTGGTTGTCTCTCATGATTCTGATCAAAGCCTAAAACAATTAATTGATTAACAGTTGTAAAATTCTAATTCTATCATTCAGTTTTTTATTATGAAGAATCTAGGTTACCCATTGGTATAGTTTGTATAAGAAATGATATTTAATTCTTGCCTTTATTTACCATTTTTAGAAAATGAGTTGGTGATTTACTGGCATTCTCTATGACTAGTTTTTTATTTTAAAAATTGTCATTATGAACTAATGGATTTAAATGTTGTTAATGTACAGAAGTACTTCAGTTTGATAAGATGAATGGAGAAAATACTGATTGCTTCTTTGCAAATAATTTAAAAATATTTGGAGTCATTAATTCAACCTATGGAAAATCCTCTAAGTAAGAATAAAGCTTTAAAACATTATTAGAGTAAGAGAAATGAGTCAGAGCATAGATTTTTTAAAACTTGAATGGATTTATGAAAAATAGCCAATGGCTTTATAAAGGTTAATTAAGAAGGAATGTCATTGTTGCTTAACAATGTATTTTGAACACCCCAGTGTCATCCTCTCTTCTTTATTTCTTTCAATTCCAGTTTAAAAGCTGAGTGGCTATATAGTCAAGGCAAGGGGAGAGCATATCGGCCTGGCCAGCATATCCAGCTTGTTCAGTATCTAGCTACAGTCTGCCCTCTCACTTCTACACTGGGTCTTCAAACTGCAGAGGATGCCAAACTAGAGAAGATTCTGAGTAAGCAGAGGTAAACCCATTTATTTGTGGCAGTTGATGAATTCACAAGTGAAAATACCTCTAAGTCTTTTGTATGGTTAAGCCAGTGTTTTTGGCCTATATCTCCAGGCACTTATGCCCCTTGTCACTGCAGTAGTTCTGAATCACACAAGTGTAGCTTACTCTGTGGTATCTGTATTACCAATAATTTCCCCTTAATGAGGGAGGAGCCAAGCAATATGAGCTGGGGGAATGGAATTTTTAAAACTATGTACTTGTCAGGGCCTGGGGGTTATAGTTCAGTGTAGTAGAGTTCTTGCCTATCTTATTCAATCTCTAGCACCTCAAAAAAAAAATGTATTTGACTTTTTAATGTAGGCGTGTCATAGGTTTTTAAAGACTAATATTAAGAAGTATAAAAAAAAGAAGTGTGGGCTGGGGATGTGGCTCAAGCGGTAGCGCGCTCGCCTGGCATGCGTGCGGCCCGGGTTCGATCCTCAGCACCACATACAAACAAAGATGTTGTGTCCACCGAAAACTAAAAAATAAATATTAAAAATTCTCTCTCTCACTCTGTCTTTAAAAAAAAAAAAAGAAGTGTAACTAGAAGCATTTAGTGGTTACTTTGTTTATCAGAGATCCTGTATTTAAATATTTCTGTATGTGTATACATGTGTATATGAGGCTGTCTATGGAATTTAAAAATGTTTTAACCTTTTTTTTGTAGTGTTTCCAAATAAGACTATAATTTGCCAGTGATTAATGGTTCCTGCTTTGTAAACTTGTAAACTTCTACCTTATTGACATTGTTACCTAGGAAGAATAAGAGCTTTCTCTTTTGTTTTATGCTGGTAACATCAGATGTTTTGATTTTTAGGTTTCACCAGAGACAGTTGATGAACCAAAGCCAAAATGAAGAGATGTCTCCTCTTGCTCCTATTGAAACAAGGGTACCCCTTGTACCTGAGCATTCAAGCCCTGTTCAAGATTGCCAGATAGTCCAGGAAAGTGGTAAGAAATTAATTTATTTCTATTCACTTTTCTTCAGGTCATTTGATTTATTTGGTATTGTAATATAGAATAAGTACATATTTTATAATTTCTTGTTTAACTTCACTGATCATTTGGATCTGCTATTTTATAAATGTATATGTGTGTGTGTGTGTGTGTGTGTGTGTATGAACATTATAATTATTGCATCTAATTTTAAAAAACATTTCAAGGACTATTAGCCTTTTGTATGGACTTGAGGGATTGAGTATTATGATTATTACAAAAATTCATATTCTTAAAAATGTTTGGTTTGATGTTTTAGGTATATTGGAGAAAATCACTGAAGGCATTTTATTATATTTTATTATATTTCAAGGAATAGATTTCATTAAAAGCATACAACTAACAAAACAATTTAATTATTTAAATGATACTCTGTTGATTCTTCTAGAACCTGTCATCCAAGTGAATTCTTGGGTTAGGATAAGCAGTAATGATGATCAATTATATGCTGTTAAGAATAGCTTTCCAGCCTCTACACACACTACAAGATATTCTCGAAATGACGTTCACCTGGAAGACATACAGACAGATGAAGACAAGTTAAACTGTAGTCTTCTCTCTTCAGAGTCTACTTTTATGCCAGTTGCATCAGGACTATCTCCAGTATCACCTACAGTTGAGCTGAGGCTGCAGGGCATTAACCTGGGTCTTGAAGATGATGGTGTTGCAAATGAATCTGTGAAGGAGCTGGAAAATCAAGATTTGGATAAGGAAGAGGAAAAGGCTTTATGGGTTTCAAATGAGGATTCTGTTCAGATGCTGAAAAGTAAGATCAGTTCAGAGATAAATGAAAAAGCTGTGTTGTTACCTTGTCCTGCGCCAGCAATAATCAGTGCTATCTTGAAGGATGATAACCAAAATCTTACGTGTGTGTCATCTGGACAAAATGTTTCCCATACAGAGACAGATAGTGAGGAAACTATGTCTCAAACAACTTCAGAGAAATTTCCCTGCAGGATTTTAACCCAAAGATCTGTTGCTTTGGGACAAGATAAATGTACACTTCAGAAATTGAATGAAGCAGCCACAAAGCTTCAAGCCTATTGGCGGGGCTTTTATGCCAGGAACTACAATCCTCAAGCAAAAGAGGTGCGTTATGAAATCCGACTGCGCAGAATGCAGGAGCATATTGTCTGCTTGACTGATGAAGTAAGGAGGTGGGTCAAAAATCTTGTTGGGTGCTGTTTTGTCTGTTTGAAATATTGGTTTCTTAAGTCATTTGAACACTGTGCTGTTCTGGTCATGACACTTTTCATGCCATGTAGCCACTGTTAGCTTACTTGGTTGTCTTGTAGAATATACTGAAAGCATTTTTAGGGTACAGATTGTCAAATGCATCCCTATCCCCTTCAGAGCAATTGCTGCATGGATGCAGTATCACAAAATGTTGAATCAATGTGAGCTATAAAGGCATCTATAATTCTAAACATAAAAAGGTCCAGATGATATAGCAAATTTGGATAAGTAAAAGAGAGAAGACGAGGAAGTGTAGATGACATAGACGTAGAGAAAATAGCAGGGACTTAAAAGGGACTAAAATTTTGCAGTTACAATAGGAATTCTTTCTTTTTTTAAATTTTTATTTATTTATTTTTTAGTCATACATGACAGTAGAATGCATTTTGATAAATAATACATACATGGAATGTACATACATCAATCATATTGTCTATTTCTTTTTTTAATATGCATATATGTTTTAGATGTAGGTAGACACAATACCTTTATTTTATTTTTATGTGGTGCTGAGGATCAAACTCAGTGCCTCATGTGTGCAAGGTGAGCACTCTACCATTGAGCTACAGTCCCAGCCCGGGAATTATTTCTTAATTCCATGGCTCATATGATTTGCTGACTACCAACCCAAGAAGATTAGGATTTAATTAGCATTGCAGCTAGCAATATTTATTCAAATTATCAGATGGAAGAGGAGAAAGCAGCAAAGGAAACTGAGAAGGGACAACCTGTGTGGTAGGAAAACTAGGAGAATAAGTGTCCAATTCCACAGGAGGAAGGTGTTTTAGGAAAGATGAAAAGTGCCTTAGGAAGGAGAGAGAACTAGACAGTAGATTTAGCAGTTGGAGCTTGTTGGTAATTGTGTTGGTGACCCTTAAGACTATTCTCAGGTGTTATGATTTGCTAATGTACTTACAGAACTCTGGAATATTCTTTTGTTCATGCTTATGGTTTATTTCAGCAAAAGCATACAGATTAAAACATCAAAGAAAAATGGCACATAGGGCAGAGTGCAGGACAGGCCAGGTACAAGCTTCCTGTTGTGTTCTCTTGGTTGTGTTGTACAGACAGGGCTTAATTCTCACAGCTATGATGTATGACAACACATACGAACTCTTGCCAAACAAGTATGCTCATTTTGAGTCCTGATGTTCAGTGTTTTTTTTTTTTTATATATATATTTTTTTGTAGTTGTAGATGGATACAGTACCTTTATTTTATATATTTATCTCTATGTAGTGCTGAGGATCAAACCCAGGGCCTCACACATGCTAGATAAGCGCTTTACCACTGAGCTACAACCCTAGTCCCCAGGGTTTTTATCTGGGGGTCAGTAACAGGGATTGAGTGCTCATGTGTCTGACCTTAACTACTCAGACATCAGGTTCCTTAGACATCAGACTGATGCACTATGGCCTAAGTTCCCACGTGAACAAAACAGGTGTTCACTAGGAATCACATTGTTGGCATAAACTATCTGTTATGACTCAAGACTCCATGAATACAAAGATACTCTTCAGACAGGATATTCCAATGGCTTAGATTGGGGGTTATCAACCAGGAGCCAACCAGGGGCAGGTTCTGTCTTTGGAATATGCAGGCTCGAATGTGTCAGTCCTGCTGAGTTAAGCCTTTGCTGCACAGTGACTTTCCTACGAGCACCTTTAGTGGTATAGGAGGATGAAAGCCAGTTTGAAATTGGTTGGATAGTGAATAGGAGGTAAGAAGTTTAAAGAATGAGTATACCCAACTCTTAGGAAGTGTTTCTTTAAGAGAGTCGGTGGTTGCTAGAGAAGAATCTGGAGTTAAAGAAGATTCTCTTTTTTTAAAGATGGGAAATACAGAGTGTATTTAGGTGTTGATGAGAATAATTCAGTGAGGGAAAAGCTGATGGTGTGGAAGAAAAAAGGGAGAAGCACAGGATTGAAGTTCTTGGAGTACAATAAGAAGGGATCCTGTGCAAAAGTAGAGGAAGTGGCGTGAGGTAGAAGCAGGAGAATGTAAGGTGGTGTGTTTGATGGTGGGAGGATGGGAAAGTCCTGTCTGATGTGTGGTCTTTTTTAGTAATATATTAGTTGTGGTCAATATTTGAAAATGAGAAGAGAAGTAAGGGTTGAAATATGAGGTTTGAGATAGTCATCTTAATAGTGAATATATGAGAACTGGATGTTGTGATGCACCCAGCAACTGTGGAGGCTGAGGTAGGAAGATCATGAGTTCAAAACCAGCCTTAGCAAAAGCAAGGTGCTAAGCAACTCAGTGAGACCCTGTCTCTAAAAAGTGCCCCTGAGTTCAATCCCTGATACCCTAAATAAATAATTAAATAAATAAATAAATAAAAATAAAGGAGGGTAAAGAACCATTTGAAAACAGCAGTGATAAGCAGTTTTCTGACATTGATGTACAGAAGGCAAAAATAGCTTCCACTTGAGAAAGTGATAACGTTCTCAAAAGTGGGTCTTCTTTGGCCAAGGAAGAATCCAAAGAGAAATTGAGTGGAAAGGGAGTTTGTGATCATAATTCAGAAGTACCTGACACAGCAGAATGTCTTGACGGAGCTGGAGAAAGTAGAGAATTGGGCCTGAAGTTCAGAAAAGGGCTGGCGGCATAGCTCAGTGGTAGAGAGTGCTTGCCTGACATGCATAAGACCCTGGGTTTGATCCTCAGCTCTGGGGGAAAAAAAAAAAAAAAAGTTTGGGTCAAAATGGTAGTGACAGTTGGATAACTGAGGGAATCTTGGTTTGGTATGGAAATGGCAGCAGTGAGGGTTTGTGACAAAATTATGGAGATGGCAGCAGTGAGACCAGAGCTAAGACTTCTTAATAAATAAGAGGAGTGATAGATCTCAGAGGATATGTCAGGGACTAGGGCAAACAGGAAAGTGAAGTTTGATGGGATTAATCCTGCTAGTCTTAGACGAGGGTATTTCAAGGTGTGATCATAAGTGTTTAAGTGTGAGCCTTAACTTTTTGGATGTTTTGTATAACCAGTCCTTTCTGCACCTCCACCCCCTTAATGTATTTGGCTGGGAAATTGAAGGCAGATAAAGAGCCATTTGATATTTTATTTTTAAATTTTTTATAATAGACAATAGTTTATAGAAGAATATCTGAATTTCAATCACATCTTAGTTTTTACTTTGAGTCATAGTTTAAAACTAAGGTGTCAGTTTAGATATTCTAAAAGTAGGAGAGAATTATTAGATTTATTAATGTCTTTATACTGCATGTGTTTATACTGTAGTTATATTAGGTAGTACAGGTCAAAGCAGCCTTCCTTGATCAAAAATGTATTTTGAATTATTGTAGATTAAGAAAAGAAAGAGATGAAGAACATGTTAAAAAAATCGTGCAAGAAGAGGCTGTCAAATTCCTTTGGAACCAGGTAAACCCCCTTTTATTGTTAAGAAAGAATACTAGATTCATTGAAACAACTATAGAATAATCATGTATATTAAGTACCCTTTTTTTTTCTTTTTTCTTTTTCTCTGTTTATTTGTTTATTTTTGTGGTGCTGGGGATCAAACCCAGGGCTTTTTACACATGCTACCACTCTGCTGTATCCCCACGCCTAACCACTTTTTCTCAGTTAAGGGTGTATGTAGTTTTGTTCCTTTTGTTTGTTTTTGTACAGGAATTGAAGCCAGAGGTGTTTAATTTAAATTAAATGCTGGGGTTGTGACTCAGCGTTTAATTTCCTGCTGAGTCACAACCCCAGGCCTTTTTATTTTTGGAGACAGGGTCTCAATAAGTTGCTTAGTACTATAGTGACACAGTCACATCAATGTTTATAGCTCAATTCATAATAGCTAAGCTATGGAACCAACCTAGGTATTCTTCAACAGATAATGGATAAAGAAAATGTGATATATATATACACACAATGGAATAATACTCAATCATAAAGAAAAATGAAATTATGGCATTTGCCAGTAAATGAATGGAACAGGAGGCTATTCTGCTAAGTGAAATAAGCCAGTCCCACAAAACCTAAGGCCAAATGTTCTTGGTATAAGATGCTAACATACAATAAGGGTGGGAGAGGGAAGAATAGAAGTTCATTGGATCAGACTAAGGAGAAGAAAGGGAAGGGAGGAAGGATGAGAATAGGAAAGACAGTAGAATGAATTAGACATAATTTTCCTATGTTCATATATGAATACACGACCAGTATAACTCCACATCATGTTCCACCACAAGAATGGGAAGTTATACTCCATGTATATATAATATGTCAAAATATATTGTATTATCATGTATACCTAAAAAGAACAAAAATTTAAAAAGTCACTTAGGGCCTCACCAAGTTATTGAGACTGACCTCAAACTTGTAACTTGGGAGGCTAAGGCAGGAGGATCACAAGTTCAAGATAACCAACTTAATAAGGCCCTAAGGACTTAGCAAGAACCTGTTTCAATATAAAATATAAAAAAAAAGGGCTGGGGATGTGACTCAATGGTTAAGTGCCCCTGGGTTCAATACCATGCCAACAAAAAAAGTATAGGTCCTATTATCAAGAATTTGGGATATTTTTCGGCATTTTAGGAAGTTACATATACTGTATTTTTAGATAATAATTTAAAACATGACTATATTGATATCTAAAATGAGAATTATGTTAAAGGATCTACTTAAACAAATAGGATCTAACCTGTCTTATTGAATAATTCTTGATGTATATTTTGTACATTATTGAACCCTTTTTCAGCTAGACAGGTACTGTTGTGCTTCTTGTTTTTCTGGTAGAAGCAAGAAAACTGCTTGGCCCATTCACACTGTCCTGGTGAGGGCCTCTTGTTACCAAGGACATGTTCTACTTGTGCTAGCTTCGTTAAGGCTAGGGCTGCTATGTGGGGTCGGGTAGTTTTTAAAATTCCAGTTCTGCTATTTACCAACCTTCATAACTGCTGGAAATAAAAGCTCAGAGAACTGTTTTAAAACTAGCGTGATTTAAATTTTTTTTTAGTTGTAGATGGAGACAATACCTTTATTTTATTTACTTATATGTGGTGCTAAGGATTGAACCCAGGGCCTCACACATGCTAAGCAAGCACTCTACCACGGAGCCACAACCCAAGCCCCCAAACTAGCATGATTTTTATCTTATATAAAACTGTACTCTCTGGTTTATAGGTAAGGTCTCTACAAGCTTGGCAAAAGACAGTGGATCAGCATTTAATTTCCTGGCATACTGATGTTCCTCCTATATCAAGCATTCTGGTACCATCTAAACCTCCATTATTCACCCAAAGTCATGAGCCTTCTTCTGATTCAAATTCTGATTGGTTCATTGCACATGATGAAGTTCGTCAAGAGAAATCTTTACCAGAATTTCCAGACTCTGGTTTTCATTCCTCCCTAACAGAACAAGTTCACCATTTGCAGGATTCTTTGGATTTTGAGAAAAGTTCCACAGAAGGCAGTGAAAGCTCCACAATGGGGAATTCCACTGATACAGTCAAATATGGCAAAGAGCCAGATGTAGGGGATGTTAGTGAAGATTGTGGTGACTGGAGTAAGGAAAGCTCAAATGATGAGCAGGATAATAATCTGCTTGAACAATATTTAACTTCAGTTCAACAGCTAGAAGATGCTGCTGAGAGGACAAATTTTGATGAAGGGACAGGAGATAGTAAGCTCCACATAGCTTGTTCTTTGGAAAAGTTAGATGCTTTGTCTGACAGTGCTTCCATAGGTGAGACTCATGGTGTATCTCCTACTTTGCAAAATGAAGTCAGCCAGACGCCAGAGAATTATAAATTAAATGCAGAAGTCCAAGAACAGCAGCCAGAATGTGATTCCACATTTCAGGTATTGCATGTTGACGTTATTGTGTAGCATGTCTGGCTTCTAGGGAAGCAGAAATCCAACATTTTCTTAATGTTCTCAGTTACCTTTTTTTTTTTTTTTCCTTTTTTTGAAGGAGAGCAACCTCTATCCATTTTGTTACTATTTATATAAAATTTGTATTCTTGACTCACTTTTCAGATTCTAGGTACTAAGCTGAGTCTTAATTTGATTTGCTAGCTTTATATATCTATAATGTACCAAACAATATTTATATTGAAAGCTATATGCACTTTATTTCTTAACAATTGAATTAACAATGTTTCATTTATGTAATTGTTTCCTTTCAAAAATAAATTAGAATTTTCTAAAGAAAATTGAAAAATTTACCTTAATGATAAATAGAATTTTGGTTCTTTTGTTCGGGGAAATTAATTATATATTAAACAATATTTTATAATCAATTTATATCAATATAAATGGTAACTGTGAGGGCTGTGAACTATTGAAATTTGCCAGTCTACTTAGAATAAGAACATGTTTCCTAAGACCTTTTCTTTTTGAGTCAAAAAAAGCCATCTTATAAGCAAATTTAGAAAAAGAAAGTAAGATTATAGGATACTTATTTTTGTTTTGTTTTAGTTTGAACCCAGGGCTCCAAGCATGCTAAGCATGAGCTCTATCACTGAGCTATCTCCCATCCTCAAGATTATAGGATTCTTAGTGGGAATGACTAAATTGTCTCATGAAAAATTGTAGTTTATGTCATGCATGAGTTTTAACATATAAAGTAAAGTGTTCCATCCGGGATTAAAATCAAGCATACTTAAGAGAGGTAACCTAAAAATATTTCTTTTTGATATGAAGAAAGGAGATACTAAGCTCCATTTACTTATTAATGATGTCACTGCAAACATTTATCTTCTCATCAAGTGCTTTTTTACCCTGCTGATTGAGAATTAATGTGCCATTACATTGCCAGAAATTAATGTATGTTCATCTCTGTTCCTGCTTATAGTTCTTTATGTATTTCAACAGAGGTTCCAAGGCCATTCATTTCACTTTTGACCTCTGCCCTATAGTGAAGAATATTTAAAATAAGATTAGTGGTCGAATGTGAATGATTTTTTTTTTAAAGATTTATTTTCTGTCTACTCTTTGAAAAAAAGTGCCACATTTGAAAGATAATGGTGGTTAAGAAAAAATAAACCTCACCTCACTTTAGTTGTTTAAAAGAATATATGTATGTAACTTCAGGAAGACTAAAGACTGTGTTTTAATGTTGTAGGTAGGTACATCTGTAAATCAAGGATAATTTTTTGGAAGCTTAGTATTTTACTCTTTTAGCACATTCTAATATTATTGAATAACACATATCTAATTTCCCTTAAACTATGGACATGTACCTATTTAACACTATGATAACTCTTGAGTGTTCTCTAAGTTTAGGTGCTAAATATGTATTCATAATTCTCTTTAGAGCCATTAGATCCTCTTCTTTGAAATTATATGAAATAAAAACTTCTGATCCTTCAAGAATAAAGTTGAAGCTGGGTGTAGTGGCGCATGCCTATAATCCCAGCAGCTCAGGAGGCTGAGACAGGAGACTCTCAAGTTCAAAGCCAGCCTCAGCAAAAACGAGTTGATAAGAAACTTAGTGAGACTCTGTTTCTAAATAAAATACAAAATAGCACTTTGCATGTAGGTCAGTGTTTGATTGTCCCTGAGTTCAGTCCCTGGTACCAAAAAAAAAAAAAAAGTATTAATAAAGTTGAAGATCACATGCTATAGTTTGTTGATAGTTAGAAACATTTGTCTAGTATAGTCAGATGTATTTTTCTCAGTTTATAAATAAACGCAGGTTGAGAAAGCTTGGATTTCATTTTCTGAAATCTAGAATTCCTTGAAAAGGAATTGTTTTCTGTTTCTTACATGCAAAACAGCAATCTTATCTTCAAAAGGATTTTTTTTTCCCTATGAAGCATGTGTAACATTGACTGCATGTTAAATAAAAATTGAATTTTTACTTTTTGAATAATGCTTATTATCTTTTATGGATGAATTTTATGAATGAATTTTAATTTCTTCTTAAATATATCATATTTTTCTATTTGTAAAGTGCCTCCTTTGCTGCACATACTTAACTAGAAAAACCAATTTGCACTGCACTTTTACCAAAATACTGCTTCATGGTATGTTGATTTTTCAGAAAGCTTCTGAAATGTCATGCTTCAGTATTACTTAAGTAGGTTTCTGCTAACATCTTTTTTTCTCTTTTCTTTTGTTAAGTAAGGGCAAATACAGCTAAATTTATTTTATCATCAGCATGTCACCAGGATTTTCTTTTTTGCCTTTGGTTTGTTTTTCTAGCCCATAAATATTATTCAGCATTCATTATAATAAATTTGGCAAATTATAATAATTTTTAATATTCTTCTTTGTGTTTTACTTTTTCTAGCATTTAGAAGTACAAGAAAATTAAATAGCCAACTCTCTTAACTAGACAGAGTATGTTGAATGTAGATAGAATGAAAATAATGTAAATTAGAATGTAGGAAAACATATGAGTTTAGTGAGACTCTGTTTCTAAATAAAATACAAAATAGCACTTAATATAGACTTAATACATTTTGATGGGTTTATAATGTAATTTGAATATCTAAGATATTTGGTTTTAACTCTTATGATGTATTCATTGTCTTGACTGAAGAGGGAATAGGTCTGGTAAAATTTGTGAAGTTGAGCTTTCAACATGGTCATTTGCCACTTTTCTAAACCAGAGAGGTTTTGTTCAGTTGTACTAATTTAATTCACATTAGTTCTCTTGATTTTTGGAAGAGCCTTAGTAATGTATATTTATATAATACATAAGATTTTCTCATAAAAGGCTGAATTTGATCTTATTTTATCTTCAGTTTTACAGAACAACAGTTTTATAATTTTAATTCTCCTGGTGGTTCAGAAAGCTTTAATCATGACAGTTGATGATGTTCAATTAGTTTGCTTTCATAAGTTTAATTATAGAAGACATCACAATACGCATATTTTAGAAAGGTGTTTAGCTACACAATTGTTTGTATAAATGTAAATAACTATTTTTTAATAATGTGAGTGCCATTCTTGAGTGTGTTTTTTCTTTGTTTTGGGTTGTTTTAAATACCATCATAATGTATTTTTCTGTTATCTACTAAAAGAGATCTAGTTCGTTCTTTTTTTTTTTTGATACTGAGGATTGTGAATCTTGTGAATGTTATCTCTAGTCCTTTTCATATTTTATTTTGAGACAGGATCTTGCTAAGTTGCCCAGGCTGACCTCAAACTTGTGATTGATCCTCCTGCCACAGCCTTCTTAGTCACTGAGATTGCAGACATGCAGTGCTGTGCCAGCCAAGTTCTACTTTTTGTAAAGATTTTCAGAAGATAAGGCTTTATATGTTATATTATTTCCTGTGGTATGTTTCTTTGTGCAAAGTTTTCAAATTGGATTTATGACATGAATAATATAAATGAGTCTGATCAATTTCCCATTCATAAAAAGAGAATTCATTGTTTAATGTGTATTTTATTTTGCCACACCTCTTATTAAAAGGTATTTATTATACTCTAATGTTTTAAATTTTAAATATGTATGAACACTAATTCTGAAGTGAAACAGAAAGGGTCTGTAAGGAACATTCTAAACTTTTTTTGTTTTGAGAAGGGTCCTTTAACTCCTGGGCTTAAGTGATCATCCTGCTTCAGCCTCTGGAGTAGCTGGGAATATAGGCATCTAAATATTTTATTTTTCTTAATTTTTTTTTAATTGTAGATGGACACAATACCTTTATTTTTATTTATTTATTTTTATGTGGTGCTGAGGATTGAACCCAGGGCCTTCAAATGTTGTGGGGCAGGTCACTTAGAAAACACATCAAGTCCCAGTTTTGTCCAAATTGAAGAATCTTTATTTAGCTGGCCAGCTGGTGACTGCTCTTTGTAGGACCCATAACTGTCTCTGCAAGGAACAGCCCCAAGCCTGAGCATTTTAGGATATTTAAAGTTAAAAATCACATCCGGGTTGACATAGCTGCAGGCAAGCGGGTACAGAAGCTGAATTGGGCAGTTAGTGAGACAATGCAATGGGTACATTGGTACTTCCCACGGGACTTTCCAGGTTGGCATAGCAGTAAGCAAGCAGAAGGGAAGGGGGTCAAAAGGACCCTAGTTGAGTACAAGTTAGAGAATGGTTACTAATGTCTAGACAATCTCTGACAAGGTACATTAACCAAGAAAAATGGAAAGCAAAGAGAACAATTTCACATCGTATAAGAATTGCTATTTTGTGTTGCCAAGTGTGCTATGCTAGGTAACTATTAATGGGTACAGAGGTGGGGCTTTTCCATGGGAGAAGCATTTCTTTCATGATACGGAGTCTCAGGGTAAAATGGAGTCTGTTTGGTCATTGCCATATAGCCTGGCCCATAACATTCCCCACTGGTTTTATGGAACTAATCAAACCATTGATTAATCATCATTGGTATACAGTTGATTATAGTGAGTACAGAGGACCATCTGTTTTACAGAATTTACTTTTTATATATATCTTATTAAACAGTTGAAAATGCAGGGTCCAATTAAAAACCCTAAGAGGACAAACAAAAATGGACTGGCTACAGCTGATATAAGAGTAGTTAGCCAAGGGGACCAGGATAACAAATTTTGATACCAGTTTCCTCATGTTGTCTTGCTTCTTCCCTTTCCTTTAATCGCTTTCTGATTAGAGATAGACTGTCTCTTACCATTATTGAGTGATTAGTATAGAAGCAACATGTTTCCCCTAATGCCATACATAGGCTTCCCTGTTTTAAGAGCAAGAGATCTAAACCTCTTCTGTTTTGTAATACCACTTCTGCCAGGGAATCAAGAGAGGTCTCAAGTCTGTTCACTGATTAATAGTTCCCTCAGATCCAAATCTATCTGTTTGTTCAGGGCTTTGGAATTTTCATTTCTAGTTAAAAGGGCTGTTGTACCCAGGGTCTGAAGATCCCGCAACCTTTGGGCCCATTAGTAGGGGAACTAGTATAGAGGTTGTACTTCTAGGATGGTATATGAGCCCCAGATGTTTTTGTCTAACTTCTCGTCTAGCTACCATTATAGTAGCACACTTGGGGAATAGTGTGAACAGTCACACAAATTTGTTCCATCTTAATGTGCCAAAAAGCTGTAGGACAAGCAGGGAGTTACTCTTGATAGGCAGGCAAACCAAATACCTTCTGGAACCACACAGAAATTAGAAGACTCCTGGAGTGTATTTAATAATACCTGGATGGAAAGACAGGAATGTCAGTAGGGGAGTTATGTATTTGGAATGGAAGCATAAGCCTTGTTCTTATAAGTTTCCTAATGTTTGACTCCACCTTTTGTAGTCCAAAACCATATTACTCATAAATGGCTGTTGTTATGATTTGAAACCATAAACAAATGTCATGAGATCTAAAATCATAGGCTGAGCAAGAGAAAAAGATGATTTAACATTTTCTGGACTTAAGCTGGCCTTCATTTTGTGATTTAAATCAATTATTTATCTATTCTGACTGTAATTTTCCCCTCTAATGTTAGGGACCTCCTACTGCTGTAAGGAAAAAGGACGATGACTGCTCTTGGTGCTTTGAGCTGAGAGGGGGCAATGTGCAGTGGGGCAAGCAGTTTGGAGTCCCTTTTTAGAAATTGGGTAGGTCAAAGAGTCCATGGTAAAAATCTGGTTCAGGAAGAACCGATTGTAAATTCACCTGGGGGTGGGCATACAAAATAGCAGTTGTAGCATCTGGAACCTGTCAGTGAATATCCTGAAGATGATAGAAATCAATAATTGTTTACCAGGAGGTGGAAGACCTGAGAAATTGTCCCCATAACAAGGCCTAACAAAGCCTAATAAGGTCCCTTTTTAGGGAACATAAATCTTTAACATTGTCAGAGTTAAAAGGAATGTAGACACAACATTTAGTTAAGTTAGTTAATGTCATCTGATTTTTGTAAAATATCTTTTTTATTGGCATGACCTCTGTGTTCAGTAGAGATCCCTTTGTTACTTAGGGTTAGATAATACTAGCAGACATTGATTAAGTCTACCTGTGTAGGAGGTTAGGAAGATCTGTAGGCCTTAAACTGACTAAAAACTTCTGGCTCTGGCAGTTTCTATTGATAGTTATCAGGCATCCTTGCCTAAGAATCTCTCTTCTGTTGCCTCCAGTCTTACTTATTCTTGGGGGTGCTAACACAAGTGTACATCTTAAGTTAGATTAAAATATTGTTTTTAATTGCCCAGGAATGGCTGTGCTTTGGTTTTAACTGTTTTTGCTAGGTGTTTAGGATCAAGGTGGTCAAACTGACCTTGCTCCTATCTATTGGTAAGAGTCAGCTGAGTTCCCTTGGAGGGCAATCTTGGGGAAATCATGAGCAGCATTTTAGTGCCATCTGCGTTAGGATGGGTCAAGGTCTTGCTGACCATGTGGCTTCCCTTGGAAGCATCAGGCATGTCTCCCCTTTTCAATAACCCTCCTCTTTTGCAGCATACACACTCATTGGCTTTCTGTTCTATAGTGGTCTCATTAGTCTCCCTTATCGGGAGGTTATGTGGCCCAGAGTTGCGAAACTCTTCTCCTTTTTCCTGGGTTCAGGCTGACTCAGAGGGCAAGAGCCAAATATCGGTTTTCTTGGCCCCTTTATTTTAACCTGAATCTTTAAGCCTTAGTCTTAAACATCCAGCAAGTCATTCTTATCAGTCTTAAACTAAGAGTACTGGCCTTTAACTTTAATGTTTATAACTTTACAGTTAATTTTTTTTTAGTTGTACATAACACAATAAATTTATTTATTTATTTATTTATTTGATGCTGAGAATCAAACCCAGTGCCTCACATATGCAAGCAAGTACTCTCCTGCTGAGCCACAACCCTATTCCCTTTACAATTAATTTAATCCCTTTGAATTACTGTCTACAGCTGGTGGCTTAATATCTCAAATTAATTTAGGTTGTGTGTTCTTGAAGTTACCTCTGCAAAACATTAACAGACATCAATTATAAGGAAAATACAAAGTGAAATAAACAATAGTAAAAACCTATTTAGCTTGTATATAATCTTGAACCTTGGCTGAGTTATACATTATATCCCCTATTTGAGATCACAGTAATCTTTACAATGAAGTCAATCTTTGAATACAACTTTAAATCAACTGAAGTCTGGCCTACTTTGAAGTCATTCTGACATGCCGTAGGGTGGGAGGTAGAGCCTTATCTCAGCTAAGGCTGGGCTCTTCACAAATCTTAGGTAAAGTATTCTAGTTCTGAAGCTGAAATTTGTCTCTCTTTTTAGATATCCTTTTATAAAGTTTGCATATATTGTTTCCTGAGTCTGTATGAAAGTTTGCTAACTCAATGTGACATTACATCTAAAACATGAATCAAGGAAAGGCTGAGAGCTCTTAACTTTCCTTTTGGGTGGAAAAGTGGCAAAATGTTTTACAGTATTAACCTTTAAACAGATCAGTTTATCTTTTTTTTTTTTTGGTGGTGCTGAGGATTGAACCCAGGGCCTTAGTGCATGTGAGGCGAGCATTCTACCAACTGAGCTATGTCTCCAGCCCCTCTCATTGTCTTTTAAAATACCTTTCAATTTTTGTATCACAGTGTAAAAAGTAACATAAATTTTGGTTACAAAACATCAAATGATATAAATAAATCCCCAATAAAATCTGTTATATTTATAAGTTTAAAATTATCATTACAGACAACTTTAATTTGGAGAACACCAGCTTGTTAAAATGCTCCTTTAAACCTTTTACCTTGTATACCTGAAAGATATGAACACAATTAATATGTAAAGAAGAGTAATGTACCACAATTACATTGATGTTTTTATAGTAACCAAGTTTAGCTTTTAAAGAAAAATCTAGACTCTGTAATGTAGAACAATATTCTAAAATAACAGTTGCTGTTTAACTACAGATGTACAAACCTTAATTTCTCCAAGATTAGTTGCTCTAGAGAATAAAACCTCAATTACAATGTAATTAATATATTAAGAAGTTTTGTTTTGTTTTTTTTTTTTGAGAGAGAGAGAGTGAATTTTTCAATATTTATTTTTTAGTTCTTGGCGGACACACATCTTTATTTTTTTATGTGGTGCTGAGGATCGAACCCAGCGCCCCGCGCTTGCCAGGCGAACGCGCTACCGCTTGAGCCACATCCCCTGCCCCTGTTAAGAAGTTTTTGTCATTTTAACATATAGGTCAAACTTTGGTTTTTATCAGCATATTAATATTTGTTCTTAGGGAACAACCTTGAATAGTTTCAACTATTTGTGTTACATATATAACTAACTTAATTATATATAAACCTTTTAATATTTATCCTTTATTATAGACCTTTATATTACTTAATTAGACCCTCTTATTGTTTACTTAGATGTATTATAATTATACTTTACCACATAAAGACTTTCTTAAACATTTTTTCTAAATATATTTTATATTTAGAACCTTTTAATAATTTTTAATCCATTAATCCCTCTTTGTTTATACCTTGATATATTGATAATTGATAAATTACTCTATTTTAATAAGATGAAATACTTTTGTTATTTACAGTACGCTAATTGAAATGCAGTTGAAACCTCTTGACCCCTTGTGTATAGAATTATACCTATTGGCACTTTTAACTTTTAGTAACCTTGTTTTTGTGATGACACAAAGTAATTTTAAATTCCTTTTTTATTTTTTAATTTACGAATTTATGAAAACACCAATAATGTTTAAGTATTTTACCTTATGGAGTTTAAGGAGTTAAGAGTACTTGATATTATATTTAACAGTTAACATTTAAACTTTGTAAACCAATCAGATGTCTGTAACAAACACATTCATGATTAATTCCATACATGTCAGATCTAATTTGCTTATTAAAAAAAAATAACAAAACCAATATATCAGACAAATGCATTGAACAGCATTAGACATTTTTTTCTGTTGAAGAGAAATCTAGAGACAATGGATATTAGACACTTTATAGACATTAACATTTTATTAACAACTGTTTGACATTTTAGAAACAAAACTGTGCATGAGTAACTTTGAAAACATTTTTACTTTTATTTATTTACCCAGTTTAAGTTCAACCTTTTAAATCATATGAATCAAAGGTATTTGGATGCACTTTTTAAGTTTTAATTTATGAGCTCATATGTCAATTTTTGGTGCCAGATATATGTAGACATGGCAGTACATGTAGATGGACAGTACACCTGTGCACCTACACAAGACAGACAAACAAAAGCTTTGTAGGTTATTTTTTAAAAACCTGTTAGATTGAGAGTTAGCCATTGTAAATTGGCCTTAGAACAAAGCAGAGTGTAATCAGAAAAACATTAACCTATGCCTATCAGATCAAAAACATGAATTTAACAAATATAGAATTTTAAAAGCCTTCCTGGCCTTCGTCCTGAGGTGGTCCTACTTATCAAAGCTAAAAAGAGTTAAGGGAACATAGACAAATGACGGGACTTATTCTTCCCTGTAGGAACTTCCCAAAGAAACAGCACGATTGTCTCCTTGGGAGAGTCCTCCCAGGTAGGGTCCCATTCTAAACTGGTTTTTCTGGTTTCTTGGATAGTGGCCACCAAATTTTAGCCTGACATTGAAAAATCTTTGAACCATTTTTAATAGTTGGGAGTTATTCATGCTTACAAATACTGAGAGACAAAAGCCAATTTCCTAGACAAGATTATGCTTTTTATTATACAATTTAGAAGTAATAATTTTATAAAATACTTTAGTCCTAATCTGCCTTCTATAGGAACTGAATTGGCCTCCTGGCCCAGTTCCTAAATGAAGGCAATCTCTAGAATGCCTTTTTATACTTTTGACCTTTTTTTTTTTTAATCCTGTTGTCAGCCATTTACATTTTAATGCAAGCTTTGGTGAGCACAGTAAAAACCTTTTAAACCATTTTTTAACATTAGAAAAAAAAACCCATAGAAATTAACATGAAACAAAAAAGGGACAAACAATAACAAACAACAAATAAGAAAAAAACACAAGACAGACAATAAAACACACAACAGGTAAGGTGCCAAGGACAAATTTAACTGACAGAAGACCAGATTCAGACCAGAAGATTGAGTAAACCAGACTTGGACCAGACAGAAGACCAAGGAAAACCACACTCAGAACAAAGGACTTAGTAAAAACCAGACTTGGACCAGACAGACGACCAAGGAAAACCACACTCAGACCAGAGAACCAAGGAAAAACCAGACCAGAGGACTGGACCAGAGGACTTCCTAGCCCTGGACTCCAGGAAATAATGCTGTGTCTAGCTTTTTCTGAGCCTCTCTAGATCGGACTTACTTTGCTCAGGGAAACACAGATGACTCTTAGTACTTTTTGGTGGGTGGGGGTTGGTGGAGGGATGGCCCCAGGCCTGAGGAACATTTCTCAGAGGCCTTCTCCTAGGCGATCTCTCCACCACTTCACCTCCCTTGTTGGTCTCCGGGATGCGAGAAGAGTAGATCTTGCTGGGGCCTTCAAATGTTGTGGGGCAGGCCACTTAGAAAACACATCAAGTTCCAGTTTTGTCCAAATTGAAGAATCTTTATTTAGCTGGCCAGCTGGTGACTGCTCCTTGTAAGACCCATAACTGTCTCTGCAAGGAGCAGCCCCAAGCCTGAGCATTTTAGGATATTTAAAGTTAAAAATCACATCTGGGTTGATGTAGCTGCAGGCAAGCAGGTACAGAAGCTGAATTGGGCAGTTAGTGAGACAATGCAATGGGTACATTGGTACTTCCCACGGGACTTTCCAGGATGGCATAGCAGCAAGCAAGCAGAAGGGAAGGGGGTCAAAATGACCCTAGTTGAGTACAAGTTAGAGAATGGTTACTAACATCTAGACAATCTCTGACAAGGTACGTTACCGAAGAAAAATGGAAAGCAGAGAACAATTTCACATCGTATAAGAATTGCTGTTTTGTGTTTCCAAGTGTGTTATGCTAGGTAACTATTAATGGGTACAGAGGTGGGGCTTTCCCATGAGAGAAGCATTTCTTACATGATATAGAGTCTCAGGGTAAAATGGAGTCTGTTTGGTCATTGTCCATATAGCCTGGCCCATAACAGCACATGCTAGGCAAGCGCTCTACCGCTGAGGCACAACCCCAGCGCTAAACATTTTTAATGATTCTGCTTTCACTGATAAACCCCATTGTGCCATATTAAAATTGAAAGTCAAGTAAATAAAGCACTCCTCACAGCCTTGGAGAGAAATGGATAGTTGTCTTTTTAAAATGTGGTACTTCTTATCTATGTATGAATAGAAATCACACTGAATTTTAATTCCTTTGTTGATTTTAATGGATAGCAGAATCACTCTGCAGTGGCTTTGTTTGCTTTCTTACAGATTTGATTATTCTGAAACTTTTTTTTTCTTTAGCGGTGCTGGGGATCAAACCTAGGACCTTGCGCATGGTAGGCAAGTAGTATACCACCAATTTACATCTCCTCCCCCATGTTTTGTAATATTTTTAATGTTCACAATAAGAGTTTTAAAATAATTTTATTTTCAACTATTTTTAGATTTCTCTTTTGCCGCAGTCTGGCTGGGCACAATCAGGAGCCACTTGTCAAAAGAAACTAACTTTATTTTTAGAACCACACACGCCAAACAAAACAGCCTCTCAGGAAAAACCCTCAGAGCCTCAACTGCCACCACCGGCTTTCCACAAGCCTCTCTCTCCCACACAAGCTCCTCTCCACCTCCCACAATCCTCCTGCTCTTGAGGCCGATTGGCTGGGTCACGTGGGCGGAGCCAAAAAAGTCCCCCAATGAGCAGCTCCGTGGTCTGAAAGGGCAGGGAAACAGCCCAATGAGCATCACCGCAGAGGAGCCAATCAGCTAGATGTTGCTGGGGCCGCTGTGAGCCAATCATCAGCTGGCAGCTGGAAGTTTGCTGGCAGCTGGAAGTTTGCTGGGGCCCCTTCCGCTGTGGCTCTCAACACTCTTTAATTTTATTTTAGAAATAGAAGATTTAAAGTGGTTATAACCTGTTTTAGGAAGGCTTGATATTTTGTATTATACTTGATTTAACATGTATTTAATTTTCTCATTTTAAATAAAAGGTTTATACATTTGAGTGCTTCAACTTTATTTCTGTGATTAGTAGTAGTAATGGTTATTATTCATTTTGCTTGCAATCAATAGGTAAAGTTCAGAGCAGACTGCAATAGAATTATTCTGAGGAAGGTCCGGAGTGTTGTCATAAGTGAATACAGAAGAGTAGTTCTAGCCTCATGAAAATGGATATAAGTGAAAGGAATGCTAATTTAGTCTTATTCAGCACAGATTTTATTACCTCTAGGATATTCACTGGAATTCTGTGGGTAGAGGAGAGCATATATTATCTTCCAAGAGCACATTGTCAGGGGTTGGTGAGTACATTGGGCATTGAAAGTGTTAGTAGTAAGTTTAGTAGAAGCCTTCTCATTTGATAAAAATAGGAACAATAGTTGGTTGGTGAATTAAAAAATCAGTGTGGGGAATCATAAAAAATAACTTCATATATCATAAATTTTTAATGTCTTTATTGAGATTAAATTTGCTTAGAGTAAACTGCATATGTTTAAAGTGAGGAATTTGATAAATATTAACACATAAATGTGCTGATAAAACCATCACAACAATCAAGATGATGAATATGTTCATAGCCACCAAAAGATTCCTCATTTTTTAATGACACCTTTTTCTGTCAAGTTTCTTTTCCTTAACATAATTATTTTGAGATTCATGTGATTCCTTTTATTTCTGAGTAGTATCCTGTTGTTTTTATTTACCATAATTTATCCATTCATCTGCTAAAGGATATTTGGTTTGTTCCCAGGTTTTAGCTATTAGAAATGAAGCTCCTACGAATTTTTACCAATGTCTTAGTATAGACATATATTTTTATTTGTCTTGGACAAATGCCTTGGAGCAAGAATGGCTGTATCATAGAATAGTTATATCCAACTTTTCAAGAAACTGCCAAATCAGTTTTGTTTTCCAAAATGTTTTTGTTTTCCATTTTGCATTACTACCAACAGTATAGGATAGTTCTATCTATCCTACCTCACTAATATTTGTTATGGCCAGTCTTTTTAATTTTGGTCATTTCTGGTGGATGTATAATAGTATATCCCTGTGGTTTTAATTTATACTTCTCTAGTAACTAATGATATTGAGCATCTTTTAATTTGTTTATTTGCTGTCTGTTTATCCTCTTTGGTTAAGTGTCCCAAAATTTGGCTAAGTATTTTATAAAATTTGCCTATTTAAAAAGCCGTGTCATTTCTTATTTTGAGATGTTAGAGTTCTTTATATAGTCTGCATATATCAAATATTTTGTCCTGGTCTGTGTGTTGCTTGTTGATATGTGTGTGTGTGTGTTTGTGTGTGTGTGTGTGTGTATACATATATATATTTGGTGGGGGGGTTCTAGGGATTGAACCCAGAGTCACTTTACCACTGAGCCACATCCGCAGCCCTTTTTTTTTTTTATTGGTTATTCAAAACATTACAAAGCTCTTGACATATCATATTTCATACATTCGATTCAAGTGGGTTATGAGCTCCCATTTTTACCCCAAATACAGATTGCAGAATCACATGGATTACACATCCACATTTTTACATAATGCCATATTAGTAACTGTTGTATTCTGCTACCTTTCCTATCCTCTACTATCTCCCCTCCCCTCCCCTCCCATTTTCTCTCTCTACCCCATCTGTTGTAATTTAATTCTTTCCCTTGTTTTTTTTTCCCATTCCCCTCACAACCTCTTATATGTAATTTTGTATAACAATGAGGGTCTCCTTCCATTTCCATGCAATTTCCCTTTTCTCTCCCTTTCCCTCCCACCTCATGTCTCTGTTTAAAGTTGATCTTTTCCTCCTGCTCTTCCTCCCTGCTCTGTTCTTAGTTGCTCTCATTATATCAAAGAAGACATTTGGCATTTATTTGTTTTTTAGGGATTGGCTAGTTTCACATAGCATAATCCCACAGCCCTTTTTTTATTTTGAGACAGGGTCTCACTAAGTTGTTGAGGCTGGCCTCGAACTTACCATCCTCCTACCTCAGCCTCCTGAGTCACTATGATTACAGGTATGAGCTACCATGCCTGGCTATAATCATGTTTTTCTTTCTTTCTTCTCCTTTTTTTTTTGTTGTTGTTGTTGTTGTTGTTGTTGTTGGTACTGGGGATTGAACTCAGGGGCACTTAACCACTGAGCAACATTTTTAAAATTTTATTTAGAGACAGGGTCTCACTGAGTTGCTAAGCACCTAGCCATTGCTGAGACTGCCTTTGAATTCTAGATCTTCCTGACTCAGCCTCCTGAGCTGCTGGGATTGCAGGTGTACACCACTGTGCCCAGCTATAATTATGTTTTTTGAAAAGAAGAAGTTTAAAATTTTGATGAAGTCCAGTGTATTAACTTAAAAGTGTTTGTACTTTGTGTGTTATATGTAAAAAAATCTTTGCCATACTGAAGACCACTAAAACGTTCTTTTTTTGTTTTCTTCTAGAAGTATTGTAATTTTAGTTCTTAGGTTTAAGCTTATTTATCCTTTTCAGGTTATTTTTATGTATGGTATGAAACAAAATTTAAGGTTTATTTCTTTTGTTTGTTTTTGTTTTTGGTGCTGGTGATCAAACCCAGGGTCTTGTGCATGCCAAACATGCCATACCATTCAGTTACCTCTTCCAGCTTATATCTTCCATCAGTTACAAATATCAACTCAGAATGTATTAAAGACTTAAATGTAAGACCTGAAACTATGAAACTACTAGAAAAAAACATAGGGAAAATACTTCAGGACATGAAAATGGGCAAGCATATTTTTTGGACAAGACCCCGAAGCACAGAAAACAAAAGCAAAAAATAAACAAGTGAATTGTATGGAACTAAACAGCTGCACAACAAAGAAAACAATCACCAGCGTGAATAGATAACCTACAAAATGGGAAAAAAAATATTTGCAAACTATACATGTGACAGTGAGTTAATATGAAGAATATATAAGGAACAAAAAGCTAAACATCAAAAAAAAATTTTAAAAATGGGCATTAGTTTCATTTATATATGATGTGTCAAAATGCATTCTACTATCATATTACTAATTAGAACAATTTTTAAAAAATATTTATTTTTTAGTTTTAGGTGGACACAATATCTTTTATTTTATTTTTATGTGGTGCTAAGAATCAAACGCAGTGCCTCACACATGCTAGGCGAGCGCGCTACCACTTGAGCCACATCCCCAGCCCTAGAACAAATTTTTAAAAAATCAAAAACATTATATAAATGGGCAGTAGAACTAAATAGACATTTCTCAGAAGGACACATACAAATGACCAATAATTATATGCCAAAATGCTCAAAAATGTTCAATATGACTATGTCATCAAGGAAATGCAAATCAAAACCACAGTGAGCTATCATCTTACCTCACTTAGAATGGTTGTTTTGAAAAATGAAAAGTAAATGCTGATGAGAATTCAGAGAAAGGGGAACTTCTACACTGTTGGTGGGAATGTAAATTAGTTCAGCAATTATGAAAAACAATATGAAGTTTCCTCAGAAAAGGAGAACTAGAACTATGAGGCCCAGCAATACCATTACTGGGTGTTTATCCAAAGGAAATGAAATTGGTATTTTGACAAGACATCTATACTCCTATTAGCATATTCACACTCACTGTTCACCATGACCAAGAGATGGAAATGATCTAAGTTAATGAACAGATTTAAAAATGTGGTATATAGACAAAAATTGAATACTATTTAGACATAATGAAATACTGTCATTTTGATAACGTGGATGGGACTGGAGATCGTTATATTATGTGAAATAAACCAGGCACAGAAAGACAAGTACTGCATGATGTCACTCATTTGTGGAATCCAAAAAAGTTTGCTCTAGAAGTTGAGATAGAATGATGGTTACCAGAGGCTGGGGAGAGTGCCAGGGAGGGATGGGGAAAGGTTGATCAGTGAGTACTGAGTTATGGCAGAGAGGAGTTAAGAAGTTTGGGTGTGCTGTTGCACAGTATGGTGACTATAAATAATAGTTATATACTACTCATTTCAGAAAGGTAGAAGAAAAAATTTGGAATGTTTTCACCATAAAGAAATGATAAATGGGAAGATGGATACATTTAACCTTATTTAAACATTATACAGTGTATACAGTATTGAAACATGGTACCTCATTAATATCTACAATTTTTTAACATATCAAAAATAACTACTACATTTTGCCATTTCAATATTTCTTTAAAATGGAGTGAGAACCTAAAAGAATTTACAAAGCCATTTGAATTCAGAATACTTCTAAATTTTGATAATTTCTCTCTCTGGTCTTTAAGTCAATAGAAGTTCCCCCCCCCCCGCCGCCGTTTCAATCAATATACTTCTGAGTACTTCCACAGCATGTAACTTTGTTTTTCTTGACTATTTTATCTTTTTACACTTGATTTCAAAGCTTCATATGATAATAGGTAATTATAATATGTGACTGACAGTAACATAACTGGCATAAACTTGTTTGGAAACAAATATAACTCAAATGGGTGGAAATGGAAGTGTGCTCTCAAGAGAGGAAGGAAGAAGTCAGCAGGGTAACAAAGCTTTTCTTGTATCTTCTCATGCATCTTTGAAAGGAAAGAAGACCTCTTTGCACCTCAGACAAGGTTCTTCCAAATTTAGATAATTTAACCAATCTGGGAGGTTATACCCTTTAAAAATGTGTCTAAAATGAGACTGACTCCCAGTTTGGTGATTAGTTGGATGTTAGTGCTTTATCACATGGTATCTGAATTAGTAAGAATAATGGTTGCCAAACTTGCTGATAATCAAATCTTGGGAATACACATTGTATGATTCTATCTATATAACATTCTGGAAAATGCAACACTATAGGGAGAGAAAAGAGGTGAGTGGTTGCTAGGCATTGAGGAAGGGATTGACTTTTATAAAGGGGTCACATACAGGAATTTTTGTGTAATGAAACTATTGTATATCAAACTGTAGTTGTGGATATGAGTCCATTTCTTTGTCAAAGTCTATACAACAATATATTAAAAGATTAAACTTTACTGTAAGCAAGTTTTATCACCTTCCCAAATCTGAACTATGATGTCAGAGGAATCTCAGGATGGAATATAGACTATGAAAAAGAAATCCTACTGTTTAACAAATGTATGACATAATCTCACTGAAGGAGATGAACAAAAAGGGAGATAGCCTAAGTAATTTTGGAAAATTGTTTTGACTGGATAGTGTAAGGCTAAGTCAAAAAGTAGGGGTGGGCATGGTTATGACCTCCTGTAACCCCAGCTAATTGCAAAGCTGAAGCAGGAGGATTCCAAATTCAAAGTTACCCTGGCCAATTTAGCAAGACCCTCTCTCAAAAATAGAGCTGGGGTGGAGTGCTTGGCTAACATGCACAGGGCTCTGGGTTCAAAGCCCAGTACCACATAAACCACCACCACAAGAAAACACACACTTGCTCACAAAAAGCAAACAAAAAAATCTGTACTAATAGTTCAGAATCAGTGTACTCTAGTTGATAAGTTTGTTTCTTACAGGGTTATAAATTTTCGGTTATTTTACTACATGTATACTAGGGTTAAGAGTAAATATAATGATTGCTAGGTATCTTATTGGAGAAAGAAATAGGCAAAGGGAAAATGCTAGAATGAGACTTGTGATGCTTCATTCAAGTTATATATGCCAATATCAACTGATGTTTATATTAATTTATATACAGTTATGGAACTAAATATAGAAATGTGTTTATACATGGGTTAGTGTACACACATGTACTTCTGGTGCTTTTGGTTGAGACATCCTAGAAAGAATGATGCTGCCATAGCAAAAAGCACACTTAGCACCCAGATCTTGGTCTCTACCAATTTTCAATACAAGAAAGCCCAGAACATCCTAAAGTGCCAGAAATATAGCAGTGCTTAAAAAAAAAAAAAAAGAAATGACAGAGCATGTCAACCTGAAAGAGCTCCAATGGCCAAAACTGTAATAATTTGAGCAATAGTAGCTTTGTATTATAACCCAAGGAACAAAATAAATATCCATAAGTGTACCCTGATAAACAAACTGTTAAATAAATAAATTAAGCTGGAAGAAGGGAAAGCTATTTCTTACAGGAGCTTTCCAGACAATGAATATAGAGGAAAACAGAAAAATCATTTAGAAAACTGATTAATGCTAAAATTGGTGGACAGAACTTTAAAGAGAGACAGGATATTTACATTGCTTCAAAGTTTTTTTTTAATCGATTTTCTTTTAGTTGTAGATGGACACAATACCTTTATTTTATTTATTTTTATGGTGCCAGGGATCAAACCCAGTGCCTCACACATGTGAGGTAAGCACTCAACCACTGAGCCATAACCCCAGCCCCAAAGTGTTTTCCCCTAAACAAATATTGATTATTAAAGTGGTTTAAACATATATCCACAAGTTCTCTTATACTTCTTCCTTTAGAAACTAGAGCTCATTTCTCTTTCCTGAGCTTAGGCTGGATTTAATGGCATGTTTCTAACAAATAGAATATGAAAAGGGAAAATCAGAAATTCTTCTGTGGAGAAACCTTAACCAAGTGATCAAGATTGACACCATGAATGATAAATCATGTTACTCTGATAGGCTTCCTGCTCTGATGTGATGGGAGGGACACTTCACTGTAGTATTCTTCTTCCAAATGCAGATCCCTGAAAAATTGTGAGTAAACACAAGACAAACCCAAATTGAAGGACAGTTTACAAAATGCCTGACCAATATTTTTCAAAAGTTTTTAAGTTCACACACACACACACACACACACACACGCACAAAAAAAAAAAGGAGTGTTTGTCAGTTTTTCTGTCACTGACAAAATATCTGAGGAAAACAACTTAAAGGATGAAAAATTTATTTTGGCTTATAGTTTCAGTCCATGACTGCTTGGCCCCAGTGCTATGTATGAGGCTGTGCTGAGGCAGAATATTATGGGGGGGAGCATGTGGCAGAGCAGAGAGCTGGTCCACTTCATGGTGGCTGGAAGGAGAGAGAGAGGGAAAGGGAGAGGGAGGTTGTGGTCCCAATACACTTCCTCCAATTAGGCCCCACCTCCATCACTTCCCAGTAGCACCACTAGTTGGGGACCAAGCCTTCAACATGGGAGCCTTTTGGAGACATTCCAGACCCAAACTGTAACACAAGGAAAAGACTGTCACAGATTGGAAAAGACTAAGGAGACAAGATGAATAAATGCAACATAGAATCCTGGATGATAAAAAGAACATTAACGGAACAACTGGTGAAATCCAAATAAAGTCTACAGAAATAGTATTATATTGGTCTTCATTTCATAGTCTTGGTAATTGTGCTGTTATATACAATATTAACTTTAAGGGAAGTTGGATGAGGGGTATACAGGTACTCTACACACTAGAGCTCTTTGTTACTCCTCTTTTCTTTAAAATTAATTGAATAGTTTTAATATAAAAAAGATTTTTAAAATCTGGAGAGTGCTGGGCTTGGTGGCATATGCCTGTAATCCCAGCTATTCAAGATTAAATTTGCCTGGGCAATTAAGCAAGACCCTGTCTCAAAATAAGAATAAATAAGACTGGGGATGCATTTGCCTAATATGTTTGAGGCCCTAAATTCAATTTGTAGGACTTAAAAAAAAAAAAAGTCTGGAAAGCTTAACATAATGCAGGTATTACATATTCCTGCCCTTGAGACTCTAACTCAGCAGACTGGAAATAGGACTTAAAATTCCTACTTTTGTGTGTGTGTGTGTTTGTGGTGCTGGGTGTAAGCAAAAATAACTGAAACAGGAGCAGACCTCAATGGATCACCAAGCTGTCTTTATTAAGCAGCGGTGAAATGGCACATTTTCAGGGGAGAAATTAGCAATTGGTTGCAAGAGGGGTCTGTTTATAGGTTTTAATTGGAGTTAATTTTAGCAGAATGTTTAGTGTGACTTAATCATTAGAGATTTGGGTAGTCAGGAAACTAGTTGTGCAGGTTCAAAGTCTAAATTAGGAAACCATCTGTAAAAGCTTCAACACCCATTGATACTGGGATGAAAGTCCAGATCCTAGAGCCCAAGAGCCCATTGTCTGCCTTCTCCACCCAGGACTCATAGTTACTGGGAAAGGATGAAAGTCCAGAGCCCAGAGCCGATTGTTTGCCTTCTTCATCCAGGACCAATCCTTTATTCCTGAGGGTTGTTATTTTATATCCTTCACTGGGTATTGAACCCATGGCCTCATGCATGTTAACAAATGCTCTATCTATTTACTGATGTTATTCTGATTATCAGTGGAATTTGATTTGAGCTGGAGAAATAAAGAGCAGGAAAAAAAAATCTAGTATCTCCCCAACCCATATATGTACAATTACCTATCATCAATTATAAGTTCAGAAAAGGAAAATAACTGGGCACAGTGGCCTGTACCTGTAGCTGCAGCTACTGGGGAGACTGAGGAAGAAAAATTGTGTGTTCAGGGCCAACCTGGACAACCTAGTGACATCTTGTCTCCAAAAAAAAAAAAAAAAAGGCCCGGCTCTCAATGGCACATGCGTGATCCCAGTGACTCCGGAGGCTGAGGCAGGAGAATCAGGAGTTCAAAGCCAGCCTCAGCAATGGTGAGGCACTAAGCAACTCAGTGAGATTCTGTCTCTAATTAAAATACAAAATAGGGCTGGGATGTGATTCAGTAGTCAAGTGCCCCTGAATTCAATCCCCGGTACGGGAAAAAAAAAAAAAAAAAAGGAAAATAGACACATTTAACCTGATCTAAGCATTACATATTCTATACATGTATTGCAACATCATATGGTACCCCATAAATACATACAGTTATTATGTTCTATGTTTTTTTGTATCAATTAAAAATATATTTAAATAAAAGAAGAAAATCTGTCCCTTAATTTGAGGGCATGAAACAACATAGTAGTGGCACCAAATACCTCTTCCTGTGCACTGGTTCATTATGGTTCATCATGTTTTTGGAATTAGTGGTTAGTATGTAAAGTTATGCCGGACGCTTACTTTTTTTGTTTTAATATTTATTTCTTAGCTGTAGCTGGATACAGTATCTTTATTTTATTTATTTAGTTTAAATAATTATTTTTTATTTGTAGTTAGACACAATACCTTTATTTTATTTACTTTTATGTGGTGCTGAGGATCGAACCCAGGGCTTCCCACCTGCTAGGTGAGCACTTTACTGCTGAGCCACAACCCCAGCCCCAGGGTGCAAACTCATCACTTGTTCAAAGGGAGGAAGCAAAGGCACCAAATTAAGAACTGACTTAGGTTCCAGAGCACTGTACCCCAAGCTTCTGCCATCAGAGATGGAGCCAGATTTGCTAGTGAATTATCCCAAAATAGCTGCATCAGAAATGGGCTTAATTTGCTTTTACTTATCGACCCTTAATACCCACAGTCTATTTCCTAAGAGAAATAAATTCTGTGTTGGATGTGCTGAGTTGGAAGTGTGATGACTTTGCAGTGAGAAATCTTTTAAGAATCGAGTAGAGATGGACAGGTCTTTTTGCCCTGACTGCTTTTTGGGAGACTATAACTAAAATATGTGCACGATTACTCAAAGGCCTCATTTATTTTAAATGTACAGAGAAGTTCCTCTTAGCTCATTCTGAGGCTCTTCCTCTTTTCATACAAATGCTTCTGGGTGATGAGTGCCTCTGAGTGAATGGGGTCAATGAATCCCAAATCCTCATGTCTAAGTATTTGCCACTTGTGAGCCAAACTGTGAAGACTGGGCTCACCTATTGGGAGATAAAGCTTCATCAGAGCAGAAGTTCAGCCTGGGGCAGAGGGTCTTTAAGAACAGAGACATGGAAGCTACCTTTTATGACTACAAAAGGCCTTGGAAAGCTTTATTTCCTCCAGAAAGGAGAATGAAATTGTTACTCTAGAAGTTAGGGCAGAGCTACCCATTATTCCATTCATGAGTCTGGTTATTCATGCATGTAGGGCTGCCATGAAAACATCTGAATGAGCACATCGAGTCCACTGTGATCAATATATGAAAAAAATAAGATCAGTTGTAATTTATATTAATTCTTCTCCTTCAACCGTGGGATAACAGTCTGGGGGCGGGACACTTTTTGAACTTGTGTTTTGCTGTGATAACACCACTGTGCTCTGAGCACTTTTGAGAAACTAAGAAGCCAGCAATTCCTTCCAGCTTCCTGAGAGTGCATCTGATTCAGTTCCTCAATTTCACACAACTGCTGCTGATGTTTCACAGTTAGAATAATGTTCAAAACAGGATAACTGAGAATTGAAGGGCAAAGAAGATTCTGGTATTTTTTGCCAGGAGACCTGCGTCATATATTGTGAGAGTAAAAAGAACAGGATGGCTTCAAGTGTGAATAGAAGTCGATTAATTTCAAAGCAAGGAAAGATTCAAGGTCTTGCCATCTCCATACTTAATAAATTGTGTGTGTTTGGTACACAGAACAATAAATTCCACCACTGCACAAGAAAGACAGCCTAAGCAGGGTTATCTCTGGTTGTGGTCATTTTGAGGACACAAAAAAAGCCTTGAGGCCAATGCTTCAGGGAAATGGTGATGTCAAAAGGAACTGGGTTACCTAATAGAAGAAAAAGTAGGCCAAATTCTCCATCTTGTCAGCTTAGGCCCTGACTTCCTTAATAAGACTCCTGTAGTGCAAGAATTAAAATCAAGAATCAATAAAGGGGATGGATTAAAATTAAAAAACTTCTTCTCAGCAAAAGAAACAATCAGTGAGGTGAATTGAGAGCCTATAGAATGGGAACAAATTTTTACCACATGTACATCAGATACAGCACTAATCTCTAGGATATATTAAAAAAAAACCAAAAATCTTAACACCAAAAAAAAAAACAAAAAACAAAAAAAAAAAAACCAATAAATGGGCCAAGGAAATGAACAGACACTTCTCAGAAGATGATATACAATCAACCAACAAATATATGAAAAAATGTTCAACATCGGGCTGGGGATGCGGCTCAAGTGGTAGCGCGCTCGCCTGGCATGCGTGCGGCCCGGTTCAATCCTCAGCACCACATACAAACAAAGATGTTGTGTCTGCCGAAAACTAAAAAATAAACATTAAAAAATAAAAATAAAAAAAAATGTTCAACATCTCTAGCAATTAGAGAAATGCAAATCAAAACTACTCTAAGGTTTCATCTCACTCCAGTCAGAATGGCAGCTATTAAGAATACAGACAACAATAAGTGCTGACAAGGATGTGGGGAAAAAGGCACACTTATACATTGCTGGTGGGACTGCAAATTGATGCACCCAATATGGAAAACAGTATGGAGATTCCTTGGAAAACTGGGAATGGAACCACCATTTGACCCAGCTATCCCACTCCTAAGTTTATACCCAAAGGACTTAAAAACAGCATACTACAGGGACACAGCCATATCAACGTTTATAGCAGTACAATTCAAAATAGCTAAATTGTGGAACCAACCTAGATGCCCTTCAGTAGATGAGTGGATAAAGAAACTGTGATATATATATATATATATTCACTCAATGGAATATTACTCATCATTAAAAGAGAATGAAATCATGGCATTTGCAGGTAAATGGATGGAGTTGGAGCATATTATGCTAAGTGAAGTAAGTCAATCTCCAAAAACCAAATGCTGAATGTTTTCTCTGATATAAGGATACTGATTTATAATAGGGACAGGATGGGGAGCATGGAAAAAACGGAGGAACTTTAGATAAGGCAAAGGGGAGGGAGAGGAAGGGAGATGGCATGGGGGTAGGAAAAATGGTGGAATGAAATGAACATCATTACCTTACGTACATGTAAGAAGACACAAATGGTGTGACTCTACTTTGTGAAAAACCAAAGACATGAAAAATTGTGCTCTGTGTATTATGAATTGAAATGCATTCTGCTGTCATGTATGACAAATTAGAATAAAACGCAAAAAAAAAAAAAAAAAGAATTGGGTTGCCAAAGGGGTCAGACCCACCGCTGGCAGGAGACCAAAAGCTGCAGGGTCACCTAGTGCGCTGGAGCCTACTGGCTCCAAGGTAAAAGAGCCCCAACTCCGCGTGCTCGCCTCAAGGCTCTGGGCTCCGCACGCTTGGATGTCAATCAACATCCTAGGCCCGCCCACGGAGGAATTCGACCAATAGAAGCCGGGGGTCGGGGGTGAGGAGACGTTGCTGGGTCAGGAAGCAGGGGGTGAACGGCCTGGCGCTGCCGAGCAAACCCCGGTGTAAGGAACCCGCCCCTGGGGAGCAAATGGGGTGCGGTGGAACCCAGAGGTGAGTGCAGGGCTGCGGACTATGTGCGAGGTCCCAGCTCTCGGAGCGACCCGCGCTTGGCTTCTCAGGAGCACTTCTGGGCTACGGAGCCCTTCCCTCCGCGCTCTCTGGCTCCGTAGTCCCTGGCCCGGTGCAGAGGAGGTGCAGCCTTGGGGGTCCTGGCTGAGAGCGCTGGGGCCAGGAAGTTGAGGCCCGGGCCGAAGGGGAAGGCAGCTTTGGAGCCCCGGGCTGCCGCAGCCTCGCACCACAGGAACCGGCACCGCGGTAGGGAGGGGCGGGATGGGGCATGAGTAGCCCCATCTTCAGCGGTCTTTCTTGTGGCAGCGCGGTGTCCTGACCTGGAAAACGCAGCTCAGACCCTCTCTCCCGACCCCTCCCCGATGCGGCGTGCTAGGCGATGCCGCTAGGTCAGCCCCTGTCTCCAGTCTCATCGCTGCTTTGAGTACCAGCCAGCTGCCTCTTGGCCAGTGGTGCTGTCACACAGTGGACTGCTCTCACATTACTGAGCTGCAGTTTTGGGACATCAGATTTGGGTCAAATGTGGAGTGTGACTTCTCAAGGATAATGTGGAGACCCTGGCCTATGGCCCATCTCTGCTTGACCCAAGGCCAGGGGCGGTGAAGACAATTCTCTGGAAGGATTATGCAACGTTTTATGAAATTGTAAAATTTTCCTTGCTTTTCATTATGCTAAAGGGGGATTGCTGCCACATTGCCCAAAGATAAGGAATCACACTGCTCTAGTGGGCCTTACCCCTCCTCACTGCCTTTAATTATCATTTGGAACATGAGGGTGTGTTTGAATCTGGCAGGACTCCTACATCCTGATAATTGTCTAATTCTGCTTAGTGGAGGAAGCACATACTATTCCTCCATAGTATTTGGGTTCTGTTTCCCTTTGACTGTGTTTATTACACCTTATCAATGTCTCTTTTCCTTACATTCTCTCTCTGGGGCTGATAAAGTATTGTTATTTGTTATGGAGAAATGAAAAGAAGGGATAGATCACTAAAGTAGGGATTGCTACCTTCATTGCCTGGGGATCCGAGTGTCTTGAGAGGGCAAGATAAGTTACAATTCAAATTTCATTTCAGAAAGGCCATCCCTCACCAACTGATCCAACCTATACTAGTGGTTCCCCTACTTGACTGTACATTATAATCATCAGGGTACCTTTTTTTTTTTTTTTTAATGTTTCTTAACTACTCCTACAGAATCTGATTAATTGGGTGAGTGGGACCCAGGCATTGGTGTTTTAAAAAGCTTCCATAATAATTATTAATGTGCATGCAGGGTTGAGGCCATGACTTACCAAATGCCCTAGTTTTTTTCTTATAGCACTTATTACTATGAGACTTATTTAATTTGGTTACTTCTCTACCTGCCACATAATCTCTGTGGATACATCAACACTGGGCATATGAGGTGGGGAGGAAGGTACATGAAAGAAGTGGAATCTGTGGAAACAAATTCTACACATTACCCTCCTTCCTTAATTTTTCTAAATTTTTTAAAAATGACAGTGGAATGCATTTTGACCCATTATACACAAATGGAGCACAACTTCTTCTGGCTGAGGTTGGTGTAGAGTCACACTGGAAGAGTAATCATACGTGTATATAGGGTAATACTGTCCATCTCATTCCACTGCCTTCCCATCCCCAGATCCCTTCCCCTCCCCTCACTCCCCTCTGCACAATCCAAAGTTCCCTTGCTTAATCTTTATTGAAAATTAACACTCTCTGATTGACTAATCAATATTATGGTACTGGATAGGTCTCCATTCTTTCTAGATGAAACACAGCTGCTCTTTGGGAAATTTGAAATATAACCATTTATGTTTGGTTATATTCCATGTAAACCTCTGCTTGTGTCTCATAAGTAGGGGAGAATACATTCTGAATTAAAATTCCAGGTACTTGCTCTAACTAGTGAATTACATTTATGTGGATAATAGGTCAGAATATTTAGGATAGGGATCATTTTAGAGACTTGAGAGGTGCAATTATCTAGTAATATATTGTCTTTGTGACCTCTCCAGAGGGTGGTGTTCTTGTCAAATTTTCTTTGTTTAGTGTTTAATTCAGGTATTTCATTTATGTCATTGACATTTATTATTCCTAGTAATGTGAGCAACCACTGGTAATTCTCTTGTGAAATTGGGATAGAAAGTCATTCTATGGCTGTTACTACAAATACTAAAGAAAGATTGCTTAATATATGTCTTAGACTTCAAAACAGTCTTAATCAGAATTTGGCAGAATAATCCCAATAAATACTGGGTTCTACCTGCAAGACAGATTCTACATTTTGCGTTTTTATTTTTTTTCCCAATACTACGGATTGAACCCAAGGGCACTGTATCCCTTTACTATATTTTCAGTTTTGTTTATTTTTATTTTGAGAAGGGTCTCACTAAATTGCCCAGACGGGCCTTGAATTTGTGATCCTCCTGCCTCAGCCTCCCTAGTTGCTGGAATTATAGGTATGTGCCACCATGCCTGACTACATTTTGGTTTTTGCTTGTCCTTTGCACATAAAAATAAAGCATGAATAAGTAGAGTTCTAACATTATACAAAGATTTGAAAACAAGACTGCTCAAGTTTAGATTCCTTGAATTACAACTTTTATTTAAAAATTTATAAAAATACCTGTTGTTTTCTATAGTGGGAAAATGGATTGTTGAACTACATAATTATGTAGTCTTTAAGAAAAATAATATTTGGAGTTTTTATCTTTGGTTTATATTTTTTCAGTTATGCTGCTACTTGAAGTTTTGACCTTCAGCTAAGTTTTTAGAGTGATTTTCAAGGTTAAAGTTAACTGGTTAACAGTGAGTTCTGTTTTTTATTAGTAGGAAAAAAAAAAAGAAATGTTCTCACTACTCTTCCCACTACATCATACTTTTTTTTTTCTTTTTTTGGTACTGGGGATTGAACGGCGTTTTACTACTGAGCCTCATCTCTATTTCTTTTTTTATTTCACATCAGTATGTACCTAAGTTGCTAAATCTGACCTTGAACTTGGAATCCTCCTGCCTCAACCTTCTGAGTCACTGAAATTGCAGGTATGTACCAATACACTACATTGTATTTAAATCTATGCATATCTTTCTGCCTATAATATTGTAGTTTTAATTGCTAACATGTTTTCCTTTATCTTATTTTCAATATCTTTAACCTTTATATCATGTGCTTATTTCTGTTGCAGTAGGAAGAATGATATAAACATGAAAAGACATCAATGTATGCTTCAAATATGGCAAGAAAAGAATAAGGACTGCTGCTTACAATTGCCTGGGTTCAGGATTTCACGCTGGAAGGAATTAGAAATAAATTCTATTTTCATAGTTCCAATACATATCTCTTGGGAAATTTCCAAAAAAGGTAAATTACAGTGAATTATAAATTTAATTTTTGGTTGATCTTCACTTTTTATTGCGTTTTTTTCCCATCCAGTACTATTGTTCTGACTTGATTCCAAAGTGATTGAGGTACTGATTGATTGTTTTTTGTTCACTTTGCAAAATAGCTGTCTTGTGATAGTGTCTGTGTTTTGTATTTGTAGGAAAACAGCTGAAACCTGTTACCAGTTTCCTCTTTTTCTTAGAAATCTTTCATTTAAGCTAGGCATGGTGGCACACACCTGTAATCCCAGCAACTCAGGAGGCTGAGGCAGGAGGATCACAAGTTCAAAGCTAAATTCAGCAATTTATAATTTAGTGAGGCCCTAAGCAACTTGTTGAGACTCTGTCTCAAAAATAAGTAAGTAAATAAATGAATGAATGAATAAATAAAGGGCTGCCAATGTGGTTCAGTGGTTAAGTACCCCTGGGTTCAATCTCTGGTTCCCCCTCCCAAATAAATCTTTCATTTAAAATTGAATTATTTTCCCAAATATGGTTTAATGCTTTCTTTTTTTTTTTTTTTTTTATAGCTTTAAGTTTTTTTTTGTACCAGAGATTGAGTGCAGGGGTGCTTAACCACTAAACCATATCCCTTTTTTCAAATTTTTTGTTTTGAGACAGGTTCTCACTAAGTTGCTGGGGGCCTCACTAAGTTGCTAAGACTTAGTTGCTTTTTGAACTTGGAATCCTCATGCCTCAGTGTCCCAAGCCACTGGGATTACAGGCATGCACTACCCCACCTGGCCTTTAATTTTTATTCTTAGAAATCAGCTTTCTTCTTTTTTTTTTTTTTAAGAGAGAGAGAGAGAGAAAGAAAGAGAGAGAGAGAATATTTTAATATTTTTTTTTTTAGTTCTTGGCAGACACAACATCTTTGTTTTTGTATGTGGTGCTGAGGATCAAACCCGGGATGCACTCATGCCAGGCAAGCGCGCTACCGCTTGAGCCACATCCCCAGCCCCTCAGCTTTATTCTTTATGTTTTAGATTTTTATTTCTTGGTGGAAATTTAAGACAGATATATAAAGGAGAAAACAAAAACTGCCCAGAGGTGACTCCTGAGAACATTTTAGTATGTCTTTCAAAGAGAGATCTATCTAGTGTGTCTCAAACAATATCTACTTAGTTGAACAAAGGAGTCTCTGAAATGTCAGTGCTCTACTTACTTATAGCAGGAAGTCAGGTCTTTTCCTGGCATGACCCTTCATGATTAATGTCAGCAGAAATCTCTAGCCATGAGGGCTTCTTATATTGCTGCCTGAAGCCCTGTAGTTCTTTTAGCTTTGGAGTCTGCTCCCCTTGCCGTCCTTCTGCATCACTGATCATCCTGTGCTGCTGCTGACTTTCTGAAGCACTCTAATGTTCTCCGAATGACTGGCATCCACAGGATTCATAGACCATGCCTGCCCATGTGCAGTTAAATTCCTATGGATTGTCATCTTTGTTCTTCTCCCACTCTGTCCATTAGGGAAACCTATGATTTTTATGGCCGACTCTGAGAGAGAATTTCTGTAGCAGAAAAGTTTGGGTCTTGGTGAGAGATTTTTCCTCTGTTTCATAGAATTGTGTTATGAAATTTATAGGCACTTCAGGGTGGATGAGTGCCTTGGTATTAGAGAGGGATGGTGTCAGGGGACATGAGATGTTAGGTGAAGTCTTTCATAGTCCCTGCATCTGGTGGAGATATACAGGAGTTATAGATTTCTTTCTTTTACTCCCCCCCGCCTTTTTTTTGTGGTACTGGGTATTGAACCTGAGGCCTTGTGCCTACTATGCAAGCACCCTAACACTGAGCTGCACTCCCAGCCTTTATTCCTCTGAAAAGGGAGCTACCTTATCTTTAAGAAGACAATTGCCCACACCTTCAAGGCAGATGTCCTCCATACTTGCTACTTAGCTGGGGGAAAAGGAGTTTTCTGCTTCCTGCCTCCTGCCATATAGAGGGATGGCATTCCTTATTTTCCAGAGTGAAGGATATGAGTATAAACTTTTCAAGGGGAATTTCTGACAGTACAATGCAATTATGGAGTAGACCACTATAATTATTTGTTAACGTAGTCTTTTGAATCATTGTATACCATGTAAAGAATTAAGTTCTAAGAGGAAATTGAAAAAGTATGATGCATTAAGTTGCTTTTTCTCTGAAATATAGTTACTGTTTTTTTTTAAAAAAAATATAGTCATAATTAGTATAGTCTTGTTAGAGAGACAAGAAGTACATACTAGTAGAGATCAGCTGAGAAGTGAAAATAAGCACTATGGGAATTGTGAGGTTAGAGAGCATGTTGTCAGTCTTGTCTCCTTTCTGAAGCTGGGTTGTGGAAGGCTTGGCAGTGGTCCTTGTGGGATGGGAATGGTTCAGACAGGTGGAGTAGATAAATGAGAGAATAGAATACCTGCCAGGTCTAGCATAAAGCAGAGGGGGATGTTGATGCAGTTGATCTATTCTGAGATACTCTGCAGTATGATTATGCACCTTTTCCACCTTACCTCAACACTGCCCTCCATGGAAAGCCTCTCTAGCAGCAAAATACCAGTATCATCTCTGTTTACCTGCATCAAATAACAACTGGAGAAAGTATTTTGAATTTGCTACGTGGAAAATTGTTAGGAATAGCTGCCTCTGACGTCCTCTGCCTGTAACAGGTATGATGGAGAGTGGGGGATCTTGTTGCCCACTCCTCCAGCTTAATGTACTCCTCCACTTCTTCAGGACAGGTATCTTTCTTCCTGTATTTTGTTTCTTAGCTGAGGGAGAACAAGGACCACATTTATGGTGGGGGGAGCTGGATATTTTATGTCTCCTACCCTTCAGTGGGTAGCCCTCCTTGTTTTCCAGAGAAGACTATTGGAGTGGTTTGTATAATATCTTGCAGAGTTCCTCATAAAAACACAGGGTTTTCTCTTAATACCCTTTAGATATAATTTATATGATAATATTGTATAACTTAAGCTATAAGGGAAGGGAAATGATTTTATTTACTTACATCTCCGTGTGTTGTGGGGCAGGTCACTCAGAAAGCACACCAAGTGCCAGTTTTGTCCAAATCAAAGAGTCTTTATTTAGTAGGACCCATAACTGCCTCTGCAAGGAACAACCCCAAGCCTGAGCACTTTAGGATATTTAAAGGCAAAAAATCACACCTGGGTTGACGTAACTGCAAGCAAGCAGGTACAGAAGCTGAATTGGGCAGTTAGTGAGACAATGCAGTGGGTACACTGGTACTTCCCATAGGACTTTCCAGTTTGGCACAGCAGCAAGCAAGCAGAAGGGAAGGGGGTCAAAATGACCCTAGTTGAGTACAAGTTAGAGAATGGTTACTAACATGTAGACAATCAATCTCTGACTATTAATGGGTACAGAGGTGGGGCTTTCCCATGGAAGAAGCATTTCTTACATGATATGAAGTCTCAGGGTAAAATGGAGTCTGTTTGGCTATATTGCCCATATAGCCTGGCCCATAACACATATTTAACAATTATAAAATTTAAATTTAAAAAATTTTATTTTGCAGTTTCTGAGTTTGAATACATTCATTTTTGCTCTCTTAAAAGTTAAAACCTAAAAAGGTAGTAGGGCAAATGTTACAGCCTAGAGTTGGGATAGGAAACGGGGATGATTGTTGGTAATTGGAATATTACTGTGCTCTGGCTCTTTGCTCTCTTCTTGTGACTTTGGGCCTTAGATAAGGTTCAGGAAAAGGAAATCTGTTTTTTCTTTTACTCCACTCCAGGATATTGCAATTGGTGATTATTCTTTATTTCTTCTATTTGAAGGAGTTTGTTGAAGAAAAATATGCTTCTTGAATCAACTGCAGTCTCTCCCCTACACAAAGAGCTCTTAAGGCTACTAACAGGATAGAAGCAAATTACATTGAGAGCTCATTTGCAGCTCAGAAAAACAAAGACATGAGTTTTGAGGAGTGAAGGTATTATGATGTCGGCCATGGGTGATCAGGACACAGCCAGACAATGTGGACCAATTTCTTCAAACTGCGGATTTTTTGCTGTCTGCTTGCAGTGCTGATGGTGGTAGTGCTGGTCATCATTGTTACTGAGGTAGAGGTAAGTACCCACAACTAAAGCAGCCAGATCTGGGGACTAAGGATTAACTAGCCTGAGGCAGTACTGTCATCAGGAAACTTATCCCAAGTTACAATTCTTCCTTCCATTTATTCATTAAGTATTTGAGTGCCTCTGGTGGTCATATACTGTGATAGTCACTGAGGGTGCAGCAGTGAAGAATACAGAGATGATTTCATTACTTATGGAGTTCACATTCTGATTGTGCATGGGAGAAAATAATACGGGGTGAGTATCCCTTGTCTGAAATGTTTGGGACCAGAAAATTTTCAAATTTTGGAGGTTTTTGTTTTATTTTATGAAGAAAAGAGCTTTATTTAGCTCTGAGTTTTTTTCAATTTTGCATAACTATTGGTTGAGTGTCCCTAATCTGAAAATATGGAATCAGAAGTATTCAGAACTTAAACATTAAAAATGTTTTGGGGGAGGCTGGGGATATAGCTCAGTTAATAGAGTGCTTGCCTCATATGCAGAAGGCCCTAAGTTCTATCCCCAGCACCACCAAAATAAATAAATAAATAAATAAATAAAACTGTTTTGTAACACAGTGGTAGAGTGCTTGCCTAGCCCATGTAAGGCACTAGGTTCAATCCTCAGCACCACATAAAAATAAATAAATAAAGGTATTGCATCCATGTGCAACTAAAAAAATTAAAATAAATGAACAAACAAACAAATAAATGTTTTGGATTTTGGGCATTTCAGATTCAGATTTTTAGACTAGGGATGCTTACCTTGTAATAATAAGTAGTAATCTTAATCACATGGTATAGTAGTAATGTTAATTAGAGATTGTGAAAAGTGCTATAAAAGAGGAATTCCAAGGTAGCTTTAGGAGAGGAAGAAAAAGGTAGCTATCTTAAGCTGGATGTGGTGGTGCACACCTGTAGTCCCAGAGCTCAGGAGGCTGAGGCAGGAGGACCACAAGTTCAAAGCCAGCCTCTGCAACTTAGCAAGGCCCTAAGCAACTCAGTGGGACCCTGTCTCCAAATAAAATACAAAAGTTGCCCCTGAATTCAATTTTCGGTACCAAAAAAAAAAAAGAAAAAGAATCTTTTAGTGATTCCTGGAAAAAACTGAAGTAGTATGCAAGGGTAGGGAGTTGAAGAGTTTGTTTTGAAGGGTATTGTATGACACTGAAGAGCAGGGAGCATGTCTTACTGAACCCTCACAAGTGCTTTATGCTAAGAAGGTACTTGGTAATATTGATATATGAACTCATATATCACCAAAATTTATGGAGTAGTGAAAAGGATGTTGCCCTTTTTATTTTGTTAGTGGTGCTAATTCTGATTCAATTATAGCTTTTTTTTTTTTTTTTTCTTATTGGGTTTTATTAGCACAAGATGCTTTAAAAGCTAAGACACAGGCTTTTTCATTTCTCCTGCTGGAACTCACTTTGTGTTTTTTCAGCAGAACACCTAATCTTATTATGAAATGGGCCTGTAGAGTCCCTTTTTGTTTGTTTGTTTGTTTTCTCCCCTGTGGGCCATTAATAAAATTTGTTTGGTATTTTGAAGAATGCGAAGTGATTCTGTTAAAGATTTCCTTTAGAAAAAAAAAAAAGCGTAAAACCTAGGTCACTTCCTTTTCTTTGCTTAAACTGTTCTTGCATGTTTTTGCTGCAGGTAAGGCAGTGCCAATTCCATGTTGATAGTATCTTCTACCTGGAACCTGTCAATGATATATCTAGATATTTAAGAAATTCCTGTTTCGAGGAAAATATACATAACATAGAATTTGCCATTTTAACCATTTTCATTGTACAGTACAGCTCACATGTGCAACTATTGTGGGGCAGGTCGCTCAGAAAAATACATTAAGTCCCAGTTTTGTCCAAATTAAAGGGTCTTTATTTTGACCTGCCAGGACTGCTTCCTACAGGACCAAGTTGTCTCTGCAGAAAACAGCCCCGAGCCTGAGCATTTTTGGATATTTAAAGGCAAAAACTGCAAAGAACACATCTGGGTTGATGTAGCTACAAGCAAGTAGATATAGAAGCTGAATTGGACAGTTAATGAGACAATGTAATGAGTACATTGGTACTTTCCATAGGACTTTCCAGGTTGGCATAGCGGCAAGCAAGCAGAAGGGAAGGGGGGGGGGTCAAAATGACCCTAGTTGAGTACAAGTTAGAGAATGGTTACTAACATGTAGACAATAAATTTCTGACAAGGTACATTGCCCAAGAAACATGGGAACCAAAGAGAGAACAATTTTACATTGTGTAAGAATTGCTGTTTTATGTTGCCAAGTGTGCTATGCTAGGTAACTATTAATGGGTACAGAGGTGGGACTTTCCCATGGGAGAAGCATTTCTTACATGATATGGAGTCTCAGGGTAAAATGGGAGTCTGTTTGGTCATTACCCAAATAGCCTGGCCCATAACACAACTACTACCACCATCTATATCCAGAACTTTTTTATCTTACCAGACTCAAACTTGTATGCGTTAAACAATACTTACCCTTTCTTCCTCCCTTCAGCCACTGGCATCTACTGTTCTATATTCTGCCTCTGTATTTGATGACTTTAGGTATTGCATATAAATGAAATCATATAGTATTTATCTTTTTTAAATATTTATTTTTTAGTTTTTTAGGTGAACACAATATTTTTATTTTACATATGTGGTGCTAAGGATCAAACCCGGTGCCTCGTGCATGCTAGGCGAGCATTCTACCACTGAGCCACAACCCCAGTCCCAGTATTTGTCTTTTGCAACTGGCTTATTTTTATTTTTGGCAGCATAATGCCCTCAGAGTTAATTTATGTTGTATTGTGGATCAGAAATTTCTTCCTAAGGCAAGTAATATTCCTCTGTACACACACACAGACATTCCTCTGTGTACACAGAGAGAGAGAGAGAGAGAGAGAGAGAGAGAAGCGTTATTTAGCCTTATAAAAGGACCCATGCTATAACATACCTACCCATTTTGACCCATGCTATAACATACATACATTCATGGACATTTGGATGATTTCTACCTTTTGGTTATTATGAATAATGCTGCTATGAAGTTAGGTGTACATATCCAATTCTTTTGGGTATGTACCCCCAACTACAAGTGCTGAATTGTGATAATTCTAATTTTTTCCCCCTGCACTACTGGGGATTAAACCCAGGACCTTGTACATGCCAGGCAAATGCTGTACTACTGAGCTACAGCCCCAGCTTATTTTATTTTTTATTTTGAGACAGGGTCTTGCCAAGTTGTCCTTGTGATTCTCCTCCTTTAGCCTCCCAAGTAGCTGGGATTTACAGGCAGATACCACAATGCCCAGCAGTAATTCTAATTTTGGGTGGTAATCCTAATTACAAACCACCAGAAAGTTTTTCACAGCACCTGTGAAATTTTTCATTCTTACCAATACTGAACAGGTATTCCAGTTCTTCCACATCCTTGCCAATACTTAATATTTTCTTTCTTATTTTCATTTCTTTGTTATTGGGGATTGAATTTGGGAGTTTTACCACTGAATTGCATCCCCATGTTTTTTATTTTATTTGTTTATGTATTTATTTATTTGTTTTTTTGGGTAATGAGGATTGAACTCAGAGGCACTTGACCACTGAGCCACATCTCCAGCCCTATTTTGGATTTTTATTTAGAGACAGGGTCTCATTGAGTTGCTTAGCTCTTCATTTTTTTGCTGAGGCTGGCTTTGAACTCGCATTTCTCCTGTATCAGCCTCCCAAGCCTCTGGAAGTGCAGGCGTGCCCCACCATGCCCAGCTGATATTTTTTATTTTGAGACACAGTCTTGCTAAATTGCTGAGGCTGGCCTTAAATTTATGATCCTCCAGTCTCAGCCTCCTGGGTTGCTGGGATTACAGGCATGAAACACTACACCAGGCTGATACTTAGGCATTTTACAGAATCTGGTATCAGCGTAGTGTAGTTGAGGTTATAGCTATGCTTCTGCAACATGTTGACTGTGTGACTTTGGAAAAGTCACTTAATTCTCTTGAGTCTGTTTCCTGATTTGCAGTTATAAAATGTTCTCTATCTTCCTAGAAAGCTAAAAAAGCACCAAACACAAATGCTGTAGGTATACATAGGAAAACATCAAATCATTTTCAGATGCTAATACTGTGATGCTCATACCTGAGACTCATCATCTGGAAATGACTTAAGGCCTTGGTTTCCTAGAATTCACCATAAAACTGTCATTCCAGAGTTCAGGAGGAGCAAGTGATCTTTTCCCTTTCTTTAAGCATGTGGTTGCTTCTGATATTTCTCCTATTTTTTTGTTATTTTAAAAATTGACACATAATATTATATATATTTATAGAGCACCTTGTGATATGAGATTTTATTTGATGAGTTGAGGCTTATCTTTGTTTCTTTTTATGTAATTTCTTATCTTTCCATGTGTTTTACAATTTTTTTTCCTCTCTTGTTTTGAGCAACTTAATGTTGACTTGCCTTAGTGTATTGTTTTTAAGGTGTTGGGAATCAAATCCAAAGCCTCATGCATACTACACAAGTGCTGTACCTCTGAGCTGAACCCCAACCTGGTGTAGTTTTAATATTTCTTTTACTTGAGGTTCAGAAGTTCTTGGGTTTGTGTTTATGGTAAATTTGGTAAATATTTGGCCATTATTTTTCTAAGAGAGAAGTCTTTATTTTTCGTTTCACAAGAGAAGCTGGCTGAATTGGCTTCTTTTTGGTGATTACTCAGAGAGGACAAATTCCATCTTTTCCCAACCCTTTAACTCTTTCTTTGCATCAAGTTGGAGGGGTGCAAATTTATTATTAGTAGCAGCAGCAGCAACATCGGAGGCGGCAGTGCTATAGATGGCCTCAGGGTCGTGGCCATAGGTGTGGATGGGTCAGCCAAAATGATCTTGATCTTTTCAGTCAATGGAAAGATGTAATCAGTCTCTTTAGAGAAAGCCAGGACTCGCTTGTACTTACTGATGATTGAGTAGGGTACTGATGTCATAGGTAATCAGTATGTAGACATACACTGGCAAAGCTGTACATACCCTCCAGGAAATGATAATGTAGTTTCTTCTGTTCAAACTCTTTGGGTTTGTAGATATTGCCATTGTTCTTGTCTCCTTTGTAGACCAAAGGAGAAGAGGGAGATTTGTGGCTTTGCTGGCTACAAACTCTTAAATCAGCTGTCTGTCACTCAGGATTTCAGTGGTATCTGTGGAGATTTTAGTGGTAATGCTTTAATCCTGAAAGAAGGAGATTGTTTGTGTCCCCTGCCAAATTCATGTGTTGAAGCTATAAATCTCAATTTGATGAGTCCTTTTGGTAGATAATTAGATTAAAATTTATTGTGAGGGTGGAGCCCTTATGAGGGAATTAATGTCCTTATAAAGAAAAGACGTATGAACACACAGTGGCTGTCTGCAATCCAGGAAGAAGAACCTCACTAGAACTCGACCATGCTTGTACCCCTATTTTAGACTTTCATTTTTTAGTACTATGAGAAAATAAATGTTTGTTTAAACCACCTATTCTATGGTATTTTGCTAAAGCAGCCCAAGCTAAGACAGAGATCTTATGGCCCCAGACTAGTGACATTACATGGGCAATGGCAATAGCACAGGTGATAGCTGACACCTTGTTGGACAATAGCATATTTCTGATTTTGGTGAGGTCCTCCTTTGTGAATGCAAAGCCTATGTTAATTCATATTGAAGCAATAGTTTCTCCAGAACCAGATGGTTTTCCAGCTGCCCTTAGGTGGCCTTGAGCATAATGGTATTCTTGCCCCTCAGCAGATTTCCTGTGGAGAGACATGCAAATCCGCTGCATCTCTAGTGCCTTTATTATCTGCTCCAACATTGAAGCATTTTGAATAATCATCTAAAAGTTGGATGATCTTAGGAGAGTAGTTGTACTTTTAAGGTTTGCTGTGCTATCTTTCCCTGGGCATCATGGGCATCATCAGAGATTGGCATATAGGATTCAAAGATGATGTCAGGTCAGATTCTTCAAGCATAAGGTAAGCCAAAGAAAGCAAAGAACCCCAATAATAGCAGCATATTAGCATGCAGTTGCAGGTGACTTTCATGGTTCTTATAAACTTTAATCCTGTCTGTCCCATTTATGCAATACCTGTACAATTGAAATTGAGCAACAGTTTGTGGTAACTTTGAAATAAATGTGTTTTTAGAGTTTTATTCTTTTGAGAAAAGTAATAGTTGAATGATTAGTGATAGTATTAATGATGAATTATGTATAAAAACTCTAGGTTATGATTTTCAACCTATATTAATGTAACTATGTCAATTTCAGTGAAATATTCACAGAATTGAAAACTTGGGATTTAATGGGTTAAACCTAGATTGGGGATTTGGTCTTTAAGTGACTCCTCTTGCACAAAAACTGGCCTCAGAGAAAAAATTCATTGCATTTCTCAAGAGTGCTACAGCCAGGAACCATCTTGAGAAAGGGGATCAAGTGTTAATGACTAAACTAGGGATCAAAAAACATGGAACAGTCACAATTCAGGGTCCCTTTGGATACCTTGCCACATTGTGTGGAAGATAGCCACATGAAACAGTTGTGGCTTGGGAGAGTATCTGACACCCTCTGAGAGATTTCAGCAGTGGGGAATGTGGGTAATAAACAGGGGAGTTGGGAGCATAGCAGTCTGTGCTCTTGCCCTCTGTGAGAAGCAAGACCCAGTCAGTCATTTATGGTTTCACATGGAGACCAGGTCTGAGGACATTGAGACTGAGAATAGAAAATCTGGGGGTTCCTATGTGTCGTTCCCCCTACCCTGCCCCCAGCATGGAACTTGGTGTTCTGATCCCCACCATACACTTGGGAAGGCATTTTAGGGCTATCCCTAAATGAGTTGAACATTTGCCACACCCCAAGTGCACAGACTAGAGACATCCATGCTGAATGTACATTGCTTGGTGTAACCCACATATTAATGAAGTTTAGCTGGTGAGAAGGGCTGCTGTAGGCCAGATATTGGCCGCACAACCAGGCATGTAGACTTAGGACTTGGAAGTAAGCATGTGCCTGCCTGGTATGGTCCACATACCATTGAAACTTGGACAGTAGCAAGGAATTGCTATGGCTGTAATGGGAGTAGGGGCCATCTTTGTTACAGTCTGGTGAAGAACTTGTCTGCATTTTGCCCATGTTCTGAGACTTTGTGTGAGGGCGAATAAAGGTGATAGGCTAATTTATTTGACAGGGAAAATTTTATGGTAGCACAGCATTTAGGCAGTGGCATGGGTATTGCTGGCTGCTTTTAGTTAGGTTTATAGTGAGAATTGGGAGCTAAAAAGGGAGTGGACGGATTTGAAAAACTTGGAATTTGGCCAGAAAAGAAGCTTGTGTAAAGTTGGAGCCACAGAAGGTGTAGTTGCTGAAGAGATTAGTGCTATTAAAGAATCCTTGTACTTTGCATCTAAACAATGGGAACGATATCGTGAGGGCATTTTAGGATTTAGGAACTGTCTAGATCTCAACCTTTGCAGACTCAAGGGTGTAAAATTATAAGACTTTTCTTTTTATGCCCCTATTCCTCCCTTTTGAAAAGGGACTGTTTACTTTGTGTCATTGTATATCACATATATGTAACTTACTTCTGATTTTTACAGGGCAGCACAGCTAAGAGTTTGTCTTGAGACTCAGAGGAGACTTTGGACTTAGACTTTTGGGCAATGCTGAAACTGTTGAGACTTTGGGGGCTCTTAGAGATGGACTAAAGGAATTTTGCATTTTGATCTAGATATGAATTTTAGGGGGTCAGAGGTGGAATGTTGTGGTTTGGATATGAGGTATCCCCCAAAAATTCATGTGTGAGACCTGGCAGGAATTTTCAAAGGTAAAATAATTAGATTATGAGAGCTGTAACCTAATCAGTACATTAGTGCACTTGATAGGATTAATAATTTGAATGTATTGCTGGTTGGTAATTGGAGGCAGGTGGCATGTGACTGGAGGAAGAGGGTCACAAGGAACATGCCTTGGGGATTTTATGTTTTGTCTCTGACTCCTCCTATTCTCTCTGTGCTTTCCTTCTCCTTGCCTTTCTGCCAGGATCTTCTTTCTCACCTCAGTCACAGAGCAATGGAGTTGGCTGACTGTCGGCTTGAGACCTCTGAAATTATGAGCCCAAATAAAGTCTTCCTCCTCTAAGTGTTCTTGTCAGGTATTTTGGTCCAACAATAAATGACTTAACACAATGATGTGGCAGTAAATAGAATCAAGGACAAAATTTGCAATATCATGTTAGTAGATGCAGAAAAAGCCTTTGATGAAAAATTCAACATCCTTTCATGATAAAAGTTCCAAAGGAACTAGGTAGATAAGGATGATATTTCAGCATCATAAAAGCTGTGTGTGTTTGTATGACAGACCCATAGCCAACATTATACATCATGCTGATGGGAAAAGCTGGAAGCATTTATTCCAAAATCAGGTGCAAGAAAAGGGTGTCCTCTTTCACCACTCTTATTCTGAATAGTACTTGAAATTTTAGATAACAGTTATCAGGCAGGAGAAATAAATAAAATGGATAAAATAGGAAAGGAAGAAATCAAATTATCCCTGTTTGTTTTAGTATAGAATCTAACTGATTCCATACTTAGAAAACCCTAAAGACTCCACCAAAAAATCCTTGGAACTGTTAAACAAATTTAGCAAGGTAGAGGAAAGCAAAATTAACATCCAAAAATCAGTACAGCAAGAATGAACTTGCTAAAAGAAATTAGGAAAACATTCACATTTGTAATAGCTTCAAGAAAAAAACTTGGGCTGGGGCTTTTTCTTTAAGTTCACTGAATTTTCTTCTGAAATGTCTAATCTACTATTAATCCCATTCAGTGTATTTTTCATCCCAGAGGATTTATTTCTCTTCTCCTATCTCTCTGTTTCCTGTGGTGCTGAGGATTGAACCCAGGGCCTCATGCACCTGAAGTTGTACCACTGATCTATACCCCAATCCCTGCCTTATTTCCCTTAATATTTTGTATTTATTCATCTCTATGTAGTATTCAATCTTTCCTCTTTTTTTTTTAAATACATAGGATATGGCTATAATAACTCATTTAATGTCTTTGTCCTAGTAATATTTTTGTCAGCTGTGAGCTGATTTCATTTGATTGATTTTCACTTCCTTATAGGTTATATTTTCTTCTTCATATTTTGGTTGGATTTCAGATCTAGTTGAATGGTGAGTATTTTTGGTACTTCTATAAATAATCTTGAGCTTCATTCTGGGGTACTATAACTTATTTGGGAATAGCTTGTTGCTCTTTTTTCCTTTTTTCTTTTTGTTTTGGTGGTGCTGGGCATCTGTCTCAGGGCCTTGCACATGCTGAGCATGTACTCTGCTGGTGAACTGTATCTCCTACCCTTAGTTTGATCTTTTTGGTTCTTGATTTTAGGATTTGTTATTTGGGACCAGATCAGTATTTAAGAGTAATTCTTCTTCACTACTGATTTAAAACTTTGCTGAGTACTCTATTCATATCATTTGAATGCTGAGGTTTTCTAGTCTGGCTTATGGGAACAAGTTCTATTCTGGCCTGGTATGATCTAAGGTTCTGTTCTCCCTTATATTTTTTGTGGGTTCTTTCCACAGCCTCTAGGAGTTTCCTTAAATATACTTATCAGTACTTTGCTGAATATTCAAGTGGGATCTTTTTTAGATCTTGAACTTCTTTGTGTAGCTTTTACTTTGTCCCATAAATTTTGATCGCTTGGTCTTGTTAAGATTCAGCTCCATCTCTGACTTACTTAGTTCACCAGGCCGCACCAGGGTTCCCCTCATGTTCTGCATCCTGGAAACTCTCTAAAGGCAATATGCAAACGGCAATCACATGGTTAACTGTTTCTTTACTGCCTCTTAGGCAACCATCATTTCATTTATTTTGGTCTTTTTAAGAAAAGTTATTTCAGATGGGAGGATAAATTTGGACACTGTTTCTGTATCCTGGTAGGAAGTGGAAATCTGAGGGACTTGAATTTGAGAGTCAAGAAATAATACAAGAGCTGGAGAGGAAGAGGAAAGGATGGGATCTAGAGCACAGATAGAGCATATACCCAGATATAGAACAAGGAATGCAAGTACCTTGTGAGTATTCTTGTTATTTTATTACTAATTATGTAGGAGGAGCCACATTCCTTCCTTCAACCTAAGAGAGAAGGATGACATGACAGATGCATTTGCAGAGTAGGACATCAAGGGAATTCCTGCTTGTGGAGCAGGTTGAAGGTGGAAGGAGGGTGGAGCCCAAGTGGTTTGTATTGGAACTTGAAAGAAAGGGTTGGGAGATGGAGCTGGCTTTCTAGGGCTACAAAGGGAAAATAAATTTTAAGACTTTAAGAGTGTATGGTACTCACCTGCATTGACTTTGTGTGTGTGCTTATTTCCACTATATCTAATGACCTGAGAATAAGAATGGAGAAAAAATATAGTTGTGTAAGTCTTGGGTGGATGAGAAGGAAGGTAAAGAGGGAGAGAGAGACTTCAGAGGGTAGGTCAGAGTCCCACATAATTAATGTTTTGCAGTCAGGAAGGAATGTTGGAAAATTCCCCTTTAGTACTGATGTAGTTCTCAGAAACTTCTGGATTGAATGCTAGTTAAAAGATCTAATTATCTGAATGAACACAGCCTTGAATAATAATGGACAAGGGAGGTGGCAATAATAACAACAGTTCTGAAATTGAAAATAATAAATGGGTCTTTTAGTGGAGTAAGATAAAGCATTTTAACCTTGACTAAAGAGGTCATCTTGACCAGGATGAGAATATTATAATAAATTTTAAACTGTTCAGTTTATTATTGCAATGATAATTTATAAAGAAGCTTTGGGTGATGTAGAAAAGTTTTTTCAGAGCCTTGGAAGTTTCCATTTCTTAATTTGTTCTACATCCCTTGCTCCAACTCTTCTTGTGATTAGAGTGTCTGATCATTTTCTGAAAAAATACAGGCTTCATTTTATTTATTTATTTATTTTAAAAAATATTTATTTTTTTTAGTTATAGATGTACACAATATCTTTATTTTATTTTTATGTGGTGCTGAAGATCGAACCCAGTGCCCCATGCATGCTAGGCAAACGCTCTACCTCTGAGCCACAACCCCATCCCCAGGCTTTATTTTAATTAGGAGCATCATATAATATGAGAAGAAGGTGTATGTAGCAGCGTCTAACAAAATATTGCAGGGAGTCTTGCTGTCTTTCATTACTCTCATTGAGTATAGCCTCCAGCTTTCTTTTTGTCTTATTTATTAATATTTTAGATATGTATTATACTGCATATTAGGGCTTTTGATGGGACTAGAATATTTCCTCAAAGATAGTAAGTTGGTAAGGGGAATTTTTCAGTCAGTTTTGTCTTTCCCTGTGCCACTGTATAAATGAACAAATACTCCTTTAAAATGAGGCTTCTCATGAGATCCTTTCAAATGAAAATAGATGCATGTAAGTGTAAAATGTTACTACTCAGGCCTTTTATGTTCTTGGATTTTTCTGTTTTACTGGATTAAATCCATCATTTTTTTTTTTCCTGAAAGGACACATGGAAAATAATCTTACATGTCTGAAACTGCCCTTATTTTGCCATTATGTATAATTGTTATTTGTATTTTATAATACAGATTTGGACTGTATGCAATGTCCTTTTTCCTCAGAATCATGATAACTTTGTTTTCATTGTCTTCTAGTGTTGTAGAAGACAAGTCTAATGCTGGTCTAATTTTTAAAAATTGGTAACATTGTTTTTCTTTCTGGAAGCTTTTAGGATTTTCTCTCTATCAAATGTTTTCACTTTTTTATTGGTTGAATATTAATTATAAGAATGGTAGGTTTAATTATGGAATGTTTGTACATACCCTAAAACAAAATTGCCCAATACCTGCCCCATGCTCCCCTTCTACTTCCCCTTGATCCTTTTTCCCCTATCCTAATGGATACTTTCTACTATCATAGAGTTACTTTTTTCCCCTCTAGCTTCCACATATGAGAAAATATATATATATATAATACTTTTTTCTCTGAGTTTGACTTCTATCACTGAAAATTATGATCTATAGTTCCATACCTTCTTCTACAAATGACATAATTTTATTCTTTTGTTGTTCTTTTTAGTTACACATGATAGTAGAGTTTATTTTGACATATTTATACAAACATGAAATAATTTTGTTCTTTATGACTGAATAAAACCCCATAGTGTATGTCTCTCACATTTTCTTTTATCCATTCTTCTGTTAATGGACACCTAGACTGATTCTGTAACTTGGCTATTTTGAGTTATGCTGTGAAAACATGAGTTTTCTGCATGTATCTCTTAAGTATGTAGCTGGATTATATGGCAGTTCTAGGTTTAGTTTTTTTGAGGAGCCTTCAGGTGAATCCCATCATGGCTGTAGTATTATTTACATTCTCACCAATAGTGTGGAAGAGCTGCTTTTTCCCCTCCATCTTTGCCAGCATTTATTGCTATTTGTCTTCCTGAGAATTGCCATTCTAACTGGAGTGAGTTGGGAGTTCAGTGTAATTTTGTTTGTCTTTTTATTTATGGCTAAAGATGTTGAATTTTAAAAATATAATTTTTGGCTATTTGTACTTTTTTTGAGAAGTGTCTGTTCAGTTCAATTGTCCACTTATTGGTTTGGTTTTTTGTTTTGTTTTGTTTTGTTTTTTAGTGTTGAGTTTTTTGAGTTCATATAATCTGGGTATTAATGCTGTGTTGGAAGAGTAGCTGCAAAGATTTTTGCCCATTCAGTCTCTTTGCTCTGCTGTTTCCATTGTTGTGCAAAAACTTTTTAATTTGCTGCCATCTTTTATTTCCTTAGCTATAGGGGTTTCTTCAGGAAGTCATTGCCTGTGCCTGTATGTTGAAGTGGTTCATCTATTTTTCTTCTAATAGTTGCCAAGTTTGGGGTCTTATATTTAGGTGTACGATCCATTTTGAGTTGACTTTTGTTCAGGGTGAGAGAAAGAGGTATGATTTCATTCTTCTACATATGAATGACTAGTTTTCCCAACACCACTTGTTAAGGAGGCTGTCTTTTTTCCATTGTATGTTTTTGGCAACTTTGTCAAGACTAATATGACTTTGGCTGTGTGTGGTATTCTCTGTATCTTCTATTCTTTTCCATTTTTTCCTGTGTCTGTTTTTATGCTAGTACTAGGCTGTTTTTGTTACTATAGCTTTGTAATATAATTTGAAGTTGCATATTGTGATGCTTCTGGCATTGTTCTTTTTGCTTGGGATTTTTTTGGCTATTCTTTTTTTTTTAATATTTATTTCTTAGTTGTATTTAGACACAATATCTTTGTTTTAATTATTTATTTTTATGTGGTGCTGAGGATCGAACCCAGGGCCTTGCACGCGCTAGGCGAGCGCTCTACTGCTGAGTCACAACCCTAGCCCCTTCTTTGGCTATTCTGAATCTTTTGTTCTTGCATATTAATTTTAGAATTGCCTTTTCTAGTTCTGAGAAGTATGTCATTGGTATTTTGATGGAGATTGCATGGAATCTGTAGGTTGCTTTTGGTAATATGGACCTTTTAACAATATGAATTCTTTCTCTCCATGAACATGGGAGATGTTTTTTTCATTTTCTGGTGACTTTTTCAATATCTTTTATCAGTGTATTGTATTTTTTCTAGTAGAGATGCTTCACCTCTTTCATTAGATTTCTTACAAGTATTTTATTATGAATAGAATTGTTTTCCTGGTTTCTTTCTCAGTGGCTTCATTATTGGTATATAGAAGAGCTGTTGATACTTGCATGTTGCTAAAACTTCAATACTATACTGTGTTTGAGTGATGATAGTGGACATCCTTGTCTTGTACTGATTTTAGGAGAAATGCTTTCAGTTTTTACCCATTCAGTAAAATGTTAGCTTTGGGTTTGATATATGTAGTAGTATTTATGATGTTGAAGCAAGTTCTTTCTATCCCAAGTTTCTTCAGGGTTTTTTTTTTTTTTTTATCATGAAGGACTGGTGAATGTTTTCACAGACTTTTTGTCTGTCTATTTAAATAATCATGTGATTTTTGTCCTTGGTTGTAATTATGTAATTTATTTACATTTATTGATTTGCATATAATTGAACCATCCTTGCATCCCAGGAATGAAGCCAACTTGATCATAGCGGTTTTTAATTCAATTGGCTAATAATTTATTAAGGATTTTTTCGTCTATGTCCATCAAATATACTGGTCTGTAATTTTCTTACCTTAAGAAGTCCTTATGTGATTTTGTGTTTATGTTGATACTGGCTTCATAAGATTACTCTGGTATTGTTCCCTCCCTTTCTTTCTTTTATTTTTTTCTTCATGCCCATATTTATTTATTTATTTTTGATTGATATTATTTTTTAAATACATGATAGCGGAATGATATATATTACACATATGGAGCACATATTTTTATATCTCTGTTTGTATATAAAGTATGTTCACACCAATTCATGTCTTCATACATGTACTTTGGATAATGATGTCCATCACATTCCACCATCCTTGCCCCTTCCCTTCCCCTCCCACCCCTCAACCCTAACTAGACTTCCTCTATTCCTCCCATGCTTCCCCTCCCTACCCCACTATGAGTCAGACTCCTTATATCAGACAAAACATTTGGCATTTGGTTTTTTTGGGATTGGCTAACTTCACTTAGCATTATCTTCTCCAGTGCCATCCATTTACTGGGTGTGTTGTATTTCTATTCTTGTTGGGTTATAAGAATTTTTACATTTCTCCCCTCATTTCTTTGGTGATCCACTCAACATTAAGTTTGTATTATTCAGTCTTTATATGTTTTAGTTTTGTGATTTTGTTATTGTTGTTGATTCCTAATTTCATTCCAAGGAATTTTCTAATAAGATCCAAGGAATTATCTGAACTTTTTTGTATTTTTGAAGTCTTGCTTCAGGGCCTAAAATCTGATCTATTTTGGAGAAAGTTCCATGAGCACCTGAAAAAATATATTTAGGTATTGGTTGAAATATTCTGTAGGTGTCTGTTAAATCCACTTGATCTATTGTATATTTTAACTTTGTATCACCTTTGTTGATTTTGTCTGGATAACCTATTAGGTGTATTGAAAGCACCCATTGTTATTATATTGGGGCCTATCTGAGCCTTTATGTTGAATAGAATTTAGGTGTGCCAACATTTGGGCATACATATTTGCAGTAGTTTTATCTTATTGGGTTGCTTCTTTACCAACATGCAGGGACCTTCTTTGTATCTCTTAAGTAATTTTGGCTTAAGGTTCATTGTTGGATCTGAAAGTAGATATTCCTGCTGTATTTGCATAGATTATTTTATGTTCTTTCAGTTTTTTTGTGGATGTCTTTGTCAATAAGATTTGTTTGTTATAGGCAGAATATAATTGTGTCTTGATTTTTTTTGGGAGGGAGGGGTACCAGGGATTGAACTCAGGGGCATTCAACCATTAAGCCACATCACCAGCCCTATTTTTTTTCCTTTATTTTATTACTTTTTTGTGGTGCTGATAATCGAACCCAGTGCCTCACATGTGCAAGGCAAGTGTTCCACCACCGAGCTAAAACCCCAGCCCACCAGCCCTATTTTTTGTATTTTATTTAGAGACAGGGTCTCACTGAGTTGCTAATTACCTTGTCTTTGCTGAGGCTGGCTTTGAACTCGTGATCCTCCTGCCTCAGACTCTCATAGGTGTGCCCAGGCTTGTCTTGTTTTTAATTCAGCCTTTTAAATAGATAATTGAGACCTTTACATTCAGTATAATTATAGAAAAGTATACATTATTTCTTGTCATTTTGTTTTATTTCTATGTTTGATTTGATCCTAGTTCTCATTTGCTTGTCTAATCTTCCAGTGAGATTTAGTCTTTCCTGAGTTCTCTTGCTTGCTTTCGTTTTCTTCTGTGTGTATGATTCCTTTATCTTCTGCAGTTCCAAGCTAAGTTTATGCTTAGCTTGGAAAGTTTTTATTTCTGTTTTGATTCTGAAGGATAGCTTTGTTGGATGTAGCAATCTAGGTTGGTAGTCATTTTCTTTCAGAATTGAAAGCTCTCCTGGCTCTTAGGGTTTCTGCTGAGATATCTGTTATTCTGATTGGTTTGTCTTTATAAATGACTTGGTGTTTCTCTCTTACAGTTTTCAAAATTATTTCTTTGTTCTGGATTTTTGGCATTCTAGCAATAATGTGCCACGGAAAGAGGCTTTTCTGGTCTTCCTATTTGCTGTTCTAAATGGTTGATTGAATACTGATTGAATTCCATCTTATTCCAGGGTTTGGGAAATTTCCTGCCAGTATTTCACCATTTAAGTCAATCGTGCCATTAGTCTGTATCTCTGTTTCCTTTTTGATGCCTAGGAATCTTAAGTTGGCTCTCTTCATGTTGTTCCAGAGTTCTTGTACATTCTGATCATACTTTCTTATTTTTTCTTTATTACTTTCTGAATATTCCAGTTTGTCCTCCTTTTCTTCAGGCCCTTAAATTCTATCTTCTACTTGAACTGGTCTGTTAGACTTTCACCTAAGTTTTTTGACATATTGGGCCTTTCATTTGATTTTTTTTTTTTTTCACAGTCTCTCTTTCTTGAAGTGTTGTTTCATATCCTGTATTGTCGTTTAGTTCCTTTCTTTGTTCTTTTCATTCATTGATCAATTTAACAATTAGCTTTTTAAAAAATATTTTTCTTAGTTGTTGATGGACACAATCTCTTTATTTTTATTTGTTTATTTTTTTATGTGGTGCTGAGGATCGAACCAAGTGCGAGGCAAGTGCTCTACTAAGCTACAACCTCAGCCCAACAATTAGCTTTTAAAATTCTTTTTCCAGCATTTTTTCCACTTTGGTGTCCATGGATTCAGTTATTGGGGAGTTACATATTTTAGAGGCATCTTATTGTTTTCTCAAGTTTCCTATGTTTTTATGCTGAGATTTGCACATCTGTCAGGATGGTGCGCTTCCATTGTTGTATGAAGGTATTTTTAGTGAGCTGCCTTCTTATTATGGTGTTCTCTATGTTGAAAGTTTTTCTCAACATCAAAGCACTGAATTAACTGCTCAAAGTGCTCAAACTGTGCACTACTTTGAGAAGAGATAATAACCACCAATAATAGCAATAGCTTGACAGCAAGCCATAAACTAATATATTATGAAAACTAATAAAAAATGTTTTCGACAACTCTTCTAACCAAGGGAGGAAATGAGGAGTAATAGTATAGGAAAGCCTGAAGAATTAGGCAATCAAGAATTATAGACTGAGCTGGGTGCTGTGGTGCATGCCTTTAATTCCACCAACTCGGGAGGCTGAAACAGGAGGATCATGAGTTCAAAGCCAGTCTCAGCCACAGTGAGGCATTAAGCAACTCAGTGAGACCCTGTCTCTAAATAAAATACAATTCCAGCCACTTAGGTGTCTGAGGCAGAAGGACAGCAAATTCAAGGTTAGCTTGGACCTCCTTCTGAGACTCCGTCTTGAAAGTAAGAGATAAAAATAAAAAGGAATAAGATGCAGTTCAATGGCAGAATTTTCCAGGGTTTAATTAACCACCACAGAAAACCATGCAAGCAAAATAAAAAATTACAATTGACAAGACCAAATTTTCTCCTTGCGGGCTGAGGATATAGCTCAGTTGGTAGAATACTTGCCTTGCATGCACAAGGCCCTGGGTTCAATCCCCAGAACCACAAAAAAACAAATTTTGTTTTTTCCTTGTGTAGGTAGGTAAGGTGAAGAGACTTTTCCCTAGGACTTTTAGATTTGTCGTTTCTGAGGTATTGGAGATGTTTCAAGTGTTCATGCCACTGAAAATTACCTCAGAGAGTTCCTGAGTGTGGAGGTCCCAACTGAGTCCACAGTCTCTGTGCTGGGATGGGGCATTGTGCCTAATTTATTTCTTTCCATGTCTAGGACTCTGTCCTAGTCTTCTTATTGGCTCCATGTTAGGCCCAGAGGCTGGAGATTTCTCTGGTAGCACAAATGTGATGGTCCTGGGGTTTGTGCAGCCCAGAGATCAGAATCTACCCTGGTATAGGCAGTGTCTCTGCATACTCAAGGGGGGAAAGTCTGTGCTTGGTACTTTTAACACATCTCACCCCACCCTTCTCCATGTCCATCAGTTTGTTCTGAAAGCTTTACAGTAGGTTCACTCACTGAACAAACTTCTGCGTCTGCATTCTCAGAAGAGGTGCTTTCAGGGGTGTTTTTAAATGAGCCGAATCTGGCCTACTTTGAATCATCTGACATGCTGTAAGGTGGGGGGCTTATCTCAGGTATGGCAGGGCTCTTCACAAATCTTAGGTAAATGTTCTAGTTCTGAAACTGATCTTTTTAGATATCATTTTATAAAGTTTGCATATATTGTTTTCTGAGTCTGTATGAATATTCGCTAACTCAAATGTGATATTACAACTAAAATGTGAATCAAGGAAAGGCCGAGAGCTCAGAACTTTCCTTTTGTATGGAAAAGTGGCAAAATGTTTTACAATATTAACGTTTAAAAGATCAGGTTCTCATTATCTTTTTTTTTTTTTTTTGGTGGTGCTGAGGATTGAACCCAGGGCGTTGTGCATGTGAGGCAAACACTCCACCAACTGAGCTATGTCCCCAGCCCCTCTCATTATCTTTTAAAATATCTTTCAATTTTTGTATCCCAGTATAATGGGTAACATAAGGTTTTGTTACAAAACATCAAATGATGTAAATAAATCCCCAATAAAATCTGTTATCCTTTTTTTTTTTTTTTTAAATTTTTTATTGTGGGTTGTTCAAAACATTACAAATTTCTTNGCATTTGTTTTTAGGGATTGGCTAGCTTCACTTAGCATAATCTGCTCTAATGCCATCCATTTCCCTGTAAATTCTATGATTTTGTCATTTTTAATGCAGAGTAATACTCCATTGTGTATAAATGCCACATTTTTTTTATCCATTCGTCTATTGAAGGGCATCTAGGTTGGTTCCACAGTCTTGCTATTGTGAACTGTGCTGCTATGAACATCGATGTAGCAGTGAATCTGTTATCCTTATACGTTTAAAATTACCATTACAGAAAACTTCAGTTTGGAGAATACCAGCCTGATAAAATGCCTCCTTTAACCTTTTACGTTAAAGTCTTGTAAAACTGAAAGATATGAACACATTTTTAATATGTAAAGAAGAGTAATGTACCACAATTCCATTGATGTTTTTATATTAACCAAGTTTAGCTTTTAAAGAAAAATCTGGACTCTGTAATGTAGAAAATACTCAATAACAGTTGCTGTTTAACCACAGATATACAAACCTTAATTTCTCCAAGATTAGTTGCTCTAGAGAATGAAACTTATCAGACACAATGTAATTAATATTTTGAGAAGTTTTTGTCATTTTAACATATAGGTCAAACTTTGGTTTATATCAGCCCATTAATATTTGTCCCCCCAGGTCGGGGTCCCATTCTAAACTGGTTTTTCTGGTTTCTTGGATAGTGGCCACCAAATTTTAGCCTGATTTAGACATTGGAAAATCTTTGGATCATTTTTAGTAGTTGGGAGTTATTCATGCTTGCAAATACTGAGAGACAAAAGCCAAATTTCCTAGACAAGATTATGCTTTTTGTTATACAATATAGAAGTAATAATTGTATAAAATACTTTAATCCCTAATCTGCCTTCTACAGGAACTGACATGATCTACCCTGTTGGCCACCTGGCCCAGTTCCTAAATGAAGGCAATCTCTAGAATGCTTCTTTACCTTTAGCTTTTACTTTTGACATTTAAAAAAAATCCTGTTGGCAGCCATTTACATTTTAACACAAGCTTTAGTGAGTACAGTAAAAACCTTTTAAACCATTTTTTAACATTAGAAACAAACTGACATAGAAATTAACACAAAACACAAAGGGGACACAGAATAACAAACAACAAACAAGACAAACAATAAAACACAACAGGTAAGGCGCCAAAGACAAATTTAACTGATAGAAGACCAGACTCAGACCAGAAGATTGAGTAAAAACCAGACCAGACAGAGGACCAAGGAAAACCAGACTCAGACCAGAGGACCAAGCCCTGGACTGCAGGAAATAATGTTGTGTGAAGCTTTCCCCAAGCCTCTCCAGACATGGATCCACACAGACCAGACTTACCTTCCCCAGGAAACACAGATGACTCTTGGTAGTTTTAGGTGGGTGGGGGCTGGTAGAGGGATGGCCCAGGGCTGTCTCTCAGAGGCCTTCCCCTAGGGGATCTCTTCACCACTGCACCTCCCTTGTTGATCCTGAGCCATCTCCGGGATGTGAGAAAAGTAGATCTTGCTGGGGCCTCCAAATGTTGTGAGGCAGGTCACTCAGAAAGCACACCAAGTCCCAGTTTTGTCCAAATCGAAGAGTCTTTATTTAGCCGTCCAGCTGGCAACTGCCCCTCACAGGACCCATAAGTGTCTCTGCAAGGAACACCCTGAGCCTGAGCATTTTAGGATATTTAAAGGCAAAAATCACACCTGGGTTTACGTAGCTACAAGCAAGCAGGTACAGAAGCTGAATTGGGCAGTTAGTGAGACAATGCAGTGGGTACACTGGTACTTCCCACAGGACTTTCCAGTTTGGCATAGCAGCAAGCAAGCAGAAGGGAAGGGGGTCAAAATGACCCTAGTTGAGTACAAGTTAGAGAATGGTTACTAACGTCTAGACAATCAATCTCTGACAAGGTACATTGCCCAAGAAACATGGAAAGCAAAGAGAATAATTATACATTGTGTAAGAATTGCTATTTTGTGTTTCCAAGTGTGCTATGCTATGTAACTATTAATGGGTACAGAGGTGGGGCTTTCCCATGGAAGAAGCATTTCTTACATGATATGAAGTCTCAGGGTAAAATTTTGGTCATTACCCATATAGCCTGGCCCATAACATCTTCCACCTGGTAGGCTGGTATGTGTAGCCAGGGGTCTTTGGTTTGCTCTGAGTGCTGAGAGTCTGGGCAAGAAGTACACTGCTCTCCTCTCAGCTCCCTTGGCTACCGGTAGTAGTTTCACAGCCCTTAGTCACTGAGTTCTCACTGTATAATTCAGAGCTGTTCTCTCATATCACATTTGCTGCAGTTTCCAGGAGTGAGAAGATGCTGGATGATAACTTTCCTGGCACTGCCAGCTAAGGTGTAACCTTCACAAAGTGGCTACCAGTCATGGTATTCCACTTAAAAACTGAGCAAAACAAAACACTTCTCTTGCACCAGCAATTTCTGTGTCCACTAAGTTCTGCTGTTTTGAAAATGATCTTATCAGTGTGCACGTGTTTGCTCATTCTCTCTCTCTCTCTCTCTCTCTCTCTCTCTCTCTCTCTGTGCTGAGGATTGAACCCAGGGTTGCTTTACTGCTGAACCACACCTCCAGGCCTTTTATTATGTTTTATTTTGAGACAGAGTCTAAGTGGTTTAAGGCCTCACTAAATTGCTGAGGCTGGCCTCAAACTTGTGATCCTCCTGTCTCAGCCCCTCATGACTCTAGGATTATAGGCACACTCCACCATACTTGGCTTTTTTTCTCTTTATTATGGTGTTCCCGCTTCTTTCCCTGTCCAGGCAGCTTGTACGTACGTAAGTTCGGAACTGAACTGTTTCTCATAGTCCTAGTAACCATGATTTCTTGAGTTCTCCAAATCTCTGTTAGTTTAATGTTGGTCCTCAGTGTATTGCCCCAGGTATCCATCTTACTGTGTGGGTATTCTCTAGCTGTTTTGATTTTGAACTGTGGAGAAGTTGTAAAGTGCATCTTAACTCCCCTCCGCCATCCTGATCCCAATCTGGAGTTTAAAAAAAAAAAAAAAATTCCTCACAATTAGAGTTTGTAACATAACTCTGAATAATGGGATATCAGAAATCCGTTGTGTTATACAACAAATGGAGAAAAATAAAAATATAAATATATAAACATAATTTTTTTTTTTTGTGTGTGTGTGTGTGTGTGTGTGGAGAGAGAGAGAGAGAGAGAGAGAGATACGGAGAGGCAGATACTTGGGACTGAACTCAGAAGCATTGTATCTCTGAGCTACATCTACCCAGCCTTATTTTTATTCTATTTTTGAGACAGGGTCTTGCTAAGTTGCCCAGGCTGCCTCAAACTTGAGATATTTCTGCCTTAGCTTCCTGAATATCTAGGACTACGGGCATGTACAGATATAAGTAGAAAGGACTAAGTCTTTTTAAAAAATATATGTGTTTTTGGACTGGAGTTGTAGCTCAGTGGTAGAGCATTTGTCTAGTATGCATGAGGCACTGGGTTCAATTCTCAGTTCCACATATAAATAAATGAATAAAATAAAGGTCTATCAATAACTAAAAATATCTTTAAAAATATGTATTTTAAATTTTAATTGATGCAAATTGATACATACTATTGTGCATAATTATGGGTAAAGTGTGACATTTCAATCCATCTATACAATGTGTCATCAGGTCAGGATAATTGGCATATTTGTCACCTCAGATATACATAATTTCTTTGTGTTGGGAACATTCAAAATCCCCTCCATCAGCTATTTTGAAATATTCAATTAATTGTTAATCATAGTTCTCTTACTCTGCTCTATAACATTGGAAGTTATTCTTCCCGTCCAATTGTACCCCTGTACCCATTGTCCATCCTCCCCATCCCTTCCTTCCCTGCACTCTTCACAGGCTCTAATAACTGCTATTCTGTTCTCTACTTCCTTGAGATCAACATTTTAGCTTCTACATGTAAGTGAGAATATGTGCTATTAGTCTTCTGTACCTGACTTATTTCATTTAACACAATATCCTCCATGCTCATCCATGTTACTGCAAATGATAAGAGTTTCATTATTTTTTTCTAGCTGAATATTTCATTGTGTATATATGCCACATCCCCTTTATCCATTCATCCTTCTGTGGATGGATACCTATGCTTATTCTGTGTCTTTGCTGTTATGAACAGTGCTGCATATGATGTATATATTTCTCCTGCATATTAATTTCAGTCCCTTTGTCTATACACTCAGTAGTTAGTTATGTTGATGGATCATATGGCCATAAGTAGTTCTATTTCTAGTTCTTTAAGGAACCTACATTGTGTTTTCCATGTTGGCTGAACTAGTTTAAATTCCTACAAACAGAGTACAAGAGTTTCCCTGTCTGTATTCTTGCCAGTATTTGCTTTTTTTGGTAATAGGGAGGTGCATTATTATGGTTTTGATTTGCATTTCCCTGATGATTAGTGATGTCAGGCATTTTTTTCCATATACTTTTTGGCCATTTTTTATATCATCTTTTTAGAAATGACCTTTTCCATGTCATTCATCCATTTTAAAAAAAAATCAGATTATTTTCTCTTTTGCTATTCAGTTGTTTGAATTTCTTATATATTCTGAAAGTTAATCTCTTGTCAGGTAGTTGGAAAATATTTTTTCCCATTCTGTAGATTGTCTCTTTACTCTGTTGTTGTTTCCTTTACTGTGCAGAAGTTTTTTAGTTTGATGAAGTTTCACTTACAACAGACAGAGGTCTAAGCAGGAAGACCAAATTGAAGATTAAGGATTGTTTTTTAGGAGATATAAATTGTGCTCCATAGGAAGCACTGGAGTCCTGTTAAGCCATTTTCTTGCATACTTGAGATAGAGCTTCCTTGGTCATGGTGTATAATCCATTTTATGCACTGTTGGATTCAATTTGCTAATTTTTTTAAAGACATGTAAATTCATGAGAGATATTGGTCGGTCATTTTCTTGTAATGTCTCTGTGTAGTTTTTATATCAGAGGATCACTGGCCTCATAGAACGAGTTAGCAAGTATTTCCTTTATCTTTATATTCTGGAAGAGATTGTAGAAAATGGGTATAATTCTTCCTTAAACATTTTTTAAGTATTGATTCAGTCTTTTAATATCTTTACTGTTTTCTATTTGCTGTCCTTTTTCTTTGTTCCTGCTTTGACTTTCACTTTTTTTTCTGCCTTTTGTGATTTTAGTTGAGCATTTTATATGATTCTGTTTTCTCTCCTTTCTTAGCTATCAATTAAACTTAAATTTTTTAGTGATTGTCCTAGATTTTGTAATATACAATCAGATTTCACTTTCAAGTAATACTGTACCACCTCATAGATAGTATGATTACCTGTAACAAAACATTCTGTGAGATCACTTAAGAATAAGAAAAAAATGGCTGGTGTGTGGGTGCATGCCCATAGTTCCAACTCCTTTGGAGGCTGAAGCAGTAGAATTGCTTGAACCTAGGAGTTTGAGGCCACAATTTTTAAAACCCCACCTCCAAAAAACAAAACAACAACAAAAACTGGCATTTTTATTTTGTGTTCAATTATCTCTTCTCTGATGTTCTTCCTTCCTTTATATAGATTCAAGTTTCTGACCTATATTTTCCCACTCCCTGAAGAACGTCTTTTAACATTTCTTCCAAGGCAAGTATACTGGCAACAACTTCCTTCAATTCAATTTTTGTTCATCTAAAAAAGTCTTTATTTCCCCTTCATTACTGAAGGATGATTTTTTATTTTTTTTTTTTTTTAGTTGTCAGTGGATCTTTATTTATTTATTTATATGAGATGCTGAGAATCCAACTCAATGCTCACACATGCTAGGCAAGTGCTCTACCACTGAGCTACAACCCCAGCCTCTCTGAAGGATGATTTGACAGGTTACAGAACTCTACATGGATTTTTTTTTCCTTCTCAGTATTTTAAACATTTCATTTCCTCTCTATTCTTGCTTGCTTAGTTTTTGAGGAGAAGTTGGGGTGTAATTCTTACCTTTATCTCTTTGTAATTAAGATGATTTTTTTTTCTTTTGGCTTCTTTAGCATTTTTTAAAATTTTTTAATTTATTTTTTAGTTTTCGGCGGACACAACATCTTTGTTTGTATGTAGTGCTGAGGATCGAACCCGGGCCTCCTGCATGCCAGGCGAGCGCGCTACCGCTTGAGCCACATCCTCAGCCCCTAGCATTTTGAAATTTATTTTTAATTTTCTGCACTTCAAGTATGATAGGCCTACATATAGTTTTATGGGCAGTTACCCTGCGTGTTGTTTTTCAAACTTCCTGTGTCTGTGGCTTGGTGTCTGTCATTAATTTGGGGGAGAATTCTTAGTCTTTATTGCTTCAGCTATTTCTTCTGTTCCTTCCTTTTTCTTCTGGTGCTCTCATTATGCTTATGTTATACCTTTTATAGTTGTCCCACAACTATATTCTTTCAGTCTTTTTTCTTTTTTTAGTTTTGGAGATTTCTATTGAAAGATCCTTAAGCTTAGGAACTTCTTCCTTAGTTGTGTCCAGTTTACTAATGAGTCCACCAAAGGCATTTTTCATTTCTCTTATGGTATTTTTCATTTCTAGCATCTCTTTTTTGATTCTTTGTTAGCATTCTCATCTCTTTGCTTTCAGTGCTTATCTGTGTTCACCTGTGGTCTACTTTTTCCATTAGCATTATTAACATAGCAACATAGTTTTATGTTAAAGTTAATTTTTATTTTTATTTTTCATGGTGGTGGGGATGGAACCTAGGGCCTCACAGTGCTATACAAGCACTCTTCGCTGAACTACATTCTTAGTTGTTTCAAATTTCCAGTCTGGTAATTCTAATGTTTCTGCCATATCTGAATTTGGTTCTGATGCTTGCTCTGTGTCTTCAAACTCTGTTTTTTGCCTTTTAATTTGCCTTGTAATTTTGTTTTTTGATGGAAAACTGGCATAATGTACAAGATGAAAGGAATTCCAGTTAACAAGAGTTTAGAGGTGTGGTAGTAAGGTATGTGGGGGGAGGGTATGCATTCTGTTACTGTCATTAGGTCTCAATCTTTAAGTGTATATACCCCTTGGCTTTGAACCTTGTTAGTTTTCTTGATTTTTCCCTAGTAGGCTGGAGTTGTTTTTTTCCCCCTCCTTCCAGGTAGGTTAGGCTTTGATAAAACCCCAACAGGGTAGGATCTGGTAAAATAATTACTGTTGAGGATGGGCTTTCTTAAGTACACAATAAGGGGGTAAGTTCTGGGGATTGATATTGGCCAAATTATATAGTATGCATGTACGAATATGTAAGAACAGATCCCACCATTATGTTCTACTGTAATGTACCAATAAAAAAAATTGAGGGAAAAGAATAATTCACTCTAAGAACCTGGTGAACTCCTCTGGGTAAAATTTGCTAAAGTATAGAGACCCATCTATGAATTCATTTCTCACACTGACTTTATTTTGTAAAGTAAGATAGTAAGACAGCCCTGTAAAACTCGTGAGCTATGGTTTTTAAAGCAGTGTCATCTTGGTTGATTTTATGCAAATTTAAACTGAAGCAGAGATTTATTTGACTGATATTCAGATATTTAGTGTAGTAGTGATTTCTGTTTTTGTGTCATTCTCTTTAGTACTTGGACCACGAGACTGTTTCAGCCACATTCATTGACAGCAGCGGGCAAATTGTTTTATCCCAGGCTACAGGCATTAGCCGAAATCCCTACTGTGGCTATGAACACCAGACTCTCTCCCGTCAGGAACGTTTGGAGGAGGACTCCTTGCTGGCCACCTTACAGGGGCAGGTACCTGATGTGGGCTTAGTCCCCTTTGTGAAGAGCACCGACCCTTCTTCTAGCTACTTTGTCATCTTGAACTCCGCAGCCTTCTTCAGGGTGGGAAGCCAACTGGAGGTACTGGTTCATGTGCAGGATTTTCAAAGAAAGCCCAAGAAGTATGGTGGAGACTACTTGCAGGCCAAAATCCACTCCCCCAAGCTTCAGGCAGGGGCTGTGGGCAGAGTAGTAGACTATAAGAATGGGTTTTATAAGGTTTTCTTTACTTTGCTCTGGCCAGGCAAAGTTAAAGTGTCCATATCTCTGGTTCACCCAAGTGAAGGGATCAGAGTTCTTCAGCACCTACAGGAAGAAAAGCCAGACAGAGTGTATTTCAAGAGCCTGTTCCGTTCAGGAAGGATTTCTGAAACCACTGAGTGCAATGTATGTCTTCCTGGGAGTCTGCCCCTGTGTAACTTTACAGATCTCTACACTGGAGAGCCTTGGTTCTGCTTCAAACCGAAGAAACTGCCTTGCAGCAGCAGAATTAATCATTTCAAAGGTGGATATCTGAAGGGTCTTCTAACTGCTACAGAGAGTGCTTTCTTCCAGAGGTATGTGCTCCTTGGTAATTTAAGAGTTCTTTTTTACTGCCCTAGTCACATTTAGGAGACTTTGTTGTTTTGAGCATATATTCCTTATCTCGCTGAGCTTGATCCAATTCAGGAGAAGTAGTGAATAAGAAAAATACAAATTTGCATTTATTTATTTATTTAGTCATTCATTCATTTGTTTATTTATTTTGGGATACAGGGGATTGAACTCAGAGATGTTTAACCACTGAGCCACATCCCCAGCCCTGTTTTATACTTTATTTAGAAATAGTTGCTTAGGGGCTCACTAAGTTGCTGAGGTTGACTTTGAACTCATGATCCTCCTACCTCAGCCTCTTAAGCCACTGGGATTATAGGCATACGCCACCATGCCTGGCACAAATTTGTATTTGTAATTAGTATGCCCTACTACCCCAGCACTAGGGATTGATCCCAGGGCCTTGCACATGCTAGACAAGCACTGTACCACTGATCTGCACTCCCAGCCCTTTTTACTTGGTTTTGAAACAGGGTTTCACTAAGTTGCCCAGACTAGGCTTGAACTTGCAATCCATCTGCCTCAACCTCCCAAGTAGTTGGGATTTTATAGGCATGTGCTACAATACCTGGTTTAATTAGTATTTTAATTAGTTCTTCTCCAAGCTCAAATTAATCTTTTATTCTTGAATTGTTGGTCTTTCCCTGATGTATTTTACTTAGAACTACACATCATATTAGTGACTATAGAGACAAGGTCACTTATTCACAGAACAGATTTTCAAAAGCATCTGAGAACAGGGCTTCTAGTGATATCTAGTGGATAGGTTATTGTTTTAGCTTTCTTGTGTCAAACTAAAAACAGCTTTTAAAAAGTGACATAATATTAGTTTTCAAGAAACATTTGTTGATGAATAGAAAAGTATACAGGGCTGGGGATGTGGCTCAAGCGGTAGCGCGCTCGCCTGGCATGCGTGCGGCCCGGGTTCGATCCTCAGCACCACATACAAACAAAGATGTTGTGTCCGCTGATAACTAAAGAAAATAAATATTAAAAAAACTCTCTCTCTCTCTCCCTCTATCACTCTCTCTTTAAAAAAAAAAAAAAAAAGAAAAGAATACATATGGCAAAATTACTGGGTTACAAGGCATACCACAGCAAAGTATGTATTTTTTAAGTTAGCAATCATTAAAATTTATTGCACTATTTTGTTCAAGTTCCTCTTTTGAATATAAAGCATAAAAAAATTAGCACAACAGTCAATGTGTGGAGTAACCGGCAGAGTGGAATGTAGGGAAACAGTAAAAATTGTAATTTATGTTTTCTTTAACGTTCCTTACATTTCTGAATAAACGAACATTCCTAATAACTTCTAGTATTCTCCTGCATAGTAGAATAACTATGATTGACAACAATTAATTGAATATTTGAAAATAACTTGCAGAGAGGATTTTGAATGTTTCTAACACAAATGTCTGAGATGACATGCCCTTTATTCTGATCTGATCATTACACATTGCATACATGTATTGAAAAGTCACAGTGTACTCTGTACGTATGTACGATTGATACGTGTCAGTCAAAAATAAAAAAAAAAAATTAAAAAAAGTAACATGTTGTAAATTATTTGGTAGAAAGTATAACTTTTTTAACTTTTTAATGAAGTCTATACTTTTTAAACTTTGCCTGGTAGAGAGTTATTTTTGTTTAATACGTCTGGGCATCTCCCAGATTGCATATTTTATGTCTACTCTACATGGTGGAGTAAAAGTTGTTGTCATAAAGTGTGGTCTGTTGGAGCTCCTGAAATCAAACCCTCCGCTTCCACTGAAGTTTGCTATAGGTCCTGGCAGTGTAAGTCTAGTGGAGTCTTGCCATGCATACACGGGGCCAGCAGAGGGAGCCCGACTTAACTATATTTGCTGTACTGTTCTTGAGAAGACTAGGTATAGCTTAGCACAGAGTAAAAATGACACACACTCATACACACACACACACACACTCACATATCCTAAAGAAAGGAAAAAACAAAACCAGAAGTTTTATTTTTAATCCTACATTCAGATCTCAGACTCGTTATTTATCAATGACTGTTATCAGATTATTTCATTTCTGTGCACTGTTTCGGGCCTATATGTGAAGACTACCCACCTATCCCTTTTGTTTTTATTGTTTTTAGAGAGAATTTTTAATACTTATTTTTTAGTTTTTGGTGGACACAACATCTTTTGTTTGTATGTGGTGCTGAGGATCGAACTGGGCCGCACGCATGCCAGGCGAGCGCGCTGCCGCTTGAGCCACATCCCCAGCCCCACCCATCCCTTTTAGAGTTGTGTTGTCAGTCCATTTGGTGGCTTAGCAAAAACAAAGAAGCACAGTTTATAATTACTCAATTTCTGTGTGGAAAATAGTGTGTGTGTGTGGGGGGAAGCTAGAGAATTAGTGATAATCTTTAAAATATTCCTGATACTAAGTTTTACAATCAAAAGCACCTGTTGTTAATCTAGAAGAATAATATCTTTGTAATCCTGCATTTATTTGCATGTCCTGGGTGAATATGGCTGATGGCCTATTGTAGAATCATTACAAAATTCTCCTTATCTGGAGGTTTGCTGAAAAAACAATGTTTGAGGTGGCATACATCTTTGGAAACCAAACATTTGCAGAGTCCTGATAATTAATATTCCTATCTTTTCCTGTGATAAAGATCTGCAATATTACATCAGACTGTCTAAAAAGAAAAAGATTGAAATTGATCTTTGGAGAAATTTTAGGGTGTGCTATTTGAGCTTATTTGGCCTGAATATGTTGCATTAATACCTGTATGTACCTCTTTTCCTTGGTGGCTTCTAACCTTGCTTAAGTTAGAAGGAATTAAGAAGGTTATTTTTGGTATTTGACACCCTAAGTAACAGGTGGACAGTTAAGTCAAGGTAATCTTTGTTCTTTACCTTTAAGGGGGAAAAATGTGTTTGTCTTGGAAAGATAGAAGTACTTTCCTTAAAAGATCCTGTTAATGTAAGGGAAGGCCTTTTGAAAGAATGAGCTTATCACCTGAAAAGTTTCCCGTTTAATTTAGCAAGATTTTTATTTTTTCTAACTTTGTGTTAAAAAAATTCATGTCTTTAGAAACATTTTTAAGATTAATAACAGTGAACACCCATACAGCTTTTTCCTAGAGTCACCATTGTTAATGTTTTGCTGCATTTGCTTTGTCTTTCTGTGTGTGTGTGTGTGTGTGTGTGTGTGTGTATGTGTGACTTTTGCCCCTGGATCATTTGAGAATAAATTAGTCATTATGGAACGGTACCCATAAATATGAATCTAAAAATGTGGACTTTAATGTATCACCATAACACAGTCATCATAAGGGAGACTTGTATGATTGATACAATATTATTATCTAATATTCAATCCATATTCAAGTTTTCCCAGTCATCCTAGTAATATCCTTTGTAGTCATCTATTTGAGCTAATCTAATCTATGATCACACAGTGTATTTATTTATCTCTTTAATCCAGGAGATCTGTTTAGTCTATTTTGTTTTTTATGACATGATAGTTTAAATATTGCTGTTTTGTAGAATGTCCTTTACTTTGGATTTGCTTTATTGTTTCAACATGACTAGATTCAGGTTAAATATTTTTGTAGGAAAACTATAGAGGAAATTTTCCTACAGATATTTTTATGGGAAAATTATGTAATTGTCATATGATAATACTCAAAGCTTATGAAAGTAGTTTATTTGGACTCTTTTAAAAGTCATGTTCTCCTTAAGTATCACTTATCTGTAATGAATCCAGCCCTGTATACATTCTTCATTACTTGTTTATTTTGTCTTTTTTTCTCATTAGAATGTCAGTCCATTAAGAAAGAGATTCTGTGTGTGTGTGTGTGTGTGTGTGTGTGTGTGTTTACTGTGATAGCTCCTGGCATCTAGGACAGTGCCTGGCACATAGTAGAAGCTTGAAAATTATTTATTGAATGAACAAACACATCTGTTCTGAAATTGATGAAACAATTATAAAAAAAAAAACAATGACTGAATGTTCCTACATCAAGAGTTTAGAAATTTATTTCATTTTTTATTTGTTTTTGATCTAAGTATAATAGACTTGATTTTTGTGGCTCAGTATCTACAATAGCTGTATTGGGTTTTTAGTATTCTGATATTCACTCTCTCTCAGTTTTTCATGCAGCCATTCAAAAAAAGTCTGAGTATGGATTCTAGCCTGAGCTAAGTGCAGAAGTCACAAGGGTGAATGAGGCACCATTCATGTCTTTGAGGAATATGTATTTTAGGAAGGGCCACAGGCACTTGAGAGTCATAGTAATGATGAATAAAGTACTGCATCAGTACATATCTGGGGGCAAGTGTCCTCAGTGGGACTCATCTCAGATCTGGCAAAGCCAAAGGAATCTGACATGCTACAGAGACACACAGCCTGATAACTAGGTAGTTACCAATTAGACATTCTTGTTAGCGTGAGCTATTCTGAGTACCAGAAGAATAAGTAATGTAAGCCAGAACTTGTCATTTTGGATTTTGCATTCTTAGGACTGGCCAAGAATATATAGTGTGGTGAAAACTTACTATGTTAACTTCCTCCTCACTTTATATACACATATAACGTACTTATTACAAAAGACCTGGTTTGTCAGTTATTCATATTGTTGGTTAACACTTACATTTTACCATAATAAGGCACTGTGAAATCATATCCATTTTTTTGCTATGTGCAGATAAAGATGCATACCCGAAAATAAATGCCTCTGAATCTAAGCTTGTGCTTTTTTATTCCTTTTAAAGTGGTGTCAATATCAAAATGCCAATCAATTCCAGTGGACCTGATTGGGTGACTGTGGTTCCCAGGAGGATAAAAGGTAAAAAAAAAAAAAAAAAGGAGTTTGATGATTTATTGTTTTTCTTGCTAAATGGGTTGAAGCTCTGTCTCAATGATGTTATAAATTTTTTTTTGTCACTTTAATGTGCCTGGTTACTTCTGGCACAACTGAAAATATTAAAAACTGATTTTAAAAACATTAGCTAAATCTTATGTGATTAATTCTGGGTTTTTCTATTTATGTTTATATGAAAATTATATTTTTTTATCATCCCTTCCCTTCTGTTTATCTTATCAAGAGCCCATAGAGCTATATTGTTCAGTATAGTAGCTACTAACTTCATGAAGCTATGTAAGTTTAGATTAATTAAAATTAAATAAACAGACACTAGTATGGCAATATGTAAATCAATGGATGTGTAACTGATGTGATTCTGCAAGCTGTATACGGGGTAAAAATGGGAGTTCATAACCCACTTGAATCAAAGTGTGAAATATGATATATCAAGAACTATGTAATGTTTTGAACAACCAACAATAAAAATTAAAAAATAAAATAAAATAAAATAAAATAAAAAAGGGGAAAAAATAAATATTCAATTCTTTAGTCACACTATGTGAAAACATAGTAAGTTTTCACCACACTATACATGATACTTGAGAGTGATCATGTTTTAACAGCATTTAATATAGAATCTATACACGATTACAAAAAGTTCTGTTGGATATTGTTATACTAGAGATACTCAAGGAATGTGTAAAATTGGCTTGCAATTTTTTATTGGTTCTTTTTAGCTATAGCTGACAACAGAATTTATTTAGACATAAAAGAATGGAATATAATTTGTTCTAATTTAGCCCCCAGTACTTCCTGATCCCTTCTGTTCCTCCTACCTCCTGTTCCCTTTCCTCTACTCTGCTGATCTTTCTACTATTTACTTTTTTTTTTTAATTAATGTCTTGTGGGTATACTTGATGGTGAGATTCACTGTGGTATATTCATGTATGTACATAGGAAAGTTAGGTCAAATTCATTCTACTGTCTTTCCCTTCCCTTTATTCCCTTTTGTCTACTCCACTAATCTTTCTTCTATTCTTTTTTTTTTTTCCCCTGTCTCCTTATTTTGAATTAGCTTCCATATATCAGAGAAAACATTTGGTGTTTGACTTTTTTGGGTCTGGCTTATTTCACTTAGATTGTTAGTCTCCAGTTCATCCATTTACTGGTAAAATCTGTGTTTAACTTTCCAGGTCATTCTGATGCATTGATGTAGGATATTAATAGTAAAAGGATAAAATTCAGAGGAATGTGTTATGATTTTGCAGAATAGATATAGCTAGTTATAATGACTTTTAGAAAGGATGAACATTATTAAGGAGATTTACACAGATGGTGGGCAAGATCCTTTTAGTTGTTGAAAACATATTAATATTATCCCACACAGTAGATGTAAAGCCTTTTGCCTTAGGGGTGAGGTATATAATATACATGGACCAAGCATAATGGGCATTTAGCCATACCTTGTGCGGTTGTGGGGAATTAATGAAAAGCAAGGACCACCTCAGTAGGGCAGCCTGAATTCTGCTGTTTGTACAGCTTTGTTTCCATGCATAAACAAACCCAGTGCAGCCAGATCTGTAGATTTTTTTTTCACAAAACCCCAGAAATGTTAATTTTAAAAATGTGATATTTCCAGATCTCACAGCATTAGCATCCAATTCAAAATAGCATGGGGGCTAAATAAAATTAGTCTGTGGCAGCGATACAGGCAGGAAACTGCCGGTTGTCTCTCTAGTCTCCACTGTTGTGTGTCATAAGAAATCTCAATCTTTTCCTAACGAAGAGCTACATTTGATTTACTTGAACCAGATGGATCACTAGTTTTAGAAGGTACATATGAGAAACATCATTAATAGAAATACTTATCAATCTTGATCTCAGCCCATGGCCAAGATGTCAGTAGACATGATGCCTCTCAACACTCCCATGTTTGACATCCTCAGGAGGCCCTGTCCCAACACCAAATTTACTCTTCTTTTCCACAGCCCTGTCTGGCTTGCCCACCTTTGATGTCTCAGGTGTCTTTGGAATGGTTGGTGGAAGGAGCTTTTATGTTTACCTCCACCTGACAGATCTTAAAGATCAGCCAGGAAGTGGTGTGGTATGTGGTGTACTATTCTACTTAGAGGGAAGACAGACTCTGTAACTAGTGAGGCTTTTGATGGATTTTTAGAGGAATAAAGTAACCCTAAATCAGTAGGAGCAAGTAGGCTGGCTTTCATTGAGAAAGCATCTTGTACCAGATAGGTAATTAGAAAGAAAGAGAAGGCCAGGTGCTTTGCTTTATGTAGAATCAAAGGAACTCAGCTTAGCAGTACTTCATTGAAATTCACCTTAGTGACCCACAGAGGGCACTCAAAGACCTTAAATAAGAGTTCATATTTTTCCTCCTATGCCAACAGTTTGTTTCTGCTTCAATTTTCACCCATTAATTTTAGCACCCATTAGCTTTTATCATTAGTAGTTATTTCTGTGGCAATCTAATGTTAACAATCTAATAATGATATCACTCATTCCTTCAACACTTGTAGCTGAAATTCTTTTGTAAAGAGGTATTATCCCTTTCCCCACATTTATTTATATCAGTATGGACTCATCATAATTTCATATTTGAGTTATAATCCAGCTTAATCGCTTTCTCTCAAATTGTTACAGATTTGAAACCTTGTCAATTGGAATCGTTCCAGGAATTTTCTCTACCTTTGACATGTTCTGATTCAATGGAGCACTTTCTTACTCTCTAGCACCACCAGTTACTCTAGCCTCCTTTTTTTTTGCCCTATCCCTGGATGTGTTCATCATCTTTACACCTTTATCATTTCACTTACAAAACCTATATTTTGGAGTTTGCTCTCTATGAAATTTTATTATTTTTGTTTTAGCTAATTAACTTCCTATAAGGTAAAATTATTCCAACATTCCTATTTTGAGTCTAGTGGATTTCTTGAGACTGCTTAATGCATGGATATAATTGTAGTCAAGAACAAAGAAAGAGTTTTTAATAAGAGTAGGCTAGCTTATCAAGGCCAAGTGTTTGGTTTCTAACAGGTTTTTCCAGTGTCATAATTACTGTTGAACTTTCATTAGCATTGTACTGTAGTCCCCAGACTATCATAACTAAAGGACTTGGCAACCTTAATGGATCCCAACCTCATCAGAAACTTGAGCTCGTGTTTTTTTAGGGGGTGAGGGTCGGGGTGGGGGTAGGGGATGCTTACCTATTCTACTGAGATATAATACCCAAACTTCCACCCTTAATTCACATTGTATCCCTCTTGTCCAGATCTTTCTAGATGGTTTAGGAAAATTTATCTTACTGCCTCCCCCCCTTATTTGTCCTATTTTTTGGCCCAGATAGCCTCCTATGGTTAACAATGGCATGGGATGACACCCTCTGGAGGAAAATGTTAGCTATGGGCTTTAAAGAGAAGCCAGGCCATTTTAGAGATGACTAGACATTATTTGCAAATCAAAGATAAACCTGATTTTGTACAAATATCTTCATATCTGCCTTTACAATCACCTTGGCATCAACATTTCCTCTTACCAGCAATATTCAGTATAACTAACCACTAAATTGAGTAATAAATCTTTATTTTTATTTAATCTTATTCCAAATTAATATCATATTAGGGGTTATATTATCAGTTTAAGATACTTTCATATCTTAGTTACCTTATGTGAAAATGCATTGAATTTAACAACCTCTGACCCCTTGAAATCAGTCAGGTAATATTTTTGAAACAACTGACCATAAGGTGGCAGCACAGGTATGTACATTTCACCTTAAAAAATAGAGTTCTTAAAGAATGGATGTCAGATTCAGTAATTGATTTGCTTTGCTTGATTTAACTCTGGTAGTAATTGTAATTGAAATGTTAATTTTTCCTGTGTGATATATACATTTCTTTTTAACATGTATTTGACAGAAAATAGTCAAATTACCAAATTAAAAATTTAACTTCAAAACCACTTTTAATTTTCTCTAGTAAATGTTTTCTGTGGACCTGGGTGTCTTCACTATAGCTCTCTAGCTCTGCCATTTTGATGTACTGATGAAACGAGGGAGCTTGGGCAAGGTGTAGTTACATGGTAAAGCCACCCTTGACAACATGTTGAAAGATTCTTTGATTTTTTTGTTTTTGAGATGGGGTCTTGTTCTGGTATCCAGGCTATCCTTGAACTCCTGGCCTCAGGATCTTCCTGCCTTAACCTCCTGAGTAGCTGGGGGACTAGAGTTACTATCTGACTTGAGAATTTTTTTAAATAAGTTGAATAAATATTTATTCATCACCCTTCCGTTGTTCTTTGTTAATATATTTACCAAAGTAAAGCTTTTGAAGCACGTTTACTTTTCATTTGGGCCCTGAACGTATAAAGAATTAGCAGATAGCCAAGGGGAAAAATGATTAGATCTGCACTTTGTTAAATAGGGCATTTTCTTTGGAGGATATAAAAAATCCAAAATAATTTTGAGTAACGTGGATAATATCAAGAATTCAGATAAACTGAAAATAGTCACAAATAGGGGACATACTTAAATTTCTGATTGGTGTAAACATTTGCATTTCAAATTGTGGTTTAACAGATCACTACACTGTAAAATGATTGGAATATGATCAAGGTTGAACTTTGGGTTATGTAAGGAAGTGACATAAAATGATTGGTGGTTTCTTGAAGATTAGAGATTTGAATAATTGTTAGAAATATAAATATATATACCTTCAAGAAAAAAAGCTGAAAGAAATGGCTGACATCTACTGATATCTATTTCTGAGAAGTACCTCCTGCACAGTGGTTAAAAACCTGGGCTTTGGGGCCCACCTGCTCAGGTCTGGTTCCGATTTCATTACTAGCTCAGCTCTGGGACATTGGTCAAGTTGCTTAATTATTCTGAAAGGCAGGGATAGTAACAGTACCTTTTATAAAGAATTATTGTGAGCTTCATGTGAGATATTAGGTTTAATTGCTCAGGATAGTGTCTAATGCAGAGTAAACTGCAAGAAATTTAGCTATCACTATCTGTTTTGACGCATGCAAAGCATTTGTTTCCATGGAGGCATTTTTCCAATGGAGGTGTTAGGGCAGACAGAGGTTGACTCTCCCTCTAAAAGGTAGATGGTGATTGTGTTGTGCTTTGTAGCTAGGCTACAAGGTGAGTACACGTTGTGATGCTTTTTTATGCCTAAGACCTTATCAACCTTTTATATTGTGGAGAATAATCCTTTATATGTCATTTGTCTCAATGTGGTCAATGAATTTAGGACCCACAGATTAAAACTTTCCTTTTAATGAACCAAGAAACATTGGACTAATATTACTATACATATATAAAATATTAAATTCTTACTTGCCTCACAGGTATTTGGATAAAAAATAGTTATGCTTTTTCTGGGACATTGCTGGACATGTGCTTATATCTACACATTTCTTTGGTGTTTGCCTTCCTTTATTTTTTGTCTTTTATAAAAACATGCATACTCAAAGGAATGCTCAGCGTCCCCCTTTCCCCTGGTGTCCCTCAATACTCCCACACCTATTTCACATCTTCCTACTTCTGTGCAAAGGAGAACCTTTCTGTATGAAGGGGAAAGTCTGGGATGTCTTTCAGATATGATAACAGGAAATGTTGCCCAAATGCTTGCAGTCTAACAAATATATAGGCATTATTATGTTTCCTGCAATATTTTTCATCTATTACTAAAGGAAAATTAAAATATATATATATATATATGTGTGTGTGTGTGTGTGTGTGTGTATTTGTTTATTTATTTATTTATTTATTTTCCCTTTTTCTAACTAACAACCTAGAAGTACCTGAAGGCTCAGAAACTTTTCCTTCTGGGTATTATTACAAAGACCAGTGGAAGCCCAGAAGATTTAAGATGCGCCATTTTAATGACCCTGACAACATTACAGAATGCTTACAAAGAAAAATGGTGTATTTATTTGGTGACTCGACAATCAGGCAATGGTTTGATTACCTCACTACATTTGTTCCAGGTTGGTACTTTGCTTTTTGTTTCATAACTATATCCTAGAGGAATGAAATCCGGGTTATGTAAGGAAGTGACATAAAATTGAAATACGTAGACTCACTCTAACTCTGAAGAAAGGCATCAGGTGAAGAAGCAATTTCTCTGTAGGATTAAAGAGGTATCCTCATTCTGGAGAGGTATGTGCAATTTCTGATCAATCCAGAAAGATTTGTCCACTGATTATCTGTTTGATCACCCTGGACAAGTCATTTACTCCTCAGGGCTTTCTTTCTCCATGTGTGAGATGAGACAGCAGGACCATGTCACTTTACAGCTGTCTTTTATTTCTAATATTCGGGATTATAACATAGAGGTAGACATTTCCAGTTGTTTCTCTTCTAGTTGTTCGGTCCAACCTCAAATTTATAGTAGATTTAACTGGAAGGAAATTTACTGTGGTTCATTTTACTGCATCCATGTAGCAAAACCATCCTTTAGGCCTACCACTGGGGGCACTCTGAGGTAGAGCTGGCTCCTCTGGAGGGAGTGTGGGCAAGTCCCAGTGTGGTTAGCTTCTTGTTTCTCTGGGGCTACTCTCCAGACTCAGAACAAAACCCACCACTTATTCACTGCTGAGAGCCATAGCCAAGTAGGACGCATGGCATTTTTGGTTGAAAGGTGACCCTGCTCAGGGATTAGGGTGGCTCCAGGTTTAGGGTGGATCCTGCTGGGAATAGGGCGTATCCTGCTGCCTTGGGCTCCCGCTCCTTGAGTTCCCGTTGAGTTCTCGCAGGGTTCTGAGAGAATTGGTACGCAGAGCCCGGTGGAGGGAGTGTATTTTCCCAGAACATGCGTGTAGAGTGCCGGTGAGAGTTCGGGAATAAAGAGTTGCTGTTTGAATCTACAAGGCTTTGTGGTGGCTCGGTTATTTTGTGCCCAGCCAGACTGCGGCATTTCACAATGGTGTTCTCTTCTTTCTGGAAGGAATATTGATGGGATGAGGAGGGATGGATCCTGGTAGTAAGAATAAAGACCCTGCTTACAATTCAGGAAGTTCTGTGGGAACTGATTTTGTGGGTTTTTTTGGATGATTATATATGGGAAAGGCTTTTCATAAAGTAAATCCTCAATGTTTGTTATGAGTTGCTGCTTGTGATGTGTTTCATTCATTCTCCTATTTATTACAATAGCTTACTTTCAAATTTAATATTTAGAAGGAAAGGAAGAAGTAGATATTACCCCAAAAGGAGAAAAGTCAATTGTAGTTTTCACTTGTTTTTTATTGAAACAGATATAGTTGAGTTTTTGTTGGTAAAACAAATTAAAAATCAGAAGGGAAATAATCTGTATAGCACAGTGCTAAGCATGATTTGATGCTGACCACACTGGGCCTTTCAGATACCTATAGTTTCTTCTTAATTTCTAACGTTGTAACTTGGTGTCTCCTTTAATTGCAATGATCATATAGACAGTTTTGGTTGTTTTCCACAGACCCTTTATAGACAAATTTTCATCCAATAAAAATAAAGCCTCAGGCTGGGATTGTGGCTCAGTGGTACAGCGCTTGCCTAGCATATGTGAGTCACTGGGTTAGATCCTCAGCACCACATTAAACAAACAAACAAAAACCACCACCAACAACAACAAAACTAAACAAAATAAAGATATTGTGTCCATCTACAATTAAAAATATTTAAATAAGAAAGAAAGAAAGCCTTGTGTGGGTACTTGATCAAAAGCAAACAGAAGCTTGAGCTTTTATTTGGTTTAAGTAGGGTTGGGTGCTAAATAGTGATGAATCTGGTAGGAAAATCTAATAGAGAAACCTTGGGTTGTAGGCAGAAAAAAGTGAAACCTGCTTGAACCCTTATAAGGAATATAGGACAATTACAGTCTGATGCTATCTCTTCACAATTGACTGTAAACTCCCTCAGGGCAAGAGCTGTGACACCTCTCCAAGCCTTGCTGAAAATGAGCCCTGAATGCTTAGGAAATGCTGATGGAATTGTGTTGCCAATATTTGTTCCTTCTATTCCCTGTAAGGCACTTTGGGAATGTTAAAGGATATGAGCTCCCCTTTCCTCATGCGGGCATATATCAAGTGATCAAGTACAGAGTTTTTAGGAGTAAAAAGGGATCCTATGGATTCCTTGGATCTCCAGAGTATTTCAGAGAAATAGACCTTGAAACACAACTTAGATAAAGGGGGGGGTGGGGCAGAAGGGAATTCTATATTACACTGCTGCCTTTGTCATTTCTCAGACCAGAAAAAATTCTGTAGGGTATTAACTGTGATTTTTTTTTCAACCATGGGGTAAAACTGAAAGTCAAAAGAAACCAGAGTTGCTTCTTTCTTTTCACTTATTGCAAAAAGAGGAACTTTCTACCATCTCCCCAGAATTACAACTTAGATTATTTTATTTTTTTAAAAAAGTTTATTTTTATCCAGGTGTGATGGCATACACCTCTAATGCAAGCTGCTTGGAAGGCTAGGATTAGGTGTATGCCACCTGCATTAGGAGGCTAAGGTAGAAGATTTCAAATTCAAGGCCAGCCTGGGCAAGTTAGCCAGACCTTGTCTCAAAAAATAAAAAGAGCTGGGAATGTAGCTCTGTGGTGGAGGACTCCTGAGTTCAATCCCCAGTACTTGCAAAATGTGGGAGGGAGAAAAGCTTATAATTGTGTATATTTTGGGGATACAATGTGATATTTTGATATATATACATTTTAGAATGATTATATCGATTAGCATATCTATCACAAATGTATTTATTTGTAATAAGAACATTTAAAATCTACTTTCAGCCATTTTGAAATGTACAATACATTATTAACTACAGTTACTATGCTGTACAGATCCCTAAAACTTATTACTCCTGTCTAACTGAAATTATGTACCCTTTGAGTATCTTCTCATTCCCTCTACCCCCACCAAAACTCCGCCTCTGGTGAGTTTCTGTATTCTACTGTAAGTGTGAGACTTTTTAAGATTCCACATATAAGTGAGATCATGCATATCTGTCTTTCTGTGCTTGGCTTATTTCACTTAGCATAATGTCCTCCAGGTTGATCCGTATTGTTGCAAATGATAGAATTTCTCAAGAGAATTATTTGATTACTAATTGTGCTCATAAAACAGAAGTTACAGCCCTTGTCCTGGAAGATATAATATTTACCTATTAGAAGCATAAAGTGTAAATGCCAATTTGACTTTTAAATATTCAACTAGTGGTGCAAACAGCAAGAGTTTTTGGCCTAAAGTTAAACAGGTATGTTGTTTTTGAGGCATATTTATAGATGTAGAATCGTTCACTGATGGCTTTACTTATAATATCACATTTGTGGAGTGTTTTGAATAATTAATACGTCAGAATAAAGGCCGATTGATTCAAAGGTGGGCAGGGAACAGTGAAATAGGTATTCCTTTAGTATTTCTATTGTATGTTTTTGCTGGACTTTTATTTTAAAAGCTGTTCTTTGAAGCTACTTGGTAAAGAATATTCATATATATGCATACATAGCTTGAATGTGTTTATGAATTTAAGTTTTCCTTGTTTCAGACTTAGTGGAGTTTCAAATGGGTAGTCCCAAGAATGTGGGTCCCTTCCTTGCAGTGGATCAGAAGCACAACATCTTGCTCAAATACCGCTGCCATGGTCCACCCATCCGCTTCACGACCGTCTTTAGCAATGAGCTCCATTATGTGGCAAATGAACTGAATGGAATCGTGGGAGGGAGGAACACAGTGATTGCCATATCTTTGTGGTCTCACTTCAGCACCTACCCCTTGGAAGTGTATATCCGTCGGCTCAGGAACATCCGTCGGTCAGTGGTCCAGCTCCTGGATCGAAGCCCTAGGACTGTAGTGGTCATCCGGACAGCCAATGCCCAGGAACTGGGGCCCGAAGTGAGCCTCTTCAACAGTGACTGGTACAACTTTCAACTGGACACCATCCTTCGGAGGATGTTCTCAGGGGTTGGAGTATATCTCGTTGATGCCTGGGAGATGACCCTGGCCCATTATCTACCCCACAAGCTGCACCCAGATGAGGTTATTGTGAAGAACCAGCTGGACATGTTTTTATCTTTTGTGTGCCCCTTGGAGACCTAGGTTGCCCTGGAGGGGACTAGAGGAATAACATCTGTGATCTCCCCAATTGACTTCCAGTGCATAAAGTTTGTGGGTGGCCCCATTATGAGATGGCTACCATTAATATATATAAAACTTCAAAAAATGCCGTACTTTATATAATGACCTGTAAGGACCTTGGAAAACACAGGCTACATTTATATCTACCTATAGGATTTTTTCCAATCTTGACTTAACCATGGTAGAATCCTTATTAACAGCATCTACACACTACATTGCCCTTGTAACCAAAGATGCTAATGAGTTTTTTTGACCTAGCTTCTTCTGGGACTGGAGACTACTGTGTTAAAGCATGTGAGAAATGTTTTGATGTAAATGGAAGGGACAAATTTGGTTGTCAGTGGAAGTGTTTGTGGCTTATTTGGTAAAGGAAATTGAATATATCTGCATGAATAGTCCAAGTGGTCCATCTTTAGGGGGTGAATTAAAGAGGGTTTATACTTATAGGTTCCTATGAACATACTGAAGACTGCAGTGACCCAGGAGTTTCTCTTGATCTACCTTTTCTGAATTACTTGAAAAGGCCAATGTGCTTGGTCAGAATTTTATAGTATGGGATATTAATAATTTCCCACTTTTATCTAGGAAAGAAGTGAAGGGGAAATATGAAAGCAGTATGGATAAAATCTGTGCTTTGAATTGATATTTGCATTGGATGATTGTTTCTTATTTGGATCAGCTAAATTTTTGTGTGATGAATATTTATTCTAAAATAACCACTTTTGGAACTGAAAGGGGGAAATCTATGCCCAGAAGTTTATTTTTATGTTCTAAAGTTTGAGGGGTTTTAAAAATTGACTTTTATGTAAAGAATGCTATTTATTATTATAAAGATGTAGAAGTTTTTTTCTGCCAATTTCAAGTGTTTCCTTTTTGGTTATTTTGAACTACATACCAAAATTAGAAGCTAGAATCCAATTAGATATTAATAAAATCAGAAATTAAAATTCATGACAGGTATTCCTTATTTAGGCATATGTATACATATTCTCTCCCATTCTCAATTGTCAATTTTCTTTGACTTTATCTTACGTTTTTCTAAAAAAAATTTTTTAGTTGTAGATGGACACAGTACATTTATTTTATTTATTTTTATGTGGTGCTGAGGATGGAACCCAGTGACTCACACATGCCAGTCGAACACTCTACCACTGAGCCACAACCCCAGCCCCATCTTACTAGTTTTAAATGAATTGAAGTTTATTTGGGGTCATTTACTAAGTACTGTCCCATGTCTAATTTTAGTTGTCATTAGGTAGACACATGAGGAAACATAGGTCATTTTAGAGATGACGATGGATGCTTAAAGCATGAGAAGTATGCACACTTAGAAGAATGAGTCAAATAATTTGGGTTTTTAACTTAATGTCTCAGATCTTCCTTTCCTTTTCTTCTAAAAATCATCGTTTATAATGCATTTTACGGGTAAAGAGCATTTTTGTTTTCTGAGCCTGAAGAGGACCAAAGGAGTTAAATTAATTTTAATGGACCTTAAGCTTGTTATATTTGATAAAATTTCAGAATTGGGGTCTGTGCCTCCAGGAATTGGGGAATTAATGTTTGTGACAAGAGGCCAGTGATTCTGATGCAGCAGTGGGGTTCTGCACATGAAGAAACACACAGAAGGGGAAGAGGGAAGGCGGAACCAGGAAAGTAACACTGCTTGTCTACTATTTCAAGGGCTTCCCAACAACTTACTTAATTCTAATCATGATCCAATAGTGTAGGTGGTATTAGCTCCATTTTATAGATGAAGAACTTGAAATTAGATTTGAATTAAGGTATATGGGAGACCAGCTTCTTACAATTTTTTAAAGAAGTTTTATTTTTATTTTTTTGGTACTGGGGATTGCCCTCAAGGGTGCTTAACCTCTGAGCCACATCCCCAGACTCTCCCCCGCACCCCAACTTTTAAAATTTTATTTAGAGACAACATCTCATCGAGTTGCCCAGGACCTCACTAAGTTGCTGAGGCTGGCTTTGAATTCCAGATCCTCCTGGCTCAGCCTCCTAAGCTCCTTGGGGTGGGGGATTACTGGTACTATGCCTGGCAGAAGTTTTCTTTTTTGATAACTTTTTGGCATTTTCTCTAGAAGAACTGCTGGAGCAGGCTGAGGAGTCACTTTTTTAGGACAATTTCATGGAGAAAGCAAACACTGTATCTCCAAGGGTTTGGAGTGAGGCTGCTGCAACTGATTTTCTTGTGACCTTGTCCAGTTTTTAATTACTTTTTAATTTGGTTATATATTTTATTTGCTTACATATTTTAATTACTTTTTAATTTGGTTAAAGATTTGATGACACAATTTCTTGAGGTAGTTTCAGTCACTTTCATTCCTCCTCTGTCTTTCTGCACTGTGTGTCAACTTTGATAGAGATTGAAATATTACATAAACCTTTCTTAAAACAATTAGACACAGGTCAAGTGTCTCTAATCTGAAAATGCGAAACCCCAAATTCTCCACAAACCAAAACTTTTTGAGCACCTGACATGATACCACAAGTGAAAAATTATACACTTGACCTCATACGATAGTCAAAAAAGATGCACCAAAAAAGTTACATAAAATTACCTTTAGGGCAACATGTGTAAACTGTATGTGAAACAAAGTTCATGTTTAGACTTGGGTCATGTCACTGGGCTATCTCATATAAATATGCAGATGATCCAAAATCCAAAATATTTCAAACTCTGAAACACTTCTGGTCCAAAGCATTTTTTTAATATTTATTTTTTTTTAGTTGTCATTGGACACAATATTTTATTTTATTTATTTATTTTTATGTGGTGCTGAGGATTGAACCCAGGGCCTCGCAGGTGCTAGGCGAGCCACAATCCCAGATCCTGGTCCCAAGCATTTTGAATGAGGAAAATTTAACCTGCACAATACTTTTCTGAAAATTTTATTTTAGGATAGCATCACATAGTTCTATGTGATTTCGGCCAAAAAGTGGTTTTAAATATATATATTTCTCATTATAAAAATTAAGGCCATCGTAGAGTACAAAATCTAGAAGAAAAAATCCGGATTAAAAAATCTATAGTTCTATCACAGGAATGCAATGAACATCAGCATTTTTATATATTTTCTTCTAGGATTTTAAACCACATACAGTGGGCCTTTCATATCTGTAGATTCAACAAACTTCAGATAGAAATATTTGGGAAAAATTGCATCTGTACTGAACACATACAGACTTTCCTGGTTCTTACTCTCTATACAACATAGAACAACACTTATTTGCATAGCATTTACATTGTATTAGATATTACAAGTAATCTAGAGATGACTTATTAGATTAGATGGGAGGATGAACATAAATTATATAATACCATCTTACTAAGGACTTGAGCAGCCTCAGATTTTGGTATTTGCAAGGGTTCTAGAACCAAAATACAGAGAGACAACTGTAGCTAATAGAGAATATGTAATTTGGATATGTTTTTTAATTTAAAATATAAATATTTTCTGTTAAATAGCCTTAAAAATTATAAAGATCTGCCCAATAGTTATATTAATGATGTTAATATTACCTAAGTTGGCCGTTATGGTTGAATGTTTTGGCTTATAATAAAATATTAAAGCAATGTTTTATATATAATTTCATTGGATTAAAATATGGACTTTTATTTTGGAGTCACAGTATTAATATAACTTAGTGAATTCTCATATTCCAGAACTAAAATGATTGATTTAATGGTATTGTGAAAGGGAGAACTCTAATAAGGCTCTTCTATGCAAATTATATTTTACAGAAGTTACCTATTAAAAGTAACCTTTAGCAGATAGCAAACAGACCTTTGGTGTTCCAGTATGATCCATTTCTAAATGGATCTAAACTTCTTTCTTCTTTTTTACCTTTATTTTATTTATTTGTTTTCTTGTGGTGCTGAGGATGGAACCCAGTGCCTCACTCATGCTGGGCAAGTGCTCTACCACTGAGCTGCAATCCCAGTTCCCAGGATGATACATTTTTATCATTCCATAATTCTATTAAATACCACTTGACTGACATTTCCTGGCTGCAGGTCTTAGGTTTCAGACTGATAAATCAGGGTTCATGACAAGAACAATATGGTAAATCTTTACATAGTCATGAGTTACATGTCAGAAGTGAGTCTGTTTCTGGATCTGTTAAAGGAAATGGTGATCACTGAGTAGCACAGGGAAATAAACTCCCAAGGGAGCAACAGAAATAAGACTCCCCAACCCAGCAAAAAAGCTGATTAGCATTATATTAGTGGGTTCTGGGTAAATTCAGCTTTTAAATGTTAGCTAGTCACTAACACCAGAAATTCTTTTTTAAATGTATTCATTTTTTTGAGTGAAGCATTATTCTCCCCGGTTTATTCAACAGTGCAGTCTCAGTGCACTCAATGTCTGGCACTGCTGTGTGCAATAAAGAAATAAGATTTGGAAGTTGCTGTTTTTCTCTTCCAAAGTGAGAATGCAGTGTCCTGAGGCTTAGGGGCACCTGGCAGTCTGAGAATGGGAGGTTATGGAGGTCAGCAGGTTGTTGAGAGCAGAAGTTTAATAGGACACAGACTGGAAGAACGCAAATGCACTGCCCCAACTTCAGGTTGAAAGTGCACTTAATTTTTTAAAAGTGTAAAATACATTAAATATACAATTTCCTCTTTAATATTTTGCATTAAGTGAGAGGAGGTTAGGTAGGCCTCTGGAGTTCAAGGGACCTGCAGGTAGCTATAGATAGGCCCATTTCTACTGCAGAACCAGACATGGGCGTCTCCTGGATTATAACACGACCTGGAGAAGACAACTCTTAAAAAAAAAAAAACAGAAAGAAAAAGGAAACACTAGAGTTCACAGTAGCAAGTGTCCCAAAAGGAAAAGCGACCATGAAACTAAATGTGATTGGAGAAATCCTTTCAATGTGCTCTGACGGCTCATTCTTTGTTTAAACCCACCCCACCCCCATCGCCAGTGAAAATAATCGTGTTTCAGGACCATCGCTTTATTTATGCTGCAGAGTCCAAGTCAATGAAAGCACATGACGGGGATACTGCTTTTTGATTGCGGTGTTTAAAAAGCTGCGAGGTGGAAGGCAAGCTCCCCGCCCCCCCCCAGATACCCACTGCAACCCACACTGAGGCCGTACAGAAAGAGGCGGCGCTAATGAGAAGCCAGCCCCAATCCCTGCTGGAGATTCATTCGGGACCTTCAAGAAACGCATCTTAAGAAAAAAGTTTTGTTGCTAGACGTGGCCTCTGATCCCCTCGCGTGATTCCAGGCCGGGTCTTGGAGCCCGCCCTCGAGGGGAATGTCCCGGACTCGTGTCGGTACCTTTTCGGTCTGGGAATTTCCAATGTGCGGAAAAAAATCCACAGACCTAGTCCTGGCTGCCCCCTCCCGCCTCCCCGGGCCCTCTGTGCCCACGCGGAGGATGGAACCCGAGGAGGACCGGGTTCGGCCTTTCAGAAAGCTCGCGCTTCGTTCCCCGCCCCCACCGCCCGCTCCCGTGGGGAGCTGAAGGCGAACCCTATAAAGGGGGCCGGGGACTCGGCAGCCTCCTGCTGCCACGAGGTCAGAAGACGAGCTGGTAGAGGAAAGGCGGCCTCTGCTCCTTATCATGTAACCTCAAAAAGGAAACTGATCATCTTTTCTCACGCTCTCACGTACTTCGTTTATTATCGCTGATTACAGCTGGAAACAGTTGATTTGCTTTTACGTATTTGTATGACTTGACTCTTCAAACACAAAGGTATATTTTTATTATTTGATATTTAGTATGAAGAAGTGTCTTGAAATGCTAAGTTCCCGCCCTTTTCTTTTTCCCATATTTTTTCCTTGGGAATCACTTTCTGATGTTTGAGTAATATTTGCTTTGGGGCAAAATATTGGGGGGTGGGGCAGGTTTTCTTTTTTTGGGGGGAAGATCTGGGGTGATTTTATAGTTTGTTAATAGCATGAATGGTGTCTGTTTATCTTAAAGGCTTAGGAGGGACCAAGATGCTGATGGCGGAAGTGGATAGGACAAGTGGCGAAGGGAGCCTAAATCTCATGTAAAGGGTTTAGCTTTAGTGACTTAGACCTGTGATGCCACAAGGCAGAGGTATGGCTTTAGAGGTATGCTTTTCCAAAAAGGGCAGGCATGTCACTGTTTTTATGGAAAAATATATCCAAGTATATTGGAGAGTATTTGGTAGCTTGCCCTCAAAAATTTTTATATAACCTCTATAAAATTAGAATTTATGAGTGACCGTTTTATGAATGAGGGAAATGTGAAATTTGATGACTTGGCTGGATCATCAGTTTCATAACAATCTGTATCAGTATTTTAAGGTGTTTTGTCCAAATAAAAGCATGTTTCTATGTAGGATCAATTAAGATTTTCTTCACAGGGATAGGAAACTGGCTGTAGTAGGTGAGGGTGTTGTCCCCAAAAGGCTGACATTTATTATGTAAATTTTAGTACATGGTTATATCTCTCTATATATATACTGTCAATTTGAAACTGGCATCTGAAGAAATACACTATCTGGCTGAGTGGAATTTTTTTTGCTTCTCTTAGTCAGATAGTAGGTTGTTTCACAATAAAAGGAGAGTAAAGTTTCCAAGGCCCATTCACCACTCTCAGTATTCCTTGATAGAGGAGGGAGTCCCCCACAGGATCATCTAAATATGCAGGTAACCCTGAAGTCTGTTTATTAGCTTCAGAATATAAGGTGTGATCCAGCAGCGGCTCCACAGTCTCTTCAGCATCATTTTGCTTCGGCTAAGGATACAGTTGGGCAGGTGCAGGTGCAGGGGTGGAAGAATCCATCTGGGAGGAGTTAGCATATGAAGCCATGGCTCAGCACTGGCTTGTTAAACCCTTGGCTTTCTTTCTAGTGTGGAGGTGAGGACTACCGTCAGCCCAACTGAGTTGTTCAGATACTGACTTTTCCTCACTAAGGGAAGGGATGCAAACCCTTGTCCTTATACTTTGTCTTGAAATAGGTCCTCCTTTCCAGAAATCAGAAGACACTCTCTAAGAAGCTACAGACTCCTGAGAACACTACTAAGGGGAAGGCTTTCTGATTTTTCTAAGATCAACCATGAATTACTCCTGGGGGAAAAAAAAAAATTCCTTTTGGTTCTTAACCTGATGCTGATTTGGTGGCCTTTTGATTTTTTTCCCTTCAGGTTAATAGGAAGATCACGAGGGCCCAGGCTGAACTTCACCTTTTGACTCCTGTGGCCTGATGCTGAACTCCCAAGGGTGAGAAAGGCAGATTTTTCTAACCAAGGAGGATCTAAGTATCACTCAAGTCTTGGCTGCTAAAGTCAAAATGGGGAGTGGGATGTTTTCTAAAGGTTCTAAGATTCTTGTCTTTTTAACCAATTTTTGAAGTTGTTTCAAGACTATTATGAATTTTACTTATAGGCATGTGACTGTGATTTCTTGTGAACTAAAGCTTTTTGGTGGTTTAGCAGTTTTTCAACAACTTTTGTTGAATTTCCATTATTTTTCATGGGGAGAGCATATGAACACATCTAAGAGGGAAATTCAGCTCTCTGCTGACCAACGGTTTCAGGGTTAGGTAATTTTTAACAGGCTCCGAAAGCATCATATCCTCAGAGTTTTGGTGAAGAGGCTCACTAAAGCTAGCGTATGTGGTTTCTGATCAAAGTACTTCCTGTTCCTTTAACTTGGAGCTCTCTGTGAGGAAAAACATTTTCCTTTCAAGCTTAGTGGTTAAAATTATCTTACTGGAGGAGTTAGTGGACTGGGAATTAACAAGTGTTTGTAAACACTTGTTTTAGGAGTCAACTAATAAGAGTGCCTTTAGCCTTCATAATAACATTTGAGGTGAGTATAATTAGTCTTATTTTATAGATGAGGAAACTGAGGCTCAGGAGGATTGAGCAATTGGCTCAGGGCCCTTCAGGTAGTAAGTAGCAGAGCTCTGGTTTGCCATCAGGCAAAGGTACAATAGGGAGTGGTCCATTCTTCCCAGGGTCCTGAATTATCTAGCCCCCCTCCCCAAATCACACACTTGGCCACCACCTCCTCCCTTTTCGTACTCAACTAATAAAGTTTGAGTTGATAACTGCCATAACCCTCTGTATTTTAAGAAGACCACAGAATATGCTTTAGAACTATATGGGTGGCTGGACTAATATTTTGGAGAAAGGCAGCCTTTTACTTATTAAGCCATTTTTAGAAATTGTAGGATTGTAAAGAAAGGGGTATTGTGCTACACATTTTTCTTGCCTCTGGCAGGACCTTTCATTCCATTCTGGAAAGTGAAATGTTGGAGCATTCTGAGTCACAGCTCTGGTGAAGGGTCCATGGCAGCTGCCTCTAAAGAGTAGAGCCTTAGGCATCTAGCAAACCCATTCACCTGTTCCAAACCATCCCTGCCAGAGCAGGGATCAGTTAATAAACTACCTGAATTAAAGTCTTCCAGAGGTAGCTCCCAGGTTAGTAGTTTGCATGCTTTAGGTCCTTGGTGATTTCTAAGAAGTCTCCTGTGATCCCTTTCTGGTTTACATTTCCTTTATTCTCTATAGGAAATAAATTCATTTGAGAGGAGTAATAAGTGAACCTCTTGAATGATTAAAATGCGTTGAATTAAGGAAGAGTATATATAAAACAGTAGTGGAGTTTAACCCTGGGGTGTTCTACCACTGAGCTACATCCCCAGCCCTTTTTATATTTTGTTTTGAGACAGGGTCTAATTAAGTTGATCAGGCTGGCTTCACACTTGTGATCTTTCACCCCCACCCTCTCAAGTAGTTGGGATTACAGGTATGTGCTCCTGCACCCAGTTTTATATTTGTCTTTAAAGGCAGTATTTCTCAATTAATGTGAGTAGAGTCACTTAGGGATCTTGTTGAACTACAAACTCTGTTTCAGCAGGTCTGGGGAGGAGCTTGATTCAGCCTTTTAAACAAGCCTAGGTGATGCTGATGTTCTGTCCCAAGGTCCACACTTTGAGTAGCAAAATTATAAAGCTCCATAAATTTCTGTTAATAAGAAAAAATATACAGTTTTTTCTGCATATATCATTTTACCATGTGTGAAAATAAATCCTGTCATCGTTATGTTAACAATGGTAATACTACATTCTCTATTCATAATGCCAAATATCTGAATTAAACTTACCAAAATTCTGTTAAACACTTAGATACTATAACTATACAATGCTAACTTCCAGATATTTGGAGACAGTAGAAATGAATTTCTCTTTTTGTTTAGATGTTTATCAATGTTCAGATACTTTTAATACTGATATGAGACTTTTGGACACATTCTAGCATTGAGTAGTATATGTGCACCCTCAGTCCTCTGATTTTTTTTTCAGTCATATTTGCTGTTTGTACAGCACCTGTTTTTATAGAGTGACTAATACTTTAAATCATGCATTCTCAAAGAGGGCGATGTTGCCCCCGAAAGGACAAGTATTGGTTCTTGGGGGAAGAATCTTAAGATAACTGCAGTGGTTTGTGGGCTTGCAAAGAACCAGGGTACAAAAAATGGATACACAGTATATCTGTGCAGTTAAACTTTTCCTCAAGGGATATTTAGGGGGAAAAATATGTAAAAAGTTTCCTGAGGGAGTCTGATAGTGAAAGAAAGGCTGCTATAAATGCTCTTCATGTACTTATTCATTTAATGTGAAACATTTTTTTTATCTGGTCTATTGTGTTTTAGTGTCTTGCTTTGTGTCTAATCATTGCCATAATTTTTAAAAATACTGGATTCCAGAAGGAGAATATTTTTTTAAATTTCTTTATTTGAGGAAAAAAATTTTTTTCTATTATGTCCTTAAATATTTTAAATATATTTTTAAAATTGTGGTAAACAACATAAATGTTACCGTCTTAACTATTTTTAAGTGTATAGTTCAGCAGCATTAAGTACTTTCACATTACCTTATAACCATCATCAGCATTCATCTTCAGAAACTTTCATGTTCCCAAATCGAAACTTCTATTGATTTAACAATAATTCCCCATTCCCTCTCCCCCTTCAGCTCTGGCAACCACCATTCTGCTTTTTGTCTCTGTGAACTCATGGCTGTAGATACCTCACATAAGTTAAATCATAAGTTCTTTTGTGACCAGTTTATTTCACATAACATAATGTTTTCATGGTTCTTTGACGTTGTAATGTATGTCACAATTTCCTTCCTTTTTAAAACTGGATAGTATTCCTCTGTGTTCGTGTGTGTGTGTGTGTGTGTGTGTGTGTACAAATGCCACATTTTGTTTGTCTACCCATTTATCAGTGGACACTGGATTGCCTCTACCTTTTGTCTATTATGAATTATGCTGCTATGAATATGTACATATAAGTATCTACCTGAGTTTTTGCTTTCAGTACTTTTGGATATGTGACCAGAAGTCAAATTGCTGGATAATGGTAATTCCATGTTTAATTTTCTGAGGAACTGCCATATCATTTTCCACAGTGGTTTCACAATGTTTTTTTTTTTCTTTTTAACTCTGTTTGTACAATGTTTGGCAGAGTCTAAGTGTGCACAGCATGAATATGACAGAAAATAATGCAAAGTTCAGAGTAAATAATTTGCTGAGTGATTCAGCAAGACAGCTATTGAATCAAAACAACCTTCCCTACACACACACACCCTTGCCTGGCTGCATACTTTAATGTACACACTTTGAAATGAGTGTATAGCTGGAGATAATCCCTTTGAGAATCATGAGTTAATGCATTTGGATTCCATATGGGTCAGATCCTCTTGTAAAATTTGGACCTTTTTCCATGAAATTCCACATTTAAAGAAACCCAGAAGGCTTGCCAGAGGTTCAAAAGGGGACAGAACTACAAAGGTGACCCACAGATATGGGGATTAGGACTTGTGAGTGAAGATGAACCAAAAAATCCTGATACAGATTATGTGAACTCTGATTGGGGCCCTACTCCTTTTCTCCACTCCATTCCCTCATCTTTGCAGTATAGCACTTCAGAATCCATGAATTTTGGTTGAACAAATAATCCATAATGTGAAACAAAAGTGAAAGAAGGTTTTATTTTCTAATCACAATAGCTGTGAAAAGCTACTATGAAGGATATAAGAACTTCCTATTTTGTAACTCTGGTAAGGGCAAAGGAGGTAGGTTTAATTTAAGGTAGAAGACAGAATTGGTGGAAACTGAAAGTGATAGGGCCAGGTTTCTGAATTTAGCCTTGGAATCTCCAGTGTCATCTGAAAGATGGCAGAGGCTAGTGTGAGGACCTTCCCAGCCCTGCTATTCTGTGCTTATGTTTTATATCTTTTAAACAGTCAGTGAAAACAGTTTTCTTTGTTTGCATGTGGTATTGTACAGCATCCAGCATGAAGATAAGAAAGGGATTCTTAAACACAACAACACTCATTTAAAATCTAGGGTATGGTGAAAGTGCACAGCCAGGGTTTGTAACAGGCAGGAGGTGAAAAGTGTGGGGATAATAATGTTAAAGGACATCCTCTCTTCACACCACATCTGATTTAGGTTTGTCACTTCTCAAATTTTACGGTTCTTCCCTTTCTGGGGGAGCCTCTCTTTAAAATGCAAATAGCCTTTAGGAGAGGTTTCTGTTTATGCCTTGATGTGATTATATTTTGAGATCCTTTCTTGAAATTTTTCTGGAGGAGAAGGACCCAGAGACTGCCCTATCACATTGCAGACAAAAAGTAAGATGCAGTGGTGGGAGCAGAACAGGGAATAGAATATGAAGGTTGAAATCAGACTCAGGCCCACCTGTCTCCTTCATCTGGCTTCCTTATTTCTGTCCCTGCTGCTTCCCCTCTAGTCATGTCAAGGTTATGGAGCTACCTCTGATTCTCCTCGCTCGCTTGGTCGGACAGCCTGGTGCCAGTCCTATAGATTATTTGCCTGAAATATTTCTCTAAATATTTCCCCCTCTCCATTCCCATGGGCACCACTCCAGTTCAACTGTTTATGACCTGTTACCTTGACTGTTGCATAGTTTCTGTCCTGGTCACCTGCATTCACACAGCAACTGCTTCTGAGCATGTCTTTACCCTTTTTAGAAACGCTGAATGGCTCCCTAGGGCTCCTTGCATGATCCCTCCAGAGTTCTTAGGGATAGGGCTCAAAACTTAACTCCATGATTCTCCCCTTCCCAAATGTTCTCTTCAAATTTGGCTGGTGGACCAAAGATGCCAGAATGCTCAAAAATCAAATAATAAGCATAGCTTAGAAAAATGGATAATATTTGTCATCATTGGGTCTATACAATGTGCCAGGGATTATACTAGTCATATCATGTACACTATCTCTTTGAACCTACATAATGATTTAATGCAATTAAAATGCCCATTTGAATGATGAGAAAACAGAAAAGAGAAGTTAATTAAGGTAGGAGGTTAAGTACAAGGAGCTAGCATATGAACCCAAATTGTTGACTTCAAAACACAACATTTTTTGCTGGGTGTGGTGGTGTACACTTGTAATCCCAGAGACTCAGGAGGCTGATGCAGCAGGATCACAAATTCAAGGCCAGTCTCAGAAACTTAGTGATACCCTGTCTCAAAATAAAAATAAAAAGGACGGGGGATGTGCTCAGTGGTAAAAAGCACCCCAGGTTCAATTCCCAGTTACCCAAACCATCCCAAACCAAACCCCAACCAATCGACAAATCAAAAAAAACCAAAACCACAAAACAGAAATAGCACTATGTTTAAGTAAGGGATAAAGAATATTACAGACAAGAATTCTAGCTTGGACAAAAGTTTATGGCAAAAATTAATGTTGTGTTTTTTGAAGATCATTCATAAGATCTACATGTCAGGAATAATTGGAAGTACTGTGGGGTTGAGTATTAGTTTGTGGGAGCTGTCATGGCACAGTACCCCCATTCCCACTGGGTAACTTAAATAACAAAAAAGAATTTTCTCATAGTTCTGAAGACTGGAAATCCAATATCAAGGTGCCAGCAGGTTTCATGTCTTCTAAGTTGCCCCTCTGATTGACATATACATGGCCATCTTCTCCCTGTGTCCTCCCGTGGCCTTTTCTCTGTGCACACATATCCCTGATGGCTCTTCCTTTTCTTTTGACAACAAAAGATTAGGGCTCAGTCTAAGCCTCATTTTAACTTAATTACCTCTTTAAACGTCCTGTCTCTAAATATAGTCACATTCTGAGATATTGGGGATTAGGGCTTCAACATATGCATTTATTTTGGAGGGTACAATTCATTCAATAACTGGTAAATTTGATATGACTGGATTTTAGAGGATGTGCAAATCAACAGATAAGGGTTTAGTTTTAATATGGGAGTATAGGGTCTAATTGTGGTTGAGCAGGAGCAATGTTTCCCTAAACTTCCAGCTACTCTTAAATGTGATTTTTTTCAAATGCGTTCCAAGAGGTGAATGGGACCACTTTGGAAAAGGAACTATTAGGACTTTTCTATTGTGGTATGAAGGAGCAGAAAAGAGTTGAATCTTTAATAAGTCTTTTAGAGATTTCTGGAAAAGCGAAGGTAGTATTTTGGTGGGGGATACAGGGGCAAAGAATGAGTGTGGCCAGTTTGGTTTTAGACCTGTCAATTATACTTTGGTCAACGTGGGATAAGAATTTAAAGAAGAGGCCAGAGTTAGGGATCAGCATTTGGAGTCTTTGCCCTGGTCAGAGTTGAGTGTGTGTGAGTGAGTAACATCAGAGTTTGAAAAGGACAGGAGGCAAGGATTCCCAGGCCTTGAACTGCTTTGTTGTTACATAGGTCTGGAAGGTGATAAGGGAGGCTTTTAAAGATCTATCTAAAATAGCCCCTCTGACTGTCTTCCTTCATCTTGCCGTTTCTCTTCATAGCACATTATTACAACCTGGCACTGTATTGTATATTATATTATATAGCTATTTGATTATTGCCTATCTTTCTCATAGAATGCAAATTCCATGAGGGCATAGACTGCCTGTCTCTTTAGTACTATACTCCTACTACCTGGAGGAGTGTTCATTATTCAATGAATCTATGAATAGGTGAATTTTTTTATCAATAGAATTTAAGTTGATGATAATTATATTTCCAGATATTGCCTTTTTATCTTTTCTTGAAGTAAAATTTTGTTCTTTGAACAAACACTTTTTGGTAAATGAGTATACAGACAAACGTGTTTGAGAATCCAAAATATCCAACCTGAAAATTTAAATTTTGTTCGTATGTTCCCTCAACTTCTGCCTTCCCCAGATAAAGATCACCCAGTCTCTTCTTTGCTATAGTATATCTTTTTTTCTCGCATTGTTATTGGTGCATTATATATATAATGGGGAGTTTGTTGTTACATATCCATAGTGCACAAAATACAACAACAAAATTTAGCCAATATAGCTCCTCAGCACTCCCCTCCCCCCACCACCTCTCTATAGCATTTCTTAATAAGAAAGTAGAAGTGACTCTGAAAATTCAGGCATTTTGGCAGTCTGGTTACTCTTAGCTTATTTGTTTGCATCTACACTTTTTTGTTGTTATTTTCATAGAAGGTTATTTGTCAGATCTTTTCTGCTTTTACCCACCATACCTGTATTTAAAGACTCCCATCTCATGGTACCTGTGTAGATGTCATCCGTCCACACAAACCTGAGAACTCTTTTTATGACCATTCTCCATACTTTTCCCTGGGATGGGGTTGTCATAATTATAACTTTAGATAGGATAGGCATTTGTAAATTTGTAAATTTAAATATGACTCTACATTTGTTTCATGTGGGTAAGACCTAGTACAAATGACTTCTGTCTTCCAATAGTCTGAGTGGTGTAAATGACCCTACAATGATTGGGTCATTTAGATTTAGAGCAGTGGTTCTCCAACGTGTGGGGAAGCCCTCCTTAAAGAACTATGAAAGTCGCTGAAGAAGTGTTTTCAAGAGCCGCAGAGCATTTTGAAGATCACAGTGGCTGGACAGTACTTTCTGATGGGAGCATGTCATTCCTGTTGGGCACACTGGAAAGAAAAGGGTTGAGAGAGAGATTTATCAAGGATTCTGAGAGGTTTGAACAGATAATACTGAAAGATGACTTTCTTTGTTTCTGTCCTCCACTCTTCACCATAGAATTGCTTTTTGGTCTCCCAGATCCTGTTTGTTTGGAGTTTTGTGGAACTTTTATCCTGTATAGGATGAGTAGGCTGACAGGAAAAAGTTACTTTCTAGGCAACAGGACAAGCTGGTAAAATCCAGAAAAAAATTAAGTGATGAAATTTTGAATATGATTGTTGGAAATAGAGAAAAGTGGAAGGATGTTACGGGGAGAACCTGTTGGCTAAACTTCATTGCCAGCTTAGTGCATCTTTAAAATTGTTCATTATAATGGTTGTCTGATTTGTAAATTTAACAATTATGAATTAAAAATACACAAGACTCCTTCCTAACCAGTTTGATTGCACAATGTAAAAGTACTCTGGGGGAGAAATGCTATGCAGACATAAGTTATAACAAGAGGTTTTTGTCCAGGCTTTAGTTTGTGATCTATCCTTTCTGCTTCCCACAGCAACAGATACACAGTGGTTATAATAATTTATGGAATTAATGTTAAGTTTCTAGGATGTGTCAAATACATTACATACATTGCACATTATTTCATGTAATTTTAGCAATTTGATTTAGAAGCTAGCATCTCAATTTACAGAAGTAAAATGAGGCTCAGAAGTTAAAGGACTTGCCCAAGGTCATACAATTGGTAATTGTTAGAGTTGGGTTTGTAGGCTTCAAAGTAATGACACCATAGAGCCTTTGAGCACTTTTGCTTGAAATAGGGTTGGCAGATTTCTTTCTGTTGTGGGCCAAGTAGACAAGATTTTTGTTTTAGGTTTTGTGGCCCAAGAGACAAGATGGAGGATATTATGTAGGCACTTATTTAACCATTTTGACTCACTTGACCACTTATATAAACACTTAAAATATAATCATTAAAAAATGCAAAAACCATTCTTAGGTAATAGGTTGTCCAACAGGCTGGATTTGGCCTGCAGGTGGTAGTTGCCAATTGCTGGCCTAAAGTATCCTGAAAATTTAAGCAAAAACAATTTTAGGGGAAGAGAGGCATTTGTTCAAATGAATAATTGTCATTAACTGTGTATTAATTTTGCATAGTTTGTTTAATATTAGAGTACAGATTTCTTCATTCATTACTTTCAGTATTAAATCATCTTTGTATCATAACATTTTCCCATTTGTAGCTATGCATATTTGTTTTATTTTATCTGCTTCTCAAGGGTTGTGGTTGGTAAGATTTCATAACTGTGTATTTTACTTCAATCTTTGACCATTCTCCCAGTTATTACTTAACACTAGAGATAGTGTGTGTACAAGTTATCTAACACAGCATTCAGTATATGGTGGACTTTCAGTAGTGATATCAATAAGTTTGCCAAAGTATATATTATATTGTGGGTCTATACTTTTTATTGTTTCATTAGTGATGATATCTGTTTTGCACATGATCCAGGCCAATTTCGATTTTTCTTCTCTTAAACATTTTTATAATTGGACTTTTTATATCGGACCTACTGTCCTTTTGATAGAAATTCAGAATAAATCTCTATCGACCAATGTCAAAGACAACAACAACAACAAAAAAACTCCCCTAAACCAAAAACTTTAAATTTTAAATTCTAAATTCAAAGTCCTTCTAAAATAAAGATTATTTATATAAAAAATAAAAATTCTACAATTAAAATTCTTCTTAAATAGATGTGGCACATAAAGTATTCATGCTTTTATATAAGCAATAAAATTATCTGATTATCATCTATTTTGATAGATATGTGTTATCTGTGTTTAAAGTGAAAGGGATAAGAGATTATGAATATAAATGTTTTGAAAAACATAAATCAATGTGTAAATCAGTCTAATAAACATGTATATTAAGCAACTGTATAATGAAGATATGAAGATTTAAACATACAATATCCTGTTTCTATATTAATGAGGCAGTGAGTTAAATTTAACCTTTTCTTCTGTCTTGAATAGTGGAAATAGAGTTGGGATAGAAAGGAAGTTTCCAGAACCAAGTATTCAACAACTAATAGTCCAATCTGGAACTATTTAGTTGGACAATATAACATTATCTACATTCTATCATTAAAAATTATTTAAATCTTTGCTTATCATTTAAATAACTATATTTCTTAAACTAGAAGAAAATGTTTAGTGAAGAAAACTATTATTTTACAATTTTGCAAATCTCTTAATGTCTGTTTTTACAGAAGAGGGATTCTCATGTCTATTTCTGCATTGAACTTGTTGCAATGTGCTGTTTTTGGTGAAGAACATGAAAATAATAATGTTGCCTTATTCAGATAGGTAGTTGGAAAAAAGAAAAAAATTAATATTTTTAATAGCTTTAAAATAAAATTTTAAAATAAAAAAATAATTTTTAATAGCTTTTCAGATAATTTGGACGGTCTTTAACAGTTGTTAGATGGCCTTCCATCACTATAACAAAATACCTGAGAAAATCAGCTTAAATGAGGAAAGATTTGTTTGGGCTCATAATTAAGGGGTTTCAGTCCACAGTCACTTGACTATTGTTTTTGGGCTATGGTGAGGCAGAACATCATGGCCAGGAGTGTGTGGCAGAGCAAAGCTGCTGCACACCTCCTGCTTGGGAAGGAGAGAGAGAAAGGGGTTGGGAGTGCAGCGCACGTACAGAAAGAAGGAAAGGGGCTGGGGATAAGAGGTAAAGTTCCCAAGGGCATACTCCCAAGAACCCACATCCTACAACAAGGTCTTACCTCCTACAGTTTCCATTAATCTATCCAGCTATGAATCCTTTAACAGACTAATCCATTGCTGAGGTTAGTGCCCTCATGATACAATGAACATTGTTGTAGTGGGGACCTACCTTTCAGCACATGAGCCTTGGAATATTTCAGATCCCAACTACTGTAGTCTCCCTTTATCTGTGGGTGATACATTCAAAGACCCCCAGTGGATGTCTGAAACTGCAAATAGTACTGAACTCTATTACATTGTTTTTTTTTCCCTATACATACATACCCACAATAAAGTTTAATTTATAATTAGGAACAGGAAGAGACAAACAACAATAAAATAGAACAATGACAACAATATGCTGTCATATAAGTTATGTGAATATTGTCTGTCTCTCAGATTATCTTACTGACCTGTACGCACCCTTCTTTTTGTGATGAGGTGAGACAATGTACAGCCTGCACGATGAGATGAAGTAGTGAATGGCAGAGGCGTTGTGTTATAGGCTGTTAGGTAAACTTTACTTGAACACAGGCATTGTGATACCATTGATGTGATAACCCACATGGCTAGTAAGTGACTAAGAGAGGACAGTGGGTAGAGTAAGGAGACTCTAGACACAGACATGATTCATGTCCAGAATGGGACAGAAGGGGCAGATCAAGATTTCATCACATTACGCAGAATGATGCACAATTTAAAACTCATGAATTGTTTATGTCTGGAATTTTTCATGTAATATTTCCAGACCATGGTTTAGTGCTAGTAACTGCAGAAAATGAAACTTCTGATAAGGGTGGGAGATAGCTACTACGTGATAGTTATTTAAAAGATGGATACAAGGTGGGATCTGAAACCATACCAAAAAGCTTTTTGTCCACTGACCCATTTAAATCCCTTGTCCCTCTTGCCCTTTGAATGGATATTTTGCCCTGTGTGATTTCATAATGTGTTGCATTGTTCATTTAGAAAATATTAGTTAATTGATTTATATAAATTTCCAAATGATATTATATTTCATTATATAATATTAAAAAATCACATTTGTGAGTAATATCACCACTGGTCTCATCAAAAAAGTCTTTAGTATTGGGCAGCTGTCAAGCTCAGGATATCTGATAGAAGTTTCCCAAAATTCATTTTATTCATAATATTCACTTGAAAACTTGAATTTTATCATTGGCAACAAATATTTGTGTTAGCTATTTTCCTTAAGATAACAGGCTTACTTTGTTCATTCAAAAAAAAATTGACAAATACCAAAGTTTGAATATCCTGTCAGTCAAGTAAAATTGGTGTGCCATGGCAAACAGTGATTAGCTCAGCTCATAGTTCAGTGTTTGATTAGAACAAATGGATAAGTCATGTTGTTCAACCTAACAGACAAGCACTTTCTAGGAGATAATCATTATACTTCAGTATGCAGTACAAACTTCTATGCCATTTTCCATTTTGACACATAGAATAGTAAAAAGATGTACTTTCAAGGGTCAAGATTTATTGATTTCTTTTTCTTTTTTGTTTTCCTTTGGTGATGCTGGGGCCCAGGGCCTTACACATATTTAGCAAGTACAGTACTACTTAGCTACAACCCCAGTCCAAGAGTCAAAATTTAATAAAATTAATAATCATAGTTTCATCTAGGACTTTGTTAAAGTAAAATGGTTTTGAAAAATAATTTTGCAAGTGAGTGGTAGTGAAGAATACAGTGATTATTGGTTCACTTTGCTGACTCCCTTGATTTGCTCTGAGGCACAAGCAGCTTTACTGATCATTGCTTTTGTACCGTCATTGCAACTGTCAATGTACTTGTTCCAGGATAAATGATGAGATTCAGAAAAGTTATTGTACACTTTGAACATTTCAGTACATAGTGTGTTTGTGGTCAAGTATTCATATAAAAGACTGGATAATTAGCTGGTGCTAATACCAGATGAATGTAACCAACATAGCAAGTCTGAACAGTTCTGTAGATTTGTCCTTTCTAAGGCATAAGTGTAATTTGGCAGGCAAGATCAGTTTGCAGTTAAATCTTTAATTCAGTGAGTAACTGTACCTTTGGAAGTTGACAGTGCGATGATTACTCTTGCTGACTTTTCATGTACAAGGCTTCCAGAAAAATAAACTACCAGTCTTTATTGGTTTCTCACCTCTTATGTTCGTCTCCTCAGCCAACGCAGTACAATAACTCACCCTTTAAAATACTGGCTTTTTCATTTCAAGTGTGAAGAGCTCTTCTAAATAGTTCTTGGCTTTTCAAAAGTTTGTTACATTTACAGTTAATTATAGTTATCAACTAGGGGGTGTAGCTCAGTGATAGAGTGCTTGCCTAGTATGCAAAATGCCCTGGGTTCAATACCCAGCAACAAACACGCACATGCACACACACACACCATACCACACACACTCAATTCCTTTTTTAGCAGTCTCGAAGTGGGGTTACAACATAACTGGGACCATAAAACTATTCAAGATGTTTTATTGCATAAAACATAATAAGGTAAATTATTAACAGTTCTAAAGCCAGGGGAAAGATAGCATTGCCAATTTTAATTTCTAATTTAACAGTTTCTTCCAGTCACTTGGGAAAAGATCGGTTCTTTTTATGAGTGACAAAACTCTCTGATATGGCATTTTTATGTTTTTTTAAGTGTCTTTAGGTATAGACAGTACATCTGAGCCTTGAGAAAGTATGTTGTCTAATCTCCCTTTTTAAAGCAAAAGATCAGACTCCAGCATCATAGAAATAAGAATTTTTTTTTTAAAGAGAAAGAATTTTTAATATTTATTTTTTAGTTTTCAGCGGACACAACATCTTTGTTTGTATGTGGTGCTGAGGATCGAACCCGGGCCGCACGCATGCCAGGTGAGCGTGCTACTGCTTGAGCCACATCCCCAGCCCAGAAATAAGAATTTTAATCTCTCCTCACCTATGATGACTTTGGACAAATTCTTATTTATTTATTTATTTTTTTGTAAATAGTTTTTGTGCACCAGGAATCTGGAAGTGGCACTGGAGTTCTGGCTCAAGGTTTCTCATGAAATTACAAACAATATTATCGACTGAATCATCTGAAGGCTGTGCGTAGTTCCAGGATCTGCTTTCAGAGTAGCCACTGAAATGACTGGCAAGTTGGTGCTGCCATTGCCCTAAGTAGACTTTTCCAGACGGTGTTCTCATAACATGGTGGCTTTCTTCCCCAGAGTGAATATTCAACCATAATGGATTAGAACAATGGGGGTGTTATATCATTAAACCTAATAGACTAAATGAAATTTATACTTCAACATTTAAATGAAGCAAAATATATCTAAACTTTCTTCTTACAGCGATGTCAACAAAACCCATTCCTGACCATGTCAGGGAGAGTTTCTGAGAATTGGGGGTTGTGGTCTTCTCAAACAGTACTACTGCTTTGGTATTTCATGGAAAATTTGTTTATTGTGAAACATTAGTCATTCATTGACTATATTAAGTTCTCCAGATACCATGATTCTTGTCACTAGATAGGGCCTGAGGAGGTCTTCAGAAGCGAAAAGGGGACTTCAAATCAGCCCTGGAAGTTTCCCCAGAAAGGAATTTCAGGATGTGTGAAAAGAGGTTCAAGTAAAGATTTATTCAAGAAAGCAAATAATAGAGTGAGATATGTGCTCAAAGGGAGAGACTGCTGGTACTGAAGATTGAGACACACTTTTGGGGTCTCAGGCATCTTCTTTTTTTTTTTTTAATTTTTTATTGTTGGTTATTCAAAACATTACATAGTTCTTGATATATCATATTTCACACTTTGATTCAAGTGGGTTATGAACTCCCATCTTTACCCCATATACAGATTGCAGAATCACATCAGTTACACATCCATCGATTTACATATTGCCATACTAGTGTCTGTTGTGTTCTGCTGCCTTTCCTATCCTCTACTATCCCCCCCTCCCCTCCCCTCCCCTCCC
>NW_025999968.1:17466501-17470182 GCF_001458135.2 Marmota marmota marmota | reverse complement strand
TCTTCTATTTCTCTCTTTAGGGTTCTGTAGTTTTCATTGTATAAGTCTTTCACCTCTTTTGTTAGGTTGATTCCCAAGTATTTTATTTTTTTTGAAGATATTGTGAAAGGAGTGGTTGTCCTCATTTCCATTTCAGAGGATTTGTCGCTGATATACAGGAATGCCTTTGATTTACGCGTGTTGATTTCAAGCGTCTTCTTTTACAGGAAACTTCTTAAATGGTGATCATGAGAAACATATAAGAGGGGTGATGTCAGCTTAATGAACTCAATTCTTTTGATTGATCTTGGAGCACAGAGTGGGTCACAGTGGTCTGGATCTTTTTTAGAATCTTCAGGCTGACATTACCTAGTTAATAGCACATGGACACCACTGTGACCAAAATATCTGACAGGGACAATTTAAAGGAAGGAGAGTTAATTTTGGCTCATGGCTTCAGAGGTTCAGTCCATGCTGGGCCAACTCCATTGCCCTGGGCCCAAGGTGAGGCAGAACATCATGGTGGAAGGGTGAGGCCGAGGAAGGTTGGTCAACTCATGATAGCCAGGAAGCAGAGAGAAAGAGAGAGAGAAAGAGTGGAAGGGGCCATAGGGAAGATGTACCCTTCCAGGGCACACCCCCAGTGACCCACCTCCTCCAGACACATCGACCTGACTATAGTTACCACCCAGTAAGTCCATTCAAAGTAGGATGGACTGATTAGGTTACAGCTCTCGCAATCCAATCATTCACCTTCTGCATTAGCACAGGAGATCTGGGGGAACATGGCATATCCAAACAATAACCAGTCTTTATCTAGGGTTCTTTAATCAGTCTAAAAATAACATTCTATAAACTAACAAAGACAGCTCTCTAAGATGTAGTAGACCTTTTAAGAATTCAGGCCTGGGGGGGGAAACAGGCCTGGGGTGGTAGTAGTGAAGTTAAGGGCCTACATGGAGTTTTTAGATGTAAAGTTACAACCCCTTTTTCCTTCCCTGCTTTTCTCCTTTCTGCATATCCTTATTTCTTCTATTCTACCTCAGTTTGAATTTTGTTTTCTTCTTCTTCATAATGGCGATCAAACCCATGATCTTGAAAATGCTAGGCAAGCACTGAGCCACATCCCAGCCCTTTTTATTTTGAGACAGAGATTTGCTAAACTGCTTAGGCTGGCCTCAGACTTGCAGTCCTCCTGCCTTAGCCTTCTGAGTAGCTGGAATTAGAGGTGTGATGGACCTCCCATTGAATTTAAAAAATATATATATATATTTTTTTTCATTTTCGATGGACACAATATTTTATTTTTATGTGGTGCTGAGGATCAAACCCAATGCCTCACGCATGCTAGGCAAACGCTCTACCACTTGAGCCACAACCCCAGTTCCCCAATGACTTTTTATATACCAAGTAGAATTTATTCGAATGGGCATTTAAGTTCTTTTTTATACATGTATTAAAGTGGGAAAAAATCCAAACAGATTTTATTGACAAAGTCCAATGTATTTAGGTTTTCCAAAGAAACAGAACCCATAGGGCATACATGTAGATACAAAGAGATGAAAGATTAACTAACACTATTATGGAGGCCAGGAAGTCTCATCATCTGCTATCTGCAAACTGAACCAGAAAAGCCTGTGGTGTAGTTCTGATACAAGCCTAAAGGCCTGAGTAACAGGGAATCTGATGACATAATCCTCCATTGGAGTCTCAAGGCCAAAGAATCAGGAGTGCTAATGTCTGAGACCAGAAAATAGATAACTGAGCTCAATAAGAGATTGTACCTTTTTGTTTTATTCTGGCCCTTAATAGATTAATGATGCCTGCCTATGTTGGTAAGGTTTTCTTCTTTAGTCTGTTGATTCAATGCTAACAAACACCCTCATAGAAACACAGAAAAATAATGTTTTACTAGCAGTCTGAGCATCCTTAACTGAGTCAAGTTGACACATAAAATTAACCATCATACTTAACATCTCATCTGGAGCATTTTTAAGTGATTTTGTTTCTGCAGAACTGCAATTACTACAACCTTGTATTTTCCACAGATACACTAAGAGAGTTGTTTCTGATTTATTACCAAAAATTGGGTGGAGGGAGAGGCAGTAACAAGTTACAGGTAATGTCACATTTGTGAGAAATAAGGAAATATTTACTTTGTAATGATCCCCTCCAGGGTCTGATACCTATTAATGTTAAGTTACAATCCAAGTTTATTGTGTCATTCCCCCCTTCCTAGAACCCAAACATTGTGCTTCTGCTGATTTCCCTTTGATCTGAACTTTACATCCCTATTCACCTGTTCCTGGCCTCAAGCCACCAAGAGATTGGAACTCTTTCATTGCTCTTCACCACCAACTATGTCAGACCTATTTATTCTGCCCTAGCAATGTGGCCCTACTGTGCTTTCATTTGGTTTCTTCTTTGCCACTCACTGTTTCTGGCCTAGGGTCAGGTCAGTTCTCTCCTGGTCTATTGCAATCCTTTTTAATGGCCACTGGGCCTTCAGTCTTTAGTCTTGTAAATTGATTCTGTCTCAGTAGGTCCCTGGATTGCTCCATCCAAAGGCAACAAGTTATTTTTTACATTTGTCAACATCTTCCCTTTGACCGTCCTATATATGTGACTGTAAAGTCCTAGCTGACTCCACTCCTTAATTCTTTTGCTCTTGATGTCCTTCTTCCTACAAACCCTGTGGCTGAAATCCCACCCATCCGTTAAGGCCTGTGCGATGTCACTGCTTTTACAAACTTTCCTTGTGACCTCCCTTCTCTCTTACCAGACAAGTCACCTCTCTTTTTAGGCTGCTCACTGAACTTTGTATCCCTTGTGATATTTAATCATAATCGGTTTCTTTTCATATAGTACGTGTGTACTTACCTTATCATACCTACAAGTTATAATGTACTTGAAAGATAGACTTAATCATGCATCTTTTTCTTCTGACAACTAGCATGTTTTCCCCCCTTCAAATTGGACTTCGATACATAGTCGTAATAAACCCATTGGGAAAAAGTATTCAAGATAGAAAAGGTTCAAATTCCTGTGTTTATCAAACACAATGTAAAGCTATACAGACGTTTAAAAAATCACATATTTACATAGGCACATGTATGTACATCATTTAGCTACGATGGCTTTATTGTATTGAGAGCTACAAAACAGTGGGCATTGCTTTTTGTTCTGGGACTGCAACTAATTAAAAAAAAAAGAAGTTGTAGCCCAGATAACTTGAGGACAGAAAGATTGAATATGGGACCTTGCTTAAAAGAACGCTGGCAAACTCCTAAATTTTGAGAAGGGAAAGTATTCTCAGGCTCCACTTAACTCTAACAGTGGAGAAGCTCTTTGTGCCAGCGCGCCCCGGTGGGCAGGAAGGTGGCACGGGGCTCGCGCCTTCCAGGACTTCCCAATCTCCCGGAACCAGGCCGACCGATCCCCACCGCGGCCTCCCGGCCTCCCGGCCTCCCCCTGCAGGCCTCAGTCCCCTGCGCCGCACGCCGTCTTCCTGAGTATTAGGCCCAGCCAATATGCGGCGCGCCGAGGGCAGGGCTGGCTCTGGATGGGGGGCGAGGGTCTGGGTGCGGGAGGCCGGAGGCCGCGCTCCGCCGAGATTTCCAGGTGAAGGGCTGCACAACAACCGGTCGGTCTGGGCGGAGCCGGGCGGGCGGGGCGAGGGCGGAGGGCATATTGCCTCATCCT
>NW_025999968.1:17419327-17466476 GCF_001458135.2 Marmota marmota marmota | reverse complement strand
CTCATGACCAGCCCGCTCAACCTGGCCTACTTCTACGGCGCGTCGCCGCCCGCCGCCGCTCCGGGCGCCTGCGACGCCGGCTGCTCATCGTCGGGGCCCTCGGCGCCCGCCTCGCCCGGCTCCGACTCCTCCGACTTCTCCTCCGCATCGTCCGTGTCCTCCTGCGGGGCCGTGGAGTCCAGGCCGAGAGGCGGCGCCCGCGCCGAGCGCCTACAAGGTACCCGCCTGCCCCGCGGGGTGCGGCCGCTGCGCCCAGGTTGCTTGGGGTCCACAGGCCCGGGAGGGCGGGCATCACTGCCCGGATGGGAAGGGTCTTGGCTAGACGTGAGGTGCCCCCTGCGCCTATCTTAGCAGCATGACTTAAGCACATTATTCATCATTTATTAGGCGACTGCTGGATGCCTTGCCCTGAGCCAGGCGCCTTACTTCCCATTAGCTCCTTTGACCTTCTGCGAAGTCCGGGTGCGGTCTACCTGGCCTCGGAGTTTGAAGCACCTGGAGTAAAGAGCTGACTTCAGAATGAAAGATATTAGATTAAGATCTCTCATGCGCACTCCCTTCTTCTCTCACTTTCGGCATCCCCCCATACCCTATTGAGTAATAATATTCTATGTCGAGGTTTGGGGGTCTGATGTAGGTGTAATTTTCTTGTGGCAATTTTAGTAAACAAGTGCGGCAGAGGATAAGGCTTTGTGAACTGTTGAAAGTCATGACTTATTTCTTCCTAAGCGTGGAAATTTTAAGTAAAAGGATTTGACCATCAAAGAACAGAAATCTCTCTTAATCAAGATGTAAGGAGAAGGTGATCTGAAAAACAACACAAGTTATGCCTTTAGTTTGTGGTGTTGGGGAGTTTCGGAAGCCTGCCCAGAATTTTGTGGTCTTGTTTTTTTGTGTGCTTTAAAATGGATAAGCTCTATCTAGCAAAGAAAGGCAGACAGTTTCCTTTCTTCGGTTGTAAACTCTTTTTCTTTCTTAATGAACCGAGTTGCATAATTTGGGGGAAAACAGGATGCGCTGTGAGTAAAAAGTTAACACCTAGATAATCTTAAATGTTGAAGTCTTATTGGCATGATTTTAAAAGAACATCTCTTTTCAGTGCTTTCTACTGTTAGCCATCCCTCTTTTCTTTTTTGTTTTAAACGGTTATTTTTCATCTAAAATTATTTAAATAGTGATTTAAGCCACAGTATGTTAAGAGAGTAGCCCATCTGAAAATTGTGTATTTGTGTATTAAGGACCTTTTCTGAGGTCCTTAGGACCTTTGGCATTCCTCTGGCTGAAACTTTATTTTCCTAATTCTTGGTTTCCCGCACAGCCTAGGGGGATTCCTGAAAGTGCATTTTTCTCCCTGTGACGTTCAATTGCTAACTGCTGTCATTACAGAGGAATGTTATGTTAGATTAGGGCAATTCTGGTATTTGTTGAAATCTCTAAACTTAAATGAAGCCCAAGTGATTATTTAATTTGCCTCATCCTTGAGCTGTTTACCTCATGTATTTAGTATGATATATATATTCAAATTATACATTGTTTCTTGTCTCATCTTCTTAATTTTACCCACTCTTAACAGGGTGGCCCAGTTATTCATTTCCTGACTTTTTGAATGGTTTGTCTTCATCACATTTCCTAAGAGGCTGTGATTTAGTAGTGGCCAGAAGTAGAATACTATACTTCTAGAGTAAATTTTAAAGTGTGTTCTGAAGTTTTAATGTGAAACAAGCATATTTTCTTTTTACTTAGAAGGCCTATGTAAGCAATTCTGAAAATACTTAATGAAAGGAAATCCTGAGTATGTATGTGAAAAATGTGTTTAAACTTAGTAAATTTAAGCAGCTTCCTTAGTACAGTTGGATTGAGGGAAATCATAAGAAATCAATATAAGCATTATTAATTGTTAGGCTTTTGGTACACTGGGATCTTCGGAGGAAGTTGTTTTGTACTTATTTGTTTTGTGTCTTCTTAGATGAGTGGAAATTAATAGACTTTTACATTTCTATGTGAACATAAAGCCTTTGGTTTGAAAAGCTGAAAATGCACCATTTATTCTCTGTTCCCCTAAGTATTTTTTACCAAAGTCAAGAATAATTAAAAATTATTCTAGAGACAGACTTAACTTGGGTTTATCACTGCTGGCTCCAGGGATCCTGGACATTTTTTGACTGAGCTTTCATTGCTTAGGGTGCCTAGTACGGAGCACTATTAAGCAACGAAGAACCCTTGAGAAGAGCAGGGTACTGACACACAAGGCCATTAACCAGAGAGAGTTGGAAAGGCTTTTAATCTGTTGCTTGGGAATTTTATACATAAGGCAGGTAGCTATACTTTAGGGATTATTAGGATTTGTGTCTGTGACGAGGTTTAATTGGGACATGTTTTGCTTTCTTTAAACAGTTGAGCCCCATATGGGGGTTGGCAGGCAGCAGAGAGGACCCTTTCAAGGTGTTCGTGTGAAGAACTCAGTGAAGGAGCTCCTGCTACACATCCGAAGTCATAAACAGAAGACTTCTGGCCAAGCTGTGGATGATTTTAAGGTGGCATCTAGTTTTCATTCTGGGTGGGGTTGAAGGAGATTGATCTGTTAGGATAATTATTTTTTTACTAAACTAGGACAGTAAGTCACTTCAGGTTTTTCATAAATGACCAAGTTTACAGGACAGACTATATTTGTCTTGTTGTCTGCTGTATTTCTATCATTTAATCGAGTGCCAGGCGCCTAGGGTGTACAAGAGAAATTTAGTGAATGAAAGTGAAAGCAAGTTAGGGACAAGGAAATAAATAGGGTTCAATTGAAGTGGAACATTGATAGGAAGGAAAAAATCAAAGGGTCTTACTGATTTCATCTTGACCTGAGTTGAACTAAGATGAAAGTGTAAATGGAGAAGTTGAAAATAGAATGAAATTGAGATAGAAAATAAATATTGATATAATAACCATATTAGAGATTTATGGTATGCTATAAAGAGTGGTAGAGATAAGTCTTTATTGATGTGTATTAAGCAGGAAACCATTTTATATATACTAAATTGGAATTTTTTTCCTTATAGACACAGAGTGTGAACATTGAACAATTCACAGGTAAGAGTAATTTCTATTTATAATTTGATTGGGGCTGTAGAGTTAAATAACGGTGATAATGGGTAAAATTTATAAGTAGAATGATCACAGGTTCCATATCCCTTTTTTGGGTATAGAATTGAAGAACACAGTATCATATAGTGGGAAAAGGAAAGGACCTGATTTTCTGTCTGATGGACCAGCCTGCAAAAAGTCAGCTCTATTTTTGGTAAGTATCTTATTTTTTCCTTCTGAATACCCTTTGAATATCCTTCCTGGAATAATTTTATTATTTAAAATTTGTGTGTGTGTGTGTGTGTGTGTGTATGTGTTGGGGATTGAACCCAGACTCTCTACCGTTGAACTATACCCCTAGCCTCTGGAAATTTTTTAGAAGGAAATGAGTGTGCAAGTTGAATTTTCTCTTTTCAGACACCACCTCAAACACCAACACCTGGTGAGAGCATGGAAGATGTTCATCACAATGAATCCAAACCAGACAGCAGTGCTGATCTGCTTCAGAACATTATAAACATTAAAAATGAATGCAGCCCAGTTTCCCTGAACACAGTCCAAGTTAGCTGGATGAGCCCTGTGGTACCTCAGAACTCTCCCCAAGAGCAGTGTCAGGACTTCCATGGAGGGCAGGTCTTCTCTCCAGCTCAGAAATATCAACCATTCCAAGTCAGTGGCTCCCCACAAGTGATGGACCAGGCTTCCCTGTACCAATATTCTCCACAGAACCAGAATGTAGAGCAGCAGCAACAGCAGCAGCAGCAGCAGCAACAGCAGCAGCAACAGCATTATACCCACAACCCAACCCTGGAATATAGTCCTTATTCCAGAACTTCCCAGTCACCCAACTATGAATCAAACCTCTTTGATGGTCAAGAACCACAGTTCTGCTCAAACCGAAGTTTTGTATCCCTTCTAAGTGGTCTTGGGGAATCTGAGAATATTGCTGTTCCCCTTCAGCCTCCCCGCAGTGTGCAGCAACCAAGTGATGCTCACCTGCAGAACTTCAGTGTGATGCCCAACAGTGCCTGTGAGGCCCTGGGGGCGCTCGATGCAGGCCCTGCCTCTTTAAACACTTCCCTGCCATTCCCGAACCTTATGGGAAACCAGATGAACACCACACAGTTAGGGAAGTCATTTTTTCAGTGGCAAGTAGAACAAGAAGAAAATAAATTGGCAAACATTTCCCAGGATCAATTTCTTTCAAAGGATGCAGATGGTGATACGTGAGTATCCTTTTCTCTCGTGCTTAATTGGGTATGCCACACTAGTTGGGACTAGTGGGCATAGCATTTTTCTAGAATATACCAGGTTATAGCTTGGTGGTTGGTTAACCAACAACAATTTAGGTAGAAACTGCTGTCCAATAGCTAATATTTCAAGGAAGGATGTGCTTTTTTTTTTTTTTGGCTGAAATAATTACCTAATATATGTGTCTTTGAGTAATTGGTTTTGAAGGCCAGCGATACTATGTTTATAGAGCAGAAACAGATCATGACTAGGCATAGATGGTGAGTTGATTTGTAGACTGAATCCTGATTTATCTTGATGTCTGTTTGACCTTGGGCAAATTATTTGAAATACCCGCCTATATTTTTTTAAGACTCTTTTGAGAACTTTTTTAAAAAATCATTTTAAGCACATTTATTTAATATGTCGTGCTGAGGATTGAACCCAGAACTTTGTGCATACGAGGCCAGCACTCTGTCCACTGAGCTACCTCCCCAGCCCCTGCCTCTATTTCTTGATGTATAAAAAGTAATACCCACTTCATAGGGTTTTTATGAGTATTAAAAAAATAATTTAAAGCAATCTTCTCTTATTTCTCTTATTTCTGTTACCTTAACTTATCCTGTTAGAATTTGGATGTGTCATCCACTTTGCAGAAAAGATCAATTATGCCCTGTAATGTTTTATTTGAACGCACTATTATATCAAAAAAAGGATGAGAAAGATTTTTTTTAAATGAACTTAGTGAAATCGGATGAATTCACCTATTTTTCTTTTCTCATTCCCCAGGTTCCTCCATATTGCTGTTGCTCAAGGGAGAAGAGCACTTTCCTATGTTCTTGCAAGAAAGATGAATGCGCTTCACATGCTAGATATTAAAGAGCACAATGGACAGGTGAGGATCTGAAATGGCAAAGATACTGTCATGGTGAAGCGATTGATGACTGTCTTAAGTGTACATTGTGTCAAAGCTCAAGATCAAGAGACTTTAGTTAATATTAACTTTGAAATATTGACTTTTTGCCACCATCAACCTTGACATTATTAATGTTAACTTTGTAGTTATTGACTAAAGATTGAGTATAATTAAGCCACACCCTAAGCTTATTTTAATTTCCTTGTTTTTCTTACTGTGTCTGATTGTTTGTTAATAGGATTTATTTTCTCTGTGTGGGTTTTGGTTCTCCCCATAGTTTAGTTTCACATTCTTTGTTATAGTGTTACATCTTTAAAATATATATATATTTTTTTCCCCTGAATGTCCACAGAGTGCCTTTCAGGTGGCAGTGGCTGCCAATCAGCATCTCATTGTGCAGGATCTGGTAAATCTGGGGGCCCAGGTGAATACCACCGACTGCTGGGGAAGAACACCTCTGCATGTCTGTGCTGAGAAGGGCCACTCCCAGGTGCTTCAGGTAAGAGGCAGTGACTTCCACCATCACAGGGCCAAAGAGATAAGGCTTAGATATTAGAAGTTGCAAGTAGGTTGCTTGTTTCAATAATCTGTTTTGAGTTGATTTATTCTTTTCTTAGGAATTCTAGTAGATAAGTGTTTGTGTTCTCATCTTTTGCTAACGATGTCTGTTTTAAAATTTTGTAGGCAATCCAGAAGGGAGCAGTGAGGAGCAATCAGTTTGTGGATCTTGAGGCAACTAACTATGATGGTAAGCAACTGAAATCTTATTGGATTAAGAACCATTTGGAGGGCTGGGTGTGGTGGCACACACCTGTAATCCCAGCTGAGGCTGGAGTTTCAAATGTTCAAGACCAGCCTCAGCAACTTAGTGAGACCCTAAAATATAAAGGCTGGGGATGTAGCTCAGTGATAGCACACTTGGGTTCAATCCACAGTGTGGGTAGGGATGAAAGGGGGAAGAACCATGTGGAAAGTAGGGCCCTTAAGTTCTAAGGGTTATTAAGTATCATACTAAGAAGGAAGGAAGGTAATTAAAACTAAAATGTTCTTTAGGTAAAATTAGCACTAAGGCCCAATGGAGGGTCTATTCAGATTTCATTACTAGTTTTTGTGAAGCCCCTTGATAGGCAATCTGAGAGGTCATCCTTAAGCTTTTTAATTACAGAGCAATCAAAGAGTTGACAAGATGCTTGACCACTGCTTTACTGTCCTTTTCTCCTAGGCCTGACTCCCCTCCATTGTGCTGTCCTGGCCCACAATGCTGTGGTACATGAGCTCCAGAGAAATCAACAGCCTCATTCACCCGAAGTTCAGGAGCTTTTACTGAAGAATAAGAGTCTAGTTGACACCATCAAGTGTCTGATTCAAATGGGAGCAGCAGTGGAAGCAAAGGTAAATTCACAGAAGAGGTTTGAGATGAGGTCGGGGAGAAAGGTGGTTGTAGCAAAAGACCTTATTCCCAAGTACAGATGAAAGCAATTTTTTTCTTGTTTTTAAATTAATGGAGTGAGTAGCAATGTATGGATAGTTAAGAAGATTATATTATAAAGGATCCTTTAATTTGCTTTCTTGATCTGCTTGTATTCTGTGGATTATTATCCAAAAAGATCATTTAGCTGTGAAATAAATTAGTCTTTGAAAGGAAAAGAAAATGCTTGAAATTGATGTTGTCATTTAGGCTTTCATTTGCATATTATGACAATAAAGAGAGTGCTTTTGGTGGGGGTTTCTTTATTGTAGGATTGGGCTTAACCATTTTTTTTTTAACAAGCCCTTTATATTTTATTGTTAAATAAGCTGTTTGGCCTTTCCAAGCATTTGTTTTTTAAGCTGTGACTATTTTGTTCTTTTTAAATTGGAGGTTTGTTTACTGAATATTTCCTGGGGGGAATGCCTACATCATAAATCATTTGGGCATTTGGGGGGCTCACAAATAGAAAAGCTAAGAGACGTGGTTCATGATAGCTGTCCTTGGTACCACAAAGTATAAAAATGATGATATATAGCAAAAAGCTTACTGATATAATAATGATAAGAAGGTATCATGTTTCTACATTTTATGGCTACCCTTGATACAAGGGTAGATGGTGATGAGAGTCAAGTTGATAAATTATTAGGAAATTTAAGAGGAATGAGATTCCATTTAGCTTGGGTTTCAGGAAGACTTTGTGTATAAGAGAACATTCAAAGTTAAGTCTCTAAGGCTAATTCAGACATTTGAGAGACAGGATAAGAAATGTATTCCAAGCCTTGGTATCTGGATTTTCATTTTTTTCTCTTTTTGTCTTTGACAAGGACCGTAAAAGTGGCCGCACAGCACTGCATTTGGCAGCCGAAGAAGCAAATCTGGAACTCATTCGCCTCTTTTTGGAGTTGCCTGGTTGCCTGTCTTTTGTGAATACAAAGGTGCTTTTAGAAACCTTCAGTAACACCTGAGTTGAAGTGACCTTTGTCACACCTTCTTCAAGTTTTCAGGCTCTTTTCATGAAAGTCCCCCTTCCTGATGTGAGTTATTTCATTTCTTTGTCTTCAGGCTTATAATGGAAACACTGCGCTCCACGTTGCTGCCAGCCTACAGTATCGGGTGACACAGTTGGATGCTGTCCGCCTGTTGATGAGGAAGGGAGCCGACCCAAGTACCCGGAACTTGGAGAATGAACAGCCAGTGCATTTGGTTCCTGATGGCCCTGTGGGAGAACAGGTGAGGGAGGAAGAAGAAATACCTTCAGGCACTCTGGTCTGAAACAAAAGGAGATGGATGAGGTTGTTCAGGTTAAGGCCAGCTGGTGCTCCTTGGGTAGGCAGTGTCCTTGTCTCTCAGTAGTCAGTATGGCACTTTGGAGTTAATAATTTTGTTTCCAAAGGAAGGGTAAGAAATTTGAGGGTTTATCCGTAAAGTGGTCAGGTCAGGTGAGATAGTCTCCTTTTTTCTTTCCCCTGACATAATCTTGGTTTTAGTATAAGTTCAGAATGGTTCAAGATTTGGAAGCTGATGAAAGAGGAGGTACTAAGGTTCCTGTAGTTATCAAGGCAAGAGATTCTTAGTTTTGTAGCTATGAGCCTTCAAATATTGTGGGATTAAATGAGTTCACATCTGTAGAGTGTTCAGGATAGTCCCAGCCATATAATAAGTGTTCAGTGAGCACCAGCTGTTACAATTATTTCTATTCAAGTGATATTGCAATAAGAAGTGGAAAGGCTATAATGTAACTTAGAACATAGAAATGTTTTATAAACAAAATTGTGCTTTACTCATCAAGTGTGGTTTATATTATCACTGGGGATTGAATAATTGCATGAGTGGATTTCTAGATAATAAGAACTCACTCCTTTAAGAAATTAAAAGATTTTTGATGGAAATCTTCTCCTGTGGGGAATGAGGGTGAGTTGGATAGTTCATCACATTATTAATTAAAATAAGATATATGAAATGCAATTTAACTTTGATTTCTGATTGTCATTATGACCATAATGATATCATAACCCCTCTGTAAGTTAGAATCTCTATAGTCTGTAGCAGATTTTATGTATATCACTTAATATCTACAAATACTTTGTAGTATATTCAGCTGTGAAAGTTGGTATTTAGAGAGGTTCTGAGGACAGGAATAATCATTAACTAGTGCACATCAGAGTGCTAAGCCCAGGATTTGCTCTGCCTTTCACTATTGTGGTGTGCACTCACATAACAGTGCTCCCAGGGAGCATTGAGGTGTGGAGGTTCATTTGCTTCCTTAAAAATGTTCTTAGATTACTCTCCTTTTTGCTTTTGCATTATGTTTGTTGGGGAGTGGAGAGATCTGTCCCCTTGCTTTTATTGTCAGACTATCAGTTAAATCCTCTACCCCAGTTGTCATTCTTCTAAAATTGTTACTTCTAATTTGTTGGGGTTGAAAGACAGATAATTGGTTTAATAGACCAAATCACTAAAATCAAATCACTAGCCTCTGAATGAGCCTGAGGACTTTCATGTGACCCATAAAATTATGTGTAGATGCTTTATTGAACACTTTGATATCATGACAGCTGTTTTGACTTGAAGGGTGCTAAGGGAGACTTGGCATGCATTTTATTAGGTAGTTTATACTTTGCTATTGTTAAGAACTATAACTTGTTGAGGCTGGCTTCAGGATAATTGAGATATTTTAATATATCATAATTACAGTCATAATTAAATATTTTCATAAATAACAATTCTAAATTTGTGAGGAAATATTGTATTTTAGCTGTAGATTTTCAACTTCATATAATTTATTTTTCAGATAATTAAAACAAATTTTTAATCATTATTTTTTAGCTTTAGGTGGACACAGTATCTTTATTTTATTTCTATGTGGTACTGAGGACCAAACCCAATACCTCTTGCATGCTAGGCAAGCACACTACCACTGAGCCACAACCCCAGCCCCCAATTATTCAGATAATTTTTAGTGGAGATGTTTGATTTGTCTTGCACTCAAAGATCACTATAGGAGTTCTTAAATAAGCTTTAAAAGGAGTTGCATTTTTTAAGTCACTTTAATCTTTTTTTTTAAATGTCTTTCTAACTTATTGATGGACCTTTATTTTATGTGTTTATATGTGGTACTGAGAATCCAACCCAGTACCTTGACATGTTCTAGGCAAGTGCTCTACCACTGAGCCACAACCCCAGCCCTTTAAGTCACTTTAATCATGACAGATATTTTGCACATTTCTTCTTCTTTTTTTTTATTAGCTACACATGACATTACAATGATCTTGGCAATTCATACATTTGAATCATTGGGGTATAATTTCTCATTTTTCGAATTGTACAGATTGCAGAATCACACTGGTCATAGCGTCACCTATATACATACATCAATCATAATGTCTATTCTATTCTGCTGCCCTTTTGATCCCCCCTACTCCTCCCCTCCCCTCCCATCATTTCTCTCTATCCAATCTAATATGACACACTTCATTTTTTTTCTCTCCTCACAACATCATACATGTATTCTGTATAACGATGAGGGTCTCCTTTCATCTTCCGTGCAACTCCCCTTCTCCCTCTTTTTCCCTCCCACCTCTCTTCCCTATTTAGTGGTAATCTCCTTCTCATGCTCTTCCTCCCTATCCCATTTTGAGTCACCCCCCTTATATCAGAGAAGACATTCGGCATTTGTTTTTTAGGGATTGGCTGACTTCACTTAGCATAATATTTTGCACATTTCTTTAAGGAATGCTGTAGAGTATATAAGAAAGGAATTAAACTCTGAATAAAATATACCACGTGACCCTCAACAGTAAACCTCACAAATCCTATTTATTTCTCTTGCAGATTCGACGCATTCTGAAGGGGAAGTCTGTTCAGCAGAGAGCACCACCATATTAGCTCCACTGACCTGGAGCCTGGTCAGCAACACTCACTGTCAGTTAGGCAGTCCTAATGTATCTGTACATAGACCATTTGCCCTGTATCGGCAAATGTAAGTTGTTTCTATGAAACAAACATATTTAGTTCACTATTATATAGTGGGTTATATTAACACAAAGAAGAAAAATATCTAATTTCTCTTGGCAGATTTACATATTTCATACCCAGGTATCTGGGATCTAGACATCTGAATTTGATCTGAATGGTAAAATTGCCTTCAATTAACAGTAGTTTTTGGGTAGAAGAAAACTGGTTTGTGGCATAAGGCATCACTTATGTAGCCATTACTGGTTCCAGGCAGGTAAATTTTAAACATTTCTTTAAGAAAAATGAAAGAATTTGAAAGGGGGAAAAAAAATCTGGATATAGTGTTGAGGCTTCTTATAGTCTGATGCACTACCTGTCATTGTTATTGGTGTTGGTGTGTCTCTAGTCATTGGACTAGATGGAAGGCATCTATGGTTAGGATTTGATCTTTGCAAACTGTATATAACTGTTTTTTTTGTTTTTAGAAATATTGTACATATTTGACCAGTAACATGGATATTTGAAATGTTAATCAATAAAATAGAAATAAATAATTGAATTAATAAACAAGTGTATTTACTTTTAAAAAGGAGTGCTGTTCCTAGCTAAAGTCTTTGTAGATGAAGCAAATGTGGGGCGGAAAGAGCCATGTTTAATTTGTTAATATGCTTCTTATGCATTGAAATGAGACACTTTATTTGTACATTATTGCATGCTTTTGAAGAGAAGCTCTTTATGGCTCACCTTCTAGAATTTATAATTTTACATGATCTATTGAAATTTTTGCTCTTAATCTTTATAGAAACAACAAAAAGTCAAAATAGAAACATATCTTCCTCTTTTCTATTGTCAAATAATGATAATGTGCCATGATGTTTATAGTATTCAGAAGAAAACTTTATTTTTTAGTAATTTTGATTCTGTTAACATTTTGCTTACCTCTGGCATGCCCTGAGGAACACATTTGGCTTTAATTGTTTCCTAATTCTTTGTGATAAATTTGACTCATTAAAAAAAATCTTATTTTAATAAAAGATAAGTCTGATAATTGACTTATTGTCTTTGTAGCTTATACTTACATTCTTTTAAAAAAGATACCATTAGGATTAATCATATTGTTTGACTCAGTATGTCTTGTGGACAAAAGTTAGGTATAGTCACTTGACATCTGTAAAAAATACGAAAAACACTTGCATGATTTTAAATAAACATTAATACATGAATGTTTGTCTTAAGGATATGCATTTTCTTTTCCTACTGTCTTATTTATATTTCTGTAGGCAGGAAAAATACTATTAATGACTAATATAAATACCTTTAAATTACTTAATATATTTTAATTTCAATTTTTGAGAACATGTTTCTAAAGGTATGTAAGATTTAACAACAACAACAACAAAACCCTCATCATTAGTAGAGATTTATTAAGTTCTGAAAATATCATGGAAGTTTAATAGATACTGTGAAGCTTATATGGTTCAAAAACCCAAAAAGCCAGTGGGAGCAGTGAACACATGAAAAACAGTTTGGGGATTACCAGTATCACCATGAGAGGGATACATCTGGGAGCAGTAGTACATGGGGTTCTTCCCTTTCCCAACATAACATTTCAACATGTGGGAGGACAAATACACCTGTCAGCATCAGTCATCACAATTATTGCACATATAATCTAATTCTTGTAACTTGAGAATATGAAGGATATAAATTCTTTCCCTGGAAAAATGTACATAAGCATATGGCCACAAATGCTATGTATATCAAAGTTTTCACACACTCTAGAAAAAAACACGATTTACAGTCTTAGAATCTACTTTTGTACTATTTCTGTACATTAGATAAACTTTCTTTCATATAATGAAATCCGAAGAATAATTTGCTTTGCAAATACAACCTGATAACCAGAACTATAGAAATGATAGATGCCCACTGAACATAGCTGTATGGTGAGCTTTTCCCAAGTGAACTTATATGTTCTCTCTTAATCCCAAATCCTCTCATAATTAATCAATTGAATCAATGCCTGGCAAGGAAATTTGTGTGTGTGTTCACAGATGTATGGTTGATAATATGAGGTCAAGATCTAAGACATTTCTTAGCTTTAAGGTGCTTATGTGAGAGATGGTATGCACTTTATTAGGTCAACTAGACTTTGTTGCTATTAAGGAGTGTAACAAAAGGAAGAAGTAATTATAGAGATTCAGAAGAGGAATTACAACTGAATGGGGAGGATTCAAATGTTCTGTCTGGTTTTTAATTCCCACAGAACATTTGTGCTAGATCTTTAGGATGGTTGACTTGAATGTTTGTAGGAAGGAGAAGCAAGTCGAACAAGATAGCATGAACCAAGGCATAGTGTTTTGTGGGATCAGCAGTTGATTTCAGTATAGTTTGGTTAGGATCTAGGACAGTAAATCAGTTTTATCTTGTGTTCCACCTCTAACTGATAATATTATGGGTATCATGTTGGGAAAGATCCCCAGGCCTCCTAAGGACTTGGCAGGAGAGGACACTGTGATATCTGCCACAGGAATGTGAATAGAAGCTCTTATGGAATAGGTCTTTAGAATGAGCCTAAAAGAAACCAAGCTGATGTGCTCATTATGGCAACCTCACCTAGCATAATGTCCAGCACAAGGTAGGAGCTTGTAAAATATTGCTTCAGTGAGTGAATTAATGTATGCCAATCTTAGTTGGGATCATTGGTTTTATGGAGAGTCATATTTTGAACCAGAGTTATGCTATTAAATAATACTGAATTAATATGATTACAATTCTGAACTTAGCCATATAATTTAACATCAATCATATGTTAATGAAAATGGGCACAACTGGACTCTTTTTTTTTTTTTTTTTATGTTGGGCTGTCCCTCTTTGCAAAGGACGAACTCTAGAATTGTAGTTTGATATTCACTAAGGAATCCCCACAAGAGTCAGAGACCAAATCTTTTACCTCTATTTGTTAGTCAAATCAGAAACATTAACATTCTTTCTATAATTTTCCTTAACCAGGAGTTGAGAATTTCCTTATATTCCTCTAACTTTTAATGTCAACTTCTTAAACCTAATGCCACTGACTTCCATGTTTTAAAATAACATCAGTTTTGTATTGAAAGTGACTGCAGAGAGAAATCCACTTTAGCCACAGGCTACGCTCTTGGTGGTTGCCCGGAGATCAGGCCTCGGTGCAAGTGTTGAGATTAGTTATAACCATGCTTCTGGTTTCCCAGTGAGTGCCCTAAGTTAGTGCTTCAGAGAAACAGAGGGACTGTTATATTCAATATTAGAGGACCTATACCTCACACAGTATCTGAGACAGTAGACATTCAATAACTAGTTCTTAAATTTAATGTCATAGCTCTCTTTATTTTTTTTCTGACATAAACTTTAGTGCATAAACATTTTATCTTTCATATGGAGTATATGTTTTAATCCAGAAATACTCTAATACTTCCACTACATACAAAGTCTGATTTTACTTTATTTTCTCAGTCTTCTCTTTCCACCTTCAGTCTGTGCAGACCCAGCAACATGCTATGGATGAAATATTTACTTCTAGGAGTGAGACTGTCGAAGGGTGTCCATCTCATTTATGTTATTCTGTGCACCATGATCTCTATCAGAATCATATTCCCTCCAAATGGGGATCAGAATAGCCAGATGGTTCAGTTGCTGAATGCCCTAGGTTCAAGGTTTCAGTCATAGGGGGATATTAGCATATTCTGTGAAATTTGTTAAGGATGTAAATTCCTAGGTCTCATCCCAGACTTCCCTAGAATTTGCAGGGTTTTCAGGGCTTCTGACAGGCATATATGAAGACGGTTCCAGTGCACAGTGTAATGTAAATCAGTTGGGAAATGCAGATTGGGGAGCGTTGCTGTGGTGTGACAGTAGCCACATGATGGTAACAGAATGGGTTGCTGTAACATCCACGGGGATGATGGAGCAACCCCATGAATGCATGCAATGTGCAAGACACAATGTGATACAGACTCTAACTAGGGTAGAAGATGAAATCATGAGTCACCTTGTCTGTTTTTCTGCTTTCAGAAAATGTTTTCCTTAGATCATTCTGGTTTTTAAGTCCCCGGGTGCATTAGTTTGCTAATACTGTAACAAATACCAGAAATGCAGTAGCTTAAATGAGAAATCCATTCTTGCACAGATCAGGAGCACAGAACTCTGAAATCGAGGTGTTATCAGAATCGTCTCCCTCCAAAGGCGGTAGGAGATTCTTTCCTTGCCTATCCCAGCTTCTGGAGGCTCCTAGTGTTCCTTGGCTTGTCAGTGTAACATCAGTCTCCTTCCATCTTCATGTGGCCTTCTCTTCCTGTGTTTTTCCTCTGGGTATCTCTTATAAGGATACTTGTCACTGGATTTAGGGTCCACCTGAATAATCTAGATGACTTGATCTCAAGGTTCTTAATTACATGTGTGAAAATACTGTCTCCAAATAAGGTCTAATTCACAGGTCCTGAGGGTTAGGATGTGAATGTATCTTTTGGGAGGGGGGGTTACCATTTAACTAACAGCACAAGGAAAAGGGCTTACTTTTCATACTAACATTATTTCTGTTATAAAATAAGATTAAGATTTCATGTTTTAAAAGATCTATTCTGTATTTTTAAGAACCCTTAACATGAGTGCTATCCTCTTTAAATTGTTAAGTGTACAATAAAGTATTGCTAACTCTAGCGACAATGTCAGGTACAGAAGATTGTGGGAGACCAACCTTGCACGTGACTGAGTGAACTTTCCTGCTGGGCGATGTGGCATCAGGCACTTATGCTGCTAGACTGCCCCGCTCTTCTAGGGTTCCAGTGACTTTTGTCTTTGTGCCTGGGCGTGTCTTCCTGCAGCCCCATGGGTGGAGCTATGCTTACCTGTTCCTTTGTAAAATAACCCCTTGCCTTGTTTAGGATAGAATGTTCCATGGAAGTGCCTTGTGTGTGTCCCCTTCTCTTACTCTGTCCTTGGGTGTGGCCTACCCAGATGTCAGTCAACCTACTGACAGTGGACATCATGAAGATTGACTCAGCCCCCTGAAACCTGACCCCTTGCCTCTTTTGAATAGTTTCTCCTCAATAAAAGGGGTCAGCGCGTGCTCTCTCTCTTTCTGCGGACCCTTAAGGTCAGAGGAACCATCACAGCAACCCCAAAGAAAAAGGTATTTGTGTCTCTTGTGTGGTTATTTTGTGCAGCCCAGTTAGCCCAGTTTACCTGGAGTGACCCCTGAGCCTGAAATTGAGGTGTTATCAGAATCGTCTCCCTCCAAAGGTGGTAGGAGATTCTTTCCTTGCCTGTTCCAGCTTTTAGAGGCTCCTGGTGTTCCTTGGCTTGTCAGTGTAACATCAGTCTCCTTCCATCTTCATGTGGCCTTCTCTTCCTGTGTTTTTCCTCTGGGTATCTCTTATAAGGATACTTGTCATTGGATTTAGAGTCCATCTGAATAATCCAGATGTCTTAATCTCAAGGTTCTTAATTACATGTGAAAAACACTGTCTCCAAATAAGGTCTAGTTCACAGGTCCTGAGGGTTAGGTTGTGAATGTATCTTTTGAGGGGGTCACCATTTAACTAACAGCACAAGGAAAAGGACTTACCTTTCATACTAACATTATTTCTGTTATAAAATGAATAAGGTTAAGATTCCATGTTTAAAAAAATCTATTTGTAGTTTTAAGAACCCTTAACATGAGAGCTATCCTCTTTAAATTGTTAAGTGTATGATAAAGTATTGCTAACTCTAGCAACAATGTCATATACAGTAGATCTCTAGAACTTATGAATATTTCTTTTTGAGTAATTATATAGTCTGTCTTCAGAATCTATGAAGACTTTTATACATAATTTTTGATATAATGTACAGTACAGTGTCTCCATTTTGTATTTATAATATCTGGCATCGACCAGGAATCTTATGTACACTGATAGATAAATTCTTGTTTTCTTTTTGGTACCAGGAATTGAACCCATGGGTGGGTGCCTAACCACTGTGGAGCCACATCCACAGCCCTTTTTAAAATTTTTTATTTAGAGACAGGGTCTCACTAAGTTGCTTAGGGCCTCTATAAGTTGCTGAGGCTGACTTTAAACTTGTGATCCTCCTGCCTCAGCCTCCTGAGCTGCTGGGATTACAGGTGTATGCCACCATACTTGGCCTGATAGACAAATTTTAAGGGAAATAAAAATAATTATTGAACTTTAATTTAAAAGTATTATAGTGATTAAAAGTGCTTTAATTGTTTTAAATTTAGAAAACGGCTTTGATTATCATGAGTTATTCTGTCTGGTACACATATGAATAAACCTGCCGTTTTTCACTTTGGATCATACTACCTAGAGTTTTCCATGTGGAAAGCAATATGATAATAAATTAAGTGCCTATCCTATGCTTTAGAGCACCCCTATAATGATAACAGTAGAGTAGGTGCTCAATGGTAACTGCAAATGTTAGAAAGTGAAGAGTTAGAATACTGATTTTACTTTCTCCAGACTTCATAGATAAACACTGCTTTGGATCTAGATATAATTTTTAAAAATTTGTTGATATATTCCAATTTGACAGCAGAATGCATTTCAATTCATAGTACACATATAGAGCACAATTTTTCACGTCTCTGGTTGTACACAAAGTAGAGTCACACCATTCATGTCTTTATACATGTGCTTGGGGTAATGATGTCCAACTCATTTCACTGTCTTTCCTCCTCCCTCTCCCCTCCCTCCCCTTTGCCCTATCTAAAGTTCCTCCATTCCTCCGGTGCTCCCCCTGCCATCCCTCTTATGGATTAGCATCCTTGTATCAGAGAAAACATTCTAGATATTATTTTTTTAAGTGACAGAATTGTGGCTATTGATCTGAAAATAAAGATTTCAAGCATGTGTTTCCTGTTGGAACAGCATAGTAACTTTTCAGGCTTGTCAATGGAGACAAGATTGTGAAATGACAATAGATTTCTTAGCTTGATATGGGGCTCAGGTTTGGAGTTACTGTTTATCAGTTCATGGCCTTTTAATCTGCACAGCCTGCTCCTCCTATTTGCATTCAAATGTGTTTCATGTAGGGCTTCAGTTTCAGGTGCGTGCATAGAGAGTATTAGGCACCTGCTGACCGGCCTCCTCTGGAGGTGAACTGCTCCTCTCTTCCAGCTCTCCAAGGGTTGGTTAGGGCTTTTGTCTCAGGGGGATCCTGTCTGCCAAGACAGCCTGCTTTCTGAATTGGCTCTGGACATTTTTTAACATTAGACATTACTTTCATTTGTCTTTAAAAAGCCATTCTTTATTTTTGCTCCCAAGAAACATCTCTTTCAAAATTACTTTAAAATTTAAAAAGGAACCCTTTTAGGCTCTTGATGATATGGAAATAAGAATTGCTCACTTTCAGGATAGCACTTTTGTCTGCTATAACTTCTTATGTGCACCTAGGGAAAATTAAAAAATACATGGGAAAGCAAACACATATTTGGATGATGTCTTTACTCAAAATTCATGGAAGAATTTTTTAAAAATATAAAATTATTGGGCTGGGGAGGTGGCTCAAGCAGTAGCGCGCTCACCTGGCATTCACAGGGTGCTGGGTTCGATCCTCAGCACCACATAAAAATAAAATAAAGATGTTGTGTCCATCGAAAACTAAAAAAATAAATATTAAGAAGTCTCTCTCTCTCTCTCTAAAAATAAAATAAAATAAAATTTTGATATCAACTTACAGAAAACTTTATATAATAGATTATAGCACATATATCACTTTTAGGGCCCCACAAAATTATTTTTGTAAATGATCAAATAAGTCTTTATTCTAAACCAGACTGAACAACAGACCAAATTTAATGAGTAAAAACTGTCTAATGTTTTAATGTTGTGTCATAGAGAGAGACACATATAGACAGAAATTTAATTTACCCAGATTATTAATTTCCATACACATTTCAACCATTCAGAGTCATGAGGTACACTGTGGGAGGCCATCCTCGAATGTGATTTGAATTACCTCCCTGGCAGGGTGAGAGGCGCTTAGACACATCTGTGTTAGAGCCTTCCCCACCCTTCTCCAGGTCCAGGGCTTGTCCGTGCAGAAGCGTGCCTGGCCACTGCCCTGAAGACCCAATAGTCGCCCCTGACCTTGGGATGCTGCCCCCCTTAACCTTCATTGGATGGGAATTTCCCTTGAATTTTTTGTTCCCCAATAAAAGCCCACTCCCTGGCGTGTTCTTTCTCTCTTGCTAGCCTCTTCTGTAAACCTCGCCACTGCATTAGGTGGCTGGAGGCGGGAGTTAGGAGAAGCTGTCCTGGAGCTGGTATTAAAGGCAATGAGAATCTTGTCTCATTAATTTAAAACTTCCTAGCAATTACTTATGAACCGAACCTTCTTTCATGAAGCCAGCGCTGGTCGCATGGCAGAGTACACCACTTAAAAGTGCAAAAATTTGAGGCAGGTATGGTGGCGCATGCCTGTAATCCCAGTGGCTTGGGAGGATGAAGCAGGAGGATCATGAGTTCAAAGACAGCTTCAGCAACAGCAGGTACTAAGCAACTCAGTGAGATTCTCTCTCTAAATAAAATACAAAATAGGGCTGGTATGTGGCTCAGTGGTCTAGTGCCCCTGAGTTCAATCCCCGGTAACCTTCCCTGGTCCTAAAAAAAGTGCAAGAATTTGTTGACAAATTTCTCTTTTTATGACATTTTCTATTTCCAAAGCTGTATCAATGAATCAATTTTATTTCTCCTCTCAGATAAAGTTATGTCAAATTCATTATCAAGGGCAAGATGTCTGTTAAATTCATTTTTGCTTCTGTTTTCTCTGCCACTACCCATGTCGAGGTTTTCACATTTTCATTCCTGGATTACCACTACAGACATTTTTTAACCCAACTTTTTATTATGGAAACATTTAAACCAACACAAAAGTAGGGAGAATAGTATTCTGAACTCACTGCCACTCAATTCTTTTCTTTCATATATTTTTTTTTCCTACAATAAGCTAAAGCTCACTCCACACATGCCAGTATGTGTTTCTAACAGGTAAATGATTTGTCCCCTGTAGTTTTAAAATTTTTCTTCCTTCAATCTACTTTCTCACCTGCCGCAGTCTGGCTGGGCACAATTCAGGAGCCACTTGTCAAAAGAAACAAACTTTATTTTTAGAACCACACACCAAACCACACAGCTCCTCAGGAAAAACCTTCAGGGCCCAACTGCCACCACCGGCTTCCCACAAACCTCTCAACCTCCCCCACTCCTCCTGCTCTTGAGGCCGATTGGCTGGGTCGCTTGGGTGGGGCCAAAAAAGTCCCCCAATGAGCAGCTCGGGGTCTGAAAGGGCGGGGAAACAGCCCAATGAGCATCACCGCAGAGGAGCCAATCAGTTGGCAGCTAGAAGTTTGCTGGGGCCGCTGTGAGCCAATCATCAGCTGGCAGCTGGAAGTTTGCTGGCAGCTGGAAGTTTGCTGGGGCCCCTTTCGGCTGTGGCTCTCAACACTCACCAATCCACACATTTTCAACCTTGGCATATTTTCAAAGAAGCCTAAAGTGGCTTTTATAAGCCCAGTATTTCTCATTTAATTAAATGCAAACTCTTGTCCTGATTTGCAAAGCCATCTTTACTTTTGCTTCACCCTTACTGCTTTATTTCCATTGTTCCCCAACAGGCGATCCTGTGGGGTTCATCACTGCTTCAGCTAAGGCCCTGTTTATTCCTGTCTCTTGTCATGCCCTTGCCTCCCACAGATCCATGCATTCTAGAAAACCCTGCTTTGAAGGGTTCCTCTATGAAGCTTTCCCCAGCTCAAGCTGACTTTCTGGGATTGAAACGCAATTTCTTTTTCTTTTCTTTCTTTTTTTTTTAAATTATGATTTGTTATATATGACAGCAGAATGCATTATAATTCATGCAACACATACAGAACACAATTTTTCATATCTCTGGTTGTATATAAAGTATATTCACACCATTCATGTTTCATACATGTATTCAGGGTAATGATATCCATCTCATTCCACCATCTTTTATACCCCCATGCCCCCTCCTTTCCCCTCCCACCCCTCTGCCCTATTTAGAGTTTGTCTAATCCTCCCAGAAATGTAGTTTCTTTAACTTCAGATATGGTTTTTCCTGTCATGGCCAGTCTTAATTTTTGCAATCTGAAAAGTGGCCTTTGAATCATGGTCTAGTACAACTTTCATTTTTGAGTAGTACCTCTGAAGACACAGAAGATGAGTGGTACTGGATGGACTCTAGCATTGAGATTATAGGCAGAATTCTAAGATGGCCCCATGATCTCTGCCCTTAGTGTTACTCCCATGATTACTTTAGGTAATAAGGTCAACTGATATTACAGAGGTAATCAAAATTACTAATCAGTTGACTTTAAGATAGGGAAACTAGCTGGGATTGTGGCATATGCCTGTAATCCTAGCAATTTGGGAGGCTGAGATAGGAGGATCCTGAATCCAAGGCTAGCTTCAGCAACTTAATGAAGCCCTAGCAACTTAAAGAGACCCTGCCTCAAAATTAAAAAAAAAAAAAAAAAAAGATGGGATAGGGATGTAGCTTAGTGGTAAAGTGGCCCTGTGTTCAAATCTTCTAATCCTGAGAAGGAGACAATCCACAATTACTAGCCTTCAGGATGAAGCAAGGGGACCATGAGCCATGGAATGTAGATAGTTTCTAGATATATAGAAAGGAAATAGGGTCTCAGTCCTACACCCACAAGGAACTGAATTCTGCCAAACTGAATAATATAAGCAAATTCTGCCGAAAGCCTCCAGATAAGAGCCCAGCCTGGATGACACCTTGAGTTTGGCTTTGTGATATTCCCTTGCAGAGAATCCAGACAAGCACACAGATTTCTGATCTGCTGAACTGTTGCTAACACACAAATATCATTTTAAGCTGCTAAATTCAGAGTAATTTGTTTTGCAGCAATAGAAAATGAATACAAGAGGCAATACAGGGTTTTAGCTCGTAGTACTATTTTATGAATTGCCTTCTATTCTTATTAAGACTCTAGATCAGCAAAGGAGATTTTCCAATAAATGAGGACACTAGCCTTAGCATGCATGGCCACTGTACAGGCCAGCACAGTGCCCTTTGTCTATGATACCTCACTTTTGTCCATCAGTTTCCCATTGCAGATAGGAGTACCTCAAGGAAAGGCAAGTCTCACTTCCCTATTTACAGTGTTTTCAAAAACTGTATAAGAGGTCCCTTGAGCAAGGGAAGGGGACAGGACAGCATATTTGACCAACAATAGTATCATCTTATTATGTAGTCAGACTTGGACAATTCACCTCTCCTATAAGACTGGGGCAGATTTTGTAGGTATAGACAAAGTTTGGCAGCAGCCAACATATCAGATGATACAACTTATTTATAAAGTACATATAGAGGATCTGATCAAAAAATAGTTCCTGGAGCTGGAATTGTAGATCAGTGGTCACATGCTTGCCTAGTACTGGGTTCCATCCTCTGTACCACATAAAAATAAATAAATAAAATAAAGACATTTTGTCCATCTACAGCTAAAAATATATATTTTTTTAAAAAGATAGATACTGAGGGCATTGAGAGGAGAGCAGAAGTTACGATGTCTTCTGCAGCCCAGAATCAGACATGATAGGCCAGGGGTGTTATTAATTTAATGGCATCTATTTCTTAGTCACGAAATGTAACACCAGGGGTTAGACACTCATGTGGGATGCTTATGTGTGATTCATAAAAGAATGTGTTCCTTATAAAACCTATTGCTGAATGACTCACCACAGAAAGATGATGAAGATAAAGCTTCTAATTTAAAGAGTTAGGCAAGTGACCGTTTAACAATCAACTTTCTGAGGTATAATTTACATTCAATAAAATGCATGCATTTTAAGTGTACAGTTCAATAAATGTATACACCCATGTAAACACCACCCCAGTCAAAACAGGACACTCTCATCCTTCCAGAAAGCTCCCTCATACCCTTTCACAGCCAGTCTTTCCACACACTGATCAAAGCAACCGTTTATCTGCTTTCTATCACTATGGCTCGATATTGCCTCTTATAGTACTTCTATTGAATTGTACAGTATGTGCTCTTTTCTGTTAAGCTTCTTTCGCTCATTCTGATGTTTCTGAGATTCATTCTCATTGGTGTATTTGTTAGTGATGGATATTTTTATTGAGTAGTATTCTACTGTGCAAATGACAACTTGTTAGTCATGCATCTATTAGTGGATATTTGTTTCCGGTTCGGGGCTTTCATCAATGAAGTTGCTATGACCTGTCTTGATGTAGACATTGTTCTTGTTTCATTTTGGTAAACATGTAGGAGTGAATACCTAGTGGTTCATACAAGTGTATGTTTAACCTTAAAAGAAACTGTCAAACTGTTTTCCAAAGGGATTGTGCCACATTTTATTCCCAATAGCAATTCATAAGAGGTCTAACTATTCTTCATCTCTTTTACAAACTTGGTATTGACAGTCTTTAATATTACCATCTAATGAATGTGTAGCATATCTTACAGCTTTAATTTTCATTTCCCTGATGACTGATGATGTTGAGTATCTATCTTTTCTTGTGCTTATTGAACATTCATATATCTTCCTTGATTAAGTGCTGCTTCATGTCTTTTGCCTATTCAAGTATAATTAGATTGTATTATTGTTATTAAATTTCAAGAACATATATACACACACACATTTGGGATATAAGTCTATTGTCAGATATGTGCATTCCAAAAATTTCTTCCAGCCGATGGCTGAACTTTTTTTTGGTGCTGGGGGACCAGACCAGGGCCTCATGTATGCTAGCTAGCACTCTACCACTGAGCTGCATCCTCAGCCCTAGTTCAGATAATTTTTGTAGATATATTTTCCTGTTTTCATGCATTTCTGATACTATTTTTGGTCTACTGTGGCCATTTATTTATTTATTTTTGGTCATTGAATTTTTTAGTTCCAGAATTTCCATATAGTTATTTTTTATAGTTTAAATTCCTATGCTGAGATTTCTTGCCTTTTCTCTCAGTAAGCCAATAATTTCCTTAATTCATGGAACATATATCATTTAGTTCTTTGAGCCATATTTATAGTACCTAAAGTCCTTGATTTTTAAATACAACATCTCAGCACTGTTGAGATTGATATTTTCTCCTTAATTATGACCATATTTGCATGTTGTTCTTTTTTTCATATCTAGCAAATTTTTATATTATATTTTAGACATTGTTGATTATATATTGTGAAAATTCTAGGCTCTGGACTTTGTTATCTTCTTTTGAGAAATGTTAGCTTTTCTTGTATTAGTTCAATTACTGGCTGATTACCTTGCATTTCCATGGGTTTGTCTTTATGCTTTGCTTGGGTACATCTTCAGCAAGCTCAATATGTTCCCCAAGTCCCTCTATTTTTCCAATGTCTGTCTGCTCTGCAGATCTCTTAAAGGCTTAGTTTTGGACTTTGTTAGGATGAGCCTGGAATGGACCTTACTCTGAAACATGGTCCTAATTCTTTCTGGATCTAAATTAGATGCTTAGTGTGATAATAAATTGGTAACAGAGTCTTTTTATTCTGGCTTGGCCAGAACTTCAGTGTCCACCAGCACTGTTTGATGTCTAGAATCTCCATTCTGTTCTTATCTCAATAGTAAATGTTCTCTGTAGTTACTACAAGCCACAGATAATTTTACCAAAAGAATGTGCATCTTACCTTTCAGCCAAGGATTCATAAGGAATCTTCCACACCACTTTTTAAACTCCAGTTCTCCCCACCTTATGCAGCTTCTTTATCTTTTGATGCCTTACTAAATTCCAACTGCTTCAGTTCATCTGAACTCTGATCTTTGTCTCAGCTCAGCAGGACCATTGTGCTTGGTTTAGATTTCAACTTTCTATGATATATTTGGAAAATTGTATTCAGGAAGAGATCTAGGGTATCACTGGGCTATTCTTTATGATTTTCTCCTCTCTCTGAGATTACAATGTTGAGTTTCTTATTGTCCATTGCTTAAAAACAATTGCCTCATGTAGTATTTCTGGTTTAATCATTTATGGAAGGAGAGTTAGTCCAATAACAGTTGCTCCATCACATCTGGAAGTGAAAAATTGCAAGATGTGCTCTTAAAGATTAAATTACAGGGGCTGGGGGTCTAACTCTGTGACAGGTATGTGCTTAGTGCTTAGCCTAATTCAATCTCCAGCAGGATGGGGGAAAGATTAAAATTACAAAGGAGGAGTCCCTGAACTTCCATTTAAGCTGAAAAAAGAATTTTTAATAGTCATGAGTTCCAGTCTATGGTTTCTATTCACAGGAAGTTAGTATGGTGAAACAGAATGTAGTTCCTTTTTATTTTTCTAAAAATTGTATGTAATAGCCATCTCTTTTCTCTAAGAAACAAAAAGAAGAGAGATTCAAGATGGTGGAGTCGAGGAAGGCTGCATTCCTAGCTGCTCCGCAGCTCAGGATTCAAGCAGCTGGAGTGCTGCTTCTCAGCAAGGTGGGTGAAGAAGGATTTCACGAAAATTCAATACTGGACAGTCAGAGGATCCTAGGGATTCAGAAATTTGGGTTCACTGAACAAAGAAGAAAGAGCATTGGGGCTGAACTGTTAGCAGCAGCAAAAGCAGTGTTGGTTCACCATAGAGGAGAAGGAGAACAGAGAGAGAAACATGACAGACAGATCTGGTATGGAAAACCTGAGATCAGACAGTGGCCTGAACTTGGCTGAACCAGGGGCTGACTGTGAACTGCTGATTGAAAAGTGCCCTGTTTCTCAACTGGCCACAGAGTGCTGAGACAGAGCCAGAGCCAGGAAATCACAGCAAACACTGTCACACTGTCCCAGTAAGTGCCTACCATGTGGCCTAAGGTGTACCTGTGACCCGCAGGAGTCAGGATCGGGGTGTTCCATGGAGTCGAAGAATGAGCACCGAATAAGCAAGCTAGAGTGCCGTTTAAGTCCTACAGCTCTCCTCCTTTAAAGGCAGGTAAGGGGGAGTTGATAAGCTCCTCTTGATTGGTTTTTGATGTTTCAATTATCCCATGGTAGGCGCAGACTGGATTATGGATTATGCAGTTGCTTTCAGCCAGATGGAGATTTATGCACTTTCTGAGCAACAGGAACTGTTTTATAACAGGTTGGGGCCTGTTAGGATGGCTGTCCTTGTGTTTGCCCTCTTGTCAACTTTTTCTGTTCCTTCCCTACACTCTACTGCCTTGCCTTTTCTATCTCTTGCTTCCAGAATGTGCATGAAATAGACACAGAGAGAGCTGGGCACAGTGGCGCAGGCCTGTAATCCCTGCTGCTGGGGAGGCTGAGGCAGGAGGATCTCGAGTTCAAAGCCAGCCTCAGCAATGGGAGGCACTAAGCAACTCAGTGAGATCCTGACTCTAAATAAAATACAAAATAGAGCTGGGGATGTGGCTCAGGGGCAGAATGTCTCTGAGTTCAATCCCTGGTATGGTACCAAAAAAAACCCAAAAAACAAACAAACAAACAAAAAAACCCAAAGAAAAAGGCACAGAGAAGATTGTACCCAGGGGCATTCAAGTCTGAAAAACGAAGGGGAACCCAACTTGCTTCTCCTTTGAGTCAGGCGATTCGCATGATCAGCAGAAGAGAGCCAGGAATCTAAACAGATGGGTGAGAATACTCTCAAGATCTAAGCTTGGGAAGGCTGGGAAGGCTGTATTGGAGGGCAGCAGGGTGTGTGGAGGATTGGCTCCCCTGTCCCATGAGTAGAATTCTTGGGAGGCTCTTGAAATCCAGACTCCTGACAGAGATTGGCAACTGCTAAACTGTAGGGGTAGGTTGATCTAATCCCTCCAGATCAGACACTGGCCAACAAAGCCTCTGAAGCTAGATTAGACCTAATCCCCAGGCCCTGGAACTCCCCTAATAGACATAGAATTCAGCATCAGCTCCTACTTGGGAATGCATTGATCTGATCTTTGCAGACAAAACTCCAACTGAAAGTACTTCCTATTCCATCCTACCTCATGCTGTGAGAAGGGAAGCTAAGAATTATTTGAACAGCTTCAGGGTTAGGCCACTCTAACTGGCAATTCAGTGAGCAACACAAAAAGAGGAAGGGGTTAACAACCTCCATCCCTTGATCTTGCTCTCAGGACATAGCCCAAGAAGAAATGGAAAGGAAGACAATTGGGCATAGACAGTGACTATCATCGGCTATACTGATCACCTCAGTGGAGACGATTTTCTCATTTTTATTAAGAAAAAGCCCTACATATAACAGTGGAAGAGAAATCCATCCCAACAATGTGTAAACCTCAATACATGTATCTAAGAAATATGAAAAAAACAGGGTAACATGATGTCTCCTATAGTTTAAAATTCACTATCACCTTACCCAAAAGATATTGCAGTGGATAAATACCAGATAAAGAATTCAAAAGAATGATTATAAAAATGATCAATGATTTCCAAAAGAACACAGGAAAATAACAGAATGAATTAAGGAAGTCAGTACAGAGTACGAATGAGAAGTTAAAAAGAGCCAAACAGAAATCTTGGAAATGAATACAATAAATCCAATATAATATTCAGTTGAAAGTCTAATAGAGTAGACAATATTGGAGACACAATCTCAGAGTTGGAAGACAAAGCGGTCAACTTTGAAAATTCAGACAATGTACTTTTTAATATTTTATTTGTTCTTTTTAGTTATACATGAGCAGTAGAATGTATTTTGAGATATTATACATAGAGTATAACTTCCCATTCTTGTGGTTGTACATGTTGTGGAGTTACACTGGTTGTGTATTCATATATGAACATAGGAAAGTTATGTTCAGTTCATTCTATTGTCTTTCCTATTTCCATCCCCCCATCCCTTCCTTTCATCCCCTTTAATTTAATCCAATTAACTCTATTCTTCCCTCCTCTGCTCTTATTATGTATTAGCATCTGCATATCAGAGAGAATATTTGGCCTTTGGGTTTTTTGGGGGATTGGCTTATTTCACTTAGCATCGTAGTCTCCATTTCTATCGATTTATCAGTAAAAACCATAATTCCATTCTTCTTTAATGTTGAGTAATATCCTACTGTGTATATTACCACATTCATCTGTTAAAGAGCACCTAGGTTAATTCCACAGCTTAACTATCATCAATTGAGCTGCTATAAACATTGATGTGGCTGTATAACTGTAGTATGCTGATTTTATGTCCTTTGGGTATAAACTGAGGAGTGGGATAACAGGGTCAAATGGTTGTTACATTCCAAGTTTTCTGAGGAATCTTCATACTGATTTCCATAGTGGTTGCATCAATTTGCAGTTCCACCCGCGATGTATGAGTGCACCTCCCCCACCCCACCCCCCTGCATCCTTGTCAATATTTATTGTTACTAGTTTTCTTGATAATGACCATTCTGATTGGAGTGAAATGAAATCTCAGTGTGGTTTTAATTTGTATTTCTCTAATTGCTAAAGATGTTAAACATTTTTCATACAGTTGTTGACTTTATTTCTTTTTCTGCAAAGTGCTGGTTAAATTCCTTTGCGCATTTATTGATTGGGTTATTTGTTTTTTGTTGTTGTTGTTGTTGTTGTTTTGTTTTTGGTGTTGTTTGAGTTCTTTATATATCTTGGAGATTAATGCTCTATCTGAGGTGCACACAGTGGCAAAGATTTTCTCCCATTCTGTAGGCTCTTTCTTTATGTTCTTGATTATTTCCTTTGCTGTGAAGAAGATTTTTAGTTTGATACCATCCCATTTATTGATTCTTTATTTTACTTCTTTTACTTTAGAAGTCTTATTGATGAATTCAGTTCCTAAGCTGACATGATGGAGAGTTGGGACTACTTTTAATTCAGACAATATTAAAGGAAAAAAAGTAACCATGATAGGAATATACAAGAACTCTGGGTCAACATTGAGAGACCACATTTAAGAATCACTGGAAATGAGGAGTGTTATGAGATGCAGGCTTATGGAGTGGATAACCCCTTCGGGGAAATAATAACAAAAATTTGAAACTTCAAGAATGAGATGGACATCTAAATACAGGAAGCATTCAGAACCTCAGATAGACAAGGTCAAAAAAGAACCTTTTCATGACACATTATAATTAAAATGCCTAACATACAGAACAGGAAGAATTTCTGAAAGAAAATAAGTGTCAATCAAGATTACTATCTACAAAACAGATATTTAAAAGTCTAAAAGGATATTAAAACCTTCCAAGACAAGCAGAAATTAAAAGAATGAGCGACTATTAAGCCAGCACTATAGAACTTAAAGAAATGTTTGACTCAGAGGAAATAAAAACAACAACAACAAAACCCCAGTGCTTACATGTGAACAATTCTCACTGGAAGAGTAGCTAAGCAAATGAGAAACAGGACCAAATTAAACATTATAAATAAATCAAAATGGCAGGAATTAATAAACCTCTCTCTCAGTAACATTGAATGTAAATGTTTTCAACTCACCAATTGAAAGAAACAGGCTAGAAGATTGGGTTAAAAACTAGACCCAACTATATATTGTTTGCAAAAGATGTATCTTACAGACAAAAACAATCACAGGCTAAAAGGATGGAGATTAATATACCATGTAAATGGAGTCCCCAAACAAGCAGGAGTAGCTACTCTCATTATGACAAAGATTACTTCAAACTGAAATTAATGAGAAGAGACAAAGCATGTCTCTTCATAAAGTGAATGATCCAAAAAGAATATATAACAATGATAAATATTTTTCCCTAAATGTGGGTGAGGCTAGTTACATAAAAAAAGACACTACCTTAAGGAAGCCACAGATAGACCCTGGTGATTTCAATGTCCTTCCCTCACCATTAGTTGGATCATACAGATATAAACTCAGGAAAGACTCTTTGGACCTGAAAAATATTATAAATCAAATGAACTCAAAAGATATCTATAGAATGGATAGTTCATCCAACAAAAGTTGAATACATTTTCTTCTCAGCAGCTAATGGAATTTTCTTCAAAATAGAACATACTTTAGGTTACAAAGCAACTCTTTGCAAATACAAAAAAGTAATATAATTCCTTGCATCTTATTTGACCATAATGGAATGAAAATAGAAATCAACACAATAAAAACCTTCAGAAACTATGTAAACACATGGACATGGAAAAATACACTTTTGAATGATGAATGGGTGATAGAAAAAAATCAAGGGAGAAATTTAAAAGTTCTTAGACTCAAATAAGAATAGTGATACAGCATACCAGAACCTCTGAGACACTATAAAGGCAGTTTTAATAGGAAATTTTATGGCTATAAGTGCTTACATAAGAAAATCAGAGAGAATCCATATAAACAATCTACTGATGCATATCAAGCCACTTGAAAAAGAAGAGCAATCAATTCCACAACTAGTAGAAGGAAGGAAGCAATTAAGATCAGAGCCCAAATCAATGAACTTGAGAGTAAAACAAATAATACAAAAATCAATGAAGCAAAGTGTTGGTTCTTTGAAAAGATGAAAGATGAACAAGGTTGATAAACGCTTAGCCAAAGTAACAATAACAACAACAAAGAGAGAGAGAGAGAGAGAGAGAGAGAGAGAGAGAGAGAGAAGACCCAAATTAATAAAATTAGAGATGAAAAAGGAGAAATCACTACAGGCCTCACAGAAATAAAGCAGATCATTAAGAACTATTTTGAAAACTTACACTCCAATAAATTGGAAAACCTAGAAAAAATGGGTATGTCTCTAGACATGATCTGCCAAAATTGAATTAAGAAGACATAGAAAACCTAGGCATACCAATAAGTTGTAATGAGATAGAAGTAGTAATAGAAAATCTTCCAAAAAAGAAAAGGCCAAGACTAGATGGATTCTCAGCTAAATTCTATTACAACTTTAAAGAAGAAGTAAATTATTTCATAAAATATAGAGGAATGGAACATTTCAGAATTTATTCTATGAAGCCATATCACACTCATACCAAAACCAGATAAGGACACATCAAAGAAAGAAAATTACAGATGAATATCCCTGATGAACATAAATCCAAAAATACTTAATAAAATATTAGCAAGCCATGTTCAACAACATATTTGAAAGATTATAGGCCACAACCAAGTTGGTTTTATTCCAGAGGTGCAAGGATGGTTTAATATACACAAATCAATAAATGTAATTTGTCACATAAATAGAATTAAGGACAAAAATCACAGACATTTCAATAGGTGCAGAGAAGGCCTTTGACAAAATTCAGCATTCATTCATGATAGAAAAACACTGAAGAAACATGGGATAGATGAAACTTGCCTCAGGCTGGGTTTGTAGCTCAGTGGTCAGGCACTTGCCTAGCATGTGTGAGACACTGGATTGATCCTCAGTATCACATAATAATAAATAACTGAAATAAAGTTACTGTGTCCATATACAAATAAAAAAAGTTAAAAAAAGAAACATGCCTCAACTTCATAAAGATTATACATGAAAAACCCAAAATCAAACCCATAGTAATTGGTGAAAAACTAAAAGCATTTCCTTTAAAATCTGGTAAAATAAAAGGATGTCTACTCTTACCACTCCTAACACATTCTTAGAAATTCTAGCCAAAGCAATTAGGCAAGAGAAGGATATAAAAGGGATAAAATTGGAAAAGAAGACATCAAATCATCACTATTTGCAGATGATATGATTCTGAATTTACAAGATCCAAAAAACTCCACTAAAACACTGTTAGAACTAATAAACAAATTCAGCAAAGTAGAAGGTTACAAAATCAACATAAAAAACCAATAGCTTTCTTATATGCTAGTAATGAATCTTCTGAAAAAGAAATCAGGAAAACAATTACATTCACAGTAACAAAAATATTTAATAATAATAAAAAATACCTAGGAATAAATACAGCCAAGAAGGTGAAAAACCTCTACAATGAAAACTATTGAGCCAGGTGTAGTGGTGCATGCCTGTAATCCCAGCAGTTCAGAAGGCTGAGGCAGGAAGATTGTGGGTTCAAAACTAGCCTCAGCAACTTAGCAAGACCTTAAGCAACTCAGTGAGACCCTACAAAAAAAGAGCTGAGGATTGGCTCAGTGGTTCAGTGCCCCCAAGTTGAATCCCTGGTATCAAACAAACAAACAAAAACCAAAAAAAAAAAAAAAAAAAGCTATAGAAAATTGAAGAAAGAACTTTAACAAGACCTCAGAAGATGGAAAGACTGCCTATGTTCATGGATAGGCAGAATTAATGCTAAAATGGCCATAGTACCAAAACAAATATACAGATTCAATGCAATACTCATCAAAATTCTAGTGACATTCTTTACAGAACTAGCAAAAAGAATCCTAAACTTCATTTGGATTTATAAAAGACCTAGAATAGACAAAGGTATTCTAAGCCAGAAAAGCAATGCTGAAGACATCACAATACCTGCCTTCAAATTATACTATATAGCTACTTCATGATACTGGTATAAAAACAGACATGTAGACCAATGGTATAGATTAGAAGGCAGAGACAAATCCATACATCCACAGTCATCTGATCCTTGACAAAGGTGCCAAAAACATACTTTGGAGAAAAGTCAGGCTTTTAAACAAATGGTATTGGGACAACTGGTTATCCTACATAGAAGAATGAAACTATACCCTTATCTCTCACTTGGCACAAAAGACAATTGAAACCATGCCAGTACCATGAAGTAGCTATGCAGTCAATTAAAACTGGATCAAAGGACTTAGGATTAGACCAGAAACCATGAGGCTCCTAGAAGGAAATGTAGGGTCAACACTCCAACTTTTAGACACAGGCAATGAGTTTCTCAATAGGACCCCTATAAAGCCCAGAAAATAATAGAAAGAGTTAATAAACAGGAAGGCATCAAATTGAAAAGCTCTGCACATCAAACAGTGAGGAATGTGAAGAGAGAAGCTACAGAATGGGAGCAAATCTTTGCTAGTTACCCTTCTGATAAAGGATTAATATATAGAACACATAAAGAACCCCCAAAATTTAACTCAAAATGCCAAATAACCCTATTAATAATTGGGCAAAAGAATTAAACAGACACTTCTCAAATGAAGAAGTACAAATGGCCAACAAATATATGAAAAAGTGTTCAACATCAGGAGCTGGGAGTGTGGCTCAGTGGTAGAGCACTTGCCTAGCATGTGTAAGGCACTGGGTTTGATTCTCAGTACCACATACAAATAAATAAAATAAAGGTACATGGACAACTAAAAATATTTTTTAAAAATGTTAAACATAATTAGCAATTAGGAAAATGAAAATCAAAGCTACACTGAGATTTCACCTCTGACCAATCAGAATGGCAGTCATCAAAAAAAAAAAAACAAAAAAATAAATGCTAGAGAGAAAGGAACACTTTTACACAGTTGATGGGACTGTAAATTAATACAACCACTATGGAAATCAATATGGAGGTTCCTCAAAAGACTGGGCATGGAACCACCATATGACCCAGCTATACTACTCCTTAGTATTTATCCTTAAGAATGAAAGTCATCATATTATAGTGACGCATGCATACACATGTTTATAGCAACACAATTCACAATAGCCAAACTATGGAATCAACCTAGGTGTCCATCAACAGATGAATGGTAAAGAAAATAAATGCAAGATATATACACAGTAAAGTTTTATTCAGGCATAAATAAAAATAAAATTATGTCATTTGCAGAAAAATGGATGGAACTAGAGACCATTATGTTAAGTGAAATTAACCAAACTCAGTTCAAGGGTTGTTATGCTTTATACGTGGAAGCTAGAGAAGAAAAAGTAAAAGAAAGGTGCAGAGGGGTGGGGAATCTCATGAAAATCAAAAGAAGATCAGTAGAGGAAAGAGACCAGTGACCAGCGGTTGGGAAATAGAGAGGGAGTGGGGAAGGGCTGGGGAGTGATACTGACCAAATTACATTGTTATATTGTGTGCATGTACAAATAGTAACTACAAATACCATCATTATGAATAACCGTAATGCACCAATAAAAAACCTGTGTAGAGAAAATAAAAAAAGAAAAAGGAGGTTTGTAAAAATAATGGCAGTAGTAATAACTTAATGTTCCAGTGCTCTCCTTAAATTTTATTTGTATTAACCAATTTATTCTTTTTAATAACCTAGTTAATTACTAATTAATTCATAGTTACCAGTTAGTACCTGAAGATTGATTACTAATCAATAATCCTATTTACAGATGTGAAAATTGAGGAACATAAAGGCTAAATAATTTTCCTGAAGTGACCTATCTGGTACAGGTAGGTATGGGAAGACTATGGTAAAACCTTTGTCAGTTTACATTGTAGAAATGCTACAGAGCAGGGCTGAGATTATGGCTCAGTGGTTACAGCCACAGCATGCATGAGGCACTGAGTTTGATCCTCAGCACCACATAAAAATAGATAAATAAAATAGAAGTATTGTGTCCATTTATAACTAAAAAAATGGGGGGGGAAAGAAATGCTATATAGCATAAAAGGTCTTAGAGAAAAACAGGAAATATGTGAATTATGGGCGGGCATATTTGCGAGGCACTCACAAGCTCATGAATTTGAATGTATGCATGATTATGTGAGAGCAACTGATTCAGGGTCTTCTCAAATGTTCTTTGCCTTGGATTCAACCTTTCCACCTTCAACTAGAATTTAGCCTCAGTATCCAGCCTCAGGGAAGTTTGTTATATGTTTTCAAAAAATGCCCTTCTCTCTTTTGTTCCTATCACAATTGTAATTAAATTAATATAAATGTTTACTGGTAGATTTGTGAGGCACTCACTTTGTTGTCTTTTCTTGTAGACTTAGGTTCCATGGATTCTGTTTCCCACCATGTATCCAGCACCTAGCATGGTTTCCAGCACGGAGCATGCACTTAGCAAGTATTTGCCCAACATTAAGTAGGTTTCCCTTCTCAGATTCCTATAAACTTGATCACAGAGCATTCCGTACATATATTTGCCTTTTCATCCTATTAAAAAATTTGTACAGTAAAATATACCCATTTTGGTGTACAGGTTTATGAATTATAACAAAAGTAGAAAATTATAAAATCACTATCACAATCAAGATATAGAATAGTTCATCTCTTTACCCAAAATTCCCTCTTGCTAAAGCTTTGGAGTCAAATTTTACCCCCAAACTCAATATTTGGCAACCACTGAGAATTTTTTATTTTACATTACCCTGAACTCTTTTTTCCGTTTCTATCCTGCTTTGTCTATTTTTCAACTGTCTTACTGCTTAGCAATATTCCTGAATACTGTATCCGAGAAGTGAAACAGAATTTAGATGGTTGCCTTACTTATTTGTGCACCACATAGAATCATTTGAGCAAGTAATATGAATACTTGGAAGAATGAGATGAGGATCATAAGGTCACCTAGGTTTTTGTTCAAAGCCTACTATCTCTCCACTTTTAAGAGCTCAGATCTGTATGCATCACTATTTCACTACCCCTGTTTAATTCATGCTTCATGATCTTGTCCAGTACCCTGCAATGGACTTCATACTGTTTTCCATGTATCTAATTTTTCTTTTCTTATATTCAATCTCTACATTTCACCCAGAGTGAAGTTTCTAAAATTGTGAGGCTTTTTAAAGTTCTCCATTGAGATTTAGCATCTTAACATATAGTTCACAGCTCTTCATGAGGCCCCTTCTTTCTTCTCCAGACCTATTTTTATTGGATCATGGCCTTTGCACTCTATAATACTGTTCTGGCAGTCCAGAGTTATTTGATAATTTCCAATAGTGCCTGAGTGCCTTTGTTCATGCTGCCCTGAAAGTCTTCCCTTTCTTTATCTGCCAATGCACCTGCACATTATTGAAGATGAATACTTAACTGTTATCTCCCGCTTTCTGACAATTCCCTCTTTTGTCTCCAAACTTACCTGCCCACCCACCTGCCATAGCACCTATAATTCCTTACAACATACGATGCTCATGTATTGATTTCCTAATTAATAGAAACAAAGCCCTTTGTGGTAAGTTTATTACACATCTTTGAATCTCCAGTGTAGGTGCTCAATAAATATTTGCTGAATGCATCAGTGAACAAAGTTTTTAACTGTATTGTTAGCTGAGCACTTGAATAATTTTCATTAATCTGTTTAATATGTATTTTTTGGTGTTTAAGAAACTTTTTTGATCAAGTACTTTCTTTTTTCACGAGAAGCTAAAGATCCTATTTTGAAGTTCTCTCCAGTCTTCTATTAGACAGGGTGCATCGATGTGTGACCTTGTCAGTTGGCAGTATTTCAACTGGGCTTACCCATAGCTGTCTGCTTGCGTATAGAAACTCAGTTTGCAACTGTGGAAATGAAAAAGGGAAAAACAGGGGATGTCGAAAGGGGATGAATTTCCCATTAGGGCTCACTGGCTTTGAACTTCCTCTCCATTTTGAGGCTTAGAGTAAAGTCAGTGTTATCACTGTGTCCTCAGGTCTGCACTGGTTACAAGTCACATTGTTGTTTACCCCTTTATCTATGGTGTTGTTTTCATTGCCATATTGACTTTATGGACTTTCACCCCGGGGATCTTAGTCTTAAAGTGTTTGGCTTCAAGATATTTGCCATGGAAGTGGGAATTTAGTCCTCTCTTGTAAAAGATATTAAACCCCTAAAAAAATTCTAACTAATCATGTCATTCCATTGTCAAACAAAACAAAAACAAAAAGACCTAAGTACTGACAAAGGAAAAAGCTACCTTATTTGTGACTAGCTAGCACCTGACCTTAATTTGGGTCAAATGAGGTGAAGATATAGACATGCTTCTCCTTCTCCCACCTGCCCAGAAAGTTTTACTCAGGTTTTAGGTCAAGGACTCATTTGGGTAGAACCTAAAGTTCAGACATAACCTCTCTTGTCTGCAAAATGACTATGGTGTTGAAGCTATTGGAGCCAGACACAGAAGAGTAAAAATTTCATGGTTTTTGGACTTTGAGCATGTCATTCATTCTGCCTGGACTTTGTGTTCTCATTTGTGAAGTGTTACCACCTATAATTTATGTGTATTGAATGATAACAAATGTAAAATATCTGGTGTACAAGAGAGACAAAGTTGTGTGCTTCTGCTGTGGGTAAGTGGAATTTTTATAATGCTATTAAAATTGCTCTCCATTGCTGATTGCAGTCTTCTAAAGTAGGATGGACAAGATACTAGATTTAATAGAGGACTCTGAGAGGGAAAAATGAATCTAATTTGGAAAAGCTGGCAAAAGTGGTTAAAAGACAACAACATGGAACAACTCTTTTCACAGAGAATATCCTGTATGTCTATACTCCAGTGAAGGCAGGTGTTGGCAACAACCAACTTATTTTTCATTGTCCTTAAAAGCTCAGGCCTAGCCAGGCCTGGTGGAGCATGCCTGTAATCCCAGAGGCTCGGGAGGCTGAGGAAGGAGGATTGCAAGTTCAAAAGTCAGTCGCAGCAGCAAATTAGTGAGGCCCTAAGCAACTCAGTGAGACTCTGTTTCTAAAAAAAATACAAAAAAGGTCTGGGGATGAGGCTCAATAGTTCAGTGCCCCTGGGTTCAATTCCTGGTACCAAAACCAAAACAAACAAACAAACAAACAAACAAACAAACAAACAAAAAACCCTCAGGCCTTTTTGCATCTCTCAAAAGGATAAATTCTTTAAAACATGCAGACATAACTTGTTGTGTTTTGTGCAAATTAATTTTTCATAAACACATTTTGTTTTATTGTTTTCACATGACTCCCTGCAGTTCATATTATAGCACTTTTTCCCAAGCCTAATTTTTTACCTTTCCTGTCTGCCCCTCAATCTTGTCTACAACTCCATCTGTGCTTCCCTTGCTATACCCGACCCCAACCTCCCACCCTATGCATACATTATTGTAGAGGTATCCAGAGTTGATAACGTCTCACCATAATAATAAAAATAACTTTAATATAAACCTCTTTATAAACTGATTTCGTAGTCATGATTTAGTTTACTCCTCCTAATAACCCTGTGTGATAGATATCTCACTTCTGAGAATGAAGAAATGAAAGTTGAGAGGGGTGGCAAAGCAACTAATATTAGATCATGGCATGGCTCATCTTATTTTTATTTTGTTTTGTTTTATTTTGGTATTGGGGTTTGAACCCAGGAGCACGTAACCACTGTATCACATTCCCAGCCCTTTATATACTTTTTATTTTGAGACAGGGTCTCACTGAGTTGCTTAGAGCTTTGCTAAATTGCTGAGGCTGGCTTTGAACTCACCCATCCTCCTGCCTCAGCCTCCCAAGCCACTGGGATCACCACAATGCCCGGCCTCATCTTAGTTTTTATTAATCATCTGCTTTATTTATTTTAGAATATTTTCTCCTTTACAGAGAAAAATTCCATATTGACCAATGGGTCTTGCAATCTGCATTTTAAAAGTCTTGATTCTAAGCACTGTGTTAATTAGGATAGTACTTTATGGAGATTCTTGTGTGTATGTCTATGTTAGGATGGTCAGAAAAGGGAAATTGTTTTTGTAGTTAAGAAACTGCTTAGTATCAAAAAAAAAAAAAAAAGAAAGGAGAAGGAAATATATGTTTTTAATACAAAAAGAGAGAACATTTGAGTTACTAAAATAAAACATAATTTGAATAATTATGAGTCAATAATCCATAGGAGTCTATAATCTTGCTCCTGAGATCCCCTGAAGGCTATTCTAGAACCTTGCTCAGCAACTAGTAGAAAAAAGAAACAAATACTATTTTGTCAGTTCCCTGTTGTGGTTGTGAGACATATTTTATGTAATAAAGTGCTATTTAAAGTATGAGCTGCAATTTTATACAGCTGACTTTACTTAATTCTAAAGAAAAAAAACATTGAACACTTGGTGGAAACTTATGGCGCTGTAGTTTTTACTCCACAAGTTATTTAAACCTCACAGTGCTTCCAAGAGATTGGTTAATATTTTTCTTTTTGTTACAAAAGGAGTCCAAATATAAATAATAATAACAAATGTAATAATACTGTATTTATAGTTTTTCTCTATATGTGTGTGTGTGTGTGTGTGTGTGTGTGTATGTATATATATATTTTTTTTACACTTGAAACTCAGTTTTAATATTAACAGAATTGAGTTGGAGTGCCTATTAGACTAGCAACTTAGGAGGCTGAGGCAGGAAGATTGCCATCCTCAAAGCCATCCTCAGCAACTTAGTGAGGCCCTAAGCAACTTAGGGAGATCCTGTGTCAAAATAAAAAATAGAAAAAGCTCAGGAGAGAGCTCAATGTCCTTGAGTTCAATCCCTGGTACAAAAGAATTGAGTTGGAGTGGAAACAAAGGAAAAGGCATACTCTGTAGTGCTATAATGCTTTATGATTATTTTGAGTTAAGTTAAACTCTCATTTGGATTGGTGACTGAATGACAGGTACTCTTTTATCTGAAGAACAAGAAACTACAGTTGCCAGTGCAGAGCTACGAAAACTAGCCATTAACACATTGTCTTTCCACTCTTTTATCTCTGTTTGACATATTTATACCTTTCTCACAGGTGCATACACACTATATAACCATTGTCAACTCTAAAGTGACATTTTCTTTTTGACAAACACATCTAAACTCACATATCCAAATGCAGCCTGTGCTCTTCAAAATGCAAGCACATTTCAATATCATTGTATTTTCCAAGCTTTGAGAATTTTGTTTTTTGAGGGGAGCTTTTTGGTTTTTAATATTTTTATTTTTTATTTTTTTTAATTTTTTTTTAATATTTATTTATTTATTTTAGTTCTCGGCAGACACAACATCTTTGTTTGTATGTGGTGCTGAGGATCGAACCCGGGCCGCACGCATGCCAGGCGAGCGTGCTACCGCTTGAGCCACATCCCCAGCCCCTTAATATTTTTATGATTGTTGACTTTTGCTCCTATTTGATTTTTGGAAACAGCTGAATGTCATTTGAAGCCAAGAGTAGATGACCGCCAGTGAGTAACATCCATTGTGGTAGAACATGATCTGAATGCATGACCAATCTTGCCTGAGCAGCTCCCATTTCTTGTTGCTCTAATCCTTTTTATAAAGAGCTGTCAGAATCAACTTTTTAAAACTGAGCTCCAGTGAAGATATTTTCCAATCTCAATGCTTCTTCTTTGCAGAGTAGAAATGTCAAGGTCCTTCCTGATTGAGCTCAACCTCTCTTAAAAGACTTACTTTACATGATACTGCCACTAACTCTGGTTACCTGTGCTGAACTACCTGACTTTCAAAACTTTCCAACTCTGTGCCTTCATCTAGGCTGTTCCTCATGGGAATAGCCTCTTTTGAATTCTTACCAATTTTTATGTAGTATTCTTTTATTCCAGAAAAATTTTAATGTGGTCTTCTTCATTCCTGCTGAATTTCTATTTGTCTTGAGGATGCCCAGGGTGCCGGTTCTCATATCTTCCCAATTATAAATTACTTGTTCTGAGGTTTCAGAGTATTCTGTGTTGCCTTCAATCTTGTAGTATTGCTACTAGATTCTAAGTGTTTGGTTATATTCCTTGGTTTCATAGGATTAGAATTTAGCAATGACTTGTACATCATGCATTTGGGATTGTTTTTAGTACTAATCCTGAAGACAATTTCAAAGGGACTTACAAAGGTATTTTGAGTAATGGGTATAGCTTTCCAAGGATATTTTTAAGATAATGCTCATTGGTGTTTACATGATATATTCAAGTTTTTTTTCTTTTTCTGATTTCATCACTTTCTTGTCTACTTGTTATATGACTTTGAAAATTCTCCTATAAAGGACAGGTTATATATTCATCATGCTTCAATCTGGATGCCGAAGTGATGCTATGTGATGTTTCTGCCTCTTTTTCTTGATGCACAGGAGGCCATCTACCATGGAGTGAAGAAGCTCAAGTAACCTGTGAAAAGGACCATGTAAAGAGAAATCAAGACACTTGGTCTGCAGACCTGGCTGTGGACCAAGTGCTGCCCATGCATGTGAGCCATTTTAAAAGTGGATTCTCCATCTCCTATTTAATGCATCATGGAGCAGAGATGAGCTGTTCCCAACTGGCTTCCAAAATTATACATTTTTGAGCACAAGTGATTTTTTTTTTGTTTTAAGGCACTAAACTGTGGAGTGGTGTCATGAAGCATTAGATAACCAATCCATTTTGTTTATAGATCATAGATCACAAAATTTTGAACTTTAAATCTTATACATTATATTATTATCCTTGTTTCAGAGATGAGAAATGAATAATTCAGAGTTCAAGTAGATTTAAGATATGCTACTTCTGTGTTTATCTAGCTGGAGGAAATAGTTGGAAGGAAAGACCCCTGGATTTGAAATGACAAGATATGGGCTTGAGGCTTACTTCTGCTACTTACTAGCTTAGGTGAACTTGGGCAAGAGTCTTAATTTCTCTGAACCCAGTTTATTTTCCTTTTAAATGGTAATAAAAATAACAGACCTATATCAACTTTCTCTCCCTCTTATTTACTCAATTTAACAATGGTTTAAAAGTTAACTGATATACTGTGTAAGCAAAGAACACATAAGGATATATTTGTGTTTTTGCGAAGTTTGTAGTTTATCAGGGAGCCAGTGACATATTAAAATTATTGCAAAACAGTTCAGTAAGTGCTATTATAGAAAATAAATACAAGGTTAAGTTTTGATAAGAGGAGAGAGCCATCAATTCTGCCTTAGGGTGGTGAGGGTTAGTTCCATAGAATAAGAGACCATAGATCTGCTTCTCAAAAGATGAATAGAGAGGAAAAGTTATATAAAGGCATAAACATATAAGAAAGCATTAAGTCTTTAGTCAACTGCAAAATTTGAGCTCTAGATGGTAAGAAACAATATTAGAGATAGATAAGGGACAGATTTTGGAGAGCCTTGTGTACTGTGGAAAGGAGTTTGGACTTTGTGTAGATGCAAGGGAACCCCCAAGGTAATTAAATCACAGAGGTAACAGGATTGAGCTATAATTTAGAAAGGACTGGAGTAGTGGAGGGTAGGTTTTGCATGGAGTCAAAAAGCAAATAGCTTAAAGGAGGAACAAAGGAAAACAGCATGTAGGCTCTCTAGGACATTAATATAAAAAATTCAGGAGTGGATTGAGGAAGGCCTGAACTAGCATAGAGGCAGAGGGGTAAAGGGAGGATAAGTCAGTTCTGAAAGATTTAGGGAAAGAATTGACAGAATATGTGACTAGACTTTTGGACTGATGCGGGGAGCCAGTGTAATGCTACTATGTTCAAATATAAAATACACAGTCTACAAAGATGAAGAATTATCAAATAATTAGTGATAAAAATTTAAATATAAACTATCTTTTGTATTACCCCAAAGAAAACATATTAGAAAAGTCTGCCACATAAAGACTTGCATTTTCTCCAGTGTATCCAAAATCTAAATGTGACTTTTTAATGAAAATATTTGAAGAAATGAATGTTTGAATTAACTTGATTATTTTCTGCTAAATCTTTAATCCATATCCAGTGACCAGGAAACACTAAACTTGGTGGAAATGGTGAAGGTGAGATTAAGAGAAGTGGGGAGAAAGACTAAGAAGAAGGGGACAATATTAGGATAGGACTCTAACAAATCCATGTCTAACCGCAAGTGTCTTCCCTGGGGTGTGGATCTTGGTTACCTAGAACCTGCTGAGAAGAAGGCAGTCTTTACTGTCCTCAGGAGCATTAAGGAAAAATACCACCTCACGTCTCCCTCGGTTCTCTTTCCTCTAGTCAGAATTGGGCTAACCATAATGGCTTGGAAAGAAGTGTTGCTTTGTTCATTTTCCAGAAAGAGGGATCTGGAGGAGCCCAGGGCGACATCAAAATGAACATGAACTTGCTTTGTTCCTTGAGGCTTCATTTCATAATGCCCCTGGGGACTTGGCCTCTTCTTGATCTTAGGAAAGACCCTGGATTGGCTACACCTTTGATAATACTGGGTTCATTGGGTAGTCATTCCAACATTAGAAAGAGGGAAAATTATGCATAGAAGGTACAGATATGAAACAGAACTTTGTGTTGACTCTTTTGTAAGCGATTGAGACCTGGAATGGTGGGAAATGAGACTGGACTGGGGAGAGGGAGGGAGAGAGAAAGAGAGAGGGAGAGAGGCGCAAACTATGGATATTGAAGTGTCTTGTTTGTTGTTCAAAGAAGTTAGGATATGGGAGAGAGGGATTCCCAGAAATAACTCAGTCAAGGAAGACCCAGGATTAGGGTGTCACTTAGAAAGTCCTGAAAGCTGTGTGGAGCCTGGGTTGTGGTCCACAACAAGCCTGGGAAAGCCAAGATTTCAAGTTCCTTTTTCCCAGCAAGAACACTGATCTGACAAGGGCACTTGCGTTCAGGTGCAGCCCAGGTCTGAGAGTTCTTAATTCAGGGATTCTACTTTGAGTAAGGCATCAGGTCTTCATCATCTTTTATCAGAAATACATCTTCTTGGGCTGGAGTTGTGGCTCAGCGGTAGAACGCTCACTTAGCACATTCAAGGCCCTGGGTTCAATTCTCAGCACCAAATAAAAATAAATAAATAAAAATATTGTGTTCAACTACAATTAAAAAGAAAAAGAAAAAAGAAAAGAAATACATCTTCTTTACACTGATCTTTCCTCTCACCTCTGGCCAAGAACCAGTGGTACTTGCCCTGGGTAGTCGTAGGAGGAGAGAACAGAACGTTTCTGTGGAGCTGCATTAATCACCCAGGAGAGGCAACCAGCTGCAAAACCCACAAGGAGCGTGAGCTCGGCTAAGTTTGTAAGTGTGGCTGAAACCCAACAAATACCTCACTCCTCACTCGAATTTTGCCCTCCCAACCCTTGAGCAAATATGAGTCAGCTAAGGGATAACTCAGGCAGAATATTGGAGCAGTCTGGTTCTTTACAGAGAATAAGGTTCTGTGGTTATTATCCAGGAGAATGGAAGATTTCCAGGAATTTTGGGGGGTTTCTGATTTTTCCATTTTTTTTCTTCTTTATTAGATGACTCTATAATTTTCTAATTTAATTCTCTAACACAATAAATTTTCTCTTCTTCAGAAAACTTATCCCTGTGCAGAATATTTAATAGATCCTTAAAATTTGCCAACAAACTTATTTTATTTTAAAAGGTTGTATAGGAATGAAGAAGCAAGTCTTAGATGTAGTAGATTTGTTGATCACTTAGAGGTTGAAAGACAGTTTCAATAAAATGTGTTGCTGTGATCATTTGTGTCTCATCTGAAAGACATCTTGAAGATCCAGCGCCTAGCTGGGCTTGGTGGCACATGCCTGTCATTCCAGCAGCTCGAGAGGCTGAGGCAGGAGGACCATGAGTTCAAAGCCAGACTCAGCAACAGCCTCAGCAACTTAGTGAGGCCCTAAGCAACTTAGTGAGACCTTGTCTCAAAAAAAAAAAAAAAGGGTTGGAGATGTGGCTCAATGATTAAGTGCTCTTAGGTTCAATCCCTGGTACCAAAAACAACAACAACAACAACAACAACAACAACAAAAAACCCTAATAATAATCTCGCACCTCTGACTTGATTCTCTACAACTCAGCAGCAGGTACTCTGCTTCTGAGTGCATGTAGTGTAGGGATCTCACTGTTTTTTGGGAAGCCCTGTAACAACTGCTTCCCACAGTGGTCACCCCCTACTCATAGTTCCACTCTGTTACAGGAAATAACTTTTACCCTTTTCTCATAGTACAGAAGTGACACAAATACTGAGGCTGAAGTCACAAGCACAGCAACCTTTGTGACAAACACCAGGACGGGGGCCATGTGTTGTGCAATAATCATTCTCAATTTTCTGCCCTTGGCAAATGGGTTCCTCTGTTCCCTCGTTGCCCCTTTTCCTTCTCTTTAGCCCACTCTTCAATATGTAAAATAGGGAGAATCTGGTTTTTGCCACCAATAGCATAAATTTGGTTCGTAAGCCATTTTTCAATATAGGACACCATATGTTTTGCTGCTCTGTGTTTCAGATAAAGGCCTGAGTTTTCATAAAATGAATTTTGAAGGATTTTTCTTTTTCCTGGTGAAACTTTGAAGTTTTGCTCAGAAGATGGTAGAGAGGAAATATCCAGACTTTCTGTCTCCTGGCAACAAGAGATTTCCAGAATCTTCTGCCAGCACTGTTTGGACATTTAAGACTAAATAATCTTGCTACTAAAGTCACAATTTAAGTGCAGTTTTGAAGTGTTGCCCCTCCTTGTGAGCTTCCTTCCTCTTCCTCTAGAGTGAGCGGGTAGGTGGTTGGCGGGGTATAGCAAACCATGGGAGGAAAAAGTGGGCTGGTGAATGGAATCGTTTCTCAGTGTGGTTGAGTCTCACAGCTTTTTATGGTTGTCTTGTTCCTACCTGTCTAACCCTCCTTTGACCAACTCCTTCCCTACCTCTTCACCCTCAACCCCCCAAAACCACAACCACAGTTAAATCATTAAACACATGAAACAAATAAAACTGCCTCTGTGTGAAATATGCCTCTTTGGTCACGCCATCCGGTGACAGGAGCCTCCCTTGTCAACAGTAACAGGCAGAAGTTCTCCAACCAGGCAGGCACCTAACAGACTCTGCACCCTCAAAGCAGAAGGGGGAGGAGAGGCCAGCGCCTCTGGGTTAGGACCTGTTGATTCTTGGAAGCCAGGAGAGGGTGGGGCAAAGACACTCCCAAGAACCTTGGCTAACTCAGAGGGGAGAGAAAGAGCCCTCTTGTGTTCACAGCCATGGGGCCACTTGTTCATTCAACAAAGAAATTTATGACTTGATCTCTTAGGCTCCTGGCTGAGAGGGTGGGAACAGTCTCTTGGGATTAAAAATTTGTCAGGGCTGTAAATGAAACAATTTTAAACTTTCTAATGTAAACTTTTAAGGAGGCTTTAAAAACGTACTCTCAGAATCCTACAGCTCTCCTTAATATCTAACTGAAAGGCTAAGTTCTAAAATGATACTTCTGCCTTTTGCAAATTTCCTGTCCTTGTAGTCCTAGCATGAAGTGACATGGTTATTGGTGAGCGCTCAAATTCAACTGGGAAACTTTTAGAAAATATTGGTATCTGGGCTTCACCCCAAACCAATTAAATCAGAATTACTACTGGAAGGGGTCGTAGTTCCTGATGAATTTAATGAGCAGCCAGGGTTAAGAATCACTGTGTTAGACTAACCAAATATATTCATCAATATTTTTAGAGGTTTGTTCAGTATTAGCATGGTGCTTTACTTTGGGGCTAGAGATCAAGAGGTGATGTGGACTCCCAATGAGAGGACCTGAGAATGACTACTGGAGTCTGAGGAAGAAGGAAAACCAAGAAAGAACACAGAGTCAAGGGTAGCAAAGGACAATGATTGTTTCAAGGACAACAGCTGGGTCAACAGGATTTGGTGCTGCAGAGCAACCTCATGATACTTTAAAGTGTCTCTACATTGGATGACAGGGGGATTATGGATACTCTTAGATCAGGTACAGCAAGATTTCACTTGGTTGAAGCAATAAGGATAACAAGACAAATGGAGGACTAAAATTTTGAAAATTCTAGATGTGAAGTGAGAGTCTTCCAAGGGACATAGGGCTTAGGAGTTTTTATTTTTGTATTTGTTAAGTTATGGGCAATATCTGAGGATATGTGCATGATGAGGGGAGGAAAATGGGTGGAGGTGGAGGAAGGAGGAGAAAAGATGATTCCTGAGAATGGAGCAGGCATCCGGAGCATGGACTAACCTTGGACAGGGAGGAAAGAGAGAGTCCATTGTCATTGTAACAGGAGAGAGGACTTGTTGGTGTGGAGACATGTGGGTTTAGGCAAGGGCGTGGATATAAATGGGGGACGTTTGCCTGACGGTCTTTCATTTACTCTGAAGTAGCGCTGACATTGATTGCAGGGTTTCTTAGCAAACTTTTCTCCTCTCAGGCCCCTGGACCGATTGGAGTGGCATGACATTCTCTTTTCACTTCCTCCTGACACATGGAATGGGAGAAGGGGTGCTCTGTGTGGAGGAACCTGGGGTGGAGGCAGTATGGGAAGCTCTTGGCCTTCTGCGAGGCCCTCTGTCTCCCATCACCTTTTATCTCCACCCTCACACTTCCTCCTGCAAACTGCAGAACTGTTTTGTTTCATTGTTCCTTTTTTCCTCCCATTGTGTCTGAATATCTGTCTTTGATTGGCTACTATTGCTGCTTTCCTTAAATCTTTGTCTTTTTGTCTGGATATTAAAAGTTCTATTATGAATATTGCTAAAATCGGTGCATTATAATGATACATAATAGTGAGAATTGTGATATATTCCTACATACATGTAACATATTCTGGTTTATTTCATTCTTCAGTATCTCCCCTTCTCTGTCTTCCTCCTTCCCATGATCCCTTTCTTCTTCTGTACTGGTCTCCCTTCTATTTTTATGAAATCCTCCTTTAGGGGATTTCCTTTTTTTTCTCTTAAGATTGCATGTATGAGAGAAAACATGTTATCCTGGACTTCGCAAGTCTGGCTTATTTCATTTAGTTTGATGTTCTCCAGTTCACTCCATTCTCCTGCAAATTGCATAATTTTGTTTTTTTAATGGCTGAGTAAAACTCTCTCTCTCTCTCTCTCTCTCTCTCTCTCTCT
>NW_025999968.1:17388262-17419313 GCF_001458135.2 Marmota marmota marmota | reverse complement strand
ATATATATATATATATATGTATATCTCACATTTCTTATCTGTTCATCGGTTGGTGAATGCCTAGGCTGGTTCCATAACTTGGCTATTGTGAACTGCACTGCTATTAAACATGGGTATGCATATATCACTATATAGTATGCTGACTTAAATACTTTTGGATAAATGCCCAGGAGTGGTATAGCTGGATTATATAGTAGTTCTGGTTTTACCTTTTAGAGGAGCCTTCATTTGATTCCCATAGTGGCTTTACTAATTTAGATCCCCACCTACAGTGTGGAACAGTTGTTTCCCCCTTCATCCGTGCCAGCACTGATTGCTATTTGTCTTCCTGAGGATTGCCATTCTAACTAAAGTAAGATGGAATCTCACGTGTAATTTTGTCATTTTCCTTATGGCTAAAGATGTTGAATTCTAAAAGTATAATTTTGGCTATTTGTACTTCTTTTGAGAAGTGTCTGTTCAGTTCAATCGTCCGTTTATTGATTGGGCTTTTTTTTTTCAGTGTTGAGTTTTTTGAGTTCTTCATATATTCTGGGTATTAACCCTTTGTTAGAAGGGTAGCTGGCAAAGATTTTCTCCCATTCTATAGGTTGTCTTTTCTCTCTGCTGTTTCCTTTTATGTGCAGAAACTTTTAAAATTTGCTGCCATCCCATTTATTGATTCTTTCTCTGATTTCCTGAGTTATATGTTCTATATGTTGAAGTGGTTCATTCTAATAGTTGCCAAGTTTTTGGTTTAGGTCGGTGGTCCATTTTGAGTTGACTTTTGTTCAAGGTGAGAGACAAAGGCATAATTTCATTCTTCTAAATGTGAATGTCTAGTTTTCCCAACACCACTTGTTAAAGAGGCTCTTTTATCCAATGTCTGTTTTGGCACCTTTGTCAAGAGTCAGATGACTGTAGCTGTGTGTGGTTTTTCTCTGTGTCTTCTTTTCCATTGGTTCCTGTGTGTGTTTTGATGCCAGTACTAGGCTGTCTTTGTTACTATGGCTTTGTAGTGTAATTTGACGTTGTGAGGCTTCCAGCATTGCTCTTTTTGCTCAGGATTTCTTTGCCTATTTAAGTCTTTTGTTCTTGCATATAAATTTTAGGATTGCTTTTTCTAGTTCTGAGAAGCATGCCATTGGTATTTTTTTTATGGGCATTGCATGGGATCTGTAGGTTGCTTTTGGTAATATGGACCTTTTAGCAATATTAACTCTGTCTCTCCATGAACTTGGAAGTTTGTTTCATTTTATGGTAACTTTTATAATTTTTTTTTCAGTGTTTTTAATTTTTTCTTGTAGAGGTGCTTCATCTCTTTCATTAAGTATTTTAATTTTTAAGAAACTATTATGAATGGAATTGTTTCCTGGTTTCTCAGAAGCATCATTATTGGCGTATATAAAAACTGTTGATATTTGTTATGCTGCTATAATGTTGAAAAAAATTTTTTTGTATGCTGCTATAATGTTGAACATTTTTTTTTAATCAACATTAGAAGTTCTGGTGAAACTCTTAGGGTTTTCTAAGTATAGGATCATTTAATATACAAACAAGGATAATTTCACTTCACCCTTTTCTGTTTGTATCCTTTTTATTTCTTTTGTCCAGTTTCTATGGCTAAATCTTCATGTACTGTATTGACTATAAGTTATGATAGTGGACAGCCTTGTCTTGTATTTAGGAAAAATGCTTTTTGTTTTCCCCCATTCAGTACAATGTTGGTTTTGAGTTGGATATATGTAGTATTTATGATGTTGAGGCAAGTTCCTTTTATTCCTAGTTTCTTCAGGATTTTTATCATGAAGGACTGTTGAATTTTGTCAGACATTTTTTTTAATTGAAAAAATCATGTGATTTTTGTCCTTGGTTGTAATTATGTAATGTAATTACATTTATTGATTTGCATATATTGAACCATCCTTGTATCCTAGGAATGAAACCAACTTGATCATGGTGTATGATCTTTTTAATGTGGTTTTAATTCCATTGGCTAACAATTTATTAAGGATTCTTCACATATGTTCATCAAATATACTGGTTTGTAGTTTTCTTCCCTTAAGATGTCCTTATGTGGCTTTGTGTTTAGGTAGATACTGGCTTCATAGCATTAGTCTGGTATTGTTCCCTCCCTTTCTATTTCATGGAATAATTTGGGGAGCAATGGCATTAGTTATTTAAAGATCTGGAAGAGTTCAGCTGTGAATCCATCTGGTCCTGGGCTTTTTTTTTTGTTGGTAGGCTTTTTATTAGTGATTCTATCACATTGCTTGTGACTGATCTGTTTAGGTTTTATATCTTCTTGGTTCAATTTTGTTCGGTGGTATGTGTCCCAAAATTTAACCATTTCTTCTATATTTTCTAATTTATTAGAATATAAGTTGACAAAATTGTCCCTAATGAAGCTGTGGATTTTAGTGGTGTCTACTGCAACATCTTTTTTGCCAACATCTTTTTGGCTAAGGGTTTATCAATCTTGTTCATCTTTTCAAAGAACCCACTCTTTATTTTATTGGTCCTTTGTATTGTTCTATTGTTCTCTATTCATTAATTTCAGCTCTGATCATCTTTATTATTTCTTTCCTTGCACTGGCTTTGGGAAGAATTTTCTTGTTTTTCTAAGACTGAGATGCAGCTTTAGGATATTTGGGATCTTTCTGATTTTTTTTTTTTTTTTTGAGCACTCCGAGCTATAAACTTTCTTCTTAGAACTGCCTTTGCTGTGTCCCATAGGTTCTGGTATGTTGCATTTCTATCTTGCTGGACTCTAAGAATTTTTAGATTTCTCCTCTCATTTCTTTGATCATTCATTCAACATTAAAACATTAAAAGTATATTATTCAGCTGGGTGTGGTGGTGGACGCCTGTAATCCCAGCAGCTTGGGAGGCAGAGGCAGGAGGATCGTGAATTCAAAGCCAGCCTCAGCAAAAATGAGGTACCTGTCTCTAAATAAAATACAAAATAGGGCTGGGGATGTGACTCCGTGGTTGAGTGCCACTCAATTAATCCCTGGTACCCCTTTCCCTGCAAAAGTGTATTATTCCATCTTCATGTGTCTGTATAGTTTTTCTTGTTGATTTCTAATTTCATTGTATTATAATTCAATAATATCCAAGTAAGTATTTGAACTTTTTTAGGACTTGTTTTAGGGCCTAAAATCTGATCTATTTTGGAGAAAGTTTCACGAACATCTGAAAAAGTATATTTTAGCTGTTGGTTGATATATTCTATAGATGTTGATCTGTTTTCACCTCTCAAAGCTCAAGCCTGGGAAAGATATGGTGGAGACACTGAAAGATGGATTCAAATATAGTATGCAAGAGCTACCAGAAGCAGCTCAACATCAGCTTTCTTCTTAGAAAGGCATAGGTCTGGCTCACTTGGTTCGAAATCCCGTTAGAAATCAGGCAGTCTTTGCTCACAGTTGCTGGTTGGCAACTGTGATTGTGAGTTGACAGGATGATTCACCTAGTGGAAAAACTGATTAGGAACATTAAAAAATTATAAATTGTGATATGGCCTAAAATAATAATAATTCCTTTTTTTTCCCTGCAATTCTGAGATTGATCCCAGGGCCTCACATGTACCAGGAAAGTGCTTTACCACTGAGCTACATCCCCAGGCCCTGAAATTTTAAAAATAAACAATTTTATGTATGATAAGATATACATAAAATTTACCATCTTAAATACATAGTTAAGTAATACTAAGTATATTCACGTTTTCATGCAATCTCCAGAACTCTTTTTATCTTGTAAACCTGAAACAACTCCCCATTCCTTCTTATCCCAACTTCTGGCAACCACCATTCTACTTTTTTGTTGTAGGAATTTGATAAAAAGTAGGGACTTTATATAAGTGGTATTATACAGCATTTGTATTATTTCACTTAGTGTAAGGTCCTCAAAGTTCATGCATGTTGTGGCATGTCTCAGAACAACCTTCCTTTTTATGGCAGAATAAAATTCCCACTGTATGTACATGCCACATTTTGTTTATCCAGTCATCTGTTGATGGATACAATTTTAGTCTATTGTGATTATTGCCATATGAAAATGGATGTACAAATATCTGTTTGAGTCTCTGCTTTCAATTCTTTAGGCTATATATTCAGAAGTGAAATTGCTAGATAATATGGTAACTAGTTTTGATTTTCAAGGGAACCATCATACTGTTTTTCCATGGTGACTCCACCATTTCATATTCTTTCCAGCCATACACAAGGGTTTCAATTTCTCCATCTCCATACCCAAACTTGTTATTTTCTATTTTTATGACATTAGCCTTCCTAATGGGTGTGGAGTGGTATTCCACTGTGTTTTTCACTTGCATTTTCCTAAGTTTACTGCTATTGAACATTTTTCCGTGCTCATTGACCATTGGTGCATTTTCTTTAGAGAAATGTCTATTCAAATCCTTTGCCCAGTTTTAGTCAGTTTTTAAAAAGTATTTTTTAGTTGTAGTTGGATACAATACCTTTATTTTATTTATTTTTATGTGGTGCTGTGGATCGAACCCCAGGGCTCCAAATGTGCTAGGTGAGGGCTCTATCACTGAGCCACAACTCCAGGCCCTTTAGTCAGGTTTTTAAAAAATGTTTTTATTAGTGCATTATAGTTTTAGTTGCTGTTGAAAGAATATTTAAATTTTTTTCGGATATGTATTTTAAGCAACATGGTAGGGTCTCATTAGGCCTTTTTATTTTTCTCCACTGATTCTGTCACAATCTCTGTTGTGAAACAGTGGACTCTTTGAGGTTAATTTCAATTTTAAGTAGCGGTAATGGTGACTTTCTCTGTTCTTTGATTTTAATTTATGTGTCTGTGTCAGTTTTTAGATGAGTCAGATGTTATGTCTCTTCAGGAAGGTATTCACTAATTTCTGTGCTGATGTCATGGTTTTCTGTCAGGAGCAGTGGCTCAGGATCAAGCATGCCATTTTTGGGATGTGTTTTGTTAGATTGAGCTGCATAGCTCTATTGGATTCTGTGGTAGTGGTATATATTCTGGAACCAACACAAACCAACACAACCCACTAGAGCCACAGAAGTTCAATTCTGCCCCAAGTTAATGGCAGTAATATTAAAGGTCATAATTGGCAGATGAAAAGGGTGACTAGCTTCTAACCTAGAAATCTTTCAGGCCAAGGTACCTCCTATGTGCTCTAAGTGCAGAAGCTTGGGGCTTCACTGCATTTGTTAGTGTCTTGGGTACAGATCCAAAGCTGCTCTTTTGAGGACAGTCTTATTTACTTACTGGTGTTCTCAGCCCAATCTATGTTTAAGGCCACACTACGAGGCAAGAGCATAAATCAGACTCTCATTTCCTTAATGTTCTCCATGTCTGGAGTTTTGACACGATGATCTCAATTAAGTATGAAGATACAAATTCACTGGTAACCTCAAAATTTTGTTTGGTTTTCTGTAGAAAACCATTAAATTCTGGATGAGAAAAAAAGATAATGTGAGAAATATAACCAGAGACCGATGCTAAACACTCATTTCTTTAGTGTCTCTGAGCTCTTTCCTGGTATTAAGTCACTGTACTCTGAACTCAATTCTACAGTATGTTGCTCTGATGCAATAGAAAATTCTGGGCCCTAATTAAGACCTAACAACATTCTCTCAACATTTACAGAGGCTCTCCAATGGATAGAACTACCTGGGATTTTTTTTTTCTTATTGTTTGTTAAAGATCAAAGCCAGGAATTTTTTTTTTCTGGATGAAGTTTTGCTCTCTCTCTCTCTCTCTCTCTCTCTCTCTCTCTCTCTTTTCCTTAAAGAGAATATTAAGTTATATAGCCCCATGATTTATTTGCTTTTACCCTGTCAGAAAAAATCAGTTTTAACTTCATTCTTTTTTTAATCCAGTATTTTTCGATATGAGCATTTGTTAACTTTGCTTTTTAATGTTTTATATTCTTTTTTAGTAGCTTTATGGAGGTATAATTTATATGCCACAAAATAAAACTTCTAAACCGTACAATTCAATGCTTTTTTTTTCTTTGTAAATTTACAGAGTTCTACTGCCATCGTCACAATACAAATTTAGACTATTTCCATCATCCCCCACGTCCCCAATCCCTTCTCCTAGCCCTTGGCAACTCACCTATCTACTTTCTGTCTCTATAGATTTGCCAATTCTGGATAATTCATATAAACAGAAACATAATCTATAGCTTTTTGTGACTGGCTTCTTTCATTAGATCTTTTTCGAGAAAACTACATGCATGTAATACCATGTATCAGTACTTCAGTCCTTCTTTTTTTAATATTTTTTAGTTGTCAATGAATCTTTTATTTAATTAATTTATTTTTATGTGGTGCTGAGAATCAATCCCAGGGCCTCACACATGCCAGGCAAGCTCTCTACCACAGAGCCACAACCCCAGCCCCCAGTCCTTCTTATTGATGAATAATATTCCACCACAGGGATATACTGTACTATGTTTATCCATTTACCAGTTGATGGTCATTTGTTTCCAGGTTTTGAACATTATAAACAATACTTCTATGAACATTCACATTCAAGTCTTTGTGTGGATGTATATTTTTACTTCTATTGAGTAGATACCCTAGAGTAGAATTGCTGGGTATTGTTAATTTATGTTTAACTTTTAAAGAAACTACCTCTTTTCCAAAGTAGCAGTACCATTTTACATTTTAACCTATAATGTATGAGGGTTCTGGTTTCTCTATGTCCTAGTCAACAATCACCATTGTCTGCCTTTGGGATCCTAGTCATTTAAGTGGTAATGTGCTGTGGTATCTCATTTTGGTTACAATTTGCATTTCCATAGTGACAAATGATATTAAGCATCTATTTTTAAAAAATTATTTTGTAGTTGTAGATGGTCAGAATGCCTTTATTTGTTTATTTTTATGTGGTGCTGAGGATCAAACCCAGTGCCTCATGCATGCTAGACAAGTGCTCTGCCATTGAGCTACAGCCCCAGCCCCTAAGCATCTTTTTTTAAAATATATTTTTTAGTTGTAGTTGGACACAATACCTTTATTATTTATTTATTTATTTATTTATTTATTGTTATGGGGGTGCTGAGTATCAAAGGGCTTTGCACAAGCTAGGTGAGTGCTCTACTGCTGAGCCACAACCCCAGCCCCAATGTTAAACATCTTTTAATGTGTGTGTTGGACATACATATATATATATATATATATTTTAGATGGGATCAGGTGGGCCTCAAACTTCTGGGCTCAGGTGATCTTCCTCAGCCTCCTAAGTAGCTGGGGCTACAGGTGCACATCACTAATGTCTGGTTTATGTGTCTTCTTTAGTGGAAATTTTTTTTTTCAAATACTTTGCATATTTCAAAGAATGGATTGTCTTCTTATATTGAATTATAAGTATACTTTATGTATTCTGGATATAAATTCCTCATCAGAAACATGCTTTGCAAATATTTTCTCCCATTTTTGACTTTTTAAAAAAATTTTCTTGCTGGTATCTTTTGAAGTGCAAAACTTCTAAATTTTGATGAAGTCCAGTTCATCAACTTTTTCTTGTATGAATTGGGCTTTATCTAAGAAATCTTAAACTACTCTGAGATAACAAAGATTTTCTCTTATGTTTTCCTGTAAAAATCGTATAGTTTTCTCTTATATGTCAGTAAAAACTATTAGGTCTGTGATTCATTGAGTTATGTATGATGTATAGTTTGAATTAACCCTTTCCTTGTGGATACCTAATTGTTCCAGCACCATTTGTTAAAAAGATGACTTGTGTATTGTTGACTCTGTTTTTTAAAAAATTGTTTGTGCCTTTAAAGAAAAGGTAGAGTAGGTGGGGCAAAATAATTAATTTATGAATGAAGATGAAGATACTCTTGCATTAAAGTTCAAAGCACTTGAATGAGAGAATGAGTATCTGGCTGATGTTTTAAATAATATCTTAAACAACAATTTTATTTTGTTTGTTTCCTTCATCTCCCCATTCTCTCCCCAGCCCTGCACTGAACATCTGCTGCTGTCCTGTGAGGGGAAGTGAAAGATTTAGGTCAGGCATAAAAACAAACTATCTTTGCTGCACTGTTCCCTTTTAAGAAAAAAAAACCCACACTGCTGGGTCAATTTAGTTCTGAATTACCCTATATCAACAATTCTATAGTGATTTTTAGAAGTTGGCTTTTCCCAGCAAGAAAGACTGCTGTTGCGTGGCCTGGGTGTTATGAAATCCATCTGGCTGGCCACTTTCAAGGATGCTGGCAAAAGTCGAGAGACCCCGTTCCTCAAGTATCACAGGACTTTCCCTTACATTTGCTTTACTGATACATTTCTTATAAGAAGTACCTTAGAAGAACTTGATGAGAGCTGGAAATTTTACCCATTTATATCCTACACGTATCTCTTGTGCTAGGTAAGGGTAGGCCCTTAGGATGTAAGAATAGGTTCAGTTGACTAATCCAAGGCAACAAGACCAGCATCCTTGGGGAAGTTGTCTCCGGAAAAATATTATCCATTCTGCTTACGTCTTTAAAAAGAACAGAACAATTATATCTTCCTTTATGGAAATTTACTGGGTTCCTCTGTTTGTTAGTGCTGACCTAGCCGCTATAACTGGGCTACTTTTATCCTCTGGCTTTGCCAAAGTTCCCTCACAATTAAGGCTGTGGCATCATCATCATCAATAAAATAATAGTCAATATGAGTATAACACTTATATACCAGACACTCTTTTCCTGCATTACCGATATTAGCTCATTTAACTGTTTCTTGGGTGTATACATTAAAGTGCATTATTGGAGGGAGTTGGGGGTGTAGAAGCAATTGATATGGCATTTGGAGTAAAGGAAATCCCTCTCCTAAAAGAGCTTTGAAGTCAGAGGAAAGGCTTAAGATGATACTTGAGGGGTAAAGCTGAATAGTGGAATCCTTTCTTGAGGCCCCATTTTTTCTTCACTTCTAGAATTTGAGGCAAAGTGAGAGGGAGGAAACATTGGTCTTCAAGTCTGTGCTTTGATTGGGCATATTATTTTGTTGTTCTTCCTCAAGAGCTTCCAGGAGCCCTATCCTCCTCCACCTCCAGTACCTGCTTTAGCGTCTGAGTTCCTCTGTGTGGAACTGGACCACTTTCCAGCTGTCCATGCTTGTCCATGGCAAGCTGGGTCGCTGTTGATGCTTTCTCATCCTGTGTTTCACTGTGGTAGCCATTTGCTGGAAGAGGGAAGCTTCAGCACAGAGGGGAACAGCCTCCAAAATTCCAGCCTACTACTGGTCAGAACCAGAAATCTCATTGAATTTAGGATTTCACCAGTATACAAACATTCTGGTTTCCTCTAAGCAGGGTTTTTTTTTTTTTTTAACATTAAAACAAAGTCAGGAGCAAGTTTTCTTGGAGGAATGAAAGGCAAGGCAAGAAACTGTGAGCACAGGGTATCTAAAACAAGGAGAGGAGTTAGAAAGAGAGGAAAAATTGGGAAATGTTTGACTACCTTGGAGTTTTTTCTGAGGGGTTAGCAGAGATACAGATAGATTTTTCATTGTTGCCCCCCAAATTCCACCAGAATTCTAACAGTAGCCTTCACCAGTGTATATACCCTCCTTTGTTGTCTAATACAGAGGGTCTACTCAAATGATGGGGATGTCTAGATAGAGAAGAAAGATTCAGGTCATTGCAAATAGGAGTGAGAGCTAGTTTTGGACAGGTAGTGCCTGGTGGTGCCTGTGGACAGGTGGTGCCTAGAGATAGCTTTAGGTGGTTATTTCCTTCACTGGTGCTTTGATACTCACCCAGCTGCTATAGTTTCAATCTTGAATGTCCCCTGAAAGCCCATGTGCTAAAGGCTTGGTCCTCGGACCGTCGCACAATTAGGACGTTGTGGAACCTTTAAGAGGTGGGGCCTAGTGGAAGGAATTTAAGTCATCAGGGGTTTGCCCTTGAAGGGGATTTTTAGACTCAGCCTTTTCTTGTCTCTGTCTTTGCTTCCTGGATACCACAAGGTGAAAAAGCCTCCTCTGTGCAAGCTCCTGCCATGATATGCTGTGCTGCCAACAGGTCCAAAGCAACAGGGCCAAGCAACTATGAACTGAAACCTCTGAAACTCTGGGACAAAATAAACTTTCCTTTTAAAATATTGATTATACCAGGTATTTTGTCCCAATGATGAAAAACTAACACACCTGCCAATCTGGGTGTGTGTCTAAGATGTTCTTAAAGTTCTCCTGAACTTGACTGAACATAAGCAGGCTTCTTTCTGACTGTTGGCTTCCTACATCCCTTTTCTTATTTACTTTAGAAAGCTTGCAATTGCAAATTCTTTGTTTCTTCAAGGCATAAATCTTCTCCCAGCCTCCTGGCAGTTTTACAGGCTAGGAAAGTCTTTCTCAAGGGCCTGAGGCCTTTTGTTTGAAATGCAAACGTCAAGAAAGATAGGGCCTTTATCTCCCAGTCTGTGGGAGGGAGGAATCTAACTTCAATAAGTAGCAACAGCAAACATAGATGGTTTACTCACAGTGACCAACCTTCTCCACCAATGTCCTCAGTATTTTTCCATTAGCTCATCGTAGTGCTTTAAAACTCTCCTTTTTTTTTAACGTATCATCTACATTTTTTTTTATTTTTTTAATTTCTTACATACATGACAATAGTGGAATGCATCTTTTTGTTTTAAGAGAACTGAATTCAATCTCTCTCCCTTATTACAATATATTTGACCCCTTGGCAATAGTCTTAAATAAAATCTTGCTTGTCTTTTTAACTGTATCTTGTGCAATTTGCCTTCGGCATATGGAAACTCTCACAGTATTTTACCTAAACTGACTCCCAGTGAGTTTGAAAAGCCATTAACCCAGAATATAGGATAACTTTGTCATGGTGTGCTGTTACTGGGGTTCTGCCACGTAAAACATTTCACATGCCATCAATCACATTTCATGAGTCCAAAACCAAAATGTTTCTTCTTTGTCATGAGATACACAAAATGTCCCAACTACGAGCACAATTTTATATACACATATACACATGTACACACAATTAGTAATAAATACTTAGTTTTTTTCGTAGCCCCTATATGCCAGACCCTGTATTCTTTCTGTATATAGTACTTTTTTCTCATTTAATCCTTACAGTATTTCTATGAGTTAGATACCATTATTTATTTCACAGATGAGGAAGCTGAGGCTTCCTCCTGCTTATCCTTTAAGGATTCACTAAAGGTAATCCTACCTCATTAGTATTCTGCTCAGTGGGAAATCTGTTTTCCAAAGAGATTAAGGATGAGCTTCTGTTAAGTTCTGGCTCTATCCAACCTACAAGAAGCATTGTAGATTTTACTATGCCTTGAATTTCATCTCAAAGTTCCTCTGTTCTTCATTCCCTTTGTGTTTGTCAGGTGTAATTCTACTTTTGTGGCCTGGCGCAAGCTCTTGGAGCAGTCATTCTGATCTTGCTTTGGGGTTGCTCAGACAAGGAGAGCTGGGGATCTCCCCTGGTGCTTCCAGCACTTGGTATGGACTTCCTCAGTGGAACTTGAAGATGGTAGCAATTTCCTCTCTGATTCATACATAGGAAGAGATTGCAACATTTTTTTTTTTTTTTGGTCATTCTCTCAAGCATCTGTTCCCTTAGCAGCACTTGAGTGATGAGTCTTACTCAACAGTGCTCTATGATGTCACCATCTCATACCTGATGACATCACAGGGCTCAATTATAACAAGAGCATCAGGAAGTAGACAGAGCAATAATTTCTACTTATTTCAAAATATCAGCAATAATAGAGAAATAAAACCCTGTTAAAAGTATCTAAGTCTTTCTAGCTTCCAAGTTTTTTGTCCCCCCTGAGATGGAAGGGTTTTTCCATACTGACTAATTTCTGTAGCTTTTTTTATCAGTCTATACTTATAAGCCTCACAGGCGAAATTCCAGAATACTGCATTACCCCCCAAAACCATCTCTGGGACTATGAATGGTTCCATGCACTGAGGCAGGTGCTGGGCTGTGTTTTTCACCAGAGTCACCTGTCATGTGGAATGTGGTGAGGTTTTATTCTTTGAACCCGGGAAAAGCACTGTGGGGTTATGGACCGTGGCCATTTGAATTTAGGATGGCAGTGGTGAGGTGGATAAGGTGTCTTATCTCAAACTTCTCTCCTTTAACCTATTGGCATGACTCGGTCTCACTAGGCCTCTAACTCATACAACGCCTGCCTTGGATAAATATAAAAATATTACATTTATTTATTATTGGCGTCACCTCTTGTTTTTCCGTGTTGATGGGGTATTTTATAGAAATTAACACATATTGTTCTAAACAAGGAAAGTTGAAAGATTTCAAAGAATAATTTCCCTTAATTATAAGCACTTTTTGGTATGAGAACTTACTCATTTTATAGGTCAGTTTGTACCCTTTAAATATGCATTTTAAAAGCTAGCATTTATTGGTTTTTATCACAAAATTAAGCACTTTAAGCATTTTTTTCCCCCTAATCTTTCAGTGTTTTATTCTAGAGCTTTGTTGTTCTACAAATAAAAGTACAAGGCCCCTGTCCAAAGACAAGGTATGCCTTTAAGAGCAGCACAAATGAAGAAAAATTAAGGGACTGGGACTATGGCTCAGCAGTAGTGCACTTACCTGGCATGTGTGAGACGCAGGGTTCAATTCTCAGCATTGCATATAAATAAATAAAATAAAAGGTCTATCAACAATTTAAAAATATTTAAAGAATTAAGATAAAGCAAGATTGAAAATCAGATAACACGTGGATTAATGGTGACAATAAGGCTCCAATCCTTCTATAAATGAATCTACTCAAATTTTATTTTAAAGTAAGAAAATGATAAAAATACACATATGGAGTCAATCTGGGAAAACAAGTGAGTCTTTTCTCGGATGCCCCCAGAAACAACCTGCAATTAATTAGTGGCTACAAAATAATATATGATTAAGCAGAATGAAAGCAGCTCATAAATAAGTTGGGGGTAAATCATGTGTTTGTAAAGTCAGAAAAGAAATCTGAGATGATTTGGTAAATACTGCATTTTTGACAGGCTAACTTCTGAAGATATCATTAGACCTCATGACTCAGAGTCAGTTACCTGCTGTCTTGTCACTAACATCTTCAGACAACATATTTAACCTCTGATGTTCTTCATCTATAAAATAAGCAAAATAGTTTGCATATTAATTGAGATAATCTCTCAAATGTTCTTAATACAGTCCCTGTGCACAACTGCTCAAGAAATGTTAAGAATTATTAGAGATGGTATAAAGTGGTAGATAAAGGAGCAAGCAATGGCCAGACCACCTTGCTACTCTTGTGGCTCTTTTCTACCTGTCCTTAGAACTGAATCATCAATGACTGAGTCTTTCAGTTGATGTCAGACAATAATGGAATTATCAAAGAAATCTTTCACAAAGTGCTTCTCGGAAGTGAGACTTTTTCATTACAAAAGATTCTCAGAAGGGAGCAGATATTTACTATTCATGAAGCTGCATACACCCTCACCATTAAGATGGCAAAATAAGAAATCAAAAGTGGAATTCTTTACCTTAGAATGTCTGGTACCCTTGGAGTCCACTATATCTTGACCTCTTGCAGCCCTCAGAGATGTTGCTGTCAGCCAGTTACTCATAGGAAGATGAAAAAAAGAGGCAGAGAGAATGTGAATATATGTTACACTGATATTTTGCAGAAGTCAAAAAGTTTTTACCTAATATCCAGTGTGTATAGCCTGAGAATAGGATGATTTGTAAAAATATGCATTTAAAAAGCTAGCATTTATCGGTTTTTATCACCAAATTAAGTACGTTATTTCAGAAAATTTAGAATGCATAAATAAATAAAAAAGAAGAGAAAATCATTAATGTTAACATTTTGATGCATTTTCTTCCAGCTTTTATAGAAAATATTATGTCTATGCATTTATACTTTTAATATGGGTCTTTTAATTTCTAAATTTCTAAAGAATCAGTGTATCAACTTTGGTTTTCTGGACACTGATTTTCATTAGAAGACTTTGTTGAATATGTTGGAGGAGTCTTGTTGTTCAAAATTACTCTTGGTTCTTCCTGAGTTCTGGTAGAACAGAACTGTGCTTCTCAAAGTGTGGTCTGGGAATCAGTAACACCAGCACCAACTGGGTGCATATTAGAAATGAAGAATTTTGGACCCCAGCCCAGACTTAGTGAATCCCAAACTGAATTTTAAAATGATTTCTGGATATTTGTGCATGCATTTAATTTTGAGTAATACTATTGTAGGAAAAAGTTGACAAAGCATCTTTTCTCTAAAAGAGTTGCTGAGGGCCTGATTAGTCCCTACTCCAAGGACAACATCCTCTCCTAGCAGACAATCAACCACTTCCTGAACTCTCACTTTCACAAAAACACTGTTGGAAAAACAATGAACTCCTAAACAGCCAGCAGGAAAACATTGAGCATCTCTCCCAGAAAGGAGATGTAAGACACAAAATAAATCTGGGAAGCACAAACATGCCAGTAAAACTCTGCAAATCCAAAGTCTGTATTGTTCAACACTTTATTACATTATCAAATTACTTTTCCTGCGCTTACTGTTGAATTACCAGGAAATGGTGCTGAAGCAATTGAAAAGCCCAGCAATAAAGTTCACCAATTGCATTTTCGTTGTGGGAGCTTTTGATGTAGGTGTCTATTGACTTGGAGTTGAGACCCGCTCAGAAAACAAACAATAGAAAGAAAATACTTCAAAACAACATGTTCTGGAATTGGAGCAGCTTTAAAAATGGAAGTAGACATGCTTTCTCACCCTCAGACCCCTTATTTGCTGGAATCAGAATGTATCTACAAAGCTGGGTTGTGGCAATTTTATTGTGAATATGACTAATGATAGCTCATATTTTTCAGCATTTTATGATTCACAATATACTATGTCAGTGCTTCTAAAACTTTAATGTTCATACAAATTACCTGGGGATCTTGTTAAAATGAGAACAATTTTTTTTTTCCCCAGTAGGTCTATGGTGGAATCTGAATCTTTGCTTTTCTGAGGTGGTGCTGATATTGCTGGTTCACAAACCATACTTTGAGTAGCAGGTACTTAACCCTGATTTCTCTAGAGAATCACAAAATTATATAAGATAGGTAGAGTTACCATTTCTCCCTTTCCTTTCCGAGATGCCCAGATGATGATCAGTTTATTAACTATAGCCAACATGCTGTTCATTAGGATCTCCAGAACTTACTCATTTTACAGTTCAGTTTATACTCTTTAAACAATAGCTCCTATTTCTCCTACACCTGCAGCCTCTGATAACCAGCTTTCTACTCTGTTTCTGTAAATTTGATTTTAGATTTCCCATATATGGTGAGATGCTCTAGTATTTGTCTTCCTGTGACTTATTTCATTTAGCATAATATCCTCCAGGTTCATCTATGTTGTCACAAATGACAGAATTTTCTTCCTTTATAAGACTGGCTCATATTCCATATTTTCTTTATTTATTCATTACTAACAGATGTAACTTTTTTTTCCCCCCATGTCTTGGCCATTGTAAATAATGCTACAGTGAACATGGTAGTGCAGATAGCTCTTGGAGACAGTGATTTTTTTTCCCCCTATGGACATGTACCTAGAATTGGGATTGGTAGATTATATGATAGTTTGATTTTTCTTTTGTTTTTCTGTTTTTTTGAGGAACCGCTACACTGTTTTCCATAATGGCTATATAAATTTAATTTTCTATCAACAGTGTACAAATTTTCCCTTTTCTCCACATTCTCATCAATACTTGTTATCTTTTATTTTTTGGATAAAGGCCATCCTAACACACGTGGTGAGAATCTCTCTGTGATTTGGCGTTGAATTTCTCTGGTGACTAGTAATTTTTTCATACACCTGTTGACTGTCTGCATGAATTCTTTGGAACATTGTTCAGGTCTTTGCCCATTCGTTTTTCAGTTGGGTTATTTGTGTGTGTGTGTGTGTGTGTGTGTTTTATTATTGAGTTCTTTATATATTTATATATTTTGGATATTAACTCTTTATCTGATATATAGCTCTCCCACTTTGTAGATTGCCTTTTCATTTTGTTGATTATTTCCTTTGCTGTGCAGAAGCCTTTTAGTTTGATTCAGTCCCACTTATTTATTTTTGTTTTTGTTGCTTTTGGTGTTTTATCCCCAAAAATCATTGAAGAAAATTTTTCTTTTTTTTTTTTTTTGTTACGAGGGATTGAACCCAGGGGCGCTTAACCACTGAGCCACAATCCCAGCCTTTTAAATTTTTATTTTGAGGCAGGGTATTGATAAGTTGCTTAGGGCCTCGCTAAGTTGTTGAGGCTGGCTTTGAACATGCTATCTTCCTGTCTCAGCTTCCTGAGGTGCTGGGATAACAGGCATGTGCCCCTGCACTTGGCTGAATACAGTTGTTCAAAGTTTTGGTATTAATGAATTCTTCTCCCACTTCTTTGATTTTTAAATATTAATATTTTCTTTAGGTAATTTTTGAGAATTTTATTGTGAATTTTATTCCTGGGAATTTTGAATTAAAATGCTGGATTGAGCACATTTACTTTTATTCCTTCAAACGTTTTATAAAATGTCAATAAATGGGTTTTTTTTCGAGAAAGGTATAAACTTACAAGGACAAAGCAAACAACGGAGGAGACAACATTGGAACAATTTGAGATACGTAATAAAGCTGAGCCTGAGCAGTGGGAAACTGAGGATAAATCTTTTTTATACTATCAAATCCATAAAGCATGAGGAATTGGCACATGGGAACTCCTGGAAGTGGAGAGATACTGCTATATAGGACATCATTGGTTTAAAATGTTTAAAAAGCAGTTTGGAGGGCTGGGGTTGTGGCTCAGTGGTAGAATGCTCACCTAGCATGCATGGGGCACTGGGTTCGATCCTCAGCACCACATAAACATAAAATAAAGATATTGTGTTCACCTAAAACTAAAAATAAATTAATAAATAAAGCAGTTTGGGATCACTACTTTCTCTCTCCCACAATTCCTTCTCCTTTCCAACTGTGCCTCACAGAATGGCTTCTGCAAAGCAGGCTCATTCAGCCATCAACAGGGTAGTGACTTAAGAATGTACCATGAACATTTTCAAGCTTGTCCATGATGTGGGCTTCAAGAAGCATGGCCTGGTGGCATTCAATGAGATCCAGACATTGATCATGAAGGAGGTGGTGCGTACAGATATGTGCACTGATACCAGGCTTAGCAAAGGTGTGTGGGCCAAAGGAAGAAGAAATGTCCCATATTGTATGCCTATGTGGTTTCCCAGAAAACATAATGAGGTTGAAGTGTCATCAAACATGCTCTGTACTTTGGTTACCTGTGTACTTGCTACCACTAAAACAATCTGTAGACAACCAATGTCTGATTGTTCAATAGTTACAAGACTACAAAAAATAAAAAATAAAAAAATAAAAGCAGTTCCATCTTCTCTTCCAAAAAAAAAAAAAAATATCCACAGACTTACAATTGTTTTCTTCCCAGCCCATCCTGGAGGACAGCTGAAGAAAATTGCTCACCAGAGATTGTAAAACAGAGGGTTCCTGTGCTAGGATTTGTTAGGAACAGTTAAGGGTAGGACTATAATACTGATTCCCCCTTTTTCCTCAGACTTCTACACTTAACTTAAAAAATGTTGATAGGTAGAGCAATGTCTTCTAGATAGGAGACTGGAAGATCCTTTTGTAGGAAATGGACTTTGGGGAAGGGGCTCTCCAAGGAAGTGAACTGGCTAGATCAACAAGTACAATGAGGTTCATGGTAGACAAACCTCAATCTTAGGCTTGGAACTTCCAATCCGCACCTTTGGGTCCCCTCCTAAATATGAGTAGACAAACAAGTCCCCCAGCTAGCTGAGAACAGATATCACCTTGAAATATAAAGACCAAAATAAACACACAGGAATAAAGGCAACTTAGGAAAAAAAGGTTTTATTTTCCAGAGGAAACACTACTTAAAAATCATAATTACTGTCCTCAGAGAGATATAAGATAATATTGAAACCAGAGTTTGAGATAAAACTTGATTCTCTGCTTCTGTTGGCAGGTGGGGCCTATGCAAGCTGCACGCCTCTGTGTCTGAGAAAGCACATTTTAGAGTTAGCAGATAATCACAGTAGGAAACACACTTTCCTTTCCCTTAGACTGAGAACAATAATTTACTCTGGGTGATTGCACAATGACCAGCATGGAGAAGGAATCAATGAATCAAATAAAATGCTCAGTTGAACATCTTTCTAATAAAGTAGAACACACTGAGGACAGAATCTCAGAGATAGAAGACAAAGTGGCCGACCTTGAACACTCAGACACAAGAAGATGTCATAATAGTAAATAGTTATTCCCCAAACATTGGTGCAACTAAACAAACAAAAGAGACCTACTCAAATTAAAGCCTCAGATAGACCCCAGTACAATAATACAGGATGATTTCAACTTACCTCTTTCACCAATAGATAGGTTGTCCAGACATAAACTCAGTAAAGACTCTTCAGACATCAGAAATACTATAAATTAGATTCAATAGCTATCTATAGAACATTTCATCCAACATCAGCCTAATACACTTTCTTTTCAGCTTCTCATGGACTTTTCTCTAAAATAGATGATATTTTAGGTTACAAAGCAGCTCTTAGCAAATACAAAAAAGTTGATATAATTTCTTTCATCTTATATGATCATAATAGAATGAAATTTGAAAGCTATATCCCACAAAACTACAGTAACAAATAGACTCTTGGAGATTGAACAATACACCTTGGAATGATGAATGGGTGACAGAAGAAATCAGGAGAGAAATTTAAAAATTCTTAGAATCAAACAAGAATAATAATATGACATACCAGAATCTCTGGGACACTATGAAGGCAGTTCTAAAAGGAAAGTATATAGTTATGAGTGCCTACATAAGAAATCATAAAGATGTCAAATAAGCAACCTAATGATATATCTCAAGGACCTTGAAAAAGAAGAACAAAAATAGAAAGTCAGAATAAATTTTATTCTGATTATATCACTGATAATTATTTAACTTTTTTTCGAGGGGGGCTGCTGGGGATTGAACTCATTGCCTGTGCATGCTAGGCAAGTGCTCAACCACTGAGCTATACTATGTAACTTTCTTTCTTTCTTTCTTCTTTCTTCTTTCTCTTTCTTTCTTTTTAAAAACTTTCTTGAGGATTATTTTTCATATATAAAATGAGCATTTTAATAATTAAAAGATCTAATTTTGGCCAGACGTTCTGATCTTTATTCCCACAGAGCCATTTGCCAGTACCCCAAGGAGCTTATTTGAAAGTGACCTATTTTTTCTCTTGTGTTTGCAAAAGGCTCTGAGAAGCAATGAAAAAGACAACAGGGAGATGGTAAGAGGGAGGAGAACGTTTGGCTCTTCCCACTGATGGATGAGTAGTCTATGAATTAAGGGGGATCCTTGTTCCTGGTCATTCCAGCCATCTCAGAAGAACATGATGCACCCTACCTATGGGTTCATCTTTCACTGATAGGTTTCCTTTTCCTGTTGCTAAACACATTACGTGATCTATCTGGGGAGACATCATGTCCAGAGCCTACTTCTGTTCTATTTATTTGCTTCTGAAAAGCAAACTAAATAGCACTTCAAGATTACTTCCCCTTGATAAGAACTATTTTAAAATCTGCTCTGTGAACTTGGAATGGAACCATCATTTAACCAGCTATCCCACTCCTTGGTTTATACCCAAAGGACTTAAAATAAGCATTCTATAGAGACTCGGCCACATCAATGTCTATAGTAGCTCAATTCATAATAGCTAAACTATGGAACCAACCTAGATGCCCTTCAACAGATGAATGGATAAAAAATATGAGATATAAACACACACACACACAATGGAATATTACTCAGCCTTAAAGAAGAATTAAATTATGGTATTTGCAGGTAAATGGATGGAGCTGGAGAATATCACGCTAAGTCAAATAAGCCAATCCCAAAAAACCAAAGGCTGAATGTTTTCTCTGTTATGTTGATGCTAATTCATAATAAGTGTGTGTGGCGGGGTGGGGGCCAGGGAAGAATAGAGTTACTTTGGATTAGGCAGAGGAGAGTGAAGGAAGAGGAGGGCGTATGGGGTAGGAAGGATAGTAGAATGAATCGGACATTATTACCCTATGTGCATATATGATTACACGACTGGTGTGATTCTACACCAGGTATAACCAGAAGAATGAGATGTTATACTGTATATATGTGTGATCTGTCAAATACATTCTACTGTTATGTATAACTAATTAGAACAAATAAAAAACCCAAAAAATAAAATAAAATCTGCTCTGAGGAGGTCTGTGCTTTCTTTTGAGGAAGTTTTAGGAGAAAGGCTGCCTTATCGTTTGGCCAAACATCGGTCCTGCCAATTCATTCTGTGGGTATGAATGTGGCCTTGTCTTTGTCCTTTGAAGTACTAGGGCATATTATACAGGAAGTTCTTTATTGGGAGTTATGAATAATGTCTATTTAATGAGGATTTAGTACTTTTATTTTATCTTCCTGGGTGTTATCATGCAGAACTTTACTTTTCATATCTTTTCTTCTTCTTTGATATCATAATATCAATATACTAAAATCCTTGAATAAACTCATTGACAATGTTTATCCTGTTTATTTATAAGAAAATTAAGCAAGTTACTCAGTAAGCTGTCTCTGAACTTGGATCACTTACTGTGTTCTGCAGTGCTTTGAACTTTTATCAGGAAAATCCTGGAGGGAATGAACTTAGACTTGGTAAGGAAATTTGATGGTAAAATGAATGACAGAATCTAGTTAATTCTATTTTCAACATGTCCTTTAGATTTGTTAGGCTTCACCATCTTCTCAGACCATGAGAGAAGGCTGCTGCCAGTTTTTGCCCCCAGACTCAATTCCCTATCAGTTATTTTACATGTAGCCGTCATATGGGTTTGTAAGGGCTCAGGCTATGTCTTATTTGTGGCTATGTTTCCATTACCTAGCACAGTGCTAACACATAACTGATGTACAACAAATGTTGAAACCTTCAATGGAACCATATTGCTTAAAGAATGAAGTCTATTTTCCTTGGCATGACCTTAGTAGGCAGTTGATACATTCAGACAGATGAGCAGTGTTCAAAAGGGTGTGGGTGACATTAAGGGAAGACAGGTGGTAGTCAGGGTTTAAGCTGGAAGTTTTAAGCCAAAATATCCTGGGAGACACTGATAACAATTTATATAAGTGTGTACATGTATACACACAAACACGTAAGTATTTGAGAAGTGGGGATTTTAATGAGAATAATGTATACTGTTTTTGTATTTTCATTTTTTTTTCTTTGAAAAAACTTACTTTTGCTTCTAAAAAAGTCAAAAGTAAAGTTAAAAAAGTACTTAGCCAGACATGGTGGCACATGCTTATAATCCTAGTGAGTCTGGAGTCTGAGGGAGGAAGAGAAAGTTTGAGGCCAAGCTTTAGCAAGACCTTGTCGCAAAATAAAAAGATAAAAAGGGCTGGGGATGTAGCACAGTAGTAGAATGTCCCAGAGTTCAATCCCCAGTATGCCACCTGCCTTCTGGCTACCACAAGTACTTTTTACAGATTCAAAACCCAATCTGGTATATTCGTAAACTTCTTATAGTACTAAAAATTCTATCTAGATTGGTGAAGTTTATAAAGAAGTTTACAAATAAACCAGACTAGTTTTTATAAATCAGAAACATCAAGCACTTTATAGTAAAAACATATTCACCTATGAAGTCTCTGTTCCTCATGAGCAGGAGGCCTGCTTCCTCATCTTCCCCTTGACAGGAAAAGGAAGGGGTGGGGTGTGTGTGTGTGTATTTGTGTGTGTGTGTGTGTGTGTGCATGCACACACGTGAGTTAGTGAAACATCCAGATTCCAAACAATACGTTACTTCTGATTTTTCTTAAATTTAAGAATTTTTTTTTCTTTTCAAATTTAAGAAAACAAATTTTCAAAGGTATTTTTTCTTTTTTTTTTCAAGGTTCTTTTTTTTTAATTGGTTGTTCAAAACATTAGAAAGCTCATGACATATCATCTTTCATACATTTGATTCACGTGGGTTATGAACTCCCATTTTTACCCCAAATACAAATTGCAGAATCACATCGGTTACACATCCACGTTTTTACATAATGCCATATTAGTGACTGTTGTATTCTGCTACCTTTCCTATCCCCTACTATCCCCCCTCCCCTGCCCTCTCATCTTCAAAGGTATTTTTTCCAGGTATTCGAAAACAATTGCATATATAGTCAGTGCTTCAGAAATAAATTTCTGTCCATTTTAAGTACACATTACTGTTTTTTTGTTTTCCTCAAGAAACTAATATTGAGTTTTTTATTACAAGCTCAGTAGTCTCCCCTTATCCATGGTTTCACTTTCTGCCTTTTCAGTTAGTCATGGTCAACTTTGTTCTTAAAATAGTAAATAGAAAAATTCCAGAATTAGGCTAGTCATAAGTTTCGAATACTTTTTATTATAGTACATTATTATCATGGTCTACTTTATTGTTAGTTATCATTCTTAATCTCTTACTGTGCCTAATGTATAAATTAAATTTAATCATATATATGATGTACATATAGAAAAAAACATAATATATGTAGGGTTTGATACTATTTGAGGTTTTAGGCATCCAACTGGGGATCTTGGAACATACCCCCCACGGATAGTGGGGAACTACTGCGTCAAGGTGTTTTTTTTTTTTTTTTTTTTAAAATAAAGAAAGCCTCCAAAAGCTCAGTTGTGTACAAGAAAGTGACAACGAAAATCCTATATTTGAAAAAAAGCAGGATTTATTGTAGTCACCCGAATCTAGTGTGTCAGGAGACTTGCTTTCAGGGCCAGTGTCTGAATTGGCTTTGTTGTAAGAGTCAGACCTGAAAGTGTGAGGGCCTTCCCTCACACTTTCTGTGAAAGTTGTGTAGTTATTATCAAAACCACATAAGTAGAAACTGTCTGTCAATTGTTTCTCTAATAGAAAAACTAAATCCTGGAAAACACAAATTTGAGATGCTGGGAGATGCTATGGGGTTGGAGGAGCCCTCCCTGTTTCCTGTCTTCCACTCCCTACTGCAAACCCCAGTGTCTGTACATACCAGCTACAGAAATCCTTCTAAAAATGCCTCAGTTAGGTCATGTGACCTCCTGGTTCCACATAACCTAGGCCTTCACATAACATTTATGAATAGAATCCAATAGTCTCAGATTTTGGCCAGCTCTCAAACTAATCTATACCATTCTCCCCTTTGAGCTCTTGGCTTCATCCATGTTGAAGATTTCCTTGCTGTTTCTGGAACATTCTTTCATTAAGACTTTATACTTGCTACTCCTTCTGTTTTGAACACTGTTCTCCCAGATACTTGCATACTTCATTTCCTTGCTCAATGTCAATTTTTCAGAGGCCTGTCAGACCACTCTCTTCTCTGCCCACTTTGAACACTCACTCTTGTCTGATAGTCTAGATGCATGTCTTTTCACTGTCTACTCCATTGGAAAGTGAGTTCCTTAAGAGCAGGAAGTTGGCCTCTCATGAACACTGATGTAAATGGTGTGGTTGTCTGTCCATTCTAACAGGCAAAAATTTTCAATCAAATCTGAAACAGTTTCTTTGGTGAAAATCCATAGAAAAATTGTATGAATGAGTTTAAGGGTTTTCCTGGTCAACAATAGAAACACGAAACAGATTTTAGTAAGTGAACAGGGTAAGATTTGTTGACATGCTCAGTGTAGGAATTGAAAAACTTAACGAAAAGTCCTTGATAAATATTAAAGGAACTGATAAAATTACCTACAGAATACATTGAAATCTATGGGACATGTAAGGGGTTTTCAAGGGTAATTTGAAATACATGAGAGTTTGCACTTTATGGACCACCCCCGCCTCCCCGGCCCCCGCAATCCTGGAGTAAGATGTGACTCCATGACACAGAAAGACAGACTAAGATTTGACCTAGGGGTATGCTAGAATTGGTAGGGTTGATGGAAGGTCTTTACAATGGAAGTGATTCTGTGCCTCACCCATCTTTCAAGATAATAATTATTTAGGAAGAATCTTGATTTTACCCAAAATCAAACTATTGGAAGTTGTGAAATCCAAACACCTCTATCTGGTTTATTGTCACCTCTACTTGGCAAACATTAAAGAGGTTGAGTATGGGCTGTGATTTCCTTGTTTGTCATAGAGTTGGTGATTCATTAGGATTTTCCAGTGGATACTACCTTAACTAAATTTCTTGTTTGGAAGTACCATGTGGCTTGCCTACAATTTGCAACTGTGTGATACACAAAAATCCTTTTGAAAAGTGAACTACAAGTTGAGGAAAAGGTGATTTTGCTTCTGTATTACTGAGGTGTATGTTCAGTCTCCTTCTCCTTTTGTGACATGTGGATTTGTTTTGGTGTGGAAGGGCGGGGCGATAAAATCTTATGGACTTTGTTGGGTGATTGGTTCACACTTACTGTGTTCTGACTCTGAGAAATCATTGAGGCTATTTTTAAAGAGGAGGATGGGAAACAGACAAGCAATTGTGACATCACCTTAGGGCATAGGAAGCTACATTTGTGATATCTTCACAAATTCTGAAATGTGTTATTGACCTGGGTTCACTCTTTACTGTAAAATTTCCTGGTTTTCTGTGTGTTTCTTTGTCTTGCGCTCTTTTGCTTTCTAAAGCGAAAGGATATAGCCTTTTGTTAACTTTTAAAAAGTTTTACAGAGCGCATGATAAAATAACTGTAAAATTTAGGTGGTGAGGCTAGTCACTGTGGAAAAATTGTGATCAAATTTTTAATTTCCTCCATTATCTAGGTCAATAAGGAAAGTAGTTTCCCCACTTTTCCCCCCTTTGCTCCAAACTCAGTTTTAGTGACTGTGGAAAGTTGTAGGTTTTATCAGTGTAACACAAAGGAAAGCCATTTTGACAATCATCGGCTAAATTAAAATGAACAATAAAAAGAGTTCAGCCCAAGAAATATACAATGTAGTTTAATGATGGAAAAGACCCAGTCAGTTTTTAAACCACTGGGATTGAAATTTCATGGTCTCTGAGGATGACTCATAGCTTCGCTGTGTCATGAGTTTCATTTTGAAATGAAATACACTGTGTGGTTTTATTTGAGGCTTCATGTTGATGCAAAAAGGAAATGAGCCCATATTGGGAAGTTAGGTTGAAATACACAGATTAATGAAGAAAAAAGCGTCAAACTGTTGCTCACCCATCCTCCCTGTGCCTGTCCTGGTGTCACCAGCCTGTCCTACAATTGTACAACACCTGTCTCCTTGACTTGTCTGAAAACTCATCCAGGCAAGGGCTGGGGCAGACGAATAGAAGGTACTCGGTGAAAAGCTATTGAATGAACTAGTCAACACCAGTTTGGGATGAAATCCTCAGCTCAATCTTTCTGGGTAACTGTTGATGAGAAGAATCCATATCATCTTAACCACATTCACACACTTGACAGGAACAGTCTTATTTATGGAAGTGTTTTTACAGTGTTATTTTCAGAACGATAGTCACATGGATATCTTGAAACCAAGGAGTGGTGAGTATAAGAAGAGTAGTAGAAAGGAGGCAGATGTAATAAAAAATGGAATGAATTAGTTATTTAAAAATATCCTTTTCACAGTGCAGGAGATTAAACCCAAGACCTTGTGCATGATAGACAAGCACTCTATTACTGAGTTACACCCCAGGCCACAAGATTAATCTTTTTAAAGTTACTTTTACTCTTATTTCAATTTATTCTCATATTTTTTTGAGTGTGTACAGTGTTCTGAATTCTTTCAAGGATACTAGACTTTGTATGTGATTTCATTGAATTGATATTCTCAAGGTGTGGAATCAGGTATAGAAGAGAATTCTTATATAAGCAAAGAAATCAGAGAACAAGAAAAAAATACATATAAGAAAATATCCAACTAAATTTTGAGGAGGTACAACTTGGTCTTTAGTTACACAAGCTTTTTAAAATACTTTTATTTTATTTATTTATTATTTATATGCAGTGCTGAGAATTGAACCCAGTACCTTACACATGCTAGGTAAGTGCTCTATCACTGAGCTACAACCCCAGCTCTAGTTGCACAAGTTTTTAAGTCAGATTAGAACAGGTACTGGTTCGGTTCTACCATTACTAGCTCTGAGACCCTGGAGAAATTACTTTGTCTTGTTCTTATTTACCTATTTAGGAATAGTAATAATACCTACATTATAAAGGCCACTATAAGGATTAAATAAAATCATTCATGTACATCATACATTCAATGTGGAGTAACAGCTCAGTAAATATGCACTCTTAGTGATTAAAAGTGAGAATGGAAAGGGCCAGGGAAACAAAAATAGCTTCAGTAATTGAGCTTATTTTAAACCTTCCATTGTTAATCAATGTACAATATAATATTTTGGCATTTGCTACTTCTAGACCAATGAAACTTACCATCTAATTGAAGATTTTGATAATGAACATTGAAATCAATACTTGCTTTGGCAAACTTTACCATAAATACATTGAACCTTCTCAAAAGAGGACAGATGGAGTCAGGGAGTTTTTTCATTTCTGACAACAAAAAAAGGGCTGTCTTCCTCTTCTAAATTATAACCCTGCACTCCAAGGGAGGTGAGTGTGCTTTTAGGGGATAACATTTTTTTTTTTTGATTCTGAAAAAATGCTATAGAGAGTCACTAAAGAAATTGCTGAAGTTTGGTTATTTTTCAAAATTGAATTTCCATTTTCTGACCTATATAAACATTTTTCTTCCTTTTAGAGTATGAACTTCAACCTTTTGGAGGAGATCCTCTTTTACTGTTTCATTTTAGCTATTTGTCTTATGATTTATTGAGAATGAGGCCAGTCCAAGTGAGTCCATGTGAACTTGCTCAGTGTGTCCTGAGGATTGCCCCCTCGTCCTTTCTTCTACCCAGGAGAAGGTAACCTTGTCTCTTTCTTGCAAAGAACACTGATCTTGATTCTGTTATTGCTCAACTCCTCTCAGTTTTGCTTCATCCTTTCAGCCCTATCTTTCCTTCATCTTCAATCTTTCCTCCTCTACCCACGAATATGGTCAGGGCCCTCCCTATCCTAAAATAACCCTACTCTGACCCTGCCACTCTAGCAGGCTTATAGCCTTATCTCTCTTCCGTTTACCACCAAACTTCTAAAAGAGTACAAATTCTGCTTTCACTTCCTGCTCATGCAATCTCCTCTTAACCCTTTATAATATGGCTCTATCTTTAGACCTCTGTGAAGCTCTGGGGAAAGTCATTAGGAATTCCACATCCAACAAACCCAGCAGACCTTTCCTGATCCTCATTCTCCTTGTTCTTTTTTGAAGAAATTTCACTTCTTGGGACTTTCTCTTCCTGTGGCCTCTGTGATGCCATAGCCTGATGGTTCTTTTGTGTTCCTCAAGACATCTCTCTTATCTCCCTCACTAGTTGCTTTGTCTTCTTTCTGCTCCACAGTGAAATGCCGCAGTCTGGCTGGGCACAAAATAACCGAGCCACCATACACCTTGTACATTCAAACAGCAACTCTTTATTCTCGAACTGTCACCGGCACTCTACACGCACGTTCTGGGAAAATCCACACACTCCACCGGGCTCTGCATCCCAAATACTCTCTGAATCCCTCGAGAACTCAACGGGAACTCAAGGAGCGGGCACCTGAGGCAGCAGGATACACCCTATTCCCAGCAGGATGGACCTTAAACCCAGATCCACCCTAAACCCGGATCCACCCTGGTCCTTGAGCAGGGTCACCTTTCTCAAACATTCATGCAATGTCACTGCAAATGACCTGGGTCCAAGGCAAGCCCATTTCCACAATGGAGAGTCCTCCCTCTAAGCAACATTGGGTAGGCTGACAAGGAAATTGCCATGCGTCATTCCTACTTGGCAATGGCTCTCAGCAGTGAAATGATTCTCTTCTCCATATTCTTTGCCTTGGATAACTTCTCATCTCTTCATTGCTTCACACATGAATTCATTCAATCTCTTTTTCTTCATCTCAAATTCTTCCCTGATGATTCATAAATCTAACAGTTTTCAACTGTTAGGGTTTTTCTACTTAGATAACCATCCAGGATTTCAAACTCTGCGTATCTAAAATGAAGCTCATGAATTTATATTCACCAGACTCCAAACTCCATATGATTGTCTCTATTTTTTTTGAATGGCATCGCTGTTATTGAGTCATCTTTCAAAAGTCATATGTAATTTTTAAATTCTTCCTCACTTCTCATGCTCCATGCATAGTAAATTGTTGTGTGAGAAAGCTTCTACAGGCTTTGTGGTACACAGGATGGTGAGAGCATCTATTTTGCAGTCAAATAAATCTAACTTCAAAAACATGGTTTTACTGCTTACTTTTTAAGTTACTTAAGCTCACAGAGTCTTGGTGTCCTTATCCTAGAGGGAAAATAACATCCCCTACATGACCATTGCATGAGAACTGCACATGTTATATGTAGTTCTCAATAGGCAGTAACCACATTCTTTTCCCTTGCCATGGTCATATGTCTCTACCCACCTTTATTTTCCATTTAATGGCACCACATGTACCAAGGGACATCATGTAGCTCCTGACGTGTGGGTTCCCATCGCATCTTGTTTTCCTTTCTCCTTCCTTCTTTTCTTCACTCAGGCCTGCATTGCTTCTTGTTTGGATAGTTGTTGTGGCTCCTTACCTGACTCTGGCTCCTGCCCTAGACATTTGCCACACACATTGCTGTCTGGTTTGCCTTCCTTGGGTATGCTCTGCCGTCTACTCAGAAACCTTCACTCTGCCATCACTTCCAAGAAAATAAAGTAGGAAAGCATATGGTCTGAGTTTTCTTTACAGATGTATGTATCATGGTTTCCTTTCATAGGACATGAATGTTGGCTGAGTGAAACCACTTGTTGTTCTTTCAACATGTCCTTATTTTTCTGTTCTATTACTTCCCTCCTACCTCTGGAATGATATCCGAATGGTCTCCCACCTTCAAGATCCATTTCTACCATGATTCTTTCCTGGATCACCCAAACACTGGGGAGTTCTCTTTCAACTTCATCCAGATTTCTTTTCCCGACCTTATTCTCCACTTTTGTGGTTATTTATTTACTTGTTCACAGTCACCCACTGCACCTTCCAAGAGACTATAAGCTTTTTAGAGACGATATCTAATTCATGTACCTATTTTTTGGAGGTAGATTGTCTATGAGGCCTTCAATACCTTTTGCTCAGTTAAAATAATAAAACTAATCTGCAGGTCCATACTTTTATTTATTTATTTTTTAGTTGTGGGTGGACTTTTATTTTTATTGATTATGTATAGGCAGTGACTGAGAATTGAACCCAGTGCCTCACACATGCTAGGCAAGTGCTCTGCCACTGAGCTGTAATCCCAGCCCCTGCAGATCCATCCTTGAAAGTGAAAGTCTCATAGATAACAGAACTACTGTTTATAAGAGGAGAAAGGGAAAAAGAAGAGGAATAATGACAAGAATAAGAAGAATAAGAAGTCAAGAGAGAGGGGCAGTTGGTTCGGGGTAAGAAATAGAAAGAATTATGTGTCCCAAGAAAAGTACCAATAACTAGGATTATGCTGACAGAGTGAGGGAGTTTTGGAAGCAGTCTCCATTCCAATTCCATTCTCATTATTGGCATAGTATAATGATTAATATCTGCGACAGAAGATCTTCTGGCAAACTATTCTTTTTGAAAATGGAGGAAACACCCTGGAAACAATGAGAGGAAATGACAATATATTGAAAAGACTAGCTGTAAGTCATCACAGGAGCACCACAGATCCTGGCTAAGTCAGGCAGGCTGATGGAATTCTGGAATCTTTCTTGTCACTGTGCAAAGTTGTAACTGTGACAGAAGCAGAGATAAAGCAACCCAGTACATGGAAGAGTTTCAGGTTTGGGGATTTTAAGTGTTGGGTATAGAACATTGTTCTGTAAAAGCTTGCCAACTGATGGATCACAGGCTTATGACAAGACTTCTCAAAGTCAGATTCTTCCAGGATGGGATCCAAGAGTATGGAGAAGCACCTCAGAAAATGCCTATGCCTAGGATTTTTCTAGGCACTTAATGCTGTTGGGATAAGGAAGCTTGGCTTGGATTTATTAATAGCTATATCTCACCCTTCCAGAAGTTATGTCATTCACAGCTTTAAATCATAAGGGAGAATTTGGATTTAATCTAAGAAGGGCTTTGAGCAGCTAAATTAAGTATGATTTAGAAAAGTTCTTTCGAGGTGAAAAATAGCATTTCTACCCTGTCGTCTTCTAGTTAAGACAGCGTTTTATCTATGTAGTTAAAGAAGTCTGATTTCATCATGGATTTGTCTAAAAAGAATAGTATTCAAAACACAGTTTAGAGCATAATATAGAGAATCGACTGCTCCCCTGAACACATTTTGAAAACCTGGAGGTGACCTCTGAGATGCTATGATCTGCTGAATTTTGTGTAAGTTGCTTAACATTCAGAATTTGTGATGATTGGGCCATGTTTGTTACCCTTTCTGCGACTTGGTGTATCTTAGATTTGAACACATGCCAATAACTCAGATAATTTGTTTACTCATCATTTTATAATCAAGTACACCACTATAATTACAACAAAGACCAAGAAAATGACCAAATTATTAATATTGATGTTTTAATTCAAATGCAAGATTAAAAAGTCTAGTTAATTTTAGCCACCCAGTTATAAACTATGAAAATGAACTATTTGAAATAGTGATTTTTTAAAAAAGCCTTCCTTCGTTTGTTTTATTCTTGTCTACAGTCTTCACTTTCTAAGGGGCTTCTAAAATTCCCTTTGAAGAAAACTTCAAGTATTTTTTTATTTGGCTTTTATGAGTGGGCTTTTCATTGAATTCTGGTGCTCTTAAAATTTGCATGTTTGGTTTTTCAAAACTTCTACTAGCATAAAGATCTTACACAGGGCTGGGGATGTGGCTCAAGTGGTAGCGCGCTCACCTGGCATGCGTGGGGCCCGGGTTCGATCCTCAGCACCACATACAACAAAGATGTTGTGTCCGCCGAAAACTAAAAAATAAATATTAAAAATTCTCTCTCTCTCAAAAAAAAAAAAAAAAAAA
>NW_025999968.1:17383465-17388196 GCF_001458135.2 Marmota marmota marmota | reverse complement strand
AAAAAAAAAAAAAAAAAAAAAAAGGATCTTACACAACTGTTATTCCTGAATTTCTTGAATAAAAGTCACAAAACTTTTTTGAATATCCCAGACTCCAAGGGAAACAGTTTCCCGCAGCATGTGAGAACTGCCTGTAATTGCCTTCTGTTGATTTGCTGCTTTTTTGGCAGGACATTACAATCATGCTTTCTGATACCAAGTTCATGTGGGAAATACTCAGGAACTACTCTCTGAACAATTTCAGATTTTTCTGAATTTCCCTCATTATCTTCTGTATTTTCACTGGTTTCAAGGTTACTCATCAAACTTCCTGTTTTTAACCACCGATCCATGCTCCTAGTTGAAAATATAATTTGAAACAGTTCACTTAAAAATTAAATGCAGTATAACTTTAAAACACAAAATTTCTCAAAATTTGGGTTATTTGTTTTATGAGAGAATTTACTGTGTTTAGAGAAAAAAGGTATATATTTGTGAAAAAAGATGTTTGATCTTCTGAGTTGCAGTGATAATTTAATCTATAGGAAATGTGTGTGGGTGCATCCAAAAATTAGTCAAGACCCAGTAATTCATTTTTAAAAATTTTATTTATTTTTATATTGAAACATAAATACCATTAATTCTTAATGAGACAGACTTATTAAAAAATGCCAACTGTGAAGACTCTGTGGACTTGCCCAGAGGTTATGTAACCTGATAGACTAGTGCTATTTTCCCCACTGCCTAGTGAAATTTTCATAAGCTGTTCTCATCTTATGTGTTTTTAGCTTTTCTTATGGTAGGAGTCATGTTTATGCTATTTGGTGTCCACTTTGATTGGGGGAGAGGTGATAATTAAATCAGCCTGGGTCAATCAGATCCTCTTTGATTTTTATTTTTTAATTTGTTTTAATTATTTAAACATGACAGTAGAATGCATTTTGACACACCATACTTAAATGGAGCATAACTTCTCATTCTTCTGGTTGGACATGATATAAAGTTACACAGGTCGTGTTATCATGTATACATATAGGGTAATAATGTCAGATTCATTCGACTATCCTTCCTACATCCATACTCCCTCCCCTCCCTTAACTCCCCTCTGTCTAATTCAAAGTCCTCTATTCTCTGCCCACTCCCCCATTGTCAATTAGCATCTGTATATCTGAGAAAATATCCGGCCTTTGGTTCTTTGGCATTGGCTTATTTTGCTTAGCATAATATACCCCAGTTCCATCCACTCATCAGCAAATACCATAATTTCATTTTTCTTTAAGCCTGCATATATTCTTTTCTATAACTAGGGAATTGGGATAAAAACCTTCTAACTAGTTACATTTTGTGTCAGTTGGAATGCTAATATGTTATTTTGGAAAAGCACTGGCTGATGATATCTATTAAGACCTTCTGAGGTGTGGAAAACAATCTGCTTCTTTGCAAACAAACGAACAAACAAACAAAACACTATGTCAAAATTTTGAGTTCTTGTATTTGTTTTTATACTTTTCTAATTCTTCTCTTAAGCTCTTAGCTGCCATTTCTTGTTTTGGTGTCCATGCAAGAATCAAAAAGTAGTCATGAGTCTCTCCAGTTCTGTCCCTTTGGGGCCCATACTTTCTATACTGTCCTTTCTAAACTTTTTACTTGAAAACATACCATAAAGACATCTGATCATTGAGAATGTACTGATTTCTTGGCAGAAGTACAGCCTTTAAGTTCAGCCTAGATACTGTTGGAATCTTCCAAAAGGAACTTTGACAAAAACTAAGCATAGAGAGTGGGAATGAAAAGGTGGGATGGTGGGAGAGCACAGAAGCCAGTGAATTCTCATGTGGCAGGCTTCTGCTCTGTACCTACCAACAGTCAAGATCCAGTTTGGCTAGAACAGCTTTGGGACAGGGAGGACCTGGTCCCTGGACTAGCTTTAGCCCTCTCTGTATGTATATATTTCAATAAGTTCCAAATTTAAAACAAGACACTAAAAGCACAAGCCATTGAAGGAAAAAAAAAAGATAAATGGGACATCATCAAAATTAAGAGACTTGTGTGTCAAATGACACCATCAAGCAAGTAAAATGACAACTAATGGAATGGGAGAAAATGTTTGAAAATTATTTCTCTGTTAAGAGGTTTATATCCAGAATATAAAAATAACTTTACAACTAATAATAAAAAGGAAATATAATTCAATTAGAAATATGGAAAGGGACTGAGTAGACGTTTCTCTAAAGACACAAATGGTCACTAAATACATGAAAAAGATGCTCAACATCATTAGTCATTAGGGAAATGCAAATCAAAACCACAATGAAATAACCTTCTTATACACTAGGATGGCTAAAATAGAAAGAAAGAAAGAAAGAAAAGAAGAACACCAGACAATAACAAGGGCATGTGTGGTTACGTATGTGAATACTTTTTCCTCACAGCTATTTTTTTTTTTTAACAGTCTGCAGAAACTGAGCCAGATGGTGCATTAGTTGTATTTTGGTTTCATTGTGATAGCATTTTACAGTCTCCTATGGCTTTTACCATAGTATTACCTGCCTTATTTGATCCTTGCAACTATTTAATGTTGGCAAAGTAGTTCATTATTTTCTTGTTGTGGAAGACAAAGCAGCTCAGGCTCAGAGATGTTAAGTGACTTGGCCAAAACAACCTATAAATGGGTAAACTAGGACTTCAGTTCAGGTTTGCTTTACAGGATTCCATGCTACTCCTCAAATAATACTGTCTTACATTTAATTGCAATGTTTAGATGGCCTTAAAAATAGTACATTTATCTGTATCATTTTGTTTTAAACGTCACAACTGTCTTATGAAGTAAATAGGCCAGATAATGGTATATTCATTTTATAGTTGAAGAAGATGACACTCAGAATGACCCAAAAAGCTTAATTTTAAGCTCCAGAGTTCACTTACCTTGGATAAATTATGTAACTTCTGTTTCTAAGCCTTATTATATATAAATTGAACTCAGGACTTTACACATGCTAAGCAGGTGTTCTTCCAGTGAGCTGCATCCTCAGCCCCTTGAAGTTTCCTTTTAAGCTCTGTGACTCTTTCATTTTGTATGCCTCTCCATTTGCAGCATGAGTTTTAGGATGATTTTTCAGTCATGATGAATGAGTTCCTATTGGGTCATCTGTGCTTGCTTATTGAGTCATTCCTGTAACCTTAATACATCCTTGAAAAATCTGGTCAAGGTCAGAGAAGAAGGCTTTAGCTAGTAACCAAATAATATGATGGTTAAATCTTATTTAATTTGGGCTCTAAGTTAAATGACTTGAGTCCCTAGAATGTAATAATTTCACTTAATTGGATGGCAAAATCCTAAGACATCAGCGTTAACCTTTTATGGTAATTAATTTGCCTCGTGGTTTTATAACAAAGGGTTTGTGCTGTTTCAGCCCTTTGTAATCTGGCTATAGAAAAACTGTCCTTAATTTCTACCGCAGCAGGAGGAAACACACCAGAGGAGGTTCATCTTTTACTGTTTATTTCCTGTACTATGCATAATTTATTTTTATTTATTTACAATAATAATACAATAATAGACCTGAAAAGATATGTTTAAAAAACACTTTTTATGTTTTTACATTTTCTTGGTACCTAAAAATGAAATAGTGAACTAGGTAGTTTCAAAATGCTTCTAGCTCAAGTATTCTGTGACCTTTCCTTCACTGAAAATGCAAGGTAAATTTCAGCTCTTTCCAGGATATTGGTTAAGGAGAATTGGTGGGTGTGAATGTTGCCTAACAGTTTTTGAGCTGTCAGCATAATCTTTTGATAACAATCAATTAAGTTTCAGATTCTGTCAGTTTTTCCCCTACAACCTAAGAATCAGTGATCTTATGGAAAGGGAAAATTACCCTTTTCCTTTTCAGCAGTTACAATACTTAAAAAATATCTGCATCTCTTCCTCTTCCTCCCTCCCCTCCTTTCTCTCTCTTTCTCTACCCTACATGCTGATAGTACACTCTGCTCATTGACTATGTGGGAAATGATCATCTTTTAATTTTCTTAAGAACTGTAAAAGTTCCCTCAAAGAAAAGGACTCTCAGTGGTTAGCTGAGTTAAATATAGAAATCAAATTGTATGGGAAAATCTTGAATCCTTTCCATACAACTCCCTAGAGATGTTCTTATGGAAAAAGAAACAGGAGACATAGCTTCAGGAAAGTTTAACTTTGGCTTAATTTATGCCAGCTGCCCTTCAATGTCTCTATAAGAGCCACTAAGATTCAAGAGTAGTAGTGGTTCCTCACCTGATGATACTTCAGAGATGAAGTTCATCAGAAGAGACAAAAGTGCCATGTTTTCTTTGAAAATTATTAAAAAAGTAGTCACATGTATGATACTAATACAGTCTTGTAGGGCAGGAAACTAATTCTTAAAGAGGCAATGACTGGAGGAGAAGGAAGATGGCGGCGAGGGGAGTGCATTGCCCCCGTGTGCTGCTTCACTGTGTGGGAGTATGACAAGTCAGGACGGCTAAAGGCTATCTTGTTAGGAATTTCCAGCAATAGTGGGGTGCTCCGGAACCTGGAGGAAGGATTTCCATCGCACGAGGATCGGCTACGGGGACTCAAACACGAGAGGTTTGTCGCACGGAGGGTAACACTGCTTATTCAGCAAATTGCCCCGCGGCTAGAGTTTGCAGCGCGCGCTGGGATAGAGACTCAGGGTTACAGCGCTGCAGTTTCTGCCAGCCGCGCAAGCACCGTACTCAGGGCTGAATTCTGGGTTC
>NW_025999968.1:17369856-17379226 GCF_001458135.2 Marmota marmota marmota | reverse complement strand
GAGAAGAAGATTAACATTTAACAGGGATGAGAGGTGGGAGGGAAAGGGAGAGAGAAGGGAAATTGTATGGTAATAGAAGGAGACCCTCAGGGTTATACAGTGGAGGAGGTAGAGAGAGAGGAGGGGAGGGGAGGGGAGGAGTGGAGAGGGGGGAGGGTGGAGGATGGGAAAGGCAGCAGAGCACAACAGACACTAGGATGGCAATTTGTAAATCAATGGATGTGTAACTGATGTGATTCTGCAATCTGTGTATGGGGTGAAGGTGGGAGTTCATAACCCACTTGAATCAAAGTGTCGAATATGATATGTCAAGAAATTTGTAATGTTTTGAATAACCCACAATAAAAAATTAAAAAAAAAAAAAAGAGGCAATGACTGTTTCTGAGATGTGTTCACAGATAAGGAGCACATTGGTAAGATAAATAAAACTTATTTCATCAAATCATATTATGAAAACTTTATTTCAGTGCACACACCTCATTTATCTTATGAAATGTATAAATTTTGAAGAAAAATTTAAAACTTAAAATAAGAAAGTAAATTTAAATATGTAAAGGATTATATATACATTTTAAATCTTTTAGCAGGATTGTGAGCCAAAAATTTTGAAACCATGATACAAGAATATATTGAACCAGGACAGTTGGGGCTGACCATTTATTTGCAGTATTATCGGGCCTCTAGAAGTTTTATAATGGAAGCTTCCAAAAGATAATTCTCTTCATAGAAAATCTTCCATATAACATATTTCACTGCAGACAGTTCTTGATCATCTTTCTTGAATATAATTCTTTAAATTCATAATGTATTAAAATATGCTGTTATCATTGCCATTTGATATTTACTGATTACTTGAACATATGACTACATAAGCTATTCTGCTAAGCATGTTCCATGTATAATCCTGTATTAATAGCACCATAATCTTTTTTTTTATGGTACTGGGGATTGAACCCAGGGGCACTTAACACTGAGCCACATGTCCAGCCCCTTTTGTATTTTACTTAGAAACAAGATCTCACTGAGTTGCTTAGGGCCTTGCTAAGTTGCTGAGCTAACTTTAAACTTGAGATTCTCCTGCCTCAACCTCTCAATGCGCTGGGATTACAGGCATGGGCCACTGTGCCGGGCAGAACCATAATCTTAATGAGGCTGCTACTATTACTAATTGTGAATGAGAAAATCAGGCTCAGTAAAATTAATTAACTTGTTCTAAGAATGCACATAGTAAAACAGTGGTAGTGAGAGGATTATTTCCCTCAGACAGTTTGATTTAAGGGCTACTATTTTTAACTACTTTTCCTCATTGCACCTTTGTAATATTCCTGCCTAACTCCTAATTGACAGTATTTCTATTTGCACATTATTTTTCTGAGGATGAGAAGAATCAGAAGGATATAGAACCAAAAGAATGTAGAATTGCTATTTTAGTGTCTGGATGTAAGGCTGAGTTCTCAAATGACTTTGAGAATCATGGTTACTACACTAACTTGAGCTCATTCAAGCACTTTGGGGCATCTAATACTGGGAGGCTTTGTTGGTTTCACATCAGTTCACACAAATGCACTTTCCATGGGACAAATATGTAGACTATTTTGTGTAAGTAATAATTTCACACTGGGCCCAGGTAGTAGTATTTTTACTTAATAATATTTATAAACTATTCAGTGTTAGTTGGTACTTTATTTTATTTATTTATTTATTTTGGGGTACGGGGATTGAACTCAGGGGCATTTGATCATAGAGTCATATCCCCAGCCCTATTTAGTATTTTATTTAGAAACAGGATCTCACTGAGTTGCTTAGCACCTTGCTTTTGCTGAGGCTGGTTTTGAATTCACAATCCTCCTGTCTCAGCCTCCTGAGCTGCTGGGATTATAGGTATGCACCACCATGCCTGTTAGTCCTTTATGTTAATAGGTCTTTTTAAAAAAAATAGTTTTGAGTTGTCACTGAATGTTATTTTATTTATTTTTATGTGGTGCTGAGGATGGAACTCAGTGCCTCATGCATGCTAGGTGAGCACTCTACCACTGAGCCACAACTCTAGCCCTATGTTAATGTTAAAATGTCATATTGCCATTAAAGAAAATTTAGTGTGTGCCAGGCACAGCTAGTACCTGTTAAATCTTGATGCAAATTTCTACTGTCGTCTCTTTCTCAGGGATTATCCTAAAATAATTAAGGAAGAGTTTTAATTCTCAAATCACTTCTTCATGCCACTAATCCAGAATTCTTCTGACATATGTCCTTCCTTTTTGACAGTGGTGTATTCTAAGAAATCAATCTTTTTTTAGTTAGCCTAATTGCAATATAAGTGGGAAAGCAAGTGCACTGAAAATAAAATTTAGGAGAAATTAGAATTCTTGCAAGTTCTTCCTAAGTCTTAGGATGACTAGAGATTTTCCATATAATGATACTTGACAGAAAACAGAGCCCATTCATTCAATTAACATCTTGGGTGCCTAGTATACCTAAGCCAATATGAAAATTTAAAAAAGTGGGGGGACATTGCTCCTTCAAGGGAAGGAAACATAAATATAAAATAAATAGAGTAAGAAAAAGGAAACATTAGTGGTTCTAATATAGTATTATGAGTTCAGATTATAAAGGAGTTAATCCATTTTTACTGGGGAGTTAATCCATTTCTGCCAGAGCAGGCATCTGGAAAACATGATATTAAAATGTTAGTGGAGGAAGGCTCAGTTTATTTGAGGACACAACCTTGGTCAACTCAGCATTTTAAGCCAGCTAACTGGTTTTAAAAAGCTCCTGACTATCTGATGCAATTGCTAAATCTTCTTGGCCCAACCTGAGTCAGTTGGAGGTTAGCTGATTTTGTCAAAGAACGAGGGTCAGTTAACATTTGCGTGGCTCCACACTCTCATTTCATTTCTTTCATAAACCACAAGATCAAATGACCTTTTCAGTAACTTAAATTTTCAAAGTTTGCTCAGAGTATTTTCGCTGGTTCCTTGTAACTCTGTATGAGAGAAATTGTTACCGCTGTTGGCTGGTGACGAGTCCTTGCTTCCCCAATGTTGAAGAATAACACCAGAAAAGCACACGCCGAGGCAAGGTCAGAGTAGAAATTAGAAGTTTATTAAAGGACAGCAGAAAAGACTTCTACCGGAGGAAGAAGGGGACCCAAGAGGTGGAATCCGTGGAAGTGCGGTTCTCTCTCCATTTTATAGTTTCTTTCAGTGATGGAATGTAGGTGGGAAGGCCCGAGGGGTGGGACACAGGTGGGCCAAAGAAGTAGTCTGAGCAGGAAGGACTTCATGAACACTTCTTTGGGATGGGCTATCTCCAAATCTGCTGGGGCTGTTCATTAACATTCCTTTGGGATGGACTTTGGGCCTAGGGCTTTTCTTGGGACTTCATTAACATTCCATGAGTTGTCCTGCATTTCCCGGAATCATTCTCAGCATGGCCTCCATTTTAGATTTCACTCGATATTAGACCCGATTTACCTAACTACACTGACTACCTAACTTTAAATCTGGCTTCAAAATCATGAGAAAATTTAAGAAAGGCTTAATTGTGTCCACTTATGTTGATGAGTCATCTGTTCCAAGTCCTGGACTCCCCACTTCTTCCTGCTTCGTGGGTGCTGATTGTTTCTACTCTGCTTTTTAAATAGTTTTGTCTGAGCTGTGCTGAAGTAAAGGATCCAGTGGTTGGTGAAACACATCACAGGTAAATGAAATTGTCAGCTGAGGTGAGAACCTAAGGAGATGGATGTAGATATGTAACATATATTCCTTTAAATTTGTACCTGGACTTATTTCAAGATAGGTATTTAATATTCTAAGTTGGAAACAATTCTGAGTTGATGTTGTATCGAGATTGCTCACTCCAGAGCAGAGGAATCAAAAATAGTATGTACCACAAAATTATAATATTGGGAGAATTTTCTCAAAATGTCATTTCTGGGTTTCTTATACATGTCTTGGGATCTGTCTGTACCCAAAGTAGCCTGATAAACTTGGTCAGTTTGGTGGATTTGCCAATTATGTGGCTTTATGCCTATAAATAGAAACTCCTACTTTACCAGTGGATCCAGTTTAGAAGTTGTGATTTGTCAACTGAAGGAGCATATAAAAAAAAATAAACAGCCAGTGAAAAGATTTGAAGATGGCTAAGTAGAAATGTCTAGCAATCACCTGCTCCTCCACAAAGAAGAACAGGTATATTGTTGCATTTTGAAGTGAGTGACCATAGAGAACAATGGAAGTCAAAAGTAGAGAAATGGATACTGAGAAATCCAGAGACCTGGGATAGCAACATAGCAAGAGAAATAAAATATCTCATTACGTGTCACTCTTGCTCCATATATGAGGGAGGGGAGTCTCCTCTCTGTGTGGGTAAAGGTGAAAGAGTTGCAGCAAGCCTTATGGATGTGAACATGGCAATCCTAGCTATAGGAATGTTTCATAGCCCTTGCTGGCCTTTGGCCTAAATAGATAAAAGGACTGACACCTGCATTGCAGTCTGGCTTTGGAAAGGAATTCACCTATCTCCCAGTGAACCCTCAGGCTACTACAGCCAGAAGTCACCTTAGGGGGAGACTAATTGTCTGAATTTGGAATGCTTTAAGGGCCAGAAGCCCCTTCACATTCCCCTCTGAGACCCCACAGACATTGCACTGAGCTGGTTGAGTGGGTGGCTGCCTCATGAGTCAGGCTTGGCTTGGAAGAGTGATAGACACAACCCCCCTGAGAATGCTACTTAGTGAAAAATTACTGTTGCAATGTGGAGGAGGGTAGAGAGTGTTGTACATGAAATGAGGAGCTATTGAATTTGGAAGCCTGCCCCTGAGACCAGGGATGTGGCCAGTCACGAGGTTTCATGTGGATTCCAGGGCTGAGGGTAGTTGCCCGCATAGTTCCTGCCTCCCCCTTTCCAGCTCTGTGTATGAGTGTCTGTTGCTAACAAGGCAAAGAAAGAATTCTTGAGTTTCCATGGCTCTCCCACCCACAGAGGTGTCTTGAGGCAGTTTTGAGCAATGCCACCTCACCTAACTGGAGCCCCACCCCTGAGGTGCACAGCCTAAGTAGTTTCCAAAAGAAACAGCCCAGGGAAGGCCGTGTCCCATTTCCCTCTTCCGTACAAGCACTTTAGCTGCGAGGACTTTTACCCTGTTGCAGCCATGACTCACTCCTGCTCAATCCCTGATGGGCATGAGAACTGAAAGAATAGGGTGGAGAAAAGCCCCTGGGTGCTATCCTGTCCCCAGGTGTGCCTGTGTAGGAGGGGCCTGAGGTCCCACTCCTGGGTAGGCACACCCATAGTGGCAGCAGAGAGGAATAACAACTTTTCTTGCCTCCACACCTATGCAAAATCCCTGCATTGACCACCCCCACACCTTGTCTGATCATGCTCTGCTCACAAGACTGGGTGTGAGTGCCACAGTGGGGTTTGTGATTCTTGCTTCCATCTTGAACGTGAACCAATACTGGGATCTAATTAGAAACCTAATACTTCAGGCCCCTCACCACTCCTGGATCAGTCGGAGACCCATTCAAGTAGCAAATTCATCTCTGTGCCTGAGGAAATGCCCAACACTCAGTAGGTGCCACCACTCCCATTGTAGGAGTAACCACATAGGGTGCACAATCTGCTATCTACACCACACTTTCCTGAACTGCTGGAGTGTCCCCATTCTTGGGCAACCTGCAGAGGCAGTGGATCTCTCAAACTCTGATAAGGTGTTTGCTGTTCCCAAACTCACCAATCACAGCCAAAGAAACTATAGGGAGATAACACCATGAAACCCAGTTGGGAATAAACAAACTGATATACCATGACACTTTTTTGGGAGAAAACTGTTTACGAATAAGACCATCCCATAAAAGTGGTAGAAGTATCCTTTTTACCAGATGTGAAAATATCAACATAGGAACACAAGAAATGTGAAAAACAAAGTAACATGACACCTGAAGTTTATACCTCTTTAGTAACTATTTAAAAGTAGATGAAATGCCCAATACAGTATTTTTTTTTTTTTTGAGAGAGAGAGACAATTTTTTTTTTTTTTTTTGGTAGATGGACACAACACAATGCCTTTATTTTTATGTGGTGCTGAGAATCAAACCCAGGTCACGCCCGTGCTAGGGGAGCACTCTAGCGCTGAGCCACAATCCCAGCCCAAAATACAGTAATTTTTAACAAGCTCAATGAGATCTCAGAGAATATAAACACTTAATTGAAAGTAGGAAGACAACGCAGAATATGAATGAGAAATTCAGCAAAGAGATAGACATTTTGACAAGAATAATCAGAAATATTGGAAATGAACAACATAAAAAAGTTCAGTGAAAGCCTCTGCAGAGTAGATCAAGTGGAAGAAAGAATATCAGAGCTTGAAGACAGATCTTTTGAAATATCACATTTAGACAGAAATAAAGGAAAAAAGTAATAAAAGGAAAGAACAAACAGAGCATACTAGATCTTTGAGGCTCTGTGAAAAGATCAAACACCTCTGTCATTGGCATACCTGAAGAGGAAGAAATAAAAGTTATGAACATGGAAAACTTGTTCAATGAAATAATAGCAGAAAACTTTCCTAACCTTGAGAAACACATAGGCATCCAGGTACAGGATACCTGTAGAATCACAAATAACATGACCTAGCAAAGAGCCACACCATGACATTAGAGTCAAACTGTTGAAAGCACAGGACAAACAAACAATTTTAAAATCTGTAAGAGAAAATTGCTAACTCATACTAAAGGGTGACCTCATTAGACTAATAAAAAATTTCTTAGAAGAAATCCAAAAGACCAGGAGGTTACAGATGATGTATTTTTAGTGTTAAAAGAAAATAAATGCCAATCAAGATTACTTTAAATATATCCTTTAAAATCTAAGAAAAAATAATCATTTTCTAAGATAAAAAAACCTAAAGGATTTCATGATCACCAGACCAGCCTTCTAAAAGATGCTTAAAGGAGTCCTACACCCAAAAGTGGAAGAAAGATAACTACCATCATGATAGCATGCAAAGGTATAAATCTCACTAGAAAAGTAGCTAGACAAATGAGAACAATAAAAAGAATCAAACATTATCAATACAATAAACCATCAAACCACAAAGATGAATAGAGAGGAAAATGAATAAAGGATACTCAAAACAACTAGAAGAAAAACAACAAAATAATAGGTTCAAATCCATAAATAACTCTGAATGTTAATGATCTTAATTCTGTGATTAAAAATACAGATTAATTGGATGGATTAAAAACAAAGACTTTATAATATATTTCCCACAAGAAACTCATCTATCAAATAAGGGCACACACAGACTGAAAGTAAATGAATGGGAAAAGATAGTCTAAGCAAATGGAATCTGAAAACAAGCAGGAGTAGTATACCTGTATCTGGGGTGGGATGGGGACAGACTTCTAAAAAGAGCAAGAAGAGACATAGAAAGTAACTACATGATGATTAAGGGATCAATCCATAAGGGAGATATAATAGTTCTAATGCACCTAATAGTGGAAAACTCAATTTTATAGAACAAATGGTATTAGATCTAATGGGAGAAATAGGCTGCAATAGTTGCAGATTTCAGTGGATAGACTATCTAAATAGAAAATCCATAAATATCAGTTAAACTGTGTTTAGATCAAATGAACTTAGACATTTATAGAACATTCCACCCAACAGATGTTTCTGTTCATCAGTACCTGTAATTTTCTCTAGAGTAGACCATATATTAGGTCACTAAACAAGTCTTAACAAATTTGAAAAAATTGAAATAATATCCTGTATCTTTTACAATCACAATGGAATTATAATAGAAACGAATAGTAAGAGAAACTTGAGAAATTATAGAAAGATGGAGACTGAGCAGCACACTTTTGAACCAATAGTGGGTCATTGAGTAAGTCAGAAGGAAAATTTAAAAATTCTTTGAAAGAAATGAAAATGGAAATACAACTGTTTGGATAACTGTGGGGTATAGCAGAACCAGTACTAAGATTGAAGTTTATAGCAATGAGTATCTACATTTAAAAAAAAAAGAGAAAGATTAAAATTAAACAAGGTACTAAGGTACATCATTAGAAAAACAAGAACAAACTATACCTCCAATTAGTAGAAGGAATGTAGTAAAGATAAAAGTAGAAATAAATGAAATAGAGTCTAAATTAACAATACAAGTAGTCAATGAAACAAAGAGTTGATTCTTTGAAAAGCTAACCAAGATCACTAAACCATTAGTTAAACCAAACAAAACAGAAGACACAAATAAATAAAATAAGATAGATGAAATAGGAGACATTACAACTGAAATTCAAAGTTTTATTAGGGATCTTTTGAAAAATTATATGCTAACAAATTGGGAAAAACCGCTGAGTATTGGCATAAAAAACAGAAAAAAAAAGACCAATAGAACAGAATAGAGAATCCCTGCATCTACAGCTGAGCCTTAACAAGAGTGCTAAAAACACATTGGAGAAAGGACAGCGTCTTTAACAAATGTTGCCAGGAAAACTGGATATCCACATGCATAAGATTGAAGCTTGATGCCTGTCTCTTACCTTGTACAGAAAACAACTCAAAATGGACCAAAGACCTTAATGTAAGACCTGAAACTTCTAGAGGAAAGCATAGAGGAAACACTTCAAGATCCTAGTATAGGCAATGGTTTTCTGGATAGGATTCCAAAAGCACAGGAAACAAAAGCAAGAATTGACAAATGGGATTATATCAAACCAAAAAGCTTCTGCACAGCAAAGGAAATAATCAAAGAGTGAAAAGACAACCTACAGAATAGGCAAAAACATTTGCCAGTTACTCATCTGACTCAACTCAAAAAATTCAACAAATACCCCTTCTTAAATAATTCAATTAGAAGTGAGAAAATGATCTGAATAGACATTTCTTAAAAGAAGAAATACAAATGACTTGTAAATATGTAAAAATGCTCAATATCATTAGCCATCAGGGAAATAAAGATCAAAACTATAATGAGATACCATCTCACCCCAGTTAGAATGGCTTTTATCAAAAGACAAAAAAATAACAGTGGTGAGGTTATGGAGAAAAAAAAAAGAACTCTTATACACAGTTAGTGGAAATATAATGAGTACAGCTACAATAGAAAATTATAGAGTTTCCTGAAAAAGAAAAAGACAGACTACCATATGATTTAGCTAACCCCACTCCTGGATATATATTTAAAGGGAATGAAGTCAGCATACAAAAAACATTTACAGGCCTCGGGTTGTGGCTCAGTAGTAGAGTGCTTGCCTAGCATGCATGAGGCGTTAGGTTTGATCCTCAGCACCATATAAAAATAAAATAAAGATAAAATAAAATAAAGATATTGTGTCTACCTAAAATATATATATATATATATATA
>NW_025999968.1:17284469-17369840 GCF_001458135.2 Marmota marmota marmota | reverse complement strand
GATGTGTATAAGAGACAGATATATATATATATATATATATATATATATATATATCATAATCACATTTGTTTATTTAAAATATTTTAAAATTTTATACATTTATTTACTTATTTATTGCTTGTGCTGGAAATTTAGGGTTACCCTTCCTTACTTAATTTGTTTTTGGTACTGCGGATGGAACCCAGGGGCACTTAACAACTGAGCTACATCCCCAGCACTTTTTTATGTTTTATATTGAGACAGGGTCTTGCTAAGTTGCCAGGGTTGGCCTTGAATTTGTGATCCTTTTGCCTTAGCCTCCCAAATGGCTGGGATTACAAGCGTGTGTCACCATGCCTGGCTTGCACACCCTCAGTTATTGCAGCTCTATTTACAATGGCCAAGATAGGGAGTCAGCCTAGGTGCCCTCAATAGATGAATGGATAAAGAAAGCATGGTATATATACACAATGGAATATTATTCAGCCATAAAGAATAATGAAATTATGTCATTTGCAAGAAAATGGATGGAATTAGAGCATATCATGTTACAGGAAGTAAGCCAGACACATAAAGACAAGTATGTGGAAAAAAAGATGACTTGAAAGCAGAAAGTAGAAGGATTACTAGTGATTGGGACTGGTGTAAAGGGTAGGGTAAGGGGGAGAGGGGAGGGAAGTGCCAGGTGGATGGACTCAATCAATGAACGATGTATGAATGTATGGAAATATCACCATGAATACAATCAACTTTAGAATGAATATGCTAATAATTTTAATAAAAGATTTTAAAAAAGAAATTTAAGAGTAATTTTTGTATAGTAATTGCAAGTAATTTTCTAGTAATTATTGTATATCCTCTGTTGTGCTTAGCAGTGAAAGAATTGATATTCAATATAGTTATTCAGTAAATACTTCAATGAGTATATTTATTTATTTAATGGTCAATATATGATACTTGGCTTATTGAATAAGTGAGTCAATTATATATGTGTATACATATTCCTTTATTACATTAATTAATTGGAAATTTATGGTTTACATCTGAAGCACATGGTTACCTACCTGTCTTCTGGTCCCGCCCTAAATGATCCTGCCACTCAAACTCCCCCCATGACCTGGCCCTGCCCCAAGCCAGCCAAAAGGGCCCACCAAAAGTAGCTAACTCCTCCCATGGCCTGGCTCTCCTGAGGCTGTATATAAAGCCCAGAACCTCGTGGCCAGTAGCCACCTCCCCTGCCCTCCCGAAAAGGAGCCACATCGTTTGTCCGATTGACCTCACCACTGAATAAAGGGAAGCTACTGATAGGAGACCAGCTCCCCACCTCGGTCCTTTGTGCGTTCATGTGCTTACAATATCAAGACCATAATTACAGTAAAATGATCCTACGTTTTGAAGCTCATGTTAGAATACTTCATCACTTAGGTGAATTACAAGTTTCCAAATTCACACATCTGTTACATTCTGTAGCATCTCAGTATAACTGCTGGCTGTGAAGTTTAAGCCCTGCTCCTAAAAGACTAATGCTTTAAGTGTCACATGTAATCAAATATTGCCTAGTTCCAACAACCTTCTAAACATTTATAGGAAACTGCAGGTGTGATTTTATTAACAAATGGTTAATATTAATGAATTTTCCTTTAGAAATATAAATGCATAGATCTGGCTCCCAGCCAATTTTTTTTCCTTGTGGTGATGGGGATTGAACCCAGGGCCTTGTGCATGTGAAGCAAACATTCTACCAACTGAGCTATACCCTCAGCCCCCAGCCAATTTTTTATTTCATTCCAGTAAAGAACATTGGTCTTTAAACCAAATGAGAGAATCTGTATAAGGTCATTTGTTTCAACACCTTATAACCCAAAGCTACTTACTATAGTGGTATTTAATAATTTAAAAATCTTTCTGAAACAGTTCTAAACTTTTTAAAAGGAAGAATAATAAACTTCTTGAGAGAGTATTTAATAGTAAATTTCTTGTGAGCATGAACAAAGTTGTCTTGCTCACCCTGAGCAAGGCTTTGATAAGATTTATGGTGACCTGACTATTCATTAAATTGAATTAAATAATTGAATAAAATTAAGCATAAAATATGTATTCTTTATTATTTATATGAGTTCCATTAAATCAGGTTGGTTTTCTTGTCTTTTTTTTTTTTGTATTGTGAACTTCTTTAATGGTGTGTTCAAATCTATGCCTTCCTCAGATCATGCTTTTAAATATATAAAATAAAATGCATAAAATTAGGAGGTATCAAGTTCATGAATGCCTTGAATTCTGATCCTGGGTCTCTTAGTCTATGGATTGAGATTATGAATTCCTGGACTTGAGGCATGGGAACCTAATAAAATGTATAAGTCATAATTGATAAAAAATGTGATTACTCTGTGTATAAAACCAAGAAAAATCCCATTTGTGTTACTTGTGATAAAATCATTTAGTTTTCTAAAAAGTATCAACAATATTGTTTGTAACTTTATTCTGTGAAATATACCTTTTCTCATTTATGTAAACAAGAGTATGACTAATAAGTGAAGGATATTTATCTCCTTGAAGACACATTCAATCTTTTCATGTGTAACATACAACAGAAAACATGAAGATATATGTATAACTACTGAAAAAAAAAGAAGAATGAGCAACCAATTTACCATGTGTTATTTTAGCTCTTTCTTCCATTTCACCTGAGATTTTACTAAGAAGCCATTACAAGAATGGGGCAGGGGCCAGAGGACAGAGCAGATGGAAAAAAAGACAAACCTTTGATTGAAGACAAAGCTTCTCTTCACTGTGCAATCCCAGAAATCTTGGTGTTAGCTTCCATTCCTCATCTCTCATTCTTTATTCCAGACAATAGAACCAGTCAGGCTTGCAGGCTGTATCTCAGACTCTGCAACCTACTGTGACAAATATGTCAGCAGATAATGTGGCTTCTCTCTTCTTTCCTGAAGCACTATTGCTTTATTATTAGAACTTGGAAATTAACCAGAAGGAAATTCTCCAAAGAATTAATGCACTTAAATGGGATGTTTTAAAACTCGCTCTCTCTTTTTTTATATTTAGCAGTGGGAATGCTGTAAGGATTTCTGGATAATTAGCTTTGAGGAAAACCATTCCTCCTTTAAAGTTTCAACTGAAAGAATTTACATGAAGCGCAGTGTGTACAGGGTATAGTTCTAAAGGTGTCATGAGCATTAACTCATTTAATCCTTATTAAACACATTAGTTAGATATTATCATCATCACCATTTTCCAGCTTAGAAAACTAAAGCACAGAGAGTAAGGAGGTTGTTCAGGGTCCCAGAGGTTGTAGGTGGAATAGCCGGTATATTTTTCTAGGCAGCTGCCTGTAGGACTCTGCCACCCAGTCTCTAGCAGCCCCATTGACACCCAAAGACATGACATAACTTGCCAAGATTGTGTGCTTAATAAGTTTTAGAAATGGGAATTGACAACATGTCCCTTGGGTTTCTTTCCAATGGTTTTGTTTTTATCTCAAGTTGAGTTCTAGGTAAAAGTTAAAGAAAGTAGAATCATTTAGTTCACAGAACAGCTAAAGGCAGTTTGGTTTTTAGCCATTATGATGGACAAGTGCATGAAACCTGAAAAATATGACTTTACTATTTCCAAATATTATACAAGCACACGATCAGCATGATTTTCCTGGATGAACTTCTTGATTTGGGTCTTTGATCCATCCACATCTGATAAACCTTCATTCCTCTGTTCTCCTGCCCTGACCCCCCAAAATGGTCCTGGGTCAGGGCTGAGACCTTGGCCACCAAAGCAAACAATTAAATGCACTTGGGGTTCCTGCCTCACTGTTTCACAGTCTATTGCTAGTGGGGCAGCTCTGAAGATGGTCTGGAGAAGTCCAGTGTTGAGGTGCCATTTTGTGGGATCTCAAAATGAATCTTATGGTTGTGGTTGCAAAGGGGAGTAGGCTTGCACTGTACAAGTCACCTGGAGAGAAACTGACCCATGTTTTCTCAAAATTACGTGACACGTTGGCCTCCTGATAAATCTGAAAATGACATAATATGTCATAACATTGACAGTAAGCAGGATACCCTGTTGGAGTCCTGATTTTGATGGAGCATTCTTTTGTCTTTTGAATTTTAAAGGATTAAGTGAATTAGGATATATTAAACCTTTAGTAATATTGGGGATATAACAGGTACTCAGTATTTGTTTCTCTGCTTGTTTTCCATTCCCTTCCCTGTGCGTGTAAAAGATGATCCTTTCAACCAAGAAGTAGAGTGGTGGATCAATAAATTAATAAATTTTAGATACCTACTGTGTGCCTGGCATTCATGAACTGAATGTGGGAAAGCAGAGTTGTTGGATAATGACCAAGACTTTAAGGGATACACTAAAAAATATAAACAAAAATGAATACTCTAACCTTTTTAAGTGTACAATTTAGTGGCATAAAATATATTTATGATGTTGCACAATCATCACCACTATTTCCAGAATTTTTTATTATCCCATATGGAAACTTTGTATTTATTAAATAATAACTCATCATTCCTCCCCTCCCAGCCCTTGGCAAATCATTCTGTCTCCAGGAATTCAATAAAATTCTAGGTACCTTCTATAAATGGATTCATAATATCTGTCTTTTTTTTGCCTGACTTATTTTAGTTGGCACAGTGTTTTCAAGCTTCATCTGTATTATAGCATGTATTAAAACCCCTTCTGTTTTAAGGTTAATATTCTGTTATATGTATCTGCTACATTTGTTTACACAATCATATGTTGATGGACACTTGGATTGTTTCTACCTTTTGGCTATTGTAAAAAATGCTGCTTTGAATATGGGAATACAAGTATCTGAGTAGCTGTTTTCAGTTTTTTCAGAACCTGAAAGAAGAATTCCTGGATCATAAGGTAATTCTGTTTTTAACTTTTGAGAAGATGACAAAACATTCCCTACAGTTTGTTATTTTACATTCCACCAGCAATGCAGAGTTCCAATTCATTACATCCTCATCAATAACTTCTTCTTTTTTTTAATAATAGCTATCCTAATGGGTATGAAGCGGTATCTCATTGTGATTTTGATTTGCAGTTCCCTAATGACTAATGATGTTGACATCTTTTCATGGCTAATTAGCTGTTCCTGTATTTCTTGAAGAAATATCTATCAGGTCCTTTGTCCTCTTCAGTTTTTTTTTTTTTTTTGGGATGGGGTCTCTCATTGTTGTCCAAATTGGTCTCAAACTCATGTGTTCCAGTGAACCTCGGGTTTCAGAATAGCCAGCACTGCAGGCGTGCATCTCTCTATCTGACTTCTTTGTTCATGTCTTGAATTGGATTGTTTGTATTTTCATTTCAAGTTGTAAGAGGTCTTTATAAAATCTGGATATAAATCTGATATATAACTTGCACATATTTCCTCTCAGTCTCATGCTATTCATGGTATCCTTTGATGCAGCAAATTAAAAAAAATTATTTGTTCTTTTTTATAGTTATACATGACAGGAGAATGTATTTTGACATATCATATATTCATGGCGTATAAATTCCCATTTTTGTGTTTGTACATGATGTGGAGTTTCATTGGTCATGTATTCATATATGAACATATAGGAAAGTTATGTTTGCTTCATTCTACTGTCTTTTCCATTCCCATCCCCCTCCCTTTGCCCCACTACATCCTGTCCAACCTGGTGAACTCTGCCCCACCTATTGTGAGTCAGCATCCACAAGTCAGAGAGAACACTCAGCCTTTGGTTTTTTGAGAACGGCTTATTTCACTTAGCATGATAGTCTCTAGATCCATCAGTTCACCAGCAAATGCCATAATTTGATTCTTCTTTAAGGCTAAGTAATATTCCATTTTCTTTATCCATTCATCTTTTGAGGGGCACTTAGGTTGGTTCCATAGCTTAACTATTGTGAATTGGGCTCCTATAAACATTGATGTGGTTGTATCACTGTAGTATGTTTATTTTAAGTCCTTCGAGAATATGCCAAGAAGTGGGATAACTGAATCAAATGGTGGTTCCATTCAAAGTTTACTGAGGAATCTCCATACTGCTTTCCAGAGTGGTTGCACCAATTTGCATTCCCACCAGCAATATATGAGTGCACATTTTCCCCCACATCCTCGTTAACATTTACTGTTACTTGTATTCTTGATAATTGCCATTCTGAGTGGAGTGAGATGAAATCTCAGTGTAGTTTTAATTTGAATTTCTCTAATTGCTAATTATGTTGAACATTTTTTTCATATATTTTTCATATATATCTCATATATTTGTTGACCTATGCTATTTATTCTTCTGTGAAGTGTCTGTTCTGTTCCTTTACCCATTTATTGATTGGGTTATTTGTTTTTTTGGTGTTATTTTTTGATTTCTTTATATATCCTGGAGATTAATGCTTTATCTAGGTGCATGTGATAAAGTTTTTCTCCCATTATGTAGGCTCTCTCTTCCTATTCTTATTGTTTTCTTTGCTGTGAAAAAGCTTTTTAGTTTGATATTATTCCATTTATTGATTCTTGATTTTATTTCTTGCACTTTAGGAGTCTTGTTGAGGATTTGGTTCTTAAGCTGACACAATGTAGATTTGGTTCTACTTTTTCTTCTATTAGGCACAGGATTTATATTCTAGTGTTCAAGTTCTTGATCCATTTTGAGTTGAGTTTTGTGCAGGGTGAGAGGGTTTAATTTCATTTTGCTACATATGAATTTCCAGTTTTCCCAGCACCATTTGTTGAAGAGCCTATCTTTTCTCCAATATATGTTTATGGCACCTTTGCTAGTATGAGTTAATGTATTTATGTGGGTTTATCTCTGTGTCTTCTATTTTGTACCATTAGTCTTCATGTATCTGTTGGTGCCAATACCATGCTGTTTTTGTTACTATAGCTCTGTAGTATAATTTAAGATCTGGTATTTTTTTTAATTGCTTTTATTTTTTAAATACATGACAGCAGAATGCATCACAATTCTTATTACACATATAGAACACAATTTTTCATATCTCTGTTTGTATATAAAGTATGTTCACACCAATTCATATCTTCATACATGTATTTTGGATAATGATGCCCATCACATTTCACCATTATTCCTTTTGCTAACTCCCTGCCCCAAGATCTGGTATTGTGGTGCCTCCTACTTTACTTTTCTAACTGAAGATTGCTTTGGCTATTCTGGGCCTCTTATTTTTCCAAATGATTTTTAATGACTGCTTTATCTCTTTCTATGAAGAATGTCATCAGAATCTTAATAGAAATTGATGTATGAAATATTGATAATTTGAAACAATTTTTAAAAATTATATATTTTTAGTTGTAGTTGGACACAATACGTTTATTTATTTATGTTTATGTGGTGCTGAGGATTGAACCCAGTACCTTGCACATGTTGGCAAGTGCACTACTGCTGAGCCACAAGCCCAGTCCCAATTTTTAAAATTTTGATGAAGTCCAATTTATTTATTTTTTCTTTTATTGCCTGTGCTTCTGGTATTGTATCCATGAAAGCATTGCCAAATCCAAAATCCCGAAGAGTTTTCCCTATAAAGAAATATTGATTTTTGGTAAAGAAAAATCTTAAGGGAAATAGAGAACAATCAAGGTGAATGTATAATCATTACTAATTGAAGAGGGTATAAATAAATATCTAGTTGTTTAGAGAAGAGAGTAAACAATCCAAATATCTTAATAAAATCTTAACTTCACACCAGTTTACTTCTAGCAAGAAGAAACAAATTACAGGTACAGAAGATGTAGTGGTTACCCAAGTGAAAAGGAGCACTAGAAATAAGACAGATATTTGCAATAAGTGACTATTAAGTAACCACTTCAAATAAATAATCTGGATTTATGTAGGAATGTGTGTGGATACATGTGTGTGAGTGTATGTGTGTGTGTACTGCATATGCTTTTAAATTAATTAATTTTAATTAGGTATATATGACAGCAGAATGCATTTTGATTCATTGTATACAATTGCAGCACAACTTTACATTTCTATGGTTGTACACATTGTAGCATCACACCACATGTGCAGTCATACATGTACAACCAACTTTCCTGCCCTCATGCACCCTCCATCCCTCTCCTCCCTCCCCTTTGCCCAAAGTTCCTTCATTTTTCCGATGCCTCCTCACTCCCCATTATGGATCAGCATCCACTTATCAGAGAGAACATTCAGCCTTTGTTTTTTGGGGATTGGCTTACTTCTCTTATCATGATATTCTCCAACTCCATTCATTTACCTTCAAATGCCATAATTTTATTCTCTTTTAATGCTGAGTCATATTCCATTGTGTGTATATACCACAGTTTCTTTATCCATTCATCTATTGAAGGGTATCTAGGTTGGTTCCATAGTTTAGCTATTGTAAATTGAGCTGCTATGAACATTGATGTGACTGTGTCCCTGTAGTATGCTGATTTTTAACTCCTTTGGGTATTAATTGAGGAATGGGATAGCTGGGTCAAATGGTGATTCCATTCCCAGTTTTCTAAGGAATCTCTATTTGCTTTCCATAGTGGTTGCATCAATTTGCAGTCCCACCAGCATGTATGAATGTGTCTTTTCCCCCACATCCTTGCCAACACTTATTGTTGTCTGTATTCTTGATAACTGCCATTCTGATTGCTGTGAGATGAAATCTTAGAGTAGTTTTGATTTGCATTTCTTTAATTGCTAGAGGTGTTGAACATTTTTTCATATATTTGTTGATCAAATGTATATATTCTTCTGAGTAGTGTCTGTTTAGCTCCTTAGCTCATTTATTGATTGAGTTGTTTGTTTTTTGTGGTGTTAAGTTTTTTGAGTTCTTTATATATCCTGGAGATTAGTGCTCTATCTGACCTGTGTGGGGCAAAAATTTGCTCCCAAATTGTAGGCTCTCTGTTCACCTCATTGATTTCTTTTGCTGAGGAGAAACTTTTTAGTTTGAATCCATCCCATTTATTAATACTTGATTTTATTTCTTGTGTTTTATGAGTCTTGTTAAGGAAGTTGGAGCCTAATCCAACATGATGAAGATGTGGCCCTACTTTTTCCTCTATTAGGTGCAGGGACTTTGGTCTAATTCCTAGATTCTTTATCCACTTTGAGTTGAGTTTTGTGCATGGTGAGAGATAGGCATTTATTTTCATTTTGCTGCTTATGGATTTCTTGTTCTCTCAGCACCATTTGTTGAAGAGGCTATCTTCTGCATACACTTTTAACTCCCAAATCCAATTACTCTTTCAAGAATAGGAGATAATAGCCTTTTGAGAGTTGGTGAGTTGATGGTGGGTAGGGGTAAGTAGTCGGCAATTTTTAGAAGAAAGGGGATCTAATTTTGCAATTTGGAGCCTCTTCTTTTTTGATTTGAAAATGACTTATGTGTATGATTTTTTATTTCAGTGATGAAAATAAAGTATTTGCTATTGTACTCATGTGTCCTGGTTTCCAGGGCACTTGCAGTTTCAGAACATTATATCCTGTCGAAAAACTACAGACCGCAGTCATTTGGTTTAGAAAGGAAGGATTTCCAAAGAACCTAGATAATATTTTTAATGCCATGCCAATTACCATATCAACTAATTGCCCTTTAAATCAGAGTTAGAATTTGCAACTAAATGCTAGGGAGTTCCTTGAAATATTCTGGGTTTGTTAAACACCTAGCACTAAATTTTATTGCTACCCTAACTTCCACTTCTTGTTTGTTATATAATTCTTTATTGGACTGAATTTTAGACACACATTTCTTCATCGTCTATTTCCTGGAAGCCCAATTTTCTTCTTTGAGTTAACTGAAACTCACATTTGGGAGAGGCCAGTTCATGAAGGGTCTTGTGTGTCTAGGCAAGATGTACGGACATTATTTGGCATAGACTGGAAAGCCACTGAAGACAGGACCATATTGGTTTGTCAGAAGGCTTGCCTGGCAGCATGGTGGAAAAGGTTTTAGAAGCAGGTGGGATGGACTGATGATTTTTCTCTCCCCTTCTTCCCTTCATACTTCAAACTCACTGGGGAAAGCAAACTTATAATGGTTATTTTAATCTCAAGAAGAAACAGGGAGAAAGGAGTTTCCAAAACAAAGATATAACCAATGCTGAAACACAGTTCCTATGGAATTCTGCTGTCAGAACCCTGAGGTTTCTTTTTCATTGTTTACCAAACTGGCACCAGACACAGGGGCTCACCTTCACTGCCGCTTCAGTCTTTGCTTCTGGTGAGCAGGCTTCCTCATTAGCTGTTTGCTTACCTTCCCTGTAGGGAAGCTGGTCAGATATTGAGAGCCAGAGATTGGGACAGGCAATTTGTATTCTGAAGTGACAACCTTATATTTAAATTTTCTCTTGAAAGTTCTAAAATATACTCAAAAAGGATGATAGTATTATGAAACTTCCTCGTCATTCCATCACCCATGTTCAATAATTCGGAATATTTTACCACACCCACTTTGTTACTGAACCTACTTTTAGCTGAAGTATTCTTTTCATTATTAATATTATTTTTGATCGAAAAAATCATAATTATATCAAATTATATAAGGGGTGTAATATGACATTCTGACATCTGTGCACAATGTGGAATGATTAAATCAAGCTAATTAACCTCATGTAGGTCACAATTTTGAAAAACAGTCTTGTCCATCTCATTAAATTAGTTGCTGTTATGGTTTAGATATGAAGTGTCCCCGCAAATCTCCATCATTTTGCTTACCTGCCATTTTTATGGTGAAAACTTTGAAATTTACTCTCTTATTTTGCAATATAGAATAAATTATTATTGACTATAACCACTCTACCGTGCAACCGATTTCAAAGCCTATTTGTTATGATTTGGATATTAAATGTCTCCCCCAAAGCTCATGTGTTGAGGCTTTATCCCCATTGCAACACTGTTCAGTCTAGGTCCTTTTGGAGGTGATGGGATCATGAGGGCTCTGACTTCATGAGTGGATTAATTAATTTATGGGTTCACATTTTAATGGGTTTTAGGGTGGGGCTTAATTATAAAACTGATCTCTCTCTCTCTTTTGCTTCTCAGGCACCAAGTGTTCCCTACCATGATGTTCTGCTTTGCCACAGGCCTTAACCCCATTTTTCAGTTTGTATTTGAGGTCATGTAGGTCACAATTTTGAAAAACAGTCTTGTCCATCTCATTGAATTAGTTGCTGTTATGGTTTAGATATGAAGTGTCCCCGCAAATCTCATGTGTGAGACAACACAGGAATTTTCAGAGGTGAAATAATTAGATTATGAGAGGTGTAACCTAATCAGTGAAATAGTCCATTGATGTAAATTAATTAAATGGTAACTGTGGGCAGGTACAGTATGGCTAGAGAAGGTGGACATTTTGCCCCTGGTGAGCAGAGCTCTCTCTGCTTCTGATTGTCATGTTCTGAGCTGTTTTTCTCCGCCATGATGTTCTGCATCACCTTAGGCCCAGAGATATGGAGTCGACCAACCATGGACTAAAACTCTGAAACCATGAGCTAAAATAAACTTTTCCTCCTCTACATTGTTCTTGTCAGGTCTTTTGTTCACAGCATTGACAAAGCCGACTAAAACAGTTACAATGTATGGTAGGTGAAATAATATGGCTAGGTCCTAATCTCTGAAACCTGTGAATGTTACTTTATATAAGCAGAAGAGACTTTGTAGATATGATTAAGTTCAGGATCTGGATGTGTGGACATTATCCTGATCCATAGGTGAGCACTAAATGCAATCACAAATGTCCTTATAAGGAGGCAGAGGGAGATTTGATACAGGAGACACAGGCCACCTGACAGAAGCAAAAGGAAACAGAGAGAAAATACTACACTTTTGACTTTTGAGACAGAATTGGGGCTGGGGATGTAGTAGAGCACTTACCCAAAGCTTGAGACTCTGGATTAGATCTCTAACACCTCCAAAAGGAAAAAACAAAGATGGAGGAAGGGACCATACACTAAAGAATACAAGTGACTCCCAGAAACTAGAGAGAGAAAGGAAAGGGATTTTCTCCTAGAATGACTACTCCTCTACACATTGATTTCATCTGAGTGAAAGTGATTTGAGACTTCTGGCCTCAGAATTTTGAGAGAGTAAATCTGTGCTGCTCTAAGTCACCACGCTAATAGGAATTTGGTATAGAAGTCATAGGAATCTAATACACCAACATTCAAAGATATTTATTAAGGTAGGAATTCCATTTTCTGTAGAAGATGAGATCCTTCAGGGGTCAGGCCTACTGGAGAGGCAACATAAACTGAAAAAAGAGCAGCGATGTGGGAACTGGATTCTAGACCCTGTTCTGCCAAAGACTTTGAGCCAAGTCACTTGTTTTTTCTGAGATTCAGTTTCCATATACATAAAATCAAAAGAATGACTGGGATAAATTATCCTAGAGAGATTTTTAATCTCCTTATCTTGTTTTACCAGATGAAATCAAATAAGATGGATAAGGAAATAGGTTTAAAAAGGACACCAGATTCTCAACAGCCTTCTTAATAAGCCTGGGAGGGGCCTTTGGCTGGGAATATTCATTGAAAATTTATTTGGCCTCCACTGGGTGGATAGCTTTCAGATGAGCAGTTTCATTCAGTCTGCATAATGATCTTGATGATGTAGTTATTGGCACCTCTGTTGTGTTGGTGAAGAAATGAAAGGTTAGAGGAGATTTGGTTTTACTCAGGCTGACAAGGCTGAGCATAGGTTTGGATTAGGTTAGCTGGCACCAAAGGCCACTTGCGTGAGATGCTCTTCTCTTGAAGGGTAGCTTGAGGTGATGCAGTAGGGCATTCAAAACTTAGGGAAGGTGTCCAGTTGTGTCTCATCCTGAGTCCTCCTTTTTTTTTTTTTTTTAAATGTTGAATGTCGGTATTGTCTTGTTGGAGGAAAGAATAACTCATAACTTTCGTGCTGGAGACTGTTTTGGAAACTGTTCTGGGGCAGTTTAGGTGAACAGCTACTTCTCATCTACCACCCAGAGTCACTTTATGTGTGAGTTAGAGTTTAGAAAAATCTGAATTTGTGGTGTACTAGAAATATCTAACATGTACTTTTGGTATTTACTTAAATCCAGAATTCTTTTCTCTGGGATCATGACCTTAATTCTTAGATTATGTTTTCAGTTAAAAAATGGGTTCATTTTTTTTATACACTCCCTATTCCCTAGGGAGCACATTTTATAAGTAAATACCCTTTTTATTTGAAACTTTCAATGGATTGTAGAAAGGAACACAAAAGAAAACAACTTTTTTATTGATTTAAAATGGGGATAATGATACTTACATTACATGAAGATTGAGTTTGTATATATAAAGCTCCATGCAAAGTAGTTTTGATTTTTATTGAAATAAAGGGAGTGCAAAGTATCACCTGGCTTAACTTAATGTCTTTTCTTTTTTTTTAACCTTTAAAATGAACCATTTATTAAATCAGACTGTTATTTCTTACAGTTATGTAAGTTACATGTATGTTTGATTCGGAGTATTTCACATGGAAAAATTTTAAACTCCTATAGGCAAGCAAAATTATATTACACAATATATAAGTGGGAAAGGAGTACTGCTAAACATTCAAATAAGGCAAGGATTTAAAACAATAAAATAATAATAAAAAAATTTAAGCATTCCTTTAAGAGAATTCAACACTACAAGCTTAAATGTACTTTCTGCGTGTATTCATATATCAAGGCAGTGTTTCTTCTTTTAAAACATCAGGAAGTAGAATAAGGCTCATTAATATTACAGCTGCCCTCAAGATTTCAATCTCATTTGCTTTCTTTAAATTAAAATTCATGAAGTGCACAATTAAGATATATCAAAAAAACTGAATCTGCTACTCTAACAACAGCTGTCCATGCTTAATACTTAGTGGTTTGTTGGACCGAATTATGTCTTTTCAGGGAAAAAAAAATATAAGCCACTGTAAAACATTTGGTTTGAAATGTATGCTAATACTTTTCTTCAAAATCAAAAATTATGGAGGAAAAGGGTTATTTATTATAAGGAATAGAAAGCAAAACACTAGAATGACCAAACATTTTCAAAGAACAAGCACCACAAAGGACATTTGCATTCAGTTTTGTAATATTTATCAATGCATTTTTCTTCTTCCAACCAATCTACTTCATCAAATTCTGAATCATCTTCTGAATCACTATATTCCACAGCAATAAGGCGAGACAGGATGGTGGCAACATCATTTTCAATGCGTTCATGCTTAGCTTCCTGTTCACGCTGCTCTTCTACTTTGCGTAGTTGAATACCTTTTCGTATTGCTTCCAGGAGTACACTCCTTGCGTCACTGATTACAGGTAGGGTTGATGGATGACGCTTTGGCTCAGAAGCAGGTATAACTTGTGATGGAGGAGATGGAGGCATTAATGGAACATGGGGACCTGGGGCAGTAGATGGTGTTGGATGTAGCCCAGAGGGAGGATGAGCAAGAGCTGCAACTGTGATAGGTGATGATGGTCGAATGCCAGGTGGAGGCAGAGGAGGCGGTGGTGGGGGTGGAGGCAGCCCCTGGACTTCACCTTGTGGGAGTGGATGAACTGGTACAATCTCACATACTGGGGCAGCTCTAGCTATTGGTGGAGAGGATTGTACTAGAGGCGGTGCAATTGGAGGAGGAGCTGGGTGAAGAACTCCAGGGGCAATCTGAAGAGGAGCTGGAGGTGGTGGTACAGCTGGAGCTTGCAAAGCAGTGGTTGGAGGTGGAGGTGGGGGAGGTACTGGAGGGGGAGGAGTGGAAGTCATTGAAGCTCTTAATGAAGAAGTTGACAAGGCATATGGAAGAGGTGGTGGAGGAAGTGGTGGAGTGAGGCTCACAAACATAGGTGTTCTGCCTGTGGCTGGTGACTGAGGGCCATTTTCTATCAAACCTGTAGCAGAACTGACACAGGTGGGTAAGGGTTTTGCATCTCCTGTTCCATGCATGGGTGGAGGCAGAGGTGGTTCATGTGGTCTGACTAAGACCCTTTCCTCAGCTCTAGTCAGAAGCTCACTCATCTGACTAAATGGCAAGGCAGAAAGTGAATAAGATCCATCCATATGATCCACGTAAGTCTGAGGTCTTGTTTCAAAATGAGAGGCTGGGCCATTAGCAACTTCAATATGCTTATGTAAGAGATTAGCATCATCTTCAGCCAGCTCTGGACCTTGGGCCAGCTTCTGCCATTCTCTCCTCCTGTCATGAGGTGCTCTTGACCCTTTTTCTGGTTCATGAGGACGATCTAGATTTTTCTGCTTCTGTTTCCTCTTTTCCTCCCTCTTGTCCTCTGTATCTTGCAACATTTTTTCTTTCCACAGATCAAAGAAATATGAAGGATTGGTATAAAACTTCAAACCTTCTTTACCATCATCTCTGTAAGGAGTAAGTATGTTGAGAAGTGGAGGTTGTTCACAAACATCATATGTCTCTTGTAATGGAATAGGCAAAGTCTTGTGGTCGAAAAGCTGCTGATCTTGAATTGCAGAACTTCGGAAGGCTTTTCTCATTGTTATGTCCGGCAAAGACAATTCTTCTTCTTTAGGATCAAGCTGTGTAACACTAACAGATAAACGGTCCACGTGTTCTTGCAGTGAGTTAACTCTGAAGGAAAAACTATGTGCGTCATTGAATAATTCTCCAAATATATCTTCAGCATATTTACTTACACTACTTAGCTGTCTAATTATATTTGCCAAAGAAATATTGGTTACACATTCCAGTTCATTCTTTTTTTTAAAAAAATATTTATTTATGTATCTTTAGTTTTTTTTTTTTTAAATTTTAATGTTTATTTTTTAGTTTTCGGCAGACACAACATCTTTGTTTGTATGTGGTGCCGAGGATCGAACCCGCGCTGCACACATGCCAGGTGAGCGCGCTACCGCTTGAGCCACATCCCCAGCCCAGTATCTTTAGTTTTTTAGGTGGATACATTAGCTTGTTTTTATGTGGTGCCGAGGATCAAACCCAGTGCCTCATGCATGCTAGGCGTGCACTCTACCACTGAGCCACCACTCCAGCCCCTCCAGTTCATTCTTAATGCCTCTAGGCAGTGCTGTGTGGCACAAGTGCCTAGGATCCATGTTTCTTTTCACTAACGGCATCTTGAGATAAACCTCTGTCCTAGTTCACCCATCATAGGGGGCGAATATCGCTCTTCCCCCTTTCCTGAGGCTCTGTGGTATTACCCAATCCTTAGTTTGGGGGAGGGGGGCACTTAATGTCTTTTCAATGAAATTTATGTATACATTCTAGTGAAAAGAAATTTTGTTTTGATTACAAAAAGAAAATTATTTTACTAATTGTAAAGACTTTAGTTTTTATAATTAGTGTTGCTGAAACTGTAATCTCTGAGCATATATTTTGGGGTCCATGAGAATTGTGTACTTTAAAAGGGACCAATATGTTCCCTGAGGTTGAAACTTATTTAGTTTCTATCCTGTTTCCAGGATGACTTTGCATATATTATAATTGGCCAAGATGGACATGTGCATACATACACATACTCAGACACATACACTTTGGAACCAGTTGAGAGTACCTTACAGACATAATGTCTCTCTCTGTCACTTTTACTTCAGTATATATTTCTAAAAACAAAGCTTTTTTCTTATATAAATATTGTGCAATTGTTAAAATCAGTGGTAGCTGGGGATGTATCTTAGTGGTAGAGCACTTGTGTAGCATGTGCAACAACAAATCAGTGGATTTTATATATAATCACTTATTTTTTAAAATTTATTTCTTATATACATGACAATAGTGGAGTGCATTAAATTCATAATTATCCATTCACAGCACAATTTTTCATAACTATATATAGAGTATGTTCACATCAAATTATGCCATTATACATGAGCTCTCTTATTTTTTTTGCATCACAATTCTTTTTTTTAATATTTATTTTTTAGTTTTTTAGGTGGACACAATATCTTTATTTTACATCTTATGTGGTGCTAAGGATCGAACCCAGTACCTCAATCATGGTAGGCGAACACCCTACCACTGAGCCACAATCCCAGCCCATCACAATTCTTTTTTTTTTTTTTTTTTTTTTTTAATTTTTTTTATTGTGGGTTGTTCAAAACATTACAAATTTCTTGACATATCATATTCCACACTTTGATTCAAGTGGGTTATGAACTCCCACCCTCACCCCATACACAGATAGCAGAATCACATCAGTTTCACATCCATTGATTTACAAATTGCCATCCTAGTGTCTGTTGTGCTCCGCTGCCTTTCCCATCCTCCACCCTCCCCCCTCCCCACCTCCCTCCTCCCCTCCCCTCCTCTCTCTCTACCTCCTCCACTGTATAACCCTGAGGGTCTCCTTCTATTACCATGCAATTTCCCTTCTCTCTCCCTTTCCCTCCCACCTTTCGTCCCTGTTTAATGTTAATCTTCTTCTCCTGCTCTTCGTCCCTACTCTGTTCTTAGTTACTCTCCTTATATCAAAGAAGACATTTGGCATTTGTTTTTTAGGGATTGGCTGGCTTCACTTAGCATAATCTGCTCTAATGCCATCCATTTCCCTGTAAATTCTATGATTTTGTCATTTTTTAATGCGGAGTAATACTCCATTGTGTATAAATGCCACATTTTTTTTATCCATTCGTCTATTGAAGGGCATCTAGGTTGGTTCCACAGTCTTGCTATTGTGAACTGTGCTGCTATGAACATCGATGTAGCAGTGTCCCTGTAGCATGCTCTTTTTAGGTCTTTAGGGAATAGACCAAGAAGGGGAATAGCTGGGTCAAATGGTGGCTCCATTCCCAGCTTTCCAAGAAATCTCCATACTGCTTTCCAAATTGGCTGCACCAATTTGCAGTCCCACCAGCAATGTACAAGTGTACCCTTTTCCCCACATCCTCGCCAGCACTTGTTGTTGTTTGACTTCATAATGGCTGCCAATCTTACTGGAGTGAGATGGTATCTTAGGGTGGTTTTGATTTGCATTTCTCTGACAGCTAGAGATGGTGAGCATTTTTTCATGTACTTGTTGATTGACTGTATGTCCTCCTCTGAGAAGTGTCTGTTCAGGTCCTTGGCCCATTTGTTGATTGGGTTGTTTGTTCTCTTATTGTCTAATTTTTTGAGTTCTTTGTATACTCTGGATATTAGGGCTCTATCTGAAGTGTGAGGAGTAAAGATTTGTTCCCAGGGTGTAGGCTCCCTATTTACCTCTCTTATTGTTTCTTTTGCTGAGAAAAAACTTTTTAGTTTGAGTAAGTCCCATTTGTTGATTCTAGTTATTAACTTTTGTGCTATGGGTGTCCTATTGAGGAATTTGGAGCCCGACCCCACAGTATGTAGATCGTAGCCAACTTTTTCTTCTATCAGACGGCGTGTCTCTGATTTGATATCAAGCTCCTTGATCCATTTTGAATTAACTTTTGTGCATGGCGAGAGAAAGGGATTCAGTTTCATTTTGTTGCATATGGATTTCCAGTTTTCCCAGCACCATTTGTTGAAGATGCTATCCTTCCTCCATTGCATGCTTTTAGCCCCTTTATCAAATATAAGATAGTTGTAGTTTTGTGGATTGGTTTCTGTGTCCTCTATTCTGTACCATTGGTCCACCCGCCTGTTTTGGTACCAGTACCATGCTGTTTTTGTTACTATTGCTCTGTAGTATAGTTTGAAGTCTGGTATCGCTATACCGCCTGATTCACACTTCCTGCTTAGCATTGTTTTTGCTATTCTGGGTCTTTTATTTTTCCATATGAATTTCATGATTGCTTTCTCTATTTCTACAAGAAATGCCGTTGGGATTTTGATTGGCATTGCATTAAACCTATAGAGAACTTTTGGTAATATCGCCATTTTGATGATGTTAGTTCTGCCTATCCATGAACAGGGTATATTTTTCCATCTTCTAAGATCTTCTTCTATTTCTCTCTTTAGGGTTCTGTAGTTTTCATTGTATAAGTCTTTCACCTCTTTTGTTAGGTTGATTCCCAAGTATTTTATTTTTTTTGAAGATATTGTGAATGGAGTGGTTGTCCTCATTTCCATTTCAGAGGATTTGTCGCTGATATACAGGAATGCCTTTGATTTATGCGTGTTGATTTTATATCCTGCCACTTTGCTGAATTCATTTATTAGCTCTAATAGTTTCTTTGTAGAGCCTTTTGGGTCTGCTAGGTATAGAATCATATCATCTGCAAATAGTGATAATTTAAGTTCTTCTTTTCCTATTTTGATGCCTTTAATTTCTTTCGTCTGTCTAATTGCTCTGGCCAGTGTTTCGAGAACTATGTTGAACAGAAGTGGAGAGAGAGGGCATCCCTGTCTTGTTCCAGATTTTAGAGGGAATGCCTTCAGTTTTTCTCCATTCAGAATGATGCTAGCCTGAGGCTTAGCATAGATTGCTTTTACAATATTGAGGTATGTTCCTGTTATCCCTAGTTTTTCTAGAGTTTTGAACATAAAGGGATGCTGTACTTTGTCGAATGCTTTTTCCGCATCTATCGAGATGATCATATGGTTCTTATTTTTAAGTCTATTGATGTGGTGAATAACATTTATTGATTTCCGTATATTGAACCAGCCTTGCATCCCAGGGATGAATCCTACTTGATCATGGTGTACAATTTTTTTGATATGTTTTTGTATCCGATTCGCCAGAATTTTATTGAGGATTTTTGCATCTAGGTTCATTAGAGATATTGGTCTGTAGTTTTCTTTCTTTGAAGTGTCTTTGTCTGGTTTAGGTATCAGGGTGATGTTGGCCTCGTAGAATGAATTTGGAAGTTCTCCCTCTTTTTCTATTTCCTGAAGTAGCTTGAAAAGTATTGGTATTAGTTCCTCTTTAAAGGTTTTGTAAAACTCTGCTGTATACCCATCCGGTCCTGGGCTTTTCTTAGTTGGTAGTCTTTTGATGGTTTCTTCTATTTCCTCAATTGATATTGGTCTGTTTAGGTTGTCTATATCCTCCTGACTCAATCTGGGCAGATCATATGACTTAAGAAATTTATCTATGCCTTCACTATCTTCTAATTTATTGGAGTATAAGGATTCAAAATAGTTTTTGATTATCTTCTGTATTTCTGAAGTGTCTGTTGTGATATTGCCTTTTTCATCCCGTATGCTAGTAATTTGAGTTCTCTCTCTTCTTCTCTTCGCTAGCATCGCTAAGGGTCTGTCGATTTTGTTTATTTTTTCAAAGAACCAACTTTTAGTTTTGTCAATTTTTTCAATTGTTTCTTTTGTTTCGATTTCATTAATTTCAGCTCTGATTTTAATTATTTCTTGCCTTCTACTTCTTTTGCTGTTGTTTTGCTCTTCTTTTTCAAGGATTTTGAGATGAAGTATGAGATCATTTATTTGTTGGTTTTTTCTTTTTTTAAGGAATGAACTCCAAGCAATGAATTTTCCTCTTAGAACTGCTTTCAATGTGTCCCATAGATTCCGATATGTTGTGTCTGTGTTTTCATTTATCTCTAAGAATTTTTTAATTTCCTCCTTGATGTCTTCTATAACCCATTGATCATTCAGTAACCTATTGTTCATTCTCCAAGTGATGTATGCTTTTTCCTTCCTTCTTTTATCGTTGATTTTCAGTTTCATTCCATTATGATCAGATAAGATGCATGGTATTATCTCTACTCCTTTATATTGTCTAAGAGTTGCCCTGTGACATAATATATGATCTATTTTTGAGAAGGATCCATGTGCTGCTGAGAAAAAAGTGTAACTGCTTGATGTTGGGTGGTATACTCTATATATGTCAATTAGGTCTAGGTTATTAATAGTGTTATTGAGTTCTATAGTTTCCTTATTCAACTTTTGTTTGGAAGATCTGTCCAGTGGCGAGAGAGGTGTGTTGAAGTCTCCCATGATTATGGTATGGTGGTCTATTAGACTCTTGAACTTGAGAAGAGTTTGTTTGACGAACATAGCTGCACCATTGTTTGGGGCATAAATATTTATGATTGTTATGTCTTGTTGGTGTATGGTTCCCTTAAGCAGTATGTAGTGTCCCTCTTTATCCCTTTTGATTAACTTTGGCTTGAAATCTATTTTATTTGATATGAGTATGGACACTCCTGCTTGTTTCCGAAGTCCATATGAGTGATATGATTTTTCCCAACCTTTCACCTTCAGCCTATGTATGTCTTTTCCTATCAAATGCGTCTCCTGTAGGCAGCATATTGTTGGGTCTTGTTTTGTGATCCATTCTACTAGCCTGTGTCTCTTAATTGGTGAGTTTAAGCCATTAACATTTAGGGTTATTATTGAGATATGGGTTGTTCTTCCAGCCATATTTGTTTATTTCTGTTACTAAACATGGTTTGTTTTCCTCTTTGATTATTTCCCCCCCCTTTACTGTCCTACCTCCCACTGTTGGTTTTCATTGTTATTTTCCATTTCCTCTTCCTGTAATGCTTTGGCGAGGATGTTTTGAAGAGATGGTTTTCTAGCTGCGAATTCTTTAAACTTTTGTTTATCGTGGAAGGTTTTAATTTCATCTTCCATCCTGAAGCTTAATTTCGCTGGATACACAATTCTTGGTTGGAACCCATTTTCTTTCAGTGTTTGAAATATGTTATTCCAGGATCTTCTAGCTTTCAGAGTCTGTGTTGAAAGATCAGCTGTTATCCTGATTGGCTTACCCCTAAATGTAATCTGCTTCCTTTCTCTTGTAGCTTTTAAAATTCTCTCCTTATTCTGTATGTTGGGCATCTTCATTATAATGTGTCTAGGTGTGGATCTCTTATGATTTTGCACATTCGGCGTCCTGTAGGCTTCTAGGATTTGGGATTCTGTCTCATTCTTCAAGTCTGGGAAGTTTTCTCGTATTATTTCATTGAATAGACTGCTCATTCCTTTGGTTTGGAGCTCTGTACCTTCCTGTATCCCAATGACTCTTAAGTTTGGTCTCTTAATGTTATCCCATATTTCTTGGATGTTCTGCTCATGGTTTCTTAACAGTCTTGCTGAGCTGTCTATGTTCTTTTCCAGTTGAAATACTTTGTCTTCATTGTCTGATGTTCTATCTTCTAAGTGTTCTACTCTGCTGGTAGTATTCTCCATTGAGTTTTTAAGTTGGTTTATTGCTTCCTGCATTTCTAGGATTTCTGATTGTTTGTTTTTTATAACCTCTATCTCCCTGTATAGTTGATCCTTTGCTTCCTGGATTTGTTTGCGTAATTCGTTGTCGAAGTGATCTTTCATTGTCTGATTTTGCTGTTTAATGTCTTCCTTGATACTCCAGATCATCTGAAGCATGTATATCCTGAATTCTTTATCTGACATTCCATCTGCTGCAGCTGTTACCTCTTCTAAAGTTGCGTTGACCTGCATTGCTTGTGGTCCTTTCTTTCCTTGTCTTTTCATACTGCTTGCGTATCTTTCCTGCAGGTGCGGGCGGCGGCTCTGCTGTCTCCTTATTTCAATTGGGGTGTCGTGGCTACCACGCCAGCAGGTCGCTGTGCCTGTTCTGGGAACTGGCGGCGGCTCTGTTCTGCCCCTACTCCAATTGGGGTGAGGAGTGTACCACGCCGGCAGGCCACCGGTTCTGATCCGCCAGTCGGTTGCAGGTTTGCCTACCCTGCAGACACGGGCGGCGGTTCTACTCTGCCCCTATTCCAAATGGGGTGTCGTGACTACCCCGCCTGCAGGACGCTGGGCCTGTTCCTGGCACGGGCGGCGACTCTGTTCTGTCACTACTCCAATTAGGGTGGTGTTTGTACCACGCCGGCAGGCTCCTGGGCCTGATCCGCCGGTCTGTTGTAGGTCTGCCTACCTTGGAGGCGCGGGCAGCGGATCTGCCCTGCCCCTCCTACCACGCCTGCGGACCCCTGGGTTTGATCTGCAGTTTGATCACTGGTCTGCTCACCCTGCGGGCACGAGTGGCGGTTCCGCTCCGCCCCCACACCAATTTGGGTCACGTGACCACCCCACCGGCAGGGCCTGATCCGGGCGTGGGAGAAGGATCTGCTCTGCCCCTACTCCAGTTGGGGTGACATGTGTACCACACTGGCAGGCCACTGGGCCTGACCCGCCCGGCTGTCACAGGTCTGTTTACCTTGCAAGCGCGAACGGCGGCTCTGCCCTGCCCCTCCTACCACGCCCATGTACCCCTGGGTCGCGGGTCTGCCCACCTTGCGGGTGCAAGTGGCGGCTCCGCTCCCACCCCCTCTCCAATTGGGGTCACGCGGTCACCACGCTGGCGAGCCGCTGGGCCTGCTCCGGGCGCTGGCGGCGGCCCGGCTTCTCCCCTCTGGCTCAACGACAAATTGAGGAGGCTCAGGTGACTGTGCCTCACCCCCCCTACCAGGAGACCAACTGCTTATGTCACCGCTGGTATTGATGGAGTTCTCTCCTCCGCCGCTTTCTGCTGACATCAGATCTCTGCCATGTTGATATCGTATGCGAATGTCAGCCTTTCGTTCCCTTTGCCGGGCAACCAAAGCAACGGGTGAGTCCTGTCCGGCCCTCGGCAGGACCCCTACCGAGAAGCAGTTTCCGCGGGCTCCCAGCCCCGGCCCAGGGAAGTTCCGGGAGCCGGAACTCGGCCTCTCCGAACTCGGTGTAAGCTCGGCCTCTCCGAACACGTGTAAGCTCCAAGAAGCAGTCCCCGCGGGCTCAGTTCCGGGAGCCGGAGTTCGGCTGCTTAGTGCTTGTTGTATGCTCTGATAGGGGCAGGGTTCATGAAGCAGCCTCCGCGGGGCGGTTCCGGGAGCCGGAACTCGGGCGCCCCGCGCTCGGCGTTCGCTCCGATAGGCTCAGGTTCTTAGAAGCACCCAGGCGCAGAACCCTAGCAATCTGTTTGCAAGCCACAGGCGAATTGTAGCCTGGAATTACCTGATCTATGGCTGAATGAGTTGCGGTCAGTCGAAAACAGGGGACGTGGCGTCAGTTTACCAAGATGGTGGCTGCTGGCCTCCTCTGTGGACTGACCGGTGTGTAGAACCGAGAAGGACCGCTTCCTTACCCCGTCTGGAACCCAGAATTCAGCCCTGAGTACGGTGCTTGCGCGGCTGGCAGAAACTGCAGCACTGTAACCCTGCGTCTCTATCCCAGCGCACACTGCAGACTCTAGCCGCGGGGCGATTTGCTGAATAAGCAGTTACCCTCCGTGCGACAAACCTCTCGCGTTTGAGTCCCCGTAGCCGATCCTCGTGCGATGGAAATCCTTCCTCCAGGTTCCGGAGCACCCCACTATTGCTGGAAATTCCTAACAAGATATCCTTTAGCCGTCCTGACTTGTCATACTCCCACACAGTGAAGCAGCACACGGGGGTAATGCACTCCCCTCGCCGCCATCTTCCCCGAAGTCCCATCACAATTCTTAATACATCTTTATATCACAATTTATCATAACTCTGTTTGTATATAAAGTATGTTGACACCAAATTTACATCGTCACACATGTATTTTGTATAATGATGACCGTCTCCTTCCATCATCCTTGCTATTTATAATCACTTATATGATCAATAATGCAGTATCTTTTTAAAGACAGACCTATTTAAAATTTTCTAATTGTTTTACTAACATCATTTATATCAAAAGAAAAATGTTGTTAGTTTTGGTTTGGGTTTTGGGTTTTAATTCAGAACCCCCCTGCCCCTGCCACACACACATAGGCCATTTGTTTTGTAGAATTACTCTCAATTGGGTTTGCTCAATTTTGTTTCTTCATGATTTGGTTCATATAATATATCTGCCAGGAATACCACAGAAGTGATTTTTGAAACTTTTTAGTCCTTCAGATCAAGAATCAAATATTTATTACCAAAGTTATTTGGAAACTTTGATCTTGGAGTTTTTATGTCTAAATATGATCCCTTGGTTGGTCATGGGTTGCATATATTCCATTCTGTGGCTTGCCTTTTCATTCTTTTAATCTCTGTCATAGGACAGAAGTTTTTTTATTTTGGTGTTGTCAATTTTATTATTACTTTTAGTTATGTTTTTTGTGTCCTATTTAATAAATGTTTCCTATTTCCAAAGATTATAAATATATTCTCTATAATCCTTTTTATAAAAAGTGTATGTTTTATTCACAAGCATGTTCCCAATTCTGTATAAAATGAAGAAAATTTGTAAGTAAATGGTGAAATTATAGAGTATCCATCCAATAGAAAATTATGTTCCCACTTAAAAAATCATGTTTTTGACATAAGAAAATGCTAATAATTATTATCTTCAGTTCTCTGGAAGTCATGGAGATATGCTGCTTTTATAAATCAACTTTCATGAGAACCTACTATGAGTGTGGTTAGCTGAGTCTATAGCTGCAGCATCTGCCNAAAAAAAAAAAAAAAAAAAAACCACTTAAAAATAATAGCATGTGTAATCTGGGATTTGAGCCAAACTTGGGGAAAATTGCAATGTTTTCAATATCCTTCTGTTTAAGAAGGTGGTATTTCTCTCCCTTATTCAGAATTTCTCATGTTTCTCAATGAAGTTTTATATGTTCTTTTTTTGAAAATTTTAAAATTTATTTTAATTAGTTATATTTGATAGTAGAATGCCTTTATTCACTTTGATATATCATACATAGATGGGATATAATTTCTCATTTTTCTGAGTGTACATGTTACAAAATCATATTGGTCATGTAGTCACATGGGTTTAAATTAAAAAGCTTCTTCTCAGCAAAGGAAACACTTAATAATGTGAGGAGAGAGCCTACAGAATGGGAGAAAATCTTTACCACGTGCACCTCAGATAAAGCATTAATCTCTAGGATATATTAAGAACTCAAAAAACTTAATGCCCCCCCCCCCCAAATAACTTCATCAATAAATGGGCTAAGGAATTGAACAGACACTTCACAGGAAAAGAAATACAATTGATTAACAAATATATGAAAAAGTGTTCAGCATCTCTAGCAATTAGAGAAATGCAAATCAAAACTACTCTAAGCTTTCATCTCACTCCTGTTAGAATGGCAATCATCAAGAACACAGGCAACAATAAATGTTGGCAAGGATATGGTGCAAAAGGTACACTCACACATTGCTGGTAGGACTACAAATTGGTGCAATTCCTCAGAAAAAACTGGGAATGGAACCACTATTTGACCCAGCTATCCCACTCCTTGGTTTATGCCCAAAGGACTTAAAATCAGCATATTCTACAGCAGCCACATCAATGTTTATTGCAGCTCAATTACAATAGCTAGACTATGAAACCAACATAGGTGTCCCTCAATGGATGAATGGATAAAGAAAATGTGGTATATATATTCAATGGAATATTACTCAGTTTTAAAGGAGAGTGAAATTATGGCATCTGCCAGTAAATGGATGGAGCTGGAGAATATCATGCTAAGCAAAATAAGCCAATCCCACAAAACCAAAGGCCAAATGTTTTCTCTAATATGCTAATTCTTTAAGATGTTAATTCACAATAAGGGGGGGGGCATTAGGGAAGAATAACATTACCTTATATAATATTTTAAAAACTATTCTATTTTTATTCACATTTGGATCCACACTTCATCAGGAGTTAATTTTTCTGTATGGTGTGAGACAGGAGTTACATTGATTTTTCCATGTGGATATCAATTTTGCCAACATGATATGTAAATCATGTTCTTTGCTAACTGTAAGGAATTTTGGCCAGAAATCAAGTGTACATATAGGTATGGGCTGTTTTTGGACTTGCTATTTCATTTTATTATTCTATTTGTGTCAATATCACATTGTCTAAATTATCTTAGTTACTATGGTTTTATAATTCTTGATTTCTGGTACAGCAAATCACAGAAACTCTTCCTTCTTCAAGGTTATCTTGGATATGCTTGGCCCTTCATATTTTCATGTACATATTTTAGAATTATCTTGTTAATTTTTATACACATATGAAACTATTGGGATTTCTTCACATTTATTACATCAATTGAGGGAGAATTGACACCTTTATTGAATTTTCCAATTCACAAACACACAATCTCTCTATGTTTACTAGGTCATTTAAATTTCTCTCAGTAATGTTTTATAGTATTTTTGTTTTCTTTAACAATGTACTCATTTGTCTTTTAATTGAATCATTTGGTTCATTTGCATTAACACAATTCCTGGTATATTTGTGTTTAAATCTTAGTCTCTGCTTTTTATTTCCCCTTTGTTCTATGCTGTTTCTTTTCTTCTTAGCTTTTGATTTTAGATTTCCATTATCCCATTTTCCCCTCTGCTAGTTTGGTATTTTTGTCCCCTCTTACTGTTTCAGCGATTAGAGATCACCATACCCATTCTTGACTTACTAAAACCAGTTTCGCTAGTTGAGGCTGTGACTCATTGTTCCTCGCTGACATTCACAGTGGTGTGGGTTTCACTCCTATGAGAAGCTCATGTCAGTGCTTTATTAGCTTTGTCATTTTTCTCTTTTTACTTGGGTACAGCTGAACAACAATCTTATGGGTCCCTTAAAAGCAAAAGGGGAATAGTGGTGAGAGTGATGAGGTTGGAGATCAGGGGAGGTAACATCATGGAATCAAAGAAACTATTTTTGTTTTGGGGGGTTTTAGTGACATCACCTTTTTCCTTTGCTCCAGTTGTCTCTTCTAGAGTTTTGGTCTCTGGTACTTTGCCACTGACCTCCCTATAACCTTCCTTTCATCTCCACCCTTCCTGCTCTATCTCTTCTTTCTTTCTCTAGTTCTCTGGTAGTTTACAGGCTGCTATTAAAAAGTACTGCCAACTTGCTGGCTTGAAACAAACATTTTTTGCCTCATTTTTCTGGCCTAGAATTCTGAGATGAAGGGGTCATCAGGGAATGCTCCCTCTTACTTCTCTACAGGGGAATATTTCCTTTTCTCTTCCTATCTTCTAGTGGACTCCAGCAATCCTTAGCATTTCTTTGCTTGTAGACATATCATTCCAACTCCACTTCATCTTTATAGGATGTCCTTTCTTTTGTGTCACTGTGTTATCAGGTGACATTTTCCTCTTTGTATGTCTGTGTTTAAATTTCCCTCTTCTTATCAGGATACCAGTCATTGGATTAGGGCCCATCCTAATCCAATATGACCTCATTTTTAACTTGATTAGATCTGCAAGACCCTATCATCAAATAAGGTTGTATTTTGGAATTCTAGGTGGATGTGAAATTTGGGATCACAAAATTCAGCCAAGTGTTAACTCACTTACTCAGTATGGTATAGTACAAGTAGAACTGACCTGGAAGTTCAAGGTCCTAGTTACTAATTCTGCTATTAATTATGTGGATGCAAACTTTGTATTTTGAGAACAGGGGTTCAAATTTCATCTGTCACCTAAACTTACTCATCTGTAAACTAAGGATAATCATACCAATCCTTGTGGGACCTAGTGGCTTGCCCTGCACCGGTGGTCCTGGCTGAGGCAGGAAGTTTGCTTGAGCCCAGGAATTCTAGGTCAATCTGAGCAACATAGGGAAACCGTGTCTCCTAATAAATAAACAACAAACAAAACTCTATCTTCCAGGTAGGACTGAAAAGAACACTCTTTTAAAATGTGTGGTTTAGTGCTTATTATGTGGTGTGGCTTAGTGCTTATTATGTGGTGGGTGCTTTACAAATGTTGGTTTTCTCTCACTCCCCCTTAGTTTCTCTGCAGTAAAATTAAGTTGATTTATTTTTGAGATCCTTCTAGCTTCAATGTTCTGATAGTTCCTTTAGGCAATTTCTTTCCCTCAATGAGCCCTATCCATCTCTCTCATCTGTTTCCTCTTTAAAGCCTGACCTTTTCATCTTCGTGACGGTCACCCTCATTCTCTCTCTAATCCTTTTCTCCCCACTTTTATTCCTCAGTTTATATCAATGGATATAAAAGCCCCAGTGTCATTAATAATGCTCCCTTCCACTTTCAAAGTTTTCTGGTTTGGATGATGAGTTATGTGATCGCTCTTCTTAGGAAGTTCTCATAGCATTTAGGTCTGCTTCTGTCATCACAATGAGTATTAAGTTATATTTTAATTGCTTTTTGGGTTTGTCTCCCTGGCAAGATTTATGGCCATCATTGGGAATGATTTCGTTTTGTTTCGTTTGTTTTGTTTCCTCAAAGTCCAGGACATACCTGGCACATACAGAGCAATGTTTGTTGAACATGTGAAGGTTTTTGAAAATTGGCTTCTTTTATTCTTTGCATAGCATCCATCTTTAAGTTGAAGTAGATGGCCGCCTTTTATGAAAATGTGAAATGAAACAGACAAGAATGCTGCTCCTCTTTCTGCCTTCCTTTATTTGTGGGCATTAGCTCAGAGATCTCATTTTACCTCCAGATTAGTGACTCACTTCTTCCTCTTGCTTCACCCGTAGCTATTTTAATTCTTTGAAAACTGGAGTTATCCTGTTCAAGACTGCAGCGGGGGCTGTGGTGACCTGCTTTCCAGATGTGGAGTGCCTGCTTCGGGCATGTGTGTCTCCGTGATTAAAATCTCCACCTCACTGTTGTCTCTGTTTCAGACACGCTTTATCTGCCATCTTGTTTCTGCCTTTGGGGCCACACCCTCTGTTGGTTACTTCATCCGGTGGCTGTGTCTGTATAAGTGAACTTAAGTAGATAATAAAGTCAATGATGGATTTAATTTAGGCCTCAAAGCCACTTTTGCTTGATATTTCTTCCTGGTGCTGTCTGGCTCACATCTTAGCACCCCACCCTCCTTTTTGTTGGTACATTAGAATCTGCTATGTCACAGGAATATTTTCTAAGCCTCATCGTTTCTTAAAAACGATGGGAAACACTTCCCTTCTTTGGGAATTATGAAATCTAATCCATTTGGATTTACTGATTGGGTTGCTCTTTCTGCTGGTTGCTAAAGTCCATCACTTATTCAGCTTTTAACAATGTTTGAGAACTTAAAAAGTAAAATAAAAATGCTAATAATTATTATCTTCAGTTCTCTGGAAGTCATGGAGATATGCTGCTTTTATAAATCAACTTTCATGAGAACCTACTATGAGTGTGGTTAGCTGAGTCTATAGCTGCAGCATCTGCCCCTGCATTTACCTCCCACGTACATTCTTTCTTGGCTTCTCCCTGTAGTCACTGAGCGAGGGGTAGTAGAGCCAGGCCATTTTGCCTCCTATAGTGGGTAATGTTTACTGGGAACTCCCAGATGACCCAGAGCTGTACTGGCCTCACATATTTGAGGCCAGTCTCATCCTCCTACATCCAACTTTTCTCCTTTCTCCAGTGTTGACATGTATCACAGTCTGAAGGCTCTTCCTACCTGTGCTGCCTGCCTCTCCTGTTAGTCCTTCACAGGAATTTCTCCCAAGAAATCTCCTGCATGAATGATTTCATCTTGGCATCTGTTATGGGGAGGAGTACAGCTGACACAAGTTCCCAGTCCAGAACTATAGATGAGACAGGTGTACAAAGAACACAGAAAGCTTTTCATTCCATACCTCTCTAGAATTCAATGGTAGGATTAAACTACAATAATTATACACAAGTTTAGTTTTTAAAAAGTGTTTATTTTATATTTCCCATGGTATATCAATTCCCTGAGGGCAATGACCATTAGCAATTTAAGTCTTTGTTCAGTTTTCAGAAAACAATGATAAATAAAAGCACTTGAAAGAGTAAAAATAATAGTTGCAGAGTAGTATTAATAATTCACGGAGGGCCCTCTCCATCTAGGTACTTTGCACATATTTTTTCCTAACCCTCATAATTATTCTAAAAGTAGGTATTGTTGTGACTCTCATTTTTCAGATGAAAGTGAAAAATGAGAAAGGTTCAACAGATTGCTCAGGATCCCCCTAGGGCTAGTGAGTGGCTGTACCAGACTCTAAGTAGCCTGGAGAGTTTGAGGAGTGTCCTTCCTTGTCACCTGGAGAATCTATAGGTTAGATCAGATCTTGTCTCATGAGTTTTAAGCATTTTTATACAGTATTTTTTTTTTTAGTAATTTCAAAAAAAGAAAGAAAGAAAGAAAGAAAGAAAGGTAATGTCTTTGAGATAAGTTTCTCCTTTCTTATTAGATCCTGGGGTCTTTCTGCGGGTTAGAAAGCCACACAAAAAGAAGCCAGACACCAAAGGTTTATATCATATTGTATTCCTCTGTTTCTGTAAAGTGTTCAGCATAGACACATCCATAACAGAAAGTAGATTAGTGGCTATCAGTGGCTGGTGGAGAAGAGAATGGAAAATGACTGCTAATGAGTGTGATGTTTGATTTTTGGGTGATTAGTATGTTCTAAAATTACACAGCACTAATGGTTGTGAATATACTAATATACTGAATTGCATGTACACTTTAAAAAGATGAATTTTTGGATATGTGAAGTATATATTCATAAAAGTATATGTAATATCGTTATGCATGCAGCATAGTAGACTTTCAGATTTCTCTTAAAAACCTCCAAACCGATGACTGATGTGTGTGAGGGGAACATGCCTGAGATCCCAGCAACTTGGGAAACTGAGGCAGGAGGATCACATATTTGAGGCCAGTCTCTGCAACTCAGTGAGACCTTCAGCAACTTGTGAGACTCTGCTGTTTAAAAAAAAAAAAAAAAAAAAGGACTGGGACTGAGGATGTGGCTTAGTGGATTCAATCCCCAGTGCAACAAACAAATAAAACCCTTAAAACTATTGAGTCAGATGAAACCACTTACATTACAAAAGTTTAATGTTTAAATTATGATTCATCTCTGGGTTCTTAACTTGTGTTCTGAGAGGCAGAATGGTTTTCCTATTTTAAACTGTGTGCACAAGGTCCACACTTAGGGATTTCTTAAATGTTTCAAAACAACCTATTTGCATATGGATGGTCTAAACCAAGTGGTCCATCAAGTTCTCAACTCTGCCCTTCCTTCGTCCTGTATCTAGTTGTTGTTAGACTCTGATGATGCTCCAGTGACCACAGTGAACAGGATGACCCATACAAAACTGTTTTCATAGGTACAGCTTGAGCAATTTCTGTTCCCAGGTACCTGGCTGGGACATGGATTAGGACATGCCTGCATGTCTGCTGGGAACCCAGTGTGAGTGTGCTGATGTCCAACACTATGCACTCGGCTGGCAAACAAGGGTAGGGAACTTGCTGTTCTTGACAGAGGACAGAGAAACTGATTCTTTGTATTCTCTGGGTGTGGGTGCCTCTGCTCTCTGCAGGCCGGGAGTCTTCTTCTTCTCATTCATATTCTACCCTAGCTGTGGCAGCCAGAATGTTCTAGAATTAGTTGGTTGTGGTGTTTGTGTCTCAATTTTCCTAACTACAGAATGATGTTAATGACAGTGGACCCAGATGTTGTGCTCATGTGGAAAGAGGGACCTTATGAATCATTGTTTCCAATACTAGACTTAGAGACAGGGAGTGACATAGGCAGGAAATGGCAGAACTGGAATGAAACCCAGGTGTCTAAATTTCTCATCTAGAATGCTTTTCACTTTGAATTCTTATAAGTGGCTATGTGATCACAAATGGAACAGGGATTGACTGATCAACTCAGAACCTTCTTCTTTGCTATATTATATCTGCAGCAATTCCTCAATCTTATCTCTGCATTTTCTTTCTCCAAGCTTTCTTTTGACACTATTTCTAGCTATTTTGATAATTTTCCAGACATGTCTTATGTAGATCTTCAGAATTCAATTTATTTTATTTCTAGTCTGTTCCACAAACACTTTTTGGCACTGTGGTGGCATTTAGGAGATAAAAGATGAATAAGACCTAGAATCCATTCTTGAGGAACTTACTGTCCAGAAGAGAAAACAGATGACATCACAGAGAGGTAGCCACTACAGTGTAAATGTGCCTAAGGTACTGATCAGAGAAAACGAAGAGTAACTTCAGAGTATGGGGTGTGGAAAGACAGGAGATGGAGGTTGGCTTCACAGAGGAGGAGGCACATAAGTTGGGGTAGCAATTAGAATTAAAAAGTTACTGAAATGCTATTATCGTATGCTTTTACTCAGGCACTATTTTTAAAAAACATTTGTTTCACAAACATTTCTAAAAGATGATAGGTAGGTACAAATTGGAATTTAGGTTTCATACTAAAAATCACACCAGGAAAGTTTAGGACTTGGCTCAGATGCTATTTCAGTAACATGCCGTGGCCAAGGAGGCTAATTGCTAAGCACTGCTGTCCCTATAGACAGAGAAAAGATGAATGTGGCTGTAATGGTTAGCTCAAGGGAAGCAACGATATTGTTAAAAAAAATTTATGAGTATTTATCATGTGCTGTATGTACTTTGTGCATGTTACAGGCATTGTGTTATTTAATCCTCAGAATAACCATATAAATAGGGTAACAATATTACAGATGAGAAAACAGAGACTGAGAGAGGTTAAGTAATGACTTATCTAAGCTCTGAGAAAAAAAAAAAAAAAAAAAAGCAAGTCAGCATATGAACCCAGTAGCGTCTAATTCCAGGGACTGAATTTTAACTCTTACCCTGTGCTCAGGTGGGAACAGGGTTGGAATATAACCCAGAATTTATCTGAATTCTTTAAATCTCTTCACAGAAATTTAGCCATGAGGACATGCTGGGTACGTGGATCAGTCAGTATTGGCTAAGTCCCTGCAAGGTGCTGAGCATCATATGGGGCCCTGTAAGGAGGCAGAGAAACATATGAGGGGAAGTCCTGGAGGATGACAGTCATCTAGAACAGAGGCCTTGAGAGAGCAAGATTATGCGTCCAATGTCTCATGGCTAGCCAGTGGGACCAGCAACACCAATGGAGGACTTTTGACACTGGAACTAGTGCTTTCTCTTTCATCAACCTTTAAGACAGATTTTGGCATCATACATAAAAGAGTCAGTTTCTGTAGATCCAGAACCTTAAAAAAAATCTTATGCAACTTTTAGGTGAAAGTTTCATTGTATATTTTTCTGATGTAAGATATCCTTTCCCAAACTCTATGTCAGAAGTGATGTTTGAGACTATGAGCCAGAAAGATTTCTAGGTTCCCCTTTTGATATGACACTTATTCTCTTTCTACTCTTTTTCACCACTGAGCCCTGAACTACCTTATATGTTTTTTTTTTTTAAGTTCTTTTTAGCTTACATTTAAAATCATGCTAGTCTGTATTCTTTCCATATTTGGATAGCAAGCTACCTACAGAATGAGCTAGCTTTCATATAAGTAAGAGTTTAAAATCCATGGTTGAAGGTCTGAAATTGTATATGTCTCCTGACTTAGGGGAGAAAAACTGGTAGTGTAGCCTAGGTCAACAGAAATAAAAATTCAGGTGAAAGCTAGATTAAGAAGCTAGGAGAGACTGCTCTACGTGATATTCTGGAAGGCTAGTGGGTCCATCTTATTCATGTGTTCAGAGCTGGAAGAGTTGTTGTACATCATTATGTGGCCATGCTATAGTATTCTGATTGTGCTGTAGCCAGGATCAGCTTTATTACCAGATGGTTGACACTGAAGGGACTTCAGAAAGGGTTTCTGAAGAAAACCCTTCTCCACCCCTACAGTTCTATCAGCAGAGTCTCATTCTCCTGAGTTGAAAAGATTTTCTGAGTGTTTCCTCTTAAAATATAGTTACCCTTTACAGTAATAGCATGTCAGGTTCTTGCTTAATATCTGATAGACGGTTATTACTTCATTTGACCATTTTAATGGGTTATGAATTAACATTCAATTCTTGGACCATCAAGCAGGAATGGCCTTGACTATCTCTGAGTCAAGGGAATTGAGGCCCCGGGAGTTAAGTGATTTGCTCAAGATCACCTAACAGTGCAGGAAAGAGAACTTAGGACTTTTTGTTTCCAACCATCCTTTTGAAAGATTTTGTTTGATTGTTTTTCACTACTTGTACGAGAATATATGTATATGTGGATGTATAGTGTTCATAAAAAATTACACACTATCAAACTATAAAGAGTAAAAAGGAGGGCTGGGGTCATGGCTTAGCATGTGTGAGGCACAGGGTTGATTCTTAGCAATGCATATAAATAAATAAAGATCCATTGACAACTAATATATATCTATATCTATATCTATATCTATATCTATATCTATATCTATATCTATATATCTTTTCAATTCCCCTGAGTAAATGTTTTTAAAACATTTTCTATGCACATATGTACATGGATGCATACATAATAAAATAGTGAACTTTTTATATTAATAGAGATCTCTAGCATGCATTTTCTGTGACTTATTTAGTTTTGTTCTTAAAATTTATATTCTGAGTACATATTATATAGGTATATTAAAAAACTTAAAAAATAAAAAGGTGTAATGTTCCTCACCTACTTCTCTGTCTCAAATCATAATTTCCCTTGGAGGCATTATTACCAGTTTGTCTTGTGTACAGAGATTGTCTTTGTACACAGAAGCCTTTAAAACCCTGTTTAAAAAACAAACAATAGCATATACATGTATGTATTTATTGCACCTTGCTATTTTTATTTATTTATCTTGCAGGTTGTTATTAGCAAATAAAGTATCTTCTTTTAAAAAATAGTTATATAGCAAATAAACTATCTCCTTGTAAAAAAATAGCAGTATAATATGTTACATAATTTAGTTACTTCTTTACAATGAACACTTCTTTGTCCAATTGAGTATATAAATAACTGATTTCAACTGCTCTTTTGGGATTTTGTTTCCTTATTCAGTCTGCCATACCATGTAATATTTGTATTAAATTAATTTGTGTGTTTTTCTTCTATTAATCTATCTTATGTCAGTTTTATTTCTGGGCCCAGCTGGGACCCCAGAGAATGAATGTGTTGTTTCACTGCCCTGACAACAACTATTGCCAAATTTCCTGGTATGGAGGTATGGAGATTTTGGCATTTCACCTCCCCTAGCAATGCTTGAGAGCAACTTGCCTTCCTATGACATTACCTAGAAATTTGCTTCATTCTTTTCCACAACTGCTTGATCTTCTACAAATAGTTGTACCATATTTTATTTGAACAATCCCTGTATTGATGGACATTTATTTCCTTTTTTTGGTTATATAAGCAATGGTGCATTGAACATCTTGTGCAAGTATGTTAGCATTTCTCTAGAAAATATCTAAAAGTAGAAACCCTATTTCAAAGTTTATGTACACTGTATCTTTTGATAGACCACACCAAGTGGTTCCATGAATAGGTCAAAGCAAACCATTGCCCAATCAAAGTATAACAGAGAATCTTTTTCCAAATATTCTCCCCCCAAATTAAGTATCGTCTATTTGTGAAGTTTTGCCATTCTGATAGTTAAAAACTTAGTTCATGTTTTAAGTTTTATTTCCCTATTAATAGTGATATTGAGCATGTTTTCATTTATTTATTTTCTGAAAAGCACAGTAATCTCTAGAGCTACATTGTTTGGATGCAGACTCCAACTCTATCCCTTCATGACTTCTAAGTAACCACCCCTGTGCAGGTTACCTAATCTCTCTGTGCCTCAAGGGGTGTTAGAAGGATTTCATGAGATAATACTTGCAAAGGTCTGAGAAAGGTTCCTGGCTTATATTAAGTGGTCACTAAATGTTAGCTATTATTGCTAATGTAATTACTCATATTTCCTCTTCTGCGAATTGCCCATTTGTATCCTTCAGTCATTTAAAAATGGTTTATGTCTTGTTAATTCACGAACACGCTTTAATGTTCTAATTACTAAGTTTTATTTTGATATCTGTATCATCAGTGTGTTCTCCCAGTTCATCGCTTGTCTTGTTTTTGTTTCTGATTTTTTTAAATGCAGGTTTACATTTTTATATAGATGTATAATCAATCTTTTCTTTTATGGATTTTAGGTTTTATGATAACCTTTATTACTTCAATATAAGTATGTGCTCCTACAATTACTTTCAATACTTTTAATTTTTTTTTAAATGTTTAGCTCTTTAAAATTTATTTTATCATTTTTTTATATTTATTTTTTAGTTTTAGGTGAACACAACATCTTTATTTTTTATTTCTTTTACGTGGTGCTGATGATCGAACCCAGGACCTCATGCATGCTAGGCGAGCGTGCTACCACTTGAGCCACATCCCCAGCCCTTTATTATTCTTAATTATAAACATTTACTCATATTAATTGCAAAAATTACTGGGTTTCACTGTGACATTTCCCTATCTCCCTTGGTTCCCTTACCCTTTCCTAATCCTTCCCTAAAGGTTCCTCTTCTACTTTCAGGTAGGTCCTCCCTTCCTCTCTTCCTCCCTTCCTCCCTTCCTCCCTTCCTCCCTTCCTCCTTTCCTCCCTTCCTTTCCACATGAGAGAAAAACAGTGATGCTGATCTTCCTATGTCTTGCTTATTTTGCTTAATACAATAATCTCCAGTTTCATCTGTTTTTCTACAAACGATGTGATTTCATTTTTCCTCGTGGCCGAATAATGCTCCTTTGTGCAGGCATACACCATGTTGTCTTTATTCATTCATCTGCTGAGGACACCTAGGGGGAATTCTTGACTTGGCTGTTTGCCACATAAAGCTGGGTATGCAGGCATCCCCTTTTACTTCATGTCCTTTAGTTATGCACCCAGGAGGAGCTTAGGGCTGGTCACACAGTTGTTCTATTTTTATTTTTTTAAGGAAACTCCATAATGTTTTCCATAGTGGCTGTACTAGTTTAGAGTCCCACCAACTGTGTATAAGCCTTCCTTTTTCTCTACATCCTTGTCTGCATTTATTTTCTGTGATTTTTTTTTTCAGTTTGTTTGTTATTCTGATTAGAGTGAGGTGGAATCTCAAGGTAGTTTTGATTTCATTTCCCTGATGGCTAAATATGTTGGATATGTTTTATACATTTATTGGCCATTTGCACTTCTTCTTTTGAGAATTCAGATCTTTTGCCCGTTTTTTACTAGATTACTTGTTCTTTTTATGCTGTTTTTTGAGTTCTTTATATGATCCAGATATTCACCATCTCTCAGATGAATAGCTAGCAAAGATTTTCTTCCATTCCATAGATTGTCTCTTCACTTTTTTGATTGTTTCCTTTGCTGTGCAGAAGCTTTTTAATTCAATGTAATTTCATTTGTAAATTTTGGCTTCTGTTTCCTGAGCTATTCGAGTTCTATTCGGGTTATTATTGACTGTGCCTTTTTCTCCCAATCCACAAACTGGAAAATTCTTTCTATTTTTAAGTGTCTTCTTCAATTACTATTCAGTGATTTAAAATTTTCATTGTAGATGTTGTTCACCTTCTTGGCTAGGTTTATTCCTAGGTTATTTTTTTTTTTTTTAGCCTATTGTGAATAGGATTGTTTCCCTTTCTTTCTCAGAAAGTTCCTTATTGGTGCACAGAAAAATACTGATTTTTGTATGTTGATTTTTGTATCATGCTGCTTTGTTAATCATTTCTAAGAAGCTTTTGGTAGAGTCCAATGTTTTTATGTCATCTGCAAACAGGGATAATTTGACTTATTTTTTCCTATTTGTATCTCTTTTATTTCTTTCTTCTGTCTCATTACTCTGGCAAAAATTTCAAGTACTACATTGAATAAGAGTAGAGAGTGGACACCATTGTTTTGTTCATGATTTTAGAGAAAACAATTTCAGTTTTTCCCCATTTAGTATGACGTTGGCCATGGGTTTGTCATATATATATATATATATATATATATATATATATATACACACATATATATTCATTATTATGTTGAGATATGATCTTTATCTACCAAGTTCTTTCAGGATTTTTATCATGAAGGGATATTGAATTTTATCAAAGCCTTTTTCTGTTAATTATTGAGATGATCATGTAATTTTTGTTCTTGATTCTGTTTATGTGTTGTGAGTATTGATTTGTGTATATCGAGCCATCCTTTCATCATTAGAACAAAACCAACTTGACCATGGTATTTGATGTGTGTTGTTGAATTTGATTTGCAATTATTTTATTGAGGATTTTTCATCTATATTCATCAAGGATTTGGCCTAGTTTCTTTGTTGTTGTTGTGCCCTTATTAGGTTTTAGTTGCAGGGTAATACTTTTGTAAAATGAGTCTGAGAAGATTCCTTCCCATTCTATTTTTATGGACTAGTTTGAGGAATGTTGGCATTAGTTCTTTTTTAAAAGTCTGGTAAAACTCAATAATAAATGTATCCAGTCTTGGGCTTTTCTTTCTTGGGAGACATTTGATTACTGGTTCAGTCTCATTGCTTGTTGTTGTTCTATTTAAATTTTTAATATTCTATTGTTCATTAGTAGATCATATATGTCTTAGACATTTGTCCATTTCTTGAAAACTTATTTCCAACTTATTGGTGTATAAATTTTGAAAATGGTCCTTCCTGATCACATTGATTTCAGTGGTGTTTGTTGCAATGGCTCCCTTTTTTCACATCTAATTTTATTTATTTGGGTCTTCTCACTCTTTCTTTTGGTTATTTTGGCTAATGTTTTGTCAATCTTGTTTATTTTTTTCAAAGAACCAATTCTTATTTCATTGATTCTTTGTATTTTTCTTTGAGGCGCTATTTCATTTAATTTCGCTCTGATTTTCATTATCTTTTTCTCTCTATTGATTTTTAGGATTGCTTTGTTCTTCTTTTTCTAGAACCTTGCAATATATTAGGTTATTTGAGATATCTCAGTTTAAAAAATATAGCATTCTTAACTACAATTCTTTTAGTATTGCCTTTGCTATATTCCACATATTCTAGTATGTTGGGTTTTCATTTACATTTGAGTTAAAGATTTTTTTTTACTTCCCCTTAATTTCTTCAGTGACTCACTGTTTGCTCAAGAGTATATTCATTCTCAATGTGTTTGTATAGTTTCCCTTGCTGTTAATTTCTAGTTTCATTCTGTCATGATCTGATGAGATGAAAGAAATTATTTCAAAATTTTTTTGGTATTTGTTGAGATTTGCTTTATTGACTAAAATATGATCTATTTTAGAAAGAGTTCCATGTACTAATGAAAAGAATGTTAATTTTGCAGTTGTTGGATGGAATATTCTGTAGAAGTATGTTATGTCCATTTGTTCTGTAGTGTGATTTAATTCTGATGTTTCTTTGCTGTTTTTTTTGTCTGATCTATCTATTTGTGAGGAGGGGCGGTTTCAAAGTTACTCATTGTTATTGTTTTGGAGAACATCTCTTCTTTTATGTCCAGAAGTGTTTGTTTTATAAAATTGTGTGCTGTTTTATAAAATGATATTGACAATCATTACATCTTCTGGATGGATTATTCCCTTTATCAATGTTATGACTTTGTTTCTTCTGACTTATTTTGGCTTAAAGTCTACTGTGCTGGATATGAGTATAGCTACTCCTGCTTGCTTTCAGATTCCATGAGGTTGAAACATCATTTTGAGTCTGGCCAGTGATTTGAGTTTCCTCCAGGTAACAGATTGTTGGGTTTCATTTTTTAAATTCAGTCAGCTGGTCTGCATCTTTTAATTGGAGAATTGAGAACATTCAGGGTTACTATTGAAAGGTGTTATGGTTTGGATCTGAAATGTCCCCTAAAGGACACATATGTTGAAGGCTTGGTCTCCAAGGCAGCAATTTACAGAGGTGGGACTTTGGGGAGGTGATTGAATCATGAGAGTTCTGACTTCATTAGTGTATTAATCCATTGATTGCTGAATGGACAACTGGCAGGTGGTGAAGTCTGCAGATGGTCGGGGAGGGAAGGAAGTAGATCACTGGGGGTATTTCTTGTCCTCAACCCCTTTCTCTCTCTTCTGTCTCTGCTTTCTAGCTGCCATGAACTAGTTGCTTTCATCTACCATGCCCTTTTGCTGTGATAATCTGTCTCACCTCAGGCCTAAAGCAATAGAGCCAGCTGGCCATGAACTGAGCTCTCTAAAATCAGGAGCTGAAATAGTTCTTTCCTCCTCTAAATTGTTTTTGTCATGTATTTGTCAGTAGCAAAAGGCTGACTAACACAAAAAGTTTCTACTATTTCCTGTTATTTTTTTTTTCTGGTTGTTTAATCTATGTTCATTTCTTTTTCCCTGATAGTTTACTGAATTAGTAATATTTGATTATTTCCTAATTCTTGTTTATCTACTCTTTGAGAGTTATTCTTTCCAGGGCTCTCCTAATTTCATTTTGCTTTCCCTCCTTTGTGAAGAGTTCCTATAACTATCTTCTGTAATGCTGGTTTAGTGGTGATGAATTCCTTTAGTTTATGCTAGTCTTGGGAGATCTTCATTGCTTATTCAATTCTGAAGGAAAACTCTGCTGGGTGTAATCTATGTTTGCTAGTTATTCTCTTTCAGGATTTGAGATATATCCTTCCATGCCTTCCTGGCCTTTAGAGTTTTGGCTTAGAAATGGGTTTACTTTTATAAGTGACTTGACACTTACCTTTTGCAGCTTTCAATATTTTTTCTTTGTTCTGTACTTTCGTCAGTTTAATTATAATATTATTTGGAGAGATTGTTTTGTGATCATGTCTTTTTTTGGGTTCTAAATGCCCCCTGTATCTGAATATCCATGTATTTCCCAAGATTTGGGAAATTTTCTGCTATTATTTCACTGAAGGGCTATCTGTGCCTTTAGCCTGTACCTCTGTTCCTTCATCTATACTTATGATTTGCACATTTGGTCTCTTAAGTATGTCCTATGGGTCTCATATATTTTGTTCATTATTACTTATATTTCCTGTATTATTATTTAATTCATCAACCTGTCTTCAAGCCCTAATATTCTTTCACTTGATCTAATCTATTGGTAAGGGTTTCAACTGAGGTGTTTTTTTTTTTTTTTTTTTTTTTTTTTTTAGTTTTTGAGCTTTTCATTTCCAAAAATTTCTTTTTGGTTCTTTTTCTAAATCTCTCTCACTTCATTGAATTGCTCATTAATATCCTGCATTGTCTTCCTAAATTCATTCAGCTGTTTATTTGTATTCTCTTTGAATTTATTGATCATTTTTAACATCAGACTTTTAAATTCTTTTTCTGGAATTTTGTCATTTCAGTACCATTAAAATTAGAGAGTTATGAATTTTTGGAGAGTCAGATTCCCATGTTTTTTTTCATTTTCATCTTGTATATTTATGTTGAGCTTTGTATATCTGTTAGGATGTATATTCTCTCCACTTTAACTTTTTTTTTTAGTTTTAGTTGGACACAATATCTTTATTTTATTTATTTATTCTTATGTGGTGATGAGGATAGAACCCAGTGCCTTGCACGTGCTAAGAGAGTGCTCTACCGCTGAGCCCCAGCCCCAGCCCCAGCCCCATCTCTCCACTTTTACATGAGGAACTTCTTAGGGTCTCTTGATAATGTGCCCTGTGCTATTGGTTTGTTCAGTGTTAAATTTATTTCCAAATGGACTTAGTAGTGTAGTTTTCCTGTGGCTTCTCTGGCTATAATTAATGGGTTTTGATGTTGTGCATACTGTGTTAGAGATTGAGGGACCCTTCGTCTATAGGCTTCATAAGAGTGAGATTTCTTTGATAGTTGGGACAGGTGTGTTGCAGACAGCAGATTATATGGGCCACACCCTCTGTGGTTACTCCTCCAGGTTTGTCTACAATGTGTTGTGTATAAGGGTATGGGAGTGACCTGTGCTGAATTGCCTCATAATGCAGTTTCCACAACAGTTGTGTTATTTCTCTCTACGGTTGCCATGGGGGCGAGTGCCTAGGTGTGAAATTTTGGGTGCCCCCTAGCTGTGTCTACTTGAGGTTAAGTCATCAGCTTGGGGCTTTTATCTCCACCAAGGTTTGAGTGGGACTTGGTCATGGCTGGAGTAAAGTACAATTTCTTTTAAGTGTCCTGTGGGTGTAGATCAGCAGCTGAGCATCCACCCAATCTGCTTGAGGTGCTAGGCTTGATCATCTGCTGTATTTGGAAGGAAAGTAAACACCCACAATAGAAACAAAAACAAAAACCCAAGATGGAAATGCAGAACAATCAATTGAAAACTTCAACTATAACACTAATACTATAGAAAATAAAGAGGCAAACATAGAATAAAGTTAAAACTTAGAAAGTAAAATTAATAATAAAGAGAAATAGGAGAGAGAAAAAAATCTTATTAAAGTATAATAAAAATAAAATAAAAGGAATAAAAATACAAATTAAAATAATAAAAAATAGAATAATTAGAGGAAAAAAAAAAAGAATAAAGAACCCTACTCGCACCACCTCCCCGCCAGAAAAGAGTCAAGGTGAGATATTAGGATTGCTGACACTTCTTCCAAGTGTGCCTTTTATTCCAGAGTCTTGGTCAATGCCTGCACCACAGCCAGCTGTTTTTACCAGCCCAGCTTCAGCATTATGTGGGCTACACCCAGTAGGCCTGTATTCAGCCCTGAGGATTTTGGACTGCTCAGTGTTGGGCCTCACCAGACTTGAGATGTGGCCAATGTTTGGGCTGGACCAAGCTTTTCTTACCACCTGAGCTTCAGTGTTATTTGCCCCACCGTGGGTGTGTGTGTGTATTAAGCCCTGCAGATTAGAGTCTTTGCACCTGGGGTTGTGACAAATATCCAAACCACAGCTACACTTGGGATGTCTCAGGGTGTGTGTGTGTGTCGGGGCAGGGGGAGGGCAGTCCAATGGGTGAGCTCGGAGCTAAAGGGGAAGGCACAGGAATGGAGCCTTTTTCCACCTTGGTCCCAGACCTGGCTCTTTGCTGTACACTCACATGGTATCTTGCTCCATCCTGCTTCTGGTTGCAGAAGGCAGGCCCACTAACAGCTGTGTACCCCTATCTATTCCTAAAATGCCAGTGCTCCAGTCTGATTGTCAATAGGTTTTCCTCCTTGTACATCCCCATCATGGTTTCGAGCACTGACATTATCTCAGGAAAAATGNTCATTCTGGTCTGCGCTCCTCACTGCTCAAACCATTTGACAGTCTCCAGAGCCACGACGTCTTGGGTAGCTGTCTCCCGTTCAGTCACTGTGGCGGGGTGTCCACAGGAACCCCAAATTGTGAATGTTCTGAATTTTCTGCTCCTTAGAACTATTTGGTCCCTAACAATAGGAACTTTGTCAAGAGTCTGTCTGGTTGTAGTGTTCAGAGTTTGCTGAGCAACTGACTTGGTTTCCTAAAGCTAACTCACAGTACAGGAGACTCTTGGATCAAATCCCCAAACTGGACTGAGAGTTTCCATGAACCATGGATTTCTTCTGTGATTAGGACTGGTGGGTCTTAGCTTTTGCCAGGGCTAAATGCACTCTTGCCCTACCTTATGCTTGTGGTGTCTGGCTCTCTCCCCTCGGAGGGAGTCAAGCCCTGGCCACCTGCTTTTTCCTTTTCTCCACATTACCCTCCCCTTTCTCCCTGATGCTTAATTTCTAGTCTCTTCACTTTGGCTTCTCAGAGTTTCTTCTCCTTTTCTTTCCTTGAAATGTAGTTTCTCCTTTTTTGCCCTAACTCTTCTTCCTCACAGAGTGATAGAAAGGAAATTTCCATTCTGCTGCCTGGCCTTCTCTCATGCTGAACGTCTGGGAAGGGGATTTTACTTTTTGTAAGGGAAGAATTTTACTTCTTTTATTTTGCTTTGAACAATCAGTGAATTGTTACATAGTATTTCTATCTATACCACAATTGATTTTTCTATTTCATTTAATTTTAATGGAGAAAATTTATATTTGTGCACTCTGTGCCTCCAAATCCAGATATGTGGTGATTTTTCTCTTTTTAAAGTTTCTCTTAATATATCCTTCCCTTTTCTTCATTTAGACCTTATGTATTTTTAGTTAATATTATTCCTAGGCATTTCATAGTTTCATTAGTACTGTGAAGAGTGTCATTCTTTGGATATTTTTCAACTGCTTATAGTTCATACAGCATGAAGGAATAGATTTTTCTATGGTGCTATTTTATCTAACGATTTTATTGATTTTCTAAGATATATATATATTGTGAGAAAAATGTAATGTATAAAAGCCTTCCCTGTTTACTAGTTTATCACTTTTAATATTTTTATGGGTTTAGATTGATGTATTTTACTCTATATATTTATTATTTTTTTGTTGATCAAGGCATCTAACTCAGGGCTTTGTGCTTGCTAGGCAAGTGCTCTACTGAGTTATATCGCCAGCTCACGATATATCTTAAAACCATGTAACTTACACAAAACTTCCTAAATAGATCTTCTTCTTTGTCTTGATTAAATATCAGCTGATCTTTCCATTGCCACATTTGCTTTCTCTGCTTAGCATTTCCACATTGAATCTTTTTGTATCTCCATTTTCAACTTTTTTTTTCATTTTCTATGTCTCCAAAAATATCATATATCTAGGTTTGTGCTTTTCCCCTCTAATTTGAGGCAAATTTAGTGCCATTTAAATTTATTATGATTTCTAATATATTTAAATATATCCCCCACTTCTCTCTCCCTCTCCTCTCACATCTCTCCCTTCTTCCCTTCCTCCTCTTCCTCTCCTTCCTCCCGCCTTTACGATCTCATTATTTCTACCTTCCTGTTTCTTCAGAGATGGTGAAGTATTGGAAACTTCTTTCTTCTTGCTTCTCTGAGATGGTAGAAGAGTTGGTAGAAGCTCCAGTTTTTTTGAGTCAAGGATTTCCTTATGTGGTTTCTGTGCCAGTCTGCAGAGTTCTGCTAGCCTATCCATCAGAGGTCCTCTGTCCTCAAAATCTTACAGAAGATGCCTGTGCAGATTTCTGTGGTTGCTCTGTGCCTTTAGCACAGTGGTTATCCACCCTGACTTATCATCAGAATCATCTAGAAGCATTTTAAAGATATAGTTTCCTGGACACCATCCTGCTCCGATATGAATCAGAAGTTCTGAAAATAGGGCTTGGGAATTTGCCTTTTATAAATCGCCTCAGATAAGTTTAGGTGTACATGAAGGTTGAGAACAATTATCTATCCATTAGCAGATACATTAAATATATAAACAAATATACTTAAACATAGATTTAATTTAGAATTCATCAGTATCTATAGCTTATCTAATGAAGACATACCATCAATTCTGTTTATCTTTGTCCACATCATCCCCACAGTGTTGTAATTATTTTAATTCCCCAATTTGGATGAATGCCTTAGATTCACATTTGTGAAGCTGCAAAAGGTAAACAGGCATTAGTGTTTTAACAAGCTGTAAGCCCCACTATATTGTGCCCATGTGGAAAGGCATGAAGTTTATATGAGGGAAACCAGGCTCAAGAAGAGAGGCATGCCATGTCCCTGGACATCTGAATAAGCTGAATACATGGCCTTAAAATGTTTCTTAATGTTTTGCCTCACTTCAGTGACAAGATGGACACATTTGTGGGACTTTTAAATCTACTTCCCGCCACCATAACGGTAGTTTTAGAGTTCCAAACGTAATAAACAGAATCAGTGTTGCTGATGGGGACATTGTTATTCCATACATAGAGCAGTGCTGTCTCAATGAAGCAGCTGGGAATTTCTATGACATTAGAGACATCCCACCTCAACTAAAAGCTGTGCCTCTGCAGCTCAAATTGGTCATAAGACTTTCCTGGGATTCTAAGGGCAAGCATATGGGTCATGTACATAAGTGGCTTATATGGGTCATGTACATCTATATTATTTTTAAGTCTTTCAAAGCAAAATCTACAAAGGGTATATCTGGGACATCTGCTCTAGCAGATATAAAATGCTCCTACTTGTTGGAAAAGTACTTTGAATCATTGATTCAGAGTGATCAAATGTTTTTAACTACCTAGTAGAGGGATGCTTTCTGTTTACCTGCTTCCCCAGCTCAGACAGCTCTTGTGTACCCCTATCTATTCCTAAAATGCCAGTGCTCCAGTCTGATTGTCAATAGGTTTTCCTCCTTGTACATCCCCATCATGGTTTCGAGCACTGACATTATCTCAGGAAAAATGTGTGTCACTAACAAGTTCTCCTTGAATATATCTCTTTTATCAGAAAGCAAAGAGTTTTTTTTTTTTTTCCAGAAGCCCCAGGAAGAATTCCTTTTAATGTCACAAAGAATTTTTTTTGGTGGGCATAATCACTTTTCTTTTGAGGGATACCAGGGCACTGGGAAAAGGAATAATATAGAAGACATTGAATTACTACAGTTGGCTAAATAATATACTATTGTTCTAAGAAAACAACACACAAAAAAAATCAAGGTGCTATGGAAAAGGAAGAAGTGTGTGTGTGAGTGTCTGTCTGTCTGTCTGTGTGCTGTTTTTTGCTTAGCTTGTTAGTTTATATCCATGTAATTACATCATGTATAAATAGGCATCTATGGATTTGTTGTATATGAGAACCTCCTTGGAGCTCATATAAAAATGTTGATATTGGATTCTACATCAAGCTCATTGGTGCTGCTGGGCTGGTTCATGTCAGTGTGTTCTGAATCCCCGCCTTTTCACATGACATTGTATTTTAAGGTTTACAATGCTATTACATTTTTTACATTCACCTTTATTATATGATTCTTAATGGTCATGCAATATTTATTTATTTATTTATTTATTCTAATCAGTTATACTGCCGCAGTCTGGCTTCAGCAAAAAATAACTGAGCCACCACACTGCCTTGTAGATTCAAACAGCAACTCTTTATTCCCGACTCTCACCGGCACTCTACACGCACGTTCTGGGAAACTACACTCCCTTCACCGGGCTCTGCGTACCAATTCTCTCAGAACCCCATGAGAACTCAACGGGAACTCAAGGAGCGGGCGCCTGAGGCAGCAGGATACTCCCTATTCCCAGCAGGATCCACCCTAAACCTGGAGCCACCCTAATCCAGCAGGATCCACCCTAAACCTGGAGCCACCCTAATCCAGCAGGATCCACCCTAATCCCTGAGCAGGGTCACCTTAACCAAAAATGCCATGTCATTCCTACTTGGCTATGGCACTCAGCATTATACATGACAGCAGAATGCTCTTTTATTCACATACACAAATGGAGCACGATTTTTGACTCCTCTGGTTGTACCCAAAGTTGGGTCACGACATTTATGCAATCATACATGTACCTAGGGTAATGATGTCCGTCTCAGTCCACCGTCTTTCCTACCCCCATTCCCCTCTCCCATCCCTTTTGCCCCATGCAAAGTTCCTCCACTCGTCCCATGCCTCACCTGGTCATGCGATTTTTAATTCCACTATTTTTTGAAATTTAACTTGTTTCCAGCTTTTATAATATTATTAAAAATCTTGACAGAAGCCTCTAAAATTCATGAATTCCATTTTTTTGCATAATTAGCAATATTTAATTTCCTAGGAAATACCAGATGTGGGGTTATTGAATCAGTGGGTTCAAATATTTTGAAGATTCTTTGTATATTGCTAGACTTATTTCCATAAGCTACTGTAAGGTCCAGAACTTTCATATGTTATTAAAAAGGGACATTTTCTCAAAAAACAAAAGTTGCTATAATAAGAACAGATTATTAATATAAAACAAGTGAACTGTTTTTCCCATAATTACCCTCATAGATCTACCCTGGAGTGATGTTATTAATGAAGCAGTACAGAAGGCAAAAAGTGATTCTGAACTGACTTGTTTTTAGTTGAATTTCTGGAGTCCTGGAAGGGAATGCACTGCCCTGAGCAATGCACCTACTGCTGTTTCTTCCTTTCCATCCTCTTTGCACCCTGTGATGCTTCTCTTCTCCATCTCTGGAGAAACCTAAAGATATTGATTGTTGCCTTTCCCTTTCCATTTCTGTGTTGCAAAAGACAGAAGATGAAGCTGGATATGGCAGAGAAGTTCTGTGAGTGCGTGTTTGGCAAAACTGGGAACCCATGTTAATGAGCAGGAGAAACTCCAGGAGCATTCATATGTGTCCCTTGGTATCTTGGAATCTGAGATTTCTGTCTATCCCAGATCATCCTACCTGTCAGGTTAGGCCTAGGGAAGGCAAGATCCAAACCCACCTCTTCTCTGTAGTATGATTAAGCTTGTTACATGTTTATAAAATGCAACTCCTAGGAAGGAAAGAATAAGTAGACTGTCTATTATTCTTATTAACTCAGACATAGCTGAGATTTGTTTCACTACTTAAGGAGAATTTAGCAAATACACTGGAGTTAAACAGAGAAAAATTTTTAACAAAATAATAAGCATCCCCAATATTTAGTATTGAGTTGTTGCCAATAGTGTATGCAACATGATAATTCTCAGGTTACCCTTATTACTATATATCAGCAGTAGCACTCAATATCAGAATGATTAGGAAATCTCGATTTAAATCCTAGTTCTGATTTTAAAGTTTTGTGACCATGTTGTTTTACCTCTCTGGGCTAAGTTTTTTTTTTTTTTTTTTTCCTAGAAGTAAAGAAAGTAGACTATACTATTTTAAGGTCCCTTTCTACTTTGAAATTTTATTTTTCTTTGTATTCTCAAAGAATCTAGGGGTAAAAGAGCCTGATGTGGGTTGCAGCTAAGTTATCACAGGAAATCCAGTGAACACAGGGTAAAACAAACAATAGATTAAAAATTCATCTTCCCCAACTCTATGCTCCCCAATAAGATACACATTTTTTTCTGGGGAAAAGTTAGTTCTCATTTTCTCCCACAAATTTGTGCCCACTGCAAACCTTCAAATCTCTTTCCTGGAAGTTGTCCCCTAGTTACATGAACAAGGAGAGGTTTCCTTCCTCCCAACCTACTGCAGAAATCCTCAAGCAATGGGATGTTGGAAACCGTCAATGCGGGAAAGATGTGGAATCTGATAGAGGTTAAGTCCCAGAAAGAACTGGGAGAGGACTTGAAATAGAATGTTTCTCTATGGGCCCACGATTTCTTACTAGAGCTGGCGTGGTCCAGTGGTTACAAATATTAAGTCAACCCAAATTGAAATAAATAACGATCCTTTTTATAAAGATGACACATCAAAGAATTCTCATATTACACTTAAAATTTTATATTTGGATCCATAAGTGGTTAACTGTATAGGAGTTTGGTGAAGAGGAATTTTGAAGGAGGAACTACAAAAATTAGTAATGGGGCAAGGATGTGACCCCAAGCACATCTTCTTTAGAAGAGACACTTCTGGGTCTTTGAGGAGAGTAGCACAATGGTAGTTTCTATGAAAGTTGGGATGTGGTTGGTTTGAGGTTCTCCCTGGGCCATTCTGTGACCTCTCAATGCAGTCCTGAAGCTGGCAGATGATAGGGATCCAGTTACATGAGTCTCAAAGGGCAGAGAGAGAAGCAGGGTCACAGGGCAAATAGGACAGATAAGATGCATACCCAGAATGATAAGGCACTCCTGCTGAGATGACAGAGGAATGGGGAAATAAAAAGACATCCTGTCGGGTGGGACCCACATATTTTTTAATCAATTTAAATAAATGCTTTTCTTGGAATGCAAGATAGATGTTACTAGTTAGTTACTTGTCTTTAAACTGAGTTTTCTCATTGTAGCTTATCATACCTTTTGAGTATTTATTCACTGAATAATTCATATGCCATCATTATTACATACCCACATTTACACACCATCTGCAATGTGTTGTGGGCTATGGTAGTCTGAGACCTCAAAGAGTTGGCAGTCACATATCCAGCCAACCAGAACAAGATAATTTATATACAAATCAAGTGCCATAGTATTGTCAGGGGTGGAATGAATAAGAATACTTAAAGTTAGAACTATCAGGTAAGGTATGACAAGAGAAAGTTAGAATAGCTGGCTTCCAAAATCCTTTCTATATCTTAACAGAGTCTAATTTTGTTTGTCCTAAATTTCCTTTTCAGGTCCCAAAAGCCTCATGAATTTTATTACACAAGATAATATTTAATATTTCAGGTGTTGTAGTTGCCTTCTGATATAAAATTAGTAGGAGTAGATTTTATTGTTTTCATTTTATCTATAAGGAAAATTGGGCTCAGAGCAATTAAGTAATTCCCTCAAGGTTGCAAAGCTGGGAAGAAGAAGAACTAAAATTTGAACCAGAGAATCCATCTCCACAGTCTGTGGTCTTATTCATTTCACCATGTTGCATGAATTTCAATTTGTGTATATATACAGATATATATATATATATATATATATCTGTTCACAAAAAAAAGAGAAAAAATATTGGAACGATGAACACAAAAGTGTAATTTCTATGTAACTTTCATTGAATAGGAAGAGAGTTCATCCCTTCCTCTTTAATAAAACAAGACATGATTGTTGTTAAATAATTTTTGAACCTATATAATTTTGATTTTCATTGCAGGACCTGAAAGCACAGGCTGAAACAGGGGAATGATTTGAGTGTTATGTTAAGATTTATTCCAAAGTTCAAACTTTATTTCTGTGAAGCCCAATGACTGTGCACATGTTTACTTGGGTAAAATGCCTTTCAGATCTGCTATTCTCTAGGCAGATTCTCTGATATTATTCTCATTAAATAACTATTAAGGGAATAACATTTTTACATTCATACTGTGCTGGTTTAAATGGGTATACATGGCAGAATAGACATGGTACCTACCATTAATGAGCTTATAATTTAACTGGGGGAGAATAAACATTCCCTTTAAGTGAGCTTCACAATCTAACAGTTTGTAAATAATCACCCAAACAAAGAATTCAGGGAACTGAAAGGCCAGTGAGCAGGATATGGCTAGATAGGTATGTTTCCTAGAAGTCTTTTTTTGAGGGGGGAGGTTCCAGGGATTGAACTGAGGGGCACTTGACCACTGAGCCACACCCCGAGCCCAATTTAATATTTTATTTAGAGACAGGGTCTCACTGAGTTTCTTAGAACCTTGCTTTTGTTGAGTCTGGCTTTGAACCCACAGTCCTCCTGCCTCAGCCTCCTGAGCCACTGGGATTACAGGTGTGTACCATTGTGCCTGGCTTCTAGAAGTCTTTGAGAAAGAAGAGAAGGCAAACTTTGTAGGGTATAGAACATGCAAACACGATCTGGGCTGAGAATATTTATGAGGAAAGTGGCCAGAGTCAAGTTTTGGAGGGCCATGGATTCTTTGAAGGCCTTTGAACAAAGGAGTGGAATGATGGGGACTGGGATTAAAAAGGTAGATCAGGCTGAGAAAGAAAATTGAAGTGATGGGGGGAAACTGGATACAGGAAAACCAGTAATGGTTTCCATGTGAAGATAAGGCAGGATGAAGATTCTTGGAATGACTTTAGCCATCTTGAGGAAACTGGAAACAAGGCAGTTGACTAGTAGTGAGGAAGAAGGTAAAACTGGTGGGTTGCAGGCAAGGAGAACTTCTGTGCACTTTCCTGAGGTCATGTTCCTGACCATCCACCGTCCAGATGGGGCCACATTGCTCTTTGCTGGGTCTGGCTGTGTGGCTCTTCACCAGTATGCTTCTAGGGCACCCACAGCATTTGTCATTTCATAATTAGCTTGTGTACTCTAAACAAATTGCCAAAAGACTCATCATATATTTACACGGACCATTTCAATTTGGATTTTGTTTATTCAATATTGTTAATTTCATGCAAATCAAAGCTGCTCTAAATTTCATCTCACTTCAGTCAGAATAGCAATTATCAAGAATACAAACAATAATAAGTGTTGGCGAGGATGTGGGGAAAAGGGACACTCATACATTACTATGGGACTGCAAATTGGTGCAACCACTTCGGAAAACACTATGGAGATACCTTAGAAAACTTGGAATGGAACCACCATTTGACTCAGCTATCCCACTCCTCAGTTTATACTCAAAGGACTTAATATCATCATACTAAAGTGATGCAGCCACATCAATGTTTATAACAGCTTAATTTACAATAGCTAAACTATGGAACCAACCTAGATGCCCTTCAACAGATTAATAGATAAAGAAAATGTGGTATATATACACAATGGAATATTACTCAGCTTTAAAGAAGAATAAAAATTATGGCATTTGCTGGTAAATGGATGGAGCTGGAGAATTTTATGCTAAGTGAAATAAGCCAATCTCCTAGAACCAAAGGCCAAATGTTCTTTCTGATAAGCAGGTGCTGATCCATAGTGGGCTGGTGGTGGAGAGTGGGTAGGGAAGAATGAAGGAATTTGGTTTGTAGAGGGGACAGAGGGGAGGGGTGGGCCTGTGAGGATGGGAAAGACAGACATTATTACCCTATATACATGTATGACTACATTACTGAAGGAGAAGTTGTGCTCCATTTGTGTATAATATGTCAAAATGCTTTCTACTATCATGTATAATTAGAACAAATAAAAAAGTTGTTAATTAACTTAAGAAATTAAAATTCATTTTTTGTTAATTGAAACTGCTATCACAGAAAATGTTGCTTGTAGCACTTTTAATGATCAGCTAAGCTCAGTTGTTGTATAACAATTGACTTTTCTTCTGACTGTAAAGTCAAAATAACCACAGAACAGTCAGATAGCTATGACTTTTGTCTAGATCTCACTGTTCATGAGAAGGGAGCAAGCCACACATTCATTCTGAATCTGAAATGTGAAAGTGTGTTACTCAGTTAGTCTAATTTGAAAATTCCTCAGCTACATTTTAAATATTTTTGAGTATCTTTAAAATTTTTGGGTACTTGATGCTCTGGCCAGCTCTGTGGAATTCCTGGGTTTATGTTGAAACTCCCTGTGTTCAAGATTGTTTGTTTTTCTAGAGGAAAGAAAAATTAACATTCCAAAATATAACTCAAAGGTACAGGTGGGCAGATGTAAACTATAAACTAGAGGAGAAAATAATCTACATAGTTTCTGAATTGAGGAAACTTAACAGAATCCTAAGTTACAACATATAAACACACAAACCCACGAAAACCACAAGCATGGAAATGGGTCCCATAAGGAGAAAGGCAATTTATTGTACATGATGTTGCACATGTTTTTCAGACTTAGTGTCATGTGGTGAGTGACTCAGGTAAGCATCTGCTTTTGACTCTTGTGGTGGCAAAGGTGTGAAGGTGGCTCCTTCGAGGACGGTGTTCTACTATTTTTTTTCCCTTTTTGGTACGTGGGGATTGAACTTGGGGGTACCTGGCCACTGAGCCACATCTCCAGCCCTATTTTCTTTAAAGAGAGGGTCTCACTGAGTTGCTTAGTGCCTCGTTTTTTGCTGAGGCTGGATTTGAACTCACGATCCTCCTGCCCCAGCCTCCGGAGCCTCAGGGATTACAGGCATGCACCACCACACTGGCTCTACTAACTCTTGATGATGATAGTTCTGAGATGCCTGCTTTGAGCCCCCACAACTGATCTTGCAGAGATCCAGCCTCACCCAGAGATGAGTGTCTTGGCAGCATTTTGGCTATACTTGTTGGTAAAGACTCAGCTGCTTGTCATCAGTAATAACAGGTTTCAGTTTCATCACAGGAAGAAGAACAGCATTTAGAAATCAACTGAAAGATTGTGGGAATGTGAACAGTGTCATGAGTAGAAGGCCAGACACAGATATAGAAGTTCAGAAGTAGGGGGAACCTCACATTTGCAATGGTAGGTTAAAAAAAAAAAGCCACCTCAATGAGGAAGTGAAGTGTGAAACACAAGGGACATGTGGAGGAAACGGAACGAGACCAGAGACTTTATTTAGTTTGTCATGCCCGTTCACAGGATAAAGTGTGTGCTGAGTTGGCCCCTTTAACCATATCAAGATTTCAATGCCAGCGCTTTCAGCACTGCTTAAAATGTTGCCACAAGGTCATGGACCCTCTGCAGACCCAGTTTCCTTCCAGTTACTTTCAATTTTCTCACCACCAACGTATTTGTCCCTGACTATCTTGGCTGTCTTGCCTTGCCTAGGCCTGGTGGGATTTGGCTTAGGTCTCCTTAACATAGTTCTGTCCTGCCAACCTCAAATTATTGCCTATGAATCTCATAGGTTAGAGGTTTCCTGGTCTGAGCTGCCCTCATCCTGGGAGACAGATGGCCAATGTTTATTGCTCCCACCGAGGCTGTTGAGAAAGCTTTCTTCCATGGAAAAGAAAAACAAAAAATAAAATAGAATCTGACCAACGAGCCAACCAGCATACCCCCATCTCCAAAGCATCCTCATCTAGAGAGAGGGATTCCAGTGACCCCCCAAACAGGCTGCCTGCATCCCCTGGGTGATGACCCAGTACAGGCTGCAGCCACTGGGCACCCCTTCAGCTATGGGTGAAGAAAGTGCAGCAGGGCCAGCAGCAGCCCAGATGCCCAGCTAGATTCTGCTCCTTTCTTCTAGTTTTTTTTTTTTAATATTGTGTTTTAGTTATAGTTGGATACAATACCTCTATTTTATTTTATTTTTATGTGGTGCTGAGGATCGAACCCAGTGCCTCGCACGTGCTAGGCAAGCGCTCTACCGCTGAGCCACAACCCCAGCCCCCTCTTCTAGTTTTTCCTAATGATGTCTTTTGATTTGCAGAAGTGACATCTGAAAGGTGCCTGAGAGTGGCCCTATAAAGTACTGGTATTTGCTCTGGGTTCAAGAATTCGCCATCCTTTTTTTTTTTTTTTTAAATATAGGAAAATGAGACAAAATAGGGCTTCACCATCATCCCTTCAAAGTTGAAGAGATACATGGCCTTGGTATAAGACACGTGTTGTTTTTCCCATTCCTTAAATCAGTGCTAAGACCTTTCTCAACCACCTTTTCCCTCTTCTGTTCTTCTCTGCTGCATATATTCCCATCTGACATTCTATATTTTAGTTGTTTTTTATTTGTTTCCCTCAACTGGCATTCAAGCCCCATGAGGGCATGGATTTTTGCCTGTTTTGTTTACTGCTGTTTCTCCAGTTCTCAGAATCATATCTGGCACAAGGTACATGCTTAATATACATGCAAACATCTTTATATGTCTTTATAAATATTTGTTGAATGAAGAGATTCTCCAGCATAAAACCTTATTCACTATTGGTCAGTCTGATCACTTCAAATATGTTAAAATTTTTTTCTAAATAATTCTTTGTGCTATTTATCTGAGTAGAATTTTCTATTTTTTTTTTTTTTAACTCAAATTACATCTTGTTTTAGGTCCTGGTCAGATTGCAGTACCTGGGAGAAGCTTTCCCCAGAATCCAAAACCACAGCAATCATTAGCCTCTCTGTTCCTCAGGTTCTTGCTTCCACCATTCGTGTTTGGAATTATCACAACTTCTGGGGGCTGGAGTGCACTGCTTCCCATTCAGGGCGTCCTTCTGTCCTGGATCTCGTCCTTTCTAACTTCATCTTATTGTCAGTGTTATGCTCCTTGGGCCTTAACAGATGTTACCTTCAGCTGTGTGCACTTTGCTCGTTCAACCCTTCCTTAATCAACACACTATCCAACACCGTTTGTAGGTGACACCACGGGAAACAAATAAATCGGGGCAGTTACAAGCTCTAGGAAATCATAGTCTAGTGTGACCTAGAGGATCAACTAATACAAATTTAAACTCCATGAAGGTAGAAACATTTTAAAAAATATTATTTTTGTGTATCTTTGTTCAGATAATGCCTCAAATAATGCTAGGTACTGCATGAGCTCCATCAAGGTACCACGATGGGAGAACTCTGGCACTGGCAGGAGTTCATTCCATTCTAATCCAACCACCTCATTTTATGAGTGGGGATACAAAAAGAGGGGTTCACAAATTGCCTGTCACACAGCTAACTAGGGAAGGATCTGGCTTGAGAGGATCAGGCTCCTTGACTCAAATGCATTTTTGCTACATCCCTATATTATTGTCAGAAATAGCTAAAAACAAGGCTATATGTTTATATATGTAAAAGTAATTGAGTTAAAAAGCACTCATTGAAATTCTAGAGGACTAATATCAATAAAATGAATATCTACTATGGAAGTGATTAATATTCCTTACATGCTCCTTTTAATTAGAATTACAGAATATAAAAGATTCTCTTGGAATAAACGCATCACACCAAATGTAAGATTCCTTGTGGTCACCAGTTTGTGACTGGTGGCCTCCAGGAGCCAATCAAAAGTCACGGCCAGGACCATTATTTGAGATAGTGATAAGTACTTTGGTGGCCCTACCTTGACTGTTCCAGGCTGTGGCTCTGATCCTTATCTACTGTCTTATTCTGTTTGCTTCCATTAAGTTCATAGGCATCCTTGGAGAGTGAGAAAGTGCACCCTCAGGGTACTTGGCTCTGGGCTCCTCTTGATCCACATTTAGATTACCATGGCAGCGACCATAGGAATCTTGGTGAATTTGTTTGGCATTCTCAGTACCCTTTCTGTGTATAGGATCTTCCTTCTCAGCAAGACTAAGCACTAACTTACTCTATTTCTTTTAAATTCCAAGTGATGTGTCAGTCAGCACATGAAGAAGGAAAGATTTGATAACAGGACTTTTCCGAAGTAGAATTTAAGAGGAGGATTTAAAGGTAGATATGTTTGTGTGTGTGTGTGTGTGTGTGTGTGTGTAAGAAAAATTTACTTGCTATTGCAAAAAAACATATTTGAAGTAGAAACTGGTTTCAATAACATTAATAGAGAATATGTTCTAGGAGGTGACTGGATGCAAAATTCTGGTGGCAATTCAATAGCACAGTTCCAGATTATTAAGCTGAGGCCAAAACCTAATGAGGATGAAAGTTTTGTCTGTGGGGAATTTTGGATGATACCTGCAGAAATATGCGCTGACTGTGCATAAACTAAATTGAATTATTTTCACAAATGTTGTGAAGTTTCATATAGTGTTATGGTTTGGGTGTGAAGTGTCTACCAAAATATCATGTGTGAGACAATGCAAGAAGGTTCAGAGGAGAAATGTTTGGGTTGTGAGAGTCTTAACCTATCAGTGAATTAATCCCCTGATAGGAATTAACTGAGTGGTAACTGAAGGTGGGTAGCGTGTGGCTGGAGGAGGTGGGTTCCTGGGGGCATGGCTTTGGGGTATATTATTTTGTATCTGGTGAATGGAGTCTCTCTCTCTCTCTCTCTGCTTTGTGATCATCTTATGAGCCGCTTCCTTCTGCCACACTCTTCCACCTGCCTCACCTTGAGCTCTGAGGAATGCATTTGGACAGAGACCTCTGAAACTGCGAGCCTCTAAATTAACCTTTTCTTCTCTACAGTTGTTCTGGTCTGGTCTCTCAGTCACAGCAGTGAAAAGGATGACTAAAATATACAGTAAAAGCTTTTTTCTACATGCACTTCAATTTCACAGCAAGAGTGACATGGAATACCTAAACATAGAAGAGAGCATTCATGCAAGATATCTAACTCCTTGATATAATAATCCATATACTTCAAAATGTAATGCTATCATTACATCTAGGACTTTCTGCAACAATTAGGTGGTGGTTATGGAAAGCATGGCCCCCAGGATCAACATCTAGGAAGCAGCCACCTTCTATGAATATTCTCTTTTTGCATTTTTTTCTTCATTTTCCTTAATCAACTCAGTTGTTTTTGCTGCTTCTAAAGGTAGATTTTATTCCCACCATTAAAAACTGAATAATTTTGAGTTCTAGCTCAGTTACAGTACTTCGTTCAATACATTTGATTTTAGCAGAGCTTTTCTCATGGAAATCTTGTGTGGAGAAAATTAATAGAAGGCTAAATATACATAAAAATATGAATTCATACACAAAGTATTACTGGAAACTATATGTTTACCATTAAAAATTGAAATTAAAAAATATCAACTGGCCACAAAGACCTGGGAGTAGCAGGAGAAAGAAAATTCTAGGGATTCCCTTTACAAAGGAAACCTTATATCCTTTTTACTTTTCCCCCATGGCCATCACATACTATGTGACAAGTGAAGATTGACCTCCACACAGAGATGGAACAATTCCAAGTGTCTTCAAGAAGATTACTTATATTAATCTAGGATAAGCTGCTACTCTTTCTCCCTTTATTCAGGTATTAGAGTCTTGTCTTCAGAGGTGTCTGGTTGTTTTCCACAAACCAGAACCCACTTAGCCAGATTTTGTTTAATGTTCTGAGAGGCTCCCATTGTGGTAGAGATTGAAAAGCACCATCCAGAGGCATATGACGCTGCACAAATTTGAAGAATAGAAGTTAGGAGTAGTCTAAGAGCATGCAGATCCTGGGGTGAAGTGCTGATTTGGAAGTATGATCAACACTTCAGTTTTTCCAGCCTGCTGTGTGGCTTGGCATCATGGGGCAAACTTTATATTTTGTGTTTACTGTGTGCAGGCTTGGTGGGTAGTTGCCTTTCCAGATGAAAGGCATCTGGCTATACTTGGGATAGTGACTTACTCATGGACAAAGAGGCCAACCCACAAACCTGGGTATTTTAGAGATGGTGTGAGAAGAGAGAAGAGGAGAGGAGAGGTATTTCATAACTTGAGCACCTCACCTTGCAGCATGGGGTTAGCAACAGTCTTTGAACCATGGCCATTTTTTAGTTGAACATTGACAATTTCACTTCATTCACCAATCTGTTAATTGTCTTTCCAGACCTGGAGGAGATTGGTCTTTGCTTGTCTAGGGAACTGATCATGGCTGTGTATAGCTCAACAGAAATGACCTCTTATAGAGGATGCCTATGTTTTTTTCCTACCTTATGGGAGCGGATAGTTGAGTGGGAGGGCAGGACAGGGCCATGCCTGTTGCATTCTGTGGTTGAAAGGAGCAAAAAGCAGGCGACCTTATCTGTATAGTGTTTGGTGAAGCAATAAATGCTCTGGAATTAATGTTATAGAAACTGGTGCCCATAACACATTCCAAGCATCTATTCTGGATCCAGGTCTAACCGAGACAAATTGTTTGAAGAGTTGAGTCATCTAATCTGATGGTGTCACTAACCCTTATTGTTCTTTCTTGCTCTCATAAACACAGGGATTTTTGAATCTATAAGTAGGATTCATTTGTTTGAATTTGGGATTCTGTTTGAGCTGTACCTACCACATTTCCATATAGCAGGCAAGTTCCTGAATGGCTTTGCCAAGTGAATTTCCCTGTTCTTCCAGGAATGGGAATGATCCAGAATTTACCAACATTTCTGGACTTTCCTCCGTCTGGATCAGGGCCAATCCTTGAGTTAAGACATAGAATCATAAGTCTCTGAAGTATACTTGTTGCTTCTCTGAGGTTGACAAATTTAGGCAGTTAAAAAAGATGGTACTCCACAAAAATGAAATTTTGACCTTATATTTTATTCATCCTGGAGATACATATTTCCATAGGTCATGGTGGTAAAAGTTTCCCTAAGGCAGAGTGGGAAAGATGTAGATGGGTGAGTGCACAGTGGAGAGTCTGTAGAGGTGAGAAGAGAAGGAATGACTTGTGAGCTGTCAAGAGGAATGGATGCCAAGAAAGACCTTTCCCTCTTGTTTATGTTTTTCCTTGCAGGTACCTTGGCTATGAAACAGTTTCAGTAAGAAAGACAGAATGAGTTCTGACAAGAAGGGCTGGGAGCTGTGACGGGCAGAAGAAAAATGAAGCTGAACAACATGGAGATGTGTCATCACTACTGGTTTTACCTTGATCTACATTCAATCATCTTTGAATGTTTTCTCATTCAAGAAACAGCATGTAGGTTCTGACTTTGAAGTAATGAACTTTCATGTGCAGTGTATGGAAGTAAGTCCTATTGCTCTTTTCCCACATGGACCCCTAGACTCCTGCATTCAACTGTCACATATTGAGAGCTTTCTATGTGTTAGGCATGGTGGTACCTACTATCGGTACATCAATCACATATTTTGTAATAGTTTTTTTTAAATGCTTTTATATTTAAATTTGGTTTGGTTTCATGACTAGAAGGCTTCAAACCAGAAACTCCTGAATGAATAGAAGAGGTAGAGAGAATTCTGATTTATTTGTAAATTTTATAGCTTTTTAGATCCATATTTCAGTGGCCCTAAAAGCCACTGCCTTATTCACAATTTGAAATATAGTCTTGGTGTTGCAAGCCAATCATGAGTAAGAGAAGACAGATTTGACTCTTGCCCTAGCTGTCATCGAGAAGTAAAGATTATGGGTGAAATATGTGCTTATTTTTCTGTATAACTAGCAGCATCTGCAGCGATTAGACCCTTCCATTTATCAGGATGGATTTTGTGCCCATCATTATTTGCTATGCAATACTGTAGTAACTCCTACATAAACTCACACTCATGAGCATGGGAGATGGGATAGTAAAAGAAGATGGTGGATCAAAGATCAAAGCAAAAGCTATTAAGACAGAAGGAAAAACATACTAAAACATGCCAAAAACATAGAAGTACAATCCCATCCAATCACATGGACTTCTACTAAGAATGTAGAAGTCCATGTGATTGGATGGGATCATGGGGGAGGAAAAACACAACTATGATCTTTCATGAAAGGAATTATGAATTATGAATAATCTTCCTGCTGGTTACAATGAAAGGAATGTAGATGATGAGGAACTCTGATGGAAAGGAAACTTAGTAAGCAAGAGTCAGTACATGACCTGTGACCTTTTAGTACATGGAATAGGAAGAGATCAATTCCTGAGCCAGGGTCAGTGTTGTTGATGAGGACAGTCAGTGGTGAAGTTGGTGCTCAGACAAGGTTTTTGGCCCACTTTCCAGACTTGCTGTGCAAAAGGGTGTCCTGTGGAAGGAGTGGGCCAGCTACCCAGGGAAGAGGTGGCTGAGCGTGGGAGAGGAGAGAAGGTATAATTTGCAATGTTATCCTCCAGGAAAGCCAGGAGGCTGGACAAAAGTGTCCACATCGTGTGTGTCTGCCAGGGAAAAGAGGAATGAACCTCTAGTTGTACCTTAGGAGAGAGTTTTATATATATAGTTTACCCAGGGAGTTTTGGCATCTGCACACATTCTCTTAAGGTTTGATTTATGTGATAATTTGGAATTTTAATTAAACACCCAAGTAAAACTTCATTAATAAAATTTCCTGATAGGAGGATTGGATCATATTTCAAATGATTCCCAGTCCTGAGAAATGGAAATTTCTAACTGATGGCATTTCCAATCACCAATTAATTGGGAAAATCAGGATAACAAATACAGTGATTTAAGTTTTATTCTGGAATCACACATCCCCTTCCTTCTGGAAATGTCAGCCTAATTGTTTATGTTTCTCAAGGGTCAGGTTCAGAGATGGTTGAGTTGCATCATAACTTATATTTTTTAAAAAACATAACTTAGAGAAATCAAATGTGATCTTTTCCATTCCTCCTATATAACATCACAGAGAATCAGAAAGAACATCTGAGTTTGTGCTATAGTTTGGATATGGTTTGAGTGTTTCCTCCAAGGGTTCGTATGTTGGAGGCATGGTGTCAAGTGTGGTGATGTTGGTAGGTGATGGAACTTTTAAGAGGTGGAGCTTAGTGCAAGGGAGTTAGGTCATTGGGGATGCTGCCCTCAGGGGGATTAACAGTTCTTCTGGGTCCCCAGTTACCTCTTGTGAGAGTGATTTGTTATATGAGTTAGACTGGCTCCTCCTCTCTTTCTGGTTTCCTGGTTCACTCTGTGATCTCTCCCTCTCACCTGGGTCCCATCATGATGCCATCTGCCATGTGACACCATGTTAAAGGGACCCCCACGAGAACTGAGAAGTTATCAGCACCATGCTCTTGACTCTCTGAAAACTGTAAACTAAATAAACCTCTTTTCTCTATACATTACCATGCTGCAGGGATTTTGTTATAATAATATAAATGGACTAATACAATTTAGAAAAAATTATCAAATCTCAAGCTTGTAGTCATTTGGGAAACATTATGCTGTTTTTTCCTCAGAGGTGCATGCTAATAAATGTCTTGAATCCTCTCCAAGACATCATGGTGTTGGAATAGTAATAATAGTTCAGTCAACTGGGGTTTGTTTGAACACAATTCCATGAAAGCAGCAACTGTGCGGATATGGAAGCCAAGGAAGATCCAGCGAGACTCAGCTGGGAAGGAAGATGAATTCATTGCCAGAAATGTTGGAATTTAGAGAAATATCACCCAATAATGGCGGAAGCCAGAAAATATCTGCTACCAACCCATTGTGATCATGGGAGAAGAGAAAAGCAAAGTACGGAAGTGAGAGAAAAAAAAAATAACCATCACCACATAAAAAGAAGACCTTTATAACAAAAACTAGACTGATGAATGACCTTTAGCTGTGGAAAGATACCATTCCAATGAAGCATGAACCGAACGAATTTCTTCTGAGAGCTAATTTACATTTGTTGAGTCTTTAGTCTGTTGTAATAGATGGATGGTTCTACATGGTTAGTTTCTTGTCTCTTTTACAGAGAAAAGTGATCAGTGTGACACACCTGGGTAAATGCAATCAGGTGATCTTTGTGAAAGACTAAAGCCAGCCTAAGCCTTGTTAGGCCAGGGGATAATTGGGGGCTTGCCCTGAGGTGATATTTTATGATTTTGCTGAGGAGGGATTTCCCTCCTCAGCATGGTTGACACAGAACTCACAGCAGGAGGACAGGACATTCCAACAGGCGAGGAGGACATTGACTTTGTCCCACAGCACAGCTGCACTGACTGGAAGGCATTTGTGGTGGCCAGAGGAAGAGCTCCTCAAAGATGTCCACGTCCTAATCTCTGGAACCTGCTAATGTGTTACTTCACAAGTCAGAAGGGATTTTGAAAATATGTTAAAGGCTAAGGACCTTGAGATTAGGAGATTATTTTGGGTTATCTGGGTGAGCCCAATCTAATTATGTAAGTGCCTAAAAGTAGAGGACCTTTCTTAGCTGGGTCAGGAAGATATGGGATTATGGAAGGGTCAGAGAAAGCAAATAAGAACTTGACCTGTTGTTGCTGGCTTTAAGGATGAGGCAGGGGACCATGAGGAAGGAATGTGCATGGTCTCTGGAAGCTGAAAGAGGCAGGGAAACAGATTTTCCAGAGACTCAGGTAAGGAAATTAGCCCTACTGACATCTTTGCTTTTAGTCCAGTGAGACCAATTTTGAATTTCTGACCTCAAGAATCATAAGATAAATTTCTGTTGTTTTAAGCTACTAAGTTTGTGGTCATTTGTTATAGTAGCATGAGAAAACTAATACATTATGTTATACCAACACCATCTCTTTTTTTTTCTATTTCACTTAATTTATTGTTCTTTTTAGTTATACATGACAGTAGAATGTATTTTGACATATACATATATGGAGTATAACTTCCCATTTTTGTGGTTGTACATAATACAGAGTTACACTGGTCGTGTATTCACATATGAGCAAAGGAATGTTATGTTTGATGCATTTGACTGTCTTTCCCATTTCCTTTCTCCCACCTTTTCCCCCCATTCCTTCCTGTCCAATCCAGTGAATCGACACTCCTCTCTGCTTTCCCCACCCATTGTGAGTCAGCTTCCACATATCAGAGAGAACATTCAGCCCTTGGTTTTTTGGGATTGGCTTATTTCACTTAGTAAGATAGTCTCTAAATCCACTTGTTTACTGGCAAATACATAATTCCATTCTTCTTTAAGGCTGAGTAATATTTAACTGTATATATATATATATATATATATATATATATATATATATATATATATATTACATTGTCTTTATCCATTCATCTGTTGAAGGGCACCTAGGTTGTTCCCAGAGCTTAGTTATTGTGAATTGAGCTGCTATAAACATTGATGTGGCTGCATCACTATAGTATATTGATTTTAAGTCCTTTGGTATACATGAGGAATGGGATAACTGAATCAAATGGTGGTTCCATCCAAGTTTTCTGAGGAATCTCCATACTGCTTTCCATAGTAGTTACACCAATTTGCAGTCCCACCTGAAATGTATGAGTGTCCCTTTTCCCCCACATTTCACCAACATTTATTATTATTGCTTCCAACACCATCTCTTTATTGTCTATTGCTAGTTTGTTTTATAATTTTTGTGTAAATAAAAAAAGCCAGAATGTTAGGTAGCTCTCTAAAGGAAATTTTGAACACAGAATATTTATAAAGGTTAAATTAAGTAAATTAATCTATCAGTAACTTAATTAATAGATTTTTTTTTTCACTCACACTTTTTGAGCCCCGAGTCACACATTTTATTAGGTTTTATTAGGTTTTGGGAGAGATCTGTACAACATGGTGACTATAGTTAATAAAAACATATTGTATGGTCCATGGTTATAGCTCAGTGGTAAAGCACTTGCCTCACACACGTGAGGCTCTGGGTTCGATCCTCAGCACTACATAAAAATAAATAAGTAAATACATACTTAAAAATAAAGATATTAAAAAAAATATTGTATTCTTGAAAATTGCTAAGCGGGTAGATTTTAATTGTTCTCAGTACAAAAAATAAATATGTACAATAATAAATCTGCAAATCAGTTCAATTTAGCCATTTCACAATGTACACATTTCAAAACATAATGTCACCAGTAGATACAATTTTAATTTTTTAATAAAAAATAACCTGAATGAAGGTGGATTCCATTCAGTCCTTTAGAAGGTACAGACTTGTTAATGACCTGCTTCAGAACAGGTGCTTCTACTTTGTGGCATGGAGGACTGGCTGCTATTTGTTGTTTTCACCATAGGTATTTAGAGTTTACCTCCCTCTTCTAAATGAAGCCATTCACCACTCCCTCATCCCTCTTTCACCTTCCAAAACTTGGTTACATCCATGTTATTTTGACCCTTATTCTTACTTTCTCTTCCTGAGAGAAGCTGCAAACTTATCTTGTTTTTCTTTCAGTACCTGGGGGCAGCACTATCCTCATTATCCCCCTGGAAAAATAAACCATAATATAATCTTTCCCTGGGCTCAGTACTAAAGTAGAAGAAAGGAAATTAACCATTCCTAGAGTTATATTTTTGTTTCCACAGATGAGCTAGGCATGCCCAAACTCGCAAATAACTTACACTTCTTTTTGCTGAAATAGTTCAGGATAAATTGGAGTAAACAGTGAACAGGAATGATCCAACCAATAGAATAATCTTTCAGGTCATAATTTTTTATTTCCACCCATTATTTTCTGGACCATTATTTCCTAAGTCGTAAGGCCACTGGCAGACCCTCTTGGTGAAGACACATCTCAGGAAGGGAACAGTGTTCTAAGTATGAGAGCTGTGTCTGCTAAGGTAAGTACCTAGTCCGAGAATAACTAGAAAATTCCTTGAGAGTCTCTCCCCACCTATTAACTACATTAATAGAGGGATGTATTAGGCAAAGAGAAAAATGTATCTATTACCAAATGAAAGTGTTCAGAAGCCTGAAAAATAGAATTCTCTGCCTGTAAATATCTAGTAAAATGTGCCCCTCCCCACACCCCGTGGGGTGATCTTTAATTCCCTTCCTCTATTCTGCTCATGTTCTTTTCAAAATGTGGCTCTAATTCACACAAATTGGATAGAAAGAGAATGTGAAAAATGAATGTACTAGAGATTCTTGTTTCTGTCGGTTTTCCTTTTTCATTCTGTCATTCTGTGTCTTGGTGGCATGCCTGGTTTCATTGTCTGACCTTTGAAATAGGGCACAGTGGCTATTAGAGGGGAGCATACAGAAGGGGCAGAATAAATGGCAGAGAAAATACGTTTAGTCTATTCAGGGAGTGATTTGGGGCCATGTGATAAAATGTAGAGATGTTTATGCTTTTCCTTTCCTCATGCATGATTGCCTTACTGCTGTATCTGCCTGTGTGTCTGCAGAGAGCACATGGCTGATGATGCAGAGAGGAGGTGCAGAGAGGGTGTAGTGTGAGAACAAAGGAGCTGGGAAGTGGACAAGTAGCCCATCACAGGAAGAGCAGGTGGCAAGACTGGTCAGCAAAGAGGAGAAAACATTATGGCCACGAGGGAGGGAAGCAACCAGAGCCTAAGAACATCCTAGGGCCCCGAAGGAAGGATATGAATGTGATATGGGATTTTCCTGTCTTCCACCTGGCACAGGATGAAATAATTTTACCTGCTCTGAAGTCTCAAGTATCTAGGCAGGAATTCCATTTGGGTGGGAAAAGTCAGACTTCTTCCCTACTTGCTAACTGATTTGTTTGTAGCAATTTTCATGTAGAAGCAACATGTCAAGTTTGGCATGGATTGAGTTATCTAGGGAGAGAGAATGCACAGGATACAGCCCTGAGGCTCTCAAAATTTAGTCATCCAGAAAAAATGAGGAACCTGCAAAGAATACCTAACAGGAGAAAACACAGTGGGATTGGAGAAAAATAGGAAGACTGGTCTCATTAAAGTCCAAAGGGGATAATTTCAAGGAGTGAATTGTAGACTAATGGGGGAAAAAAGGACATGTAAAGAGAGATGGGTGTATGGGATTTGGAAACAAAGTAGCTTCATTGGTATGATGTGAAAGCAAGTCACAAGTTAGAATGGATTCATTCATTAACTGATTCTTGATATTTGCACATATTCCTTTAAACACTTAATATGAGTGTTGGGGGATTCATAGGTAAAAATAGACATTGATCCCTTCTTTCATGGTGGCTAAAGGGGGAAAGCAGATTTTTTAAAAAACCTGAACAATCACAAAGGCAGGAATATCCTTGACATATTGGGGATACAGAAATATGGCCATTTTATCTGGGGCATAGTGAATAAAATGGGAAAATTGAGAGAAAATATATGCCAGATCACATAGTGCCTCATAGACTATATGGTAAGGAATTTAAATTTTATCACATATACAATGGGAAAGCTTTAGAGCTTTTTACATGAGTGTAATATTATTTGATTTTTTTTTAAGATTTGGAGTTTCATTCTTTTTAAAAAATTTTTATTTCTTACATACATGACAATAGCAGAATGCATTAGCATCATCATTATCCATTCACAGCACAATTTTTCGTATCTCTATATAAAGTATGTTCATGCCAAATTATGCCATTATACATGAGCTCTCTTATTTTTTGCATTATAATTCTTAATACACCTTTATATCACAATTTATCATAACTCTGTTTGTATATAAGGTATGTTGACACCAAATTCACATTGTTTTGAAAAGCAAGTGAGAGGTGAAGAAGAGGAGACCACAAATATGATCAATTTCCTTAAGATTTTGTGCTAACATATAAAGTAATATATATGCATTCATAGCTGAATATATTATGAGGGAGATTGGATCATGGGGTTATGGAGGCTGAGAAGTACTGTGATTTGCCAATGGGGGAAGCTGGTGGTGTAATAATCCCAGTCTAAACCTGAAGCCCTGACAGTCAGGGTGGCCCATGGTGTTAGTCAGTCCAAGCAACGATAACCTGAGAACCAGGAGTGCTGATGTCCAAGGCAAGAGAAAATGGATTGCCAGCTTCACATGAGTAAATTTGGAGAATAAATTTGCTTTTTTGGGAGTTCTATTCCAGCCTTCAGCTTGGGTTGGATATGATGTCCATTCATTTCACATTGGTAAGGTCCATTTTCTTTACTCAATCTACCCATTCAGGGGCTAATCTCTTCCAGAAACACCCTCACAGACACACTGAGAAATGTTTTACCACTATCTGGGCATCCCTCGGTCCAGTCAGGTTGACACATACAATGTGTTCATTTTTTTCCATATTTCGGTGTGTTAAAAAAAAAACACAATATAGAAATTCAATGAACTCAGTGCTATTTATTAAAATGACTATACTTCTCCATAAAACCACAGTGTTCCTCTTGTTAATAAGTTGTTGATTTTATATAACTGGGCTTGTTTCTAGACTCTATTCTGTTCCATCAGTCAGCTGAAGACCTTTGTTTTTCACCAAGTTTTCAATCTCCACAATAAAGACTCAAATAAAACCTCTGGGTTACTTTTAGAACCATCAGAGGATAGGAGAAGAAGAGGGAGGGGAAAGTGCTTGGGAGAGATATTGGCTGAGTTATAGTGTTATATTGTGTGCATAGATTAATATGTAACAACAAATCCCACTATTATGTACAACTTGCACCAATAAAAAATTTAGAGGAAAAAACTATCAGGAATCTTATGGAGGTCAAGTACAAATATCTACACATAAAAAAGAAGGTCCTTCTCACTGTCCTCTCCAAACAGAGTGTAAAGTGAATGAAGCACTGCCTAGATTTTCTTACAGGAAAAATAGTCTATTTTCCTAGCTTCTGGGAATGCTATCAACATTTAGCCCTTACCTGCCAGTCCTCTACAAGATCACAGAAGAGAGCTGATTCACCAAAGTCACATCCCCTTCTAGAGCAGCCTACGTGAAATGACTCCTTGCTGTCAAGACCTTGAAATGAATTGCAGAAGGGTTTATGAGGCAGGGGTACTACATTGCTTAGAGGGACTTTTCCTGTATCACCTTGTGGAATCTGAGACATAAACTTGCATGCTATAATAGGAAGCTTCTCCAAAGAGCTAGGGAAGATTCTCAAGTAGGTCATCAGGAATATTGCTAAGTATGATCCATTCTCTTTTATTTGCTGGTTCCTTGGCTTGTGTATTATCACTATTAGGGATCCAGAACCTTATAAAGATCAGTGACTTTAAGTACTTATAACCCAAAGATGGCATTTCCATCTTTGCAAACTATGGTGTCTGATCTGGCATTTCAGTTGAATTGGCTTAGTATAGTATGTCATATGACCTGTTGACTCATGTGCTAACTCTTCTGTCTCCTTTGCTGTGGTTCCTTGATATGAAGTAATGTTATGTGAGATGCTGGTGGAATACCAGCATCAGTTGGTCAAATACTCTCTAAGCTCTCAGACCTGAAAATTTGAGAGGCAAATGCCTGTCTGAAATATCTGCAAATTACTTGCAAAATGAATTGCTGTCTTTTTCAAAGTAGAAGGAATCTAATGTAGTCAACTTGCTGTCAACTGGCCGGTTGGTCTTTATTGTTAAATAACACTTGTAGATTCTTGGTTCAGGGATCCAGGAAGGTCTCATTTGGTCTCATGTCTTCAATCCACATGGCATCAGCTGGGCATCAGAAGCTAGAGGATTCACTTCTAAGGTGGCTTCTTCATCCAGATGCCTGATGTTTCAGTGTATCTTCGTTGGTTTTCCTTCCCTCCCTCCTCCTCTCCCTTTCTTCCCGTCCTCCTCTCTCTTTCTGTCTTCTCAAGTTCGCTTGATGTTTCATTTGGTTGGTTTCTCTGATGCAAGAATTCCACGAGTACATTCTAAGAGGTGCAGAGGGAAGTTGCAAGTTTTCTTACAACTTAGCCTTGGAAATCCCAGGATGTCTGCATTTCTGTTGGTCCAGTGAGTCAGTCAGGTTCTGCCTGGATTCAAGGGGAAGGAGATTCCACTTCTCGATGAGAGAATGACATGTGTATACAAGGAAGGAAGAATTGGAGGTGGCCAATTGGAGACAAGCTACTACTGACAGTGTCGTTGAGAGAGCTTTAATAGGGACTCAGTGTTGACCTCTGTTGTGGATAGGTTTGATATTTGGCAAAGGAAGTAGCTATATTACTATTCTTTGATGTTCTTAGGTATATGTGGGGGTCCAGGTAAATATATGTAGTTAATATCTACTGTGACCCCCCCCCATTTTTCCTAATAGGATTGGGGAATGATGTTTTTGCTGCATCAGTTGTCCCAAGAGCATTTGTGAAACATTCCTTCATGTTGCTTCATATTAAAAGTGTTACTTCTTGTGTGTGTGAGTCCGATTTGGAATCTTTATTTTGGAATCTTTATTTTGGTTCACTCATCTACTTGCCTATTTTGGACCCAGGGCCACACTTCTGAATTTCTGTAACAGTATTTTGTGGCTTTGATACCTAGTAAGGCATGTTTCCCCACACCATTTCACCATTTATATATTTATTTTTTTAAACAAATTTTTGGTTTATTATTCCACAAACACTTTGATGTTAGTCTGTGACATCCCATAAAATAAAGTCATGGGGAATTTTTGTTGGGATTGAAATAAATTTATAGATTTCAGTGTCCAACAAATGACTCAGAATGCATAAAAGTGAAAATGGTTAGAGGAAGTTTAAGTCATAAGCACACTGATAGTCTTTGATAGAGATAAATAGCCAAAACCCCATGTTTAAGGAAATGTCCTACAACACAGAGGCCAGATTTTTTTTATCTGATGGAAACAGTGTTGTCCATGAACTTCAAAGTATATTTGCATAGAATTTCTATTGAGGAGGTTTCTTAATGCATTGTTTCTTTTTTCTTTTCTTTTCTTTTTTAAAAAATTCTCTAATCGATTTTAACAATTTAGCTAAGAGTGGTGGCACAGGCCTGTAATCTTAGCGACTCTGGATTGCAAGTTTGAGGTCTGCCTCAGCAATTTTGCAAGGCCACTAGCGACTTAGTGAGATCCTGTTTCAAAATAAAAAATAAAAAATGCTGGAGATGTGGCTCAGTGGTTAAGCTCCTCTGGGTTTAATCTCTTCCACAAAACCAAACCAAACCAGAACAAACAAGCAAACAAAAAGTTTACATAAGGAATCTAGAAGCAAAGCATGTAGTGATCATTGTGAAAAGTGTCTTAGATCCCCTTTCAGGAGCAAAGCTGCTCTCAGCTTCTGGAAGTACCTCCAGAAAATGTCCCTCAGATTTCATCCCTCTCTGGGGGAAATGTTGCAGCTGGAGTCATCTTTCCCAAGAGCATCCCCCCTTCCTTGGAAGCCAACATTCCCTTATACCCCAAGGAACGATATTTGTGGCTTCAGAATTCCCATAGTTGGCTGAGGCTTTCATTGAGACTTTATTGTATATAACTTACCTACACAAGAGTGCATAAAAAAGTACGAAGAAAAATGAATTATCACAAAGTAAACACACCTGGTAGCTTTACCAGTACCCATCAGCCTCTGTCCAGGAATATTCCCTTATTCCTCCTCAAAGTTAACCATCTCACCTGAGTTCTAGCACTGAAGATGAGTTTGGAGTATGATTTCCATATCATTGAATACACAGATATTAAGTGTATAGTTGAATGAAATTTGTCAAATGTATAAATTTATGTCATTCACAATCCTATCAAGATAGGGAATATTTTCATTCAGAGGACCATCATGTCCTTTTCCAGTACATCTCTGTCTCCAGAAGTAACCACTCTTCTGGTTTCTATCACCAGATTAGTTTTTCCTGTTCTAGAACTTCATATAGAGAGAAGCATTCTGTACATTTTTTGTGGGGGGATTGGGGTGGGCATATGTTTGGCTACTTTTCACTAAGCATAATAACATGCCATTGTCTGACTACACCACAGTTTAGCACAGTTGATTGATAGCGAGGCTGTTTTCAGGGTTTTAGTTGTTGTTGTTGTTGTTGTTATTGTTAATAAAGTTGCTGTGAACAATCTTGCACGAGTATTTTTATGGATATAACATTTCATCTCTACTGAATAAATGCCTAGGAATAGAATTGTTGAGATATAGGATGAATGTATATTTAACTTTAAAAAAAATAGCAGATTTTCTATTTTACATGTGTATCTAAAATGTATGAAAGTTCTGATTGCTCTGCATATTGTCTAATATTTGATGGTGTCAGATGTTTTATCTTATGCATTCTAGTAGGTGTATACTGATAATCACTTTGGTTTAAATTTGCATTTCCATGATTACTAATGAGTTAAGCCCTTTTTCATGTACTTATTGATCATTCATGAATCTTCTTTTGTGAACTGCTTTTTTGGTCTTGTTTGTTTTCAATTAAATTTCATTAAATTATTCAAATATTTTGGATAAAAGCCCTTTGTAATATATAAATGTTACAAATATTTCTTCTAAATTCTGGTTTTCATTTTCATTTCTTAAAGGTGTATTTGTATATATTTTTTTTTGGTCAGGTAGAAGCTTTTATTTTTGATGAAGTCCAATTTGTCATTTTTTTCCTTCAGTAAAACTATTTTATTGTATCTGAGTTAAGAGATCTTTGCCTGAAGATCACAAAGTTATTTTCTATACTTTTCCTAGAAGTTTTAGCTTTTTATTTATGTTAATAAACAATCTTAAGTTCATAATTGTGTATGGTGTGAGGTAAGGGGTGATTTTTTAAATATATGAATTCCAGTTGTTCCAGCACCATTTGATGAGAAAACTTTTCCCCCCATATTGTATTGTTTGGAACATTTGTCAAAAAAAGTCTATTTTGTTGTCTATTACTGGAAACTATATTTTATTACTTTGTTCTCGGTTTTGATTCATATGCTCAGTATCACACTGCTTTTATTACCATACATTTAAAGGAAGTCTTGAAGTCAGATAGAATTAGTTCCTTTATTATTGACTATTTTCAAGAATATTTTAACTATTATAGGTTCTTTGCACTTCCATGTAAATATTATAATCAGCCTATATAGAAGCCATTCAGTTTCTAAATAAAGTGCCATAATTTTTATTGGAATTGCATTGAATAAATAGCTCAGATTAGAGAGAATCAATATTTAACAATGTTGAGTCTTCTGATCTGTGAATGCGAAACATCTTTCCATTACTTTCAAAGAGAAGTTCTTTAATTTCTCTTTGATAAGGTTTGTAGGTTTTAGTGTGGAGGTCTTACAAATCATTTATTAAATTGGTTTCTCATTATTTCTTATTTTGGATGCTACTGTAAATGGTGTTTAAAAATTATTTTCAGTTGTTCATTGCTAGTATCTACAGAAATACTTGAGATTTTGGGTAGACTTTGCAACTTATAACATTTTCTGAATTCTCATTACTTTTAGTAGCATTTGTGTTTTACATTTCTAAAAATTTTTCCATATTTATTATGTCATCACAAATAAAGACTGATTGACTTCTTTTCTAATACCTGTGTTTTTTTCCTTTGCTTACTGAACTACATAGGTTCTCAAACACATGTTAAATAGAAACAACAGATATCTTAGCCTTGCCCCCAATTTTAGGGAGAAAATGTTTAATATTTCATCATTAAGAAAACATTAGCCATAATTTTTTTTTTTTTTTTTTGGTACTGGGGATTGAACTCAGGAGCACTCAACCACTGAGCCACATCCCCAGCCCTATTTTGTATTTTATATGGAGACAGGGGCTTACTGAGTTGCTTAGCACCTCACTTTTGCTGAGGCTGGCTTTGAACTTGGATCCTCCTGCTTCAGCTTCCAGAGCCTCTGCGATTATAGGCGTGCACCCCTGTGCCTGGCCCTACCTATAGATTTTTAAATATGTGCCTTTATTAGACTGAAGAACATCCATTCTTTTCCTGGTTTGCTGACGGTATTATTTTCTTCTTTTAGTCATGAATTTAAGTTTGGTTCAGAATTCACTTTTTGGTAATAAAATTTTTCTCCTTTAATCTGTTAAAGGAGATGTAACTTACTGCAATATCACTGCCTACTTTCAAAAAATGTTCTGCTGCTTCACATATTTTTGTAAAAACCTTGTAACCCTTCTACCATTTGCCTTTTTTTTTTGCTTTTATCTATTTTATTTCTACATTATAGACTATAAACTCTATAATAGCGATTTAACAGTCAATAGTCTTTTAAAGAGATTTAATAATAATATTTAAAGTCATGTATTTTCCAAGCTATTTATAATTTATGGTGTTTCTTACTTTTTCCTTCAGAATTGAGTTTCTATTTGGTATCATTGCCTTTCAGCTCAAGAAACGTTTCTTGTAATCCAGGTGTGCTGAGAATTCATTATTTTAATTTTCATGTGTCAGAAGAGTTTTTGTTTCATCTTCATTTTGGTGGATAATTTTTCTGGTTATAGAATGCTAATTTGACAGTGTTTTTTGTATTTAAAATGTTTTCCATTGTCATCTAGATTTCATTGTTTTGGATGAGAATTCAGCTATAATTATCATGGTTTCTTTGTGTATAATTTGTCTTTCTTATCTTATTGCTTTAAATACTTTCTGCTTATTTTTTTTTAAAGCAGTTTCATTTATAATGTAATTACTGTGGTTTTGTTCTAATTGTTCTGTTTCAGTTCAGTGAGCTTCTTGGATTTGATGTTGATACCTTTTATCAATTTTGAAAACTCTCTGCCATTTTTCTTTAATGTTTTTCTGTCTTGTTCTCTTTCTTCTGAGACTCCAATTTTTGTTTGCATATTTGGATATTGTCACATAATTCTTTCTTGGATGCTGTGTTCCATTTTTTAAAAAATCTGTGACTCAGTTTTTGATAATTCCAGTTCAGTAATTTTTTCTGATAGACAATTATAAACCCATTGAAATATATATTTATTTTTCCAATTTTATTTTAATTTCTAGCATTTACATTGTCCCTTTTTATGTAGTTTCTATCTGATGAAGTTTCTCTTTTATACATGTGTGTTGTTTACCTCTTCCATTAGGTGCCCACCAAACTCAGATATCATAGCCATGATCATGTTTTGCTTATAACCTCAGATTTTCAGGTAACAAAGAGGCTCAAACAAAGCAGAGACTCAAGAGATGCTCAAGGTTGCTCTCAGGGTGGCTCTTAGGTCCTCTCTTTAAGATGAATGTCCTCTGCTTCAGAGCAGACCAGAGCCCTGGGTGAGGTCTTGGGTTATTACTGCATTAGCAGAGGTGTTTAAAGATATATTGACATATCACACTTTGGTTTAAGTGGCATTTCCTAAGGAGCCATGGCTCATAAATCCATAGATTCTGGGCTTATTTAACAACCAATCCTTTACCAGAGATAAGAGTATTTTTATTTTAAGAATATTCCACAGGTAAGGACCCTTTTCCACTTACTATGGTTAGTTCATTTACTTGGAGTTCTGGCTATCTTTTGAACAAGGAGATTAGACCAGGTCACCTGCCTTCTTTCATGTTTTTCAGCATCATTCCCTGGTGAAGATTGAGGGCATCACAGGTCAGCTGCTTTAGCCCAGAAGAATAACACTCTCCAGAAGGTGTTATTCTCAATTAGCAATTCATTGGTTGTTTTACTCTTCTCTTGCATCCTCATGGGCTTAAAAATCTATCATTTCTAACTTCTTCTAGTTGTTTCATGGGGTTAAAAATCTATCATTTCTAACTTCTTCTAGTTGTTAGGGCAGGAGAGACAGTCTTTTAAAAAATTATACATGAACATATCTTTATTTTGTTTATTTATTTGTATGTGGTGCTGAGGATCGAACCCAGTGCTTCAAATGTGCAAGGCAAGCGCTCTGCCACTGAACCACAACCCCAGCCCCAGGAGAGACATTCTTTTGGGCTCTGCATTCTACATGGCTCTTCAATATGGCAAATCAATATTGTTTAGTTTGGGGAAATTTCTTATTTATTTTATAATATCCTGTTTTCTATCTCTAGATTTCTTTTAGTTAGATATTCAATTTCTTCAATAAATTCTTTAAATTTTCTTATCTTTACTATTGTCTATCACTTTCTTTTTTCTGTTTTTTTTTTTTTTTTCAAGAGCTTCTTAACTCATTCATTCAACTTTTTACTGAATTTTTTTTTTGGGGGGGGGTACTGGGGATTGAACTCAAGGGCACTCAATCCCTGAGCCACATTTCCAGCCCTATTTTGTATTTTATTTAGAGATAGTGTCTCACTGAGTTGTTTAGTGCCTCATTTTTGTTGAGGCTGGCTTTGAACTAGCAATCTTTCTGCCTCAGCCTCCAGAGCCACTGGGATTACCAGCGTGCACTACTGTGCCCCACTGAATTTTTAATGTGAGTTTTAAATGTTTAATTTCTGAGAAATTTTCTTGTTCCCTGTTTGTTTTTATAGTATTCTTTTTGTATTTTATAAGTTCCTTATCCTTAGTATCTCTCTGTGAAATTAATATACTTATTCTAAGATCTTCTGCTCCCTATATTTTTTTTTTTTGATTTTTTTTATTGTGGGTTGTTCAAAACATTACAAATTTCTTGACATATCATATTCCACACTTTGATTCAAGTGGGTTATGAACTCCCCCCCTCAACCCATACACAGATAGCAGAATCACATCAGTTTCACATCCATTGATTTACAAATTGCCATCCTAGTGTCTGTTGTGCTCCGCTGCCTTTCCCATCCTCCACCCTCCCCCCTCCCCACCTCTCCCCTCCCCTCCCCTCCTCTCTCTCTACCCCCTCCACTGTATAACCCTGAGGGTCTCCTTCCATTACCATGCAATTTCCCTTCTCTCTCCCTTTCCCTCCCACCTCTCATCCCTGTTAAATGTTAATCTTCTTCTCCTGCTCTTCGTCCCTACTCTGTTCTTAGTTACTCTCCTTATATCAAAGAAGACATTTGGCATTTGTTTTTTAGGGATTGGCTAGCTTCACTTAGCATAATCTGCTCTAATGCCATCCATTTCCCTGTAAATTCTATGATTTTGTCATTTTTTAATGCAGAGTAATACTCCATTGTGTATAAATGCCACATTTTTTTTATCCATTCGTCTATTGAAGGGCATCTAGGTTGGTTCCACAGTCTTGCTATTGTGAATTGTGCTGCTATGAACATCGATGTAGCAGTGTCCCTGTAGCATGCTCTTTTTAGGTCTTTAGGGAATAGACCAAGAAGGGGAATAGCTGGGTCAAATGGTGGCTCCATTCCCAGCTTTCCAAGAAATCTCCATACTGCTTTCCAAATTGGCTGCACCAATTTGCAGTCCCACCAGCAATGTACAAGTGTACCCTTTTCCCCACATCCTCGCCAGCACTTGTTGTTGTTTGACTTCATAATGGCTGCCAATCTTACTGGAGTGAGATGGTATCTTAGGGTGGTTTTGATTTGCATTTCTCTGACAGCTAGAGATGGTGAGCATTTTTTCATGTACTTGTTGATTGACTGTATGTCCTCCTCTGAGAAGTGTCTGTTCAGGTCCTTGGCCCATTTGTTGATTGGGTTGTTTGTTCTCTTATTGTCTAATTTTTTGAGTTCTTTGTATACTCTGGATATTAGGGCTCTATCTGAAGTGTGAGGAGTAAAGATTTGTTCCCAGGGTGTAGGCTCCCTATTTACCTCTCTTATTGTTTCTTTTGCTGAGAAAAAACTTTTTAGTTTGAGTAAGTCCCATTTGTTGATTCTAGTTATTAACTTTTGTGCTATGGGTGTCCTATTGAGGAATTTGGAGCCCGACCCCACAGTATGTAGATCGTAGCCAACTTTTTCTTCTATCAGACGGCGTGTCTCTGATTTGATATCAAGCTCCTTGATCCATTTTGAATTAACTTTTGTGCATGGCGAGAGAAAGGGATTCAGTTTCATTTTGTTGCATATGGATTTCCAGTTTTCCCAGCACCATTTGTTGAAGATGCTATCCTTCCTCCATTGCATGCTTTTAGCCCCTTTATCAAATATAAGATAGTTGTAGTTTTGTGGATTGGTTTCTGTGTCCTCTATTCTGTACCATTGGTCCACCCGCCTGTTTTGGTACCAGTACCATGCTGTTTTTGTTACTATTGCTCTGTAGTATAGTTTGAAGTCTGGTATCGCTATACCGCCTGATTCACACTTCCTGCTTAGCATTGTTTTTGCTATTCTGGGTCTTTTATTTTTCCATATGAATTTCATGATTGCTTTCTCTATTTCTACAAGAAATGCCGTTGGGATTTTGATTGGCATTGCATTAAACCTATAGAGAACTTTTGGTAATATCGCCATTTTGATGATGTTAGTTCTGCCTATCCATGAACAGGGTATATTTTTCCATCTTCTAAGATCTTCTTCTATTTCTCTCTTTAGGGTTCTGTAGTTTTCATTGTATAAGTCTTTCACCTCTTTTGTTAGGTTGATTCCCAAGTATTTTATTTTTTTTGAAGATATTGTGAATGGAGTGGTTGTCCTCATTTCCATTTCAGAGGATTTGTCGCTGATATACAGGAATGCCTTTGATTTATGCGTGTTGATTTTATATCCTGCCACTTTGCTGAATTCATTTATTAGCTCTAATAGTTTCTTTGTAGAGCCTTTTGGGTCTGCTAGGTATAGAATCATATCATCTGCAAATAGTGATAATTTAAGTTCTTCTTTTCCTATTTTGATGCCTTTAATTTCTTTCGTCTGTCTAATTGCTCTGGCCAGTGTTTCGAGAACTATGTTGAACAGAAGTGGAGAGAGAGGGCATCCCTGTCTTGTTCCAGATTTTAGAGGGAATGCCTTCAGTTTTTCTCCATTCAGAATGATGCTAGCCTGAGGCTTAGCATAGATTGCTTTTACAATATTGAGGTATGTTCCTGTTATCCCTAGTTTTTCTAGAGTTTTGAACATAAAGGGATGCTGTACTTTGTCGAATGCTTTTTCCGCATCTATCGAGATGATCATATGGTTCTTATTTTTAAGTCTATTGATGTGGTGAATAACATTTATTGATTTCCGTATATTGAACCAGCCTTGCATCCCAGGGATGAATCCTACTTGATCATGGTGTACAATTTTTTTGATATGTTTTTGTATCCGATTCGCCAGAATTTTATTGAGGATTTTTGCATCTAGGTTCATTAGAGATATTGGTCTGTAGTTTTCTTTCTTTGAAGTGTCTTTGTCTGGTTTAGGTATCAGGGTGATGTTGGCCTCGTAGAATGAATTTGGAAGTTCTCCCTCTTTTTCTATTTCCTGAAGTAGCTTGAAAAGTATTGGTATTAGTTCCTCTTTAAAGGTTTTGTAAAACTCTGCTGTATACCCATCCGGTCCTGGGCTTTTCTTAGTTGGTAGTCTTTTGATGGTTTCTTCTATTTCCTCAATTGATATTGGTCTGTTTAGGTTGTCTATATCCTCCTGACTCAATCTGGGCAGATCATATGACTTAAGAAATTTATCTATGCCTTCACTATCTTCTAATTTATTGGAGTATAAGGATTCAAAATAGTTTTTGATTATCTTCTGTATTTCTGAAGTGTCTGTTGTGATATTGCCTTTTTCATCCCGTATGCTAGTAATTTGAGTTCTCTCTCTTCTTCTCTTCGCTAGCATCGCTAAGGGTCTGTCGATTTTGTTTATTTTTTCAAAGAACCAACTTTTAGTTTTGTCAATTTTTTCAATTGTTTCTTTTGTTTCGATTTCATTAATTTCAGCTCTGATTTTAATTATTTCTTGCCTTCTACTTCTTTTGCTGTTGTTTTGCTCTTCTTTTTCAAGGATTTTGAGATGAAGTATGAGATCATTTATTTGTTGGTTTTTTCTTTTTTTAAGGAATGAACTCCAAGCAATGAATTTTCCTCTTAGAACTGCTTTCAATGTGTCCCATAGATTCCGATATGTTGTGTCTGTGTTTTCATTTATCTCTAAGAATTTTTTAATTTCCTCCTTGATGTCTTCTATAACCCATTGATCATTCAGTAACCTATTGTTCATTCTCCAAGTGATGTATGCTTTTTCCTTCCTTCTTTTATCGTTGATTTTCAGTTTCATTCCATTATGATCAGATAAGATGCATGGTATTATCTCTACTCCTTTATATTGTCTAAGAGTTGCCCTGTGACATAATATATGATCTATTTTTGAGAAGGATCCATGTGCTGCTGAGAAAAAAGTGTAACTGCTTGATGTTGGGTGGTATACTCTATATATGTCAATTAGGTCTAGGTTATTAATAGTGTTATTGAGTTCTATAGTTTCCTTATTCAACTTTTGTTTGGAAGATCTGTCCAGTGGCGAGAGAGGTGTGTTGAAGTCTCCCATGATTATGGTATGGTGGTCTATTAGACTCTTGAACTTGAGAAGAGTTTGTTTGACGAACATAGCTGCACCATTGTTTGGGGCATAAATATTTATGATTGTTATGTCTTGTTGGTGTATGGTTCCCTTAAGCAGTATGTAGTGTCCCTCTTTATCCCTTTTGATTAACTTTGGCTTGAAATCTATTTTATTTGATATGAGTATGGACACTCCTGCTTGTTTCCGAAGTCCATATGAGTGATATGATTTTTCCCAACCTTTCACCTTCAGCCTATGTATGTCTTTTCCTATCAAATGCGTCTCCTGTAGGCAGCATATTGTTGGGTCTTGTTTTGTGATCCATTCTACTAGCCTGTGTCTCTTAATTGGTGAGTTTAAGCCATTAACATTTAGGGTTATTATTGAGATATGGGTTGTTCTTCCAGCCATATTTGTTTATTTCTGTTACTAAACATGGTTTGTTTTCCTCTTTGATTATTTCCCCCCCCTTTACTGTCCTACCTCCCACTGTTGGTTTTCATTGTTATTTTCCATTTCCTCTTCCTGTAATGCTTTGGCGAGGATGTTTTGAAGAGATGGTTTTCTAGCTGCGAATTCTTTAAACTTTTGTTTATCGTGGAAGGTTTTAATTTCATCTTCCATCCTGAAGCTTAATTTCGCTGGATACACAATTCTTGGTTGGAACCCATTTTCTTTCAGTGTTTGAAATATGTTATTCCAGGATCTTCTAGCTTTCAGAGTCTGTGTTGAAAGATCAGCTGTTATCCTGATTGGCTTACCCCTAAATGTAATCTGCTTCCTTTCTCTTGTAGCTTTTAAAATTCTCTCCTTATTCTGTATGTTGGGCATCTTCATTATAATGTGTCTAGGTGTGGATCTCTTATGATTTTGCACATTCGGCGTCCTGTAGGCTTCTAGGATTTGGGATTCTGTCTCATTCTTCAAGTCTGGGAAGTTTTCTCGTATTATTTCATTGAATAGACTGCTCATTCCTTTGGTTTGGAGCTCTGTACCTTCCTGTATCCCAATGACTCTTAAGTTTGGTCTCTTAATGTTATCCCATATTTCTTGGATGTTCTGCTCATGGTTTCTTAACAGTCTTGCTGAGCTGTCTATGTTCTTTTCCAGTTGAAATACTTTGTCTTCATTGTCTGATGTTCTATCTTCTAAGTGTTCTACTCTGCTGGTAGTATTCTCCATTGAGTTTTTAAGTTGGTTTATTGCTTCCTGCATTTCTAGGATTTCTGATTGTTTGTTTTTTATAACCTCTATCTCCCTGTATAGTTGATCCTTTGCTTCCTGGATTTGTTTGCGTAATTCGTTGTCGAAGTGATCTTTCATTGTCTGATTTTGCTGTTTAATGTCTTCCTTGATACTCCAGATCATCTGAAGCATGTATATCCTGAATTCTTTATCTGACATTCCATCTGCTGCAGCTGTTACCTCTTCTAAAGTTGCGTTGACCTGCATTGCTTGTGGTCCTTTCTTTCCTTGTCTTTTCATACTGCTTGCGTATCTTTCCTGCAGGTGCGGGCGGCGGCTCTGCTCTCTCCTTATTCCAATTGGGGTGTCGTGGCTACCACGCCGGCAGGTCACTGGGCCTGTTCTGGGAGCTGGCGGCGGCTCTGTTCTGCCCCTACTCCAATTGGGGTGACGAGTGTACCACGCCGGCAGGCCACCGGGCCTGATCCGCCAGTCGGTTGCAGGTTTGCCTACCCTGCAGACGCGGGCGGCGGTTCTACTCTGCCCCTACTCCAAATGGGGTGTCGTGACTACCCCGCCTGCAGGACGCTGGGCCTGTTCCTGGCACGGGCGGCGACTCTGCTCTGCCACTACTCCAATTAGGGTGGTGTTTGTACCACGCCGGCAGGCTCCTGGGCCTGATCCGCCGGTCTGTTGTAGGTCTGCCTACCTTGGAGGCGCGGGCGGCGGATCTGCCCTGCCCCTCCTACCACGCCTGCGGACCCCTGGGTCTGATCTGCAGTTTGATCACTGGTCTGCTCACCCTGCGGGCACGGGTGGCGGTTCCGCTCCGCCCCCACTCCAATTGGGGTCACGTGACCACCACACCGGCAGGGCCTGATCCGGGCGTGGGAGAAGGATCTGCTCTGCCCCTACTCCAGTTGGGGTGACATGTGTACCACACTGGCAGGCCACTGGGCCTGACCCGCCAGGCTGTCACAGGTCTGTTTACCTTGCAAGCGCGAACGGCGGCTCTGCCCTGCCCCTCCTACCACGCCCATGTACCACTGGGTCGCGGGTCTGCCCACCTTGCGGGTGCGGGTGGCGGCTCCGCTCCGCCCCCTCTCCAATTGGGGTCACGCGGTCACCACGCTGGCGAGCCGCTGGGCCTGCTCCGGGCGCTGGCGGCGGCCCGGCTTCTCCCCTCTGGCTCAACGACAAATTGAGGAGACTCGGGTGACTGTGCCTCACCCCCCCTACCAGGAGACCAACTGCTTATGTCACCGCTGGTATTGATGAAGTTCTCTCCTCCGCCGCTTTCTGATGACATCAGATCTCTGCCATGTTGGTATCCTATGCGAATGGCAGCATTTCGTTCCCCTTGCCGGGCAACCAAAGCAACGGGTGAGTCCTGACCGGCCCTCAGCAGGACCCGGACCGAGAAGCAGTTTCCGCGGGCTCCTAGCCCCGGTCCAGGGAAGTTCCGGGAGCCGGAACTCGGCCGCTCCGTGCTCGGTGTAAGCTCCTATAAGTGTAGGCTCCAAGAAGCAGTCCCCGCGGGCTCAGTTCCGGGAGCCGGAATTCGGCCGCTTAGTGCTTGGTGTATGCTCTGATAGGAGCAGGGTCCAAGAAGCAGCCTCCGCAGGCTCCGTGGGACGGTTCCGGGAGCCGGAACTCGGCCGCCCCGCGCTCGGTGTTCGCTCCGATAAGCTCAGGTTCTAAGAAGCACCCAGGCGCTGAACCCTAGCAATCTGTCTGCAAGCCGCAGGCGAATTGCAGCCTGAAATTACCTGATCTATGGCTGAATGAGCTGCGGTCAGTCGAAAACAGGGAAGGTGACGTCAGTTTACCAACATGGTGGCTGCTGGCCTCCTCTGTGGTCTGACCGGTGTGGAGAACCGAGATGGACCGCTTCCTTCCCCCGTCTCGAACCCAGAATTCAGCCCTGAGTACGGTGCTTGCACGGCTGGCAGAAACTGCAGCGCTGTATCCCTGCGTCGCTATCTCCTCGTTTCCAAGCGCGCACTGCAGACTCTAGCCGCGGGGCGATTTGCTGAATAAGCAGTGTTACCCTCCGTGCGACAAACCTCTCGCGTTTGAGTCCCCGTAGCCGATCCTCGTGCAATGGAAATCCTTCCTCCAGGTTCCGGAGCACCCCACTATTGCTGGAAATTCCTAACAAGATATCCTTTAGCCGTCCTGACTTGTCATACTCCCACACAGTGAAGCAGCACACGGGGGTAATGCACTCCCCTCGCCGCCATCTTGTGCTCCCTATATTATATGTATAATATTATATATTATTATATAACATACTATATAATAATTATTATTATATATAATGTTATATATAGGCATAGAAATATATATTACTATTATACTATTATTATTATACTATATAAATATACTATTATATAGTTATATATGTATATATGTATTTCTATGCTTCTGCTGCTGCTTTTTAGTTCTTTTTGTTTCTTTTGTGATGAAATTTTAACTTAAATATCTGCTGATTCTTATTGTTCACTCATATTTAAGAGTAAAGCAGTAAAAAGCTGATTGGAATACCTTTCAACATACAGGGAAATGTGCTCTGATGACCTTCTCTGATCAGGTGTGAATGGCTTTGCTGTTAGGAAGTCCCAAGATTCAGTTTCCGTAGACCGTCTTCTTGGTGGTCAGTTTCTCTAGAGGAGAATTATTTATTCTTCTGCCTAAAGAGTGGGACCTGGGTCCTGGTATTATCATGGGTTTAGAGCTGATGACTGCCACTGTTTACTATGTAGGTTTTGAATGCATGAGCTCCCACTGTCCCCATTCTCTGTGCCCTAAGTCGAGATCTCTCCGGTTAGTTTCTCCAGCAAAAACATTTCTCCTGTGGGATGCAGAAAGGATACTTGCCTGAATTCTTCAGTTTGATAAGAGAATTTGGGGTTTAAGTGGCTTACATATTTTAAGCCAATAACTTTGTTTGGTCCAGAGCTTTACACTTTCCCTCCTTCTCTCTCTGCCTCTTTCTTTTTTCTTTTCCAGTAGTGGCTTCAAACCCAAGGTCTCATGCCTGTTAGTCAAATGCTCTACCACTGAGCTACTGGACCAACCTTACACTTCCATTTTTTATGATATCTGCTACTTCTGTGTCCCAGGTCTTGCTTCCTGTTGCTCAACTCACTAAAGAAAGTTGAAATTGAAATACCTCTAGCATGTGCTAAGTGTTACACCTTCCTTATCCATTTTTCATCTTCTACAGATCCATTCAGATCAGAAGATGCTGTTATTGTGTCTTTTCTTATTTTTTATTCTTGTGGAATTATAGACTTTATCTGTACCTTATTGACTCAAGGTAAGATTTCTCATAAGGTCTGATATAACACAACTGTTAATTTCTTCTTCAGCACAAAATGAACCACAAAATCAACCTGTCCCTGTTTTGGGTCATTTGATCCAAAGACTGTTATGACTGTTATTTAATAGAGTTTGAAATAATAGTCATAACTATTATGTTATGACTATTATTTCAAACTCTGGTCATATTGTAATTTTGAAAAAAATTGAATATTAGCACTTCTAGTTTTCTAAAGTCACTCATGTCAGAATGGGTGTTAAACTTTGTTTTGGGGTTCCCTGGGAACCCTGGTACAGCAACCATTAGTGTCATATGGCCCAAACTAGGCATATATATTATGATCTTCCCCCAAATGGAGGGTGCTCACTGTGGGCTCACATTAGGAAGAGGCAGGATTTTCAATTTGGTGTAGAACCATAGTACACTTGAAATATTCTGAGAGTCAAGGTGAAATAAATTGCCTTTCAGTAATTCCAGGATTTTTATCTGGCTCTATTTCTCAAAGAATCACTTTGTACCACTGGATCAATCCAGTAGGACCCAAAGTGGGCATTCCCTTTCCCTTATTTTATTCCCCTATTAAATATTTCCTTCTCAGTATTTATTAAAAACGACAAGATTGCTGTTCAGAAAAGATCCTTCATCTGTTCTTTTAGGGGAAAGAGGATGTTGAATATGAAACTTGCTATTGCTATGTCACTGCAACATTTTATTTCCTACCTGATTGCTTTATCAGCTCTTTGGGCAGGCTCATCTGCTGCCTTTAAAAAATAGAGCTCTTTTATATATATAAAATATATATCCTTCATATATATATATATATATATATATATATATATATATATATATATATATATA
>NW_025999968.1:17231279-17284454 GCF_001458135.2 Marmota marmota marmota | reverse complement strand
TATATATATATATATATATATCCTTGAGACAGGATTGCGTAGGGCCTTGCTAAATTGCCGAGGCTGGCTTTGAACTTGTGATCCTCCTGCCACAGCCTCCCAAGCTGCTAGGATTACAGGCATGTGCATCTCCATCTTTACATGTAAAAGTGTTCTGTAAATTATAAATTGCTATATAACAATATTATTTTTAATAGTATTAGCTGGCATAATGAACTCTGGTTTCTATCTTGAAAAAAAAATATAGCTCTTAGCTGAGCATGGTGGCATAAACCTGTAGTCCCAGCTACGTGAGAGGCCGAGGTGGGGATATCATTTGAAAAAAATATGAGATATGTGAAAGAAATAAAGCCTTGATATTAGCAGGAAACTTCTGAACAGGAAATGATGAGAGAAGTTGAAGGGCACCTAAAAAAATTGTGTCAGCAGTTTCATTTGTGAGTAGCATAATTAATGTCTCAAGTTTCTGAGGTCACAGAGAATCCAGTAGAGAAAATCCCTTATTCTTTCTTCTTCCTCTTCCCCAGAAGGACACAAAATAATTTGGAAAAAAACTGCCTCATATTTTGTGGGTTAGGTTAAGGTTTTGTGGGGAGATCTCAGTTATCATTTACTGTAAATCTATTCAGAAAAAATTCTAACCAGTGTTGCTGTCTCCAAAACTGATTGAATTTCTAGGTTAAAGAGTTCCAAATGATTTCCATATCTGGTTATATTGGAAAACTGAAGAATAATTTTATGAAAAAATAATTCTGGGGGCTGGGATTGTGGATTAGCAGTAGAGTGCTCACCTAGAACGTGGGAGGCCCTGGGTTCGATCCTCAGCACCACATAAATAAATAAATAAAATAAAGATATTAAAAAGTAGGTAATACAAAGAATATAGTTGAAAAGACATAATAATGTGTAAAACATTATGGGATTAAGAGATTCATAAACTTCCAGGTTTGGGGATTACAGGAAAGCTTAATTGAGAAGGTAACTTTTTAGTTTGTTGTAAAAGAAGAACAGGATGAAGACACGAAGAAGGTCATTCTAGGGAAAAGAAACAGTTAAACCAACTGGGATAATGTAAGCGCTGTGGTTTTGGGAACAGACAGTAATTCAATTTGACTTGGGTCGTAAGTATATGACGATGGAGCATTTTAGGAAATAAAGGTAAAATCTATGATATATACTGAGAAGTTAAAACATTACTTGACAGTCAAAGTCATTTGAGCATGGAGTTATATTTGATCAGAGCTGAACTTTGACACTAGATTAGTGTAAGTGGGAATATGCTTTGGAGAAAGGGAGACACTGGAGGCAAAATGGACTGTCCTAGTCTATATAAAAGTAATGAGAGCAGAATGGCGAGAGTGGAAATTAAGAGGAGATGACAGTTTTAAACATATCTAGGTCTAATCAGCTGAATTGGCAGCAGATTGAGAGGTGGTAAGAGTGACATTAGAATCAAAAAGACTTTGATCTTGAGTGACTGGGTATATTATTAGTATGTCATAAAATAAATGGCAGAATACAGAAGGGAATAAATCACTTGGAAATAAGGATCTTAAATTCAATCATTGGCATAGAAGGTGTGATTTATTAAAGGGAAATTGAGGTGGAATGTCTCCCATGGTAATAGAAAATGTAGGACCTAAGTTTAGTGGAGACAGGAGGACTAGTGATAGAGATTTGGGAGCTATATTTCTAGAAGCCGTAACTGAAGCCATGATATTGCATTAGAATGTCAAAGGAGAGAGTATTAGCAAGAACAGGAAAGGGCTGCAGAGGCTTATCCCTGGGGAAAGAGGAGATGATATGTAGGCAGCCACGACTGAGTTGTATATGTAAGGGGAATACCAAAAGACTGTTGTGTCATGAATGGCAACAGAGGAGAAGAATTTCAAGAAAGGGTGGTCTGCTATGTTAAATGTTGCAGAGTTGTAAAGTTGAGAGGGAATTTGATTTCTTACTACATGATCAGGTACCAACTTCTGGTATTCTAGCTTCAACAAATCAATAGAGAGCAAAAGCTAGATTACAAGGATTTCACAGTGAGTGGGAAATGAGGGAATGGAAGCAAGTACAGTCATGTGTCACTTAACTATGGGGATGCACTCTGAGAAAGGCATTGTTAGGTGATTTCATCATTGTGCAAATAAGGCAGAATGAATTTACACAAACTAAGGTGGCCACAACATCAGCAGACTATATAATCTTGTGAGTCTTCATTATGGGGTGCATGCCTGTACTTGAAAAAGTTGGTGGTGAGGGGATACATAGGACGATACAGCAGGAGGACAGCAAGATCTCACCAGTTTGTCATTATTGTTGTTGTTGTTGTGATTTTTTTTTTTTAATAAAGAGACTTAGCTGAAGGTGAATATGCAGGAGATAACCATTGATTGAAGAGGATGCTTGTCAGGAGTTGCCTTCAAAAACTAGATTTCTATGGCTACCCAAACTAATCACCACAACAGCATAAATCTCCTAGTCCTTAATATTATTTAAAAACTCTTAAAACAGTACCTGAACATCTTATTTGTACATAGACAAATTGTAAGGTGAAATAATTTGCCATATTAAGGATTACAAGATGATAATTGAGTTAAGTGTTAATTTTGCAAGTGTTTCTTCAGAGATCAATAATTTCTCAATAGTGTGAAAAGATAAAAGTCATAGCATTCCTTAATTTCTGATTAAGTAGCACCAGAAATTAAGATAAAACAAGCTGAAATTACACTGCTAAAAGGGACATTCACATTTCTATGAATCCTGAAATTAATATTTAATTTTTTTTACCTTGCCGAAAGGAAGCTAAGTCACCTTTCTGCATTATTCAATATAAAAAACCTGGGACCCTGAATGTGATTAGCTATTCCTTTTGTGCCTGCCCAGAAAGCCCAATCAAAAAGGTAATTTAGGGGTGGGATTGTAGCTCAGCAGTAGAGAGGTTGGCTTGCACCTGTGAGGCATTGGGTTCAATCCTCAGCACCACATTAAATAAATAAATAAATAAAATAAAAAATACTGTGTCCATGTATAACTTAAAAAAAAAAGGCAATCTGAACTGAGTGGCCTGGAATGTGGCAAGAAGATGAATTGTCATTCTAGAAAATTCTAAAGGCACACCATCCTTGAGAAAATTAATGATGCATCTGAATATATTTTTACTGTGAAGAATGCTGCATATGTGAAAACAAACCTTATATTTTATAACAGTTTTTAGAATAGTGAAGGAGATATAGCATCTCCTTAGAGCACTGTGATTTAAACCACTGTCCACCCTGCTGGAGGTGCTTTCAGGGACTTGTAACAATATAGGGCTGAGGTATTAGATAGAAGCAAGAAAATCCTTGTGTCCCTTAGAATAAAAGTAAAAAGTATTTTCATATATTTAAGCTCTGAGGAGCTATGGAGGTACCAATTCATGTGTCAGTTGGCCAGCACTTGCATTTGAAGAAACTACCTAGGTTTGAAAAAAGAACCCCTCAAAAGGAGTAGATAGAATAGCACCCAACACTTACACTGGGCCAAGAATGGTATCTGTGTCCATTAGCCAGCCTGGGCAATGTCATGATTTACAAGGCACTGGGTAGAGTACTCAAAGATTTTGGTTTCTATAATGAGCGATAATTAGCCCTAGAATAAACATGGCTCTGTTTCTGCCTAACAAATTTTAAACAAAAATCCTGAAAGAATCAAAGTGCTATTACAATTAATGTAATAGCATTTAAGAACAAAGATCAAGAGTATTTTTAAAAGCATTCTTTTTTTTAAGCCTTTATTTTATTTGTTTATTTTTATGTGGTACTGAGGATCAAACCCACTGCTTCACACGTGCTAGGCAAGCGCTCTCCCACTGAGCCCCAAGATCAAGAGTATTTTTGAAATAGAAAAATATTCAGCATTTAATAAAGTAAAAACATGATGTCAAGCATCCCATAAAATATTACCAGGAATGCAAAGAAACAGGGAAATTTAACTTATGAAGGCCAAATCAATCAATCAAAACCCAGCCAGAACTGTCCTGTGTTAGAATTAGCATGTTGTACATTTACTTAAACAGTTACTATAATTCTGTATGTTCAGTAGGATAAATAGGAACATAGAAGACCTAAAATAGACCCAAATCAACTTCTAGAGATAGAAATTACAAAGTCTGAGATGACAATAATACCAGATGGGATTAATGACAGATTAGACTTCACAGACAAAAATAATTAACTTGAATACATAGCAATAGACAACCTAAAAATAAGAACACATAGAAAAAGGAATAAAAATGAATAGAGCATTAATTAGTTGTGTAATAACATGTACAATATTGTTATAGTAGTTCTTGAAAAAAGAAAATCCAGAAAGTATTTGAAAAAGATAATAGTTGTGAGTTTCCCAAATTTAGTGAAAAGTATAAACCCATAGATCCAAGAACTACAATAAAACTCAAACATAAGCAACTTGAATAAAATTACACAAAGGGAGATGATTATGATTGTTAACAATTGGTCTGGGGATGTAGCTCAGTAGTAGCATGCTTGCCTAGCATGAAAAGAGATTGGGTCAGATCTCTACTATGGTGAAAACAATTGCTAAAAATCATTAATAAAGGGAAATGTCACAAATAGCAAGAGAAAGAAGACATATCATGTGTAGAGAAACAAAGGTAAAGATAACAGAAAATTCTTTTCATCAGACACAATGTAAGCAAGAAGTCAGTGGCCTGGGGCAGTGGTACATGCCTATAATCCCATAAACTCAGGGAAGCTGAGGCAGGAGAATTTCAAGCCAGCCTCAGCAACTTAGGCCCCAAGCAATAAAAAATAAAGAGTGCTGGAGATGTGGCTCAGTGGGTAAGCACCTATGGGTTCAATCCCTGGCACCAGGAAAAAAAAAAGTCAGTGACTATTCATCTTAAAGTACCCAAAGAAAAATCTGTCATTTAGAATTATATAGCAGTGAAAATATCTTTGAAAAGCATGATGAAATAAGGACCTGTTTAGACATACAAAAGCCTGGAATGTTAGCAGAACCACACTACAAGACCCTGAGCAGAAAATGCAGCCCTGCCATCCTGACTTACAGAAACATGAGATAGAGAAGGGGTGCAGTGTTAAGCTATGAAGTAAATGGTAAAAACTAAGTGGAACAGAAAACTAAGTAGAACTAAGTAAGTAAAACTAAGAAAACTAAGTAAAACTAAGCCACAAACTGGTAGAAATATTTGCAAGTCATAACTGATAATATACCTATATCCAGAATATTAGAGAATTCTCAAAATGCAACAGGTAAAAAAAAAAACAAAACACCCACAGGAAAAAAAAAAGATTTGAACCAACACTTTACCTAGAAGAATCTACAGAGAGTAAGTAAATAAGTACTTGAAAAGATTTTCAGCATCGTTGATTATTTGAAAAGAGCAACTTAAGATCATTGACTATAAAAACAAAACAAAACAAAACAAAAAAAACAAGAGTTGGTGAGGACGTAGAGCCAGGACTCTCTGACTTACTCTTCTGATGGGAATTCAAAGCTGTATAACCTCTATGGAAGATGATGGAAAGGTTGAACATTAGCCCCCAAAAGATGTGTATATCTTAATACCTGGAATCTGTGAATATATTACCTTATATGGTAAAAGGGACTTTGCAGTTGTGAATAAATGATAGATCTTGGAAATCCAGGAGACTCCTCTGTATTATCTAGATGAGACCAATACAATCACAGGGGTCCTTATAAGAGGAAGACAGGAGAATCAGAGTTAATAATAAAATATATGAAAACAGAAGCAAGAAGTCAATGTGTCCTGAAGAACAGGCCACCAGCCAAGGAATGTAGACAGTTTGGAAGTTAGGAAAGCAAATAGATTCTCTCCCACTGGATGATACCTTGATTTTAGACTTCTGGTCTCCCTAACTGTAAAAGAGATAAACTTGTGTTATTTTGAGGATCTTTGTAATAATTTGTTATAGCAGTAATAAGACTGGAAGATTCTTAAATGTTAAACATATAAATGCTACAAATTACACAGTCCTCTCATTCCTAGATGGTTATGTAAGAGAAATTAAGGAATGCATACGGTTAACCCAAAACCTATATGTGAATGTTTGAGCAGCTTTATGCATAATTGTCAAAAGCCGGAAATGTCACAGGTGAATGGATAAACAAACTATGGTACATCTGCACAATTAAATGCTTACACTAATCTGCAAAAAGAAGAAAATGTTAATAGATACAACATAAGTGAGTCTCAGAATAATTACATTAATGAGTCTCAGAATAATTACATTAAGCAACCAGAAAAAAAAGAGTATCTACTGTAGAATCCTTTTTTTTAAAAATTCTAGAAAATGCAAACTAATTGATGGTGATAGTTCAGTATATATTCTAGGGTGGTGATGAGAGAGGAGTTGAAAGGAAAGATTATAAAAGGTCATGAAGAAGCCTCTTAGGGGAGATGGATAGGCTCTTTCTTGATTATGATGACAGATTTCTGGAATATACATCATCATATGTATCAAATGGTACTCTTTAAATATGTGTATTATTGAATTATACCCAAAACAAACAACCAAAATATATAGATCTCAGAGGGTTTCTGTGAAATCTAAATAAGGAACTTTGCATATAACACATACTGTAATTCCTGGTACACAATAATCAATTAATTCTATCTGTTGCTATTTTTTTTTTTTGTTGTTCTGAGGAGAGGTGGTGCTAGAGTGGTACTTGTGAATTGCCAAGGATCTTTTGAAAGAAATGTCAAGAGTAGTTTTCTTGCAATAGATATGGGAGAAGAAAATGAGGAACAGACATTAAGTATAGTTTATTAATATACTACACAAATATGTGATGCAATAAGGGTGGGACTGGATAGTGCTCTTTGCATCTTAGAGTAGAAGTTCTGACATTGTTTCTTGTTCTCTGTACATAAAGTTTTCTTATGAAATAATAAGGGTTCCATCATAGTCTTGGTCACAGGAACTGCTTAGCAAATTAGATTGAACCAAATTAACTGTCATTTATATCTCTTTAATCCAGGAACCTGAAAATGTTGTACATGTGTAAATTAATTAACAAATTAATGTTGGAGGTTCCTTGCCTCCAAATACTTACCCTGATGCAAACATTTAGGTAAAGTTACACAGGAAACAGTGACTTGTGAGGAGGACGAGTCTGGGGAACTCCAGAAACTGTAGTGGGAAGTGTCTGGGAGAGGTGAGGTTGGGTGTGGCTGTGGTTGTTAGAGTGCTTTAATTTCCTGTGATTTCCACATGTCCCTTCCTGAGTGGAGAAGAATCTTCACCCGAGAAATATGTGTCTGCATCTTCTTCCCTAGTTTTTGTTCTTGTGTTGGCTGAGAATTCTTTCTATATGTTGTGCCTATCCCTGAAGTTACTATGTCTCTAAAATGGCACTGAACTAGCTGCATGAAAGGCTGTGGTCAGTTGTAACAGGCATAGTTAGTTTCATACAGTGCTAGTTTTACAGAACATTATAATTTTGAGCATATTCTTTAACCAAATACCACAGTATAACTGTTTGAAATCAAGTTTATCATGTAAGTGACAGTAGGAATATAAATCTTTACTAGTCTTCAGAGTTGACCAAAAAACTTTCTTACCCTGACAAATGCTAGCTGTAGTATAGATTTTGATTTTTAAAAAATGTTTTCTGATTATGAAGGCAGTACAAGAAGAAAATACTTTTCATATATAAGTAACATATGAAAGATGCTCATTCTCCTTAATAATCAGTGAAATGCAAACCAAAATCATAATGAGATATCAGGATGTTGACAAAAATTTGTCTGACAATATTAAGCCTTGGTGAAGATATGGAGCGACAGAAGTTTTGAATACTCTAGGTGGGAGTATAAATTGACACACTCACTTGGAAAATAGTTTGGCATTGCCTACTAACATTGAACTTGGGTGTTCTCTAGACAGGGCAGTTTCACTCCTATTTACATAACCTATGGAAACTCTTCTTGCATGTGTGCACCAGGATGTAACAGATAACACTCCCAAACAATCCAAATATTCACCTCAAGTAAGATGGAGAAATAAATCAAAATTTGTTTATATGGTTGAATGTGTAAAACAGTGAAAATAAACTATCTACACATGTCAGCATGTAAATCTCCATAATACAAAGGTGAAGAAAAGAGAACCATGGAAGAATTCATAAGCAGATGCTGAATTTCTTTTTGGACATTTTAAGTGTGAAGTGCTTATACATCCTTTGGAAAGTATCCAAATTATGAGTGGAAACTCAGATCTGAAGTCCAGAAGTTAGGTAAGAGATTTAGACAGCATGATGTGTGTCTTTGTTGTGTCTGGTGATAATATCAAAGATGAAGCCATGAGTGAGAATGAGAGAGGGGAGAAAGATAAGATGGGTGACACGGTAGTCACTCTAATGAACCTATCTCCAATTTCTTTTTATTTTTTTTTCAATTTTTTTGTTGGTAGTAGGGGTTGAACCCAGGACTTTGGACTTACTAGGCAAGTGCTCTACCACTAAGTTACATCCCCAGCCTTCCAACCTGCCTTTACAAACACCCCTACCACATCACAATTAAATATTCTTTGTTTAATAGTCTCCAAATCTTCAAAGTCTCCCACAATTTCCCTACATTCCTGTGAACTTTATAAATAACAAGAGAGGTTCTATAGACCTTGCCAGAAAGCTTAAATGAGTTAATCAGAGTAACAGAGTGGTGTTAAATTCAGGAAAAAGCCAGTAACAAGGGATACTAGTACTGTCAATACAGAACTCAGAGTAAACGTTTAGTTGGGAAGAGCATAGATGAATCTAGAACTCTCATATTTTGCTTAAAGTTTCTACACAGTATCAGCAAACTGAGAAGAAGGTATTCTCAAGCACTTTCTAGAGTCTGTCTACTTTCTTTAATCTTCATTGGAACCCAGGACCTTTATAGCAATTAAAAGCCAGACAAAACAAAGTAAGGAAAATGAACGTTTTTTTTTAACAGTTGTTAATTTTTAGCTTGGCGTTATCTTTAGTATGTGTATGACTCACCAATGTTTGAATTGTAGGCTGTGTCCCTCTTTATGTGTTTATGTCCTTTATTCTTTTATTCCAGGTGCTTTTGAACATGGATTTATAAAGCTTTTTCCCAGAAATGTTATGCAGCCTATGAGCAAGGATGGAGAAACTAGATGCAGGAGTTTAACGAGGCTTGAAGATTAGTAAAGTTTCTACCCTTTCCTAGTTAAAAGAAGTTTACTTAGATTTCTAGTTTGAGTGAACTGTACAATATGATTTGTTTAAAGTACATACATTTTGATTAGGCTATAAAGTCTACTTTATGTTGCCCGATACAGTGTGTCACAATGTAGAGCCACTAAGAGAATATATGGAATATAAAACACAGGAAAGTTGTGTTCACAGGTACATATGCTTTGGCATAGGTGTTGGAGCAAGATAAATTTATCTGATGATTTACCCAATAAAAGAATAAACAGTGCAGACCCTTCATATATCAAATAAAATATCACTGATCAATGCATTTTATATGTGTGCACACATGTTTTTTTTTTTATACCACTGACAAATAGGATCCATATAACTTTGTCAAAAAAGGCAGATTTTTAAATTGGTAAGTCAGTGATAAGTCATTAAGTGTTTCTTGATGGATTACTATGTGAAAGGAATTGACCTAGAAAAAGATCTATTCCCATTCTTAGAGGAACTTCTGTCTAATTAGAGAGAAAAAGTGCACATGCACACACACACAAATCACAAACTGACCCAAGAGGAAGAGAGATTCATCAGAGACCCCAAAAATATCCGCCCATGTTCTCACTGGGTTCCTCCAAATTTGAGCAATTTAATCTTTCAGAGATTTCTGTTACATTTTAATGGCCTATTTAAAAGGCCTAATTTTATTAAACTTATTTTTTTCATTTTATTATTATTTATTAATACTATTATTAGTTAAATTTAAATTTGACCAGCTTTATTTTCATTTATATATGACACTTGACATGGTGAGGAATTAAGGAGTCATAGATTCTCAGAGTTTTAACAGACTCTGGAGGTCACATAGTCCTAGAGATGAGGGTGTTAATTCATGTAGAGGTTGCGTGAGTGGCCCAAGACCTCACAGCTCCACTAGTTAGTTGTAGAGGCAAAACTTCTGTTAAGAGTAATTAGCAGCATGTAAGATGTTGGTCAGCAGTCTACACCTAGTGCAAGGATGTGGGGAGTTCTGCTTTTGTGTCTGTAAGAGAGAGGGGGGAAAGGGAAAATTAAACCTTATCCTTCAGTTAACTAGGGGAGAAGTCGATGAGAAGAACTACCATCAAAAAACTGCTAAGCCCTACACCCTTGATCTGGTTATAATTTCAAAGGAGGGGCTTAAATTATTAGAAATTGAAACAATTATCATTTTTTTCATGTTGAAATCAACACTATTAGTTAAGTTTTAACGAAAAAGCTACACTTTGGTATTTCCTTCAGATTGTTAGCTATGAATTGCTTTGAAGTATTTTTATGTATATTAATTTTTCATTTAAAAATAAAGTTCTATTTTATTTTCTTACCAAATAAGAACAGTACACATGTGTCTGTCTCAGGTGAACTACAGTTGAAACCTGGTTAGTGGACTGAAAAATCAAGAGATCTGACAAGGAGACACTGGGAAAAACTTCATTTAGTTTGGTAAAATAAAAAAAAAGGACAAAAGTAGATTTTTACTATGCAGACCACAAAGACATCAACATCATCTTGTGACATCTTACCTTAATTGTAGCCATAATGTATTATGATATAATATATTTAGTTACAATAAAAATATTTTAAAAACCAGTATATATGTCAAATTTCTACCTACATTTAAGCTAATGAAAGCATTGAAAAAGTTTCATGGTAAAGTAGTTAGATTCCACTATGTATGAAAGTATAAGGTACAATCAGAAAGTTAATTAAAGAATAAAAATTACATGGAGAGCACATGAAACAAATATAATAGGGAAGGATTAGAAACTTAAATATGCCTGATCTTTTATGAGAGAAATATCAAAGTAAGGCTTTATCTTTATCTTGAATACAAATATGTTTTAAAGCATAGCTCATTAGTTCATCTTGCTGAGATCTTTTTGGAGATTATTATCAACAGTTCTTATAATTTCAATGTGTCCATTTGACATCTGGGCCTCAATGGAATTCCTTGATAAATGGGTCAAGTAGCAGAGATGAGAATGAACCCCATGTGGAACTGCTATAAAGCTAACTCAGGTGGGCATGGATTCTGAGCGTGGGGCCTTTAGCTATTCACTCTAAATCACCCAACTGTACAAACATCCAGCACATAATTCTTCATTGGAATTCATGGAGATTATAAAAGACAGCATGTTTTATATATCTAAATGAAAATAGTTATAAAGTTGTGCTCTGACATTTAGTTTAATTCTCAAAAGCAGAAATGAATTCTGTCTCATATGGTCTGTTCATAGTGCATCCATAATGTCTTCTAGTGAGCCATCATTTCCCATTTCTAAGTCTACAAACTATCTGCAATTAAATTTTTTGATAATATTTTCATAATTTATCTAGACTTTGTTAAATCTAAACTCATTCTACTTTTGAAAAAAAAAAAGCCTTGGCTGGCTGTGGTGGTGCATGCCCATAATCCCAGCAGTTTAGGAGGCTGAGAGGCAGGAGAATCATGAGTTCAAAGCTAACCTCAGCAACTGAGCAAGGCTGTAAGTGACTTAGCAAGACCCTCTCTCAAAACAGAATATAAAATGACCTGGAGAAAGAAAAGGAAAAGAAAGTCTGTAATTTGTTTTTCTTCATTTTTTGGAACAGTTAACCTTCTATATATTTCCTTAAAGATTCTTGAGATTCTTTCCGATCCCATGCTCTCATAGGAAGAATAGGCGAATAATCAGTAAATGCAAAGAACATCTTATTTAAACCTTGCATGTTTCTGATAGGAATTGATCTTTCTAGAGGGTGGAGTGGGGAGAGAGAAATGAATATGTGTGTTCGGGAAGAACATAAGGGTAGGGAAATGTCCAGTGGCTTCCTTTTATTCTCCTATGGTGTCTGGGGCCTAAGAAAGTGGTAGCAGAACAAGCCTTTGTGGATGGAATATATAGAGTCAGAACTTTAGTATGCTAAGCATACTCTTCATTTCATTCTATTTCTAATTCTTATTGGATAGAGTCTAGACTTTTAATGAGGAAATGGAAAAAATCAAGAATCTGCATTTTACCTGAGGAAAGTAAGTTTAAAGTTTTTGCTTTAATATAACTCCTTTCTGTATTGCAAATATTGGCTCAGTATTAAACTAAATAAACAGAAAAACAAATGCATCACCAAGCTGTTATTGTTACAGACCAGGGGGAGTATAAATTAAAGCCTGAATATTTAATACCCTTTTTTTTTATATATATATATATTTATTTATTTATTTTTAGTTCTCAGCGGACACAACATCTTTGTTGGTATGTGGTGCTGAGTATCGAACCCCGGGCCGCACGCATGCCAGGCGAGCGCGATACCGCTTGAGCCACATCCCCAGCCCAATACCTTTGTTTTTGAATAAAACCCATTACAATTGAATGATGCCTCTGGTAAAAATTCACAGTGGTACAGGCAGGGTAACTAACAATATGGCTTTTCCTTCAATTAAAGCTTTCATCTTTAAGGGATCTATGAATAGAAAAGACCACATAGTTCATAATTGTTGAAATGCTGCCAGGTTCCGTTTTTTTATGGCAGTTAAGTTCTGTTTTATAAGTTTAACATTATAGGGGTTCTTCTAAATTAAGCTTTGGGACTTGTTATTTCTGGTATCCTGCTCAGCAATCCCCATGCCTCATGACATTACTTCTGCTCTGTTTACCAATAGTGTGAGTCAGATTTGTGGTTCTGGAAAAGTTGGTTTCACAGAAGCTGAGAACTTTATTTCTTCTGACTTAAAGGAAGCCATCAATACACTGAAGGAAAGACCTAGTTTTCTTGAGACACATCTTTTGTGCCCAGGAACATCTGTCCTAATGAAGTTTAGAAACTCTTTGTTGGATTTTCCCTGGCTTTGGTCTGAAAGAAGGTTTCTATTCATGAAATATTTATTTTGTGAAATGTCAATCATCATTACTTCATGACTGAAACTCGACATTAGCTACTTCATTGCCCTCATTGTCAATGGTCTTCAATCCATTCTATCAGATTAACCTTCCCAAATTATGGTTCTGATTGTCAGGATAATGACTAGTCCTAAACCCTTCTCAGGACTAAATTTACTTTCTGCCTGAAAACATGAAAAAGAAATTGTATGTAGTTATGGTTTGAATATGAGGTATACCCCCAAAGTCCTGTGTTAATGAAGAAATATTCAGAGGTAAAATAATTCGATTATAATAGCTATAATATAATCAGTCCATAGTAGTTTGAGTCAACTAATGTGTGGAACTGAAGACAGTTGGGGTATGGCTGGAGGAGGTAGGTCATTGGGGACATGCCCTGAAGGTATTCGTCTTTCATGTGGCCCCTTACCCACTCTCTCTGCTTCCTGGCTAACATGAGTGGGGCAGTGGTCCTCTACCACACCTTTCTGTCATGCTGTTCTACCTCAACTCTGGCCCAAAGCAATAGAGTTGGCCAACTATGGACTGAATCTCTGAAACTGCGAGCCAAAATAATCTTTTCCTCCTCTATATTGCTTTTGTTATGCATTTTGGTCACAATGGTGAAAACCTAACACACACATAACATATAGATAATATGTCTAGATATAATTACTGAAAGTTTTCTTCACTGAAAAAGTTTACACAAAAATATTATTTCTCAGTGAATAGAGAAGTTATCTTTATAATAAACAACTCAAAATAATTTAAAGTTTTGTGTAATTGTTGAAAGTATGTCGCTATTATATATTTCATGTCTTCAATTTCAGCAGAGAATTTTCAGTTTAACATATATATGTATAGCTGAAATAAGCATATATATGTATATATACATACATATATTCATATATACATATATGCATATATAATTGCTTCTAGGTAAACTTTCATTTTAAATATTCCATAAATGTTTCCTTAGAGCACTAATCCTTTAATAACTTAACATTATTACATTATAAAATCTAAACAGCTGTGACAGAGAACAAGTGCTCACTAACTGTTATATGTTTCCCTTCATTTCCAGGCTCCTTTGCCATTAAGTTGGGCCCATGTGACTATTTCTGGCCATTGGATAATAAGTGAAAGAGACACTTGTTTTTTTGAGGGGGAAGGGGCAAGGCAAACTTGGAGGCTACATATTTAAGATAGTGCAGGCGCAAGATAGTGGAACCTCTGTCAGTCTGGTCTCCTGGGACATTAGATGACCTTCTACTGAGAAGTGCTGGATGTGCAACTTAAGGAAGAAATAAATCTCTTGAGATTTGAAAGTTAACTTGTTACCTCATACAACTTAGCTTCTCCTACTAAAATGGCAATAAAGAAGTAGCAGTTTTAGGAACACTTGTAAATATCCTAAGATAAATTTTTAAACACAAGCTCTTTTCTCTTTTGGTCTTTTGTGCTGTGCAGGAAACCTGGCTTTTGTTGAATGACAGTTGAGACATCCTGTTGTTTTAACATGGTACCTGAGAATTCTTTTTCTAAAATGTACATTTGATCATATCAATCTTTAAAAACTTTGAAGATTTAAAAAGTCGTTATTCTTTTTTATTCTTATAGGCTATAATTCAAACTCCTTGCTTTGGATCACAAGGTTTTTCATTATTTCTTTCCTAAGACTGATTATTAACAACTCTTATGTGTCTCTTATGTGCTAGTCAGTGTGATAGGACATTTCAGTAACCTATTCAGTCTTCACAACAATCCTGTGAGTTTTTTAATCTCAGTTTTTTAAAATGAGAAAGCTGAGCCTGGAGAGATGAAATAATGAACAGCATATTCTCATCTTTCCTATGCATCCTTATTTACCCACAGTGTCAGAGCTGAACTAGTCACTATTCTCTTTCATGTCTCTTTCTTCATGCTGGCTCTACTGCAGAATGAGTAAAAATTCTTTATCAATGTAGCAAGACCAATGTGCTCATACAAAGGATTTGGTGCTCAAGTATTGAAATACCCAAGAAGAAGATTTCTTTTTAAGTGCATTATTTTTTTAATTAAAAAAACACATTTAATTGTGGTAAAATACATACAACATAAAATTTATGATCAATAAATGTATAGTACAGTTCAGTTGTATTAAGTATATTCATATAATTGTGCAATTTCCAGAACTTTTTCATCTTGTAAAACTGAAACTCTGTACCCATTAAACAACTCTATATGCTTCCTTCCCTTTAGTCCCTAGCAACCAACATTCTGCTCTGTTTGTATGAGTTTGATGACTGTAGATATATCACATGTATTGAATCATACAGTTTTTGTCTTTTTTTTAAAAAGCAGGCTTCATGTTGTAGCATGTGTCATAATTACCTTATTTTTAAGGTTAAATAATATTCTATTGTATTCATGTTGTTTATCATTTAATCTTTTAAATGGATACTTGGGTTGCTTCCACGTTTTGGCTACAGTGAACAATGCTACTGTTGAACACGGGTGCACAAATATCTCTTTTGATTTCTGCTTTCCATTATTTTGAAGATATATGCCCAGAAGCCAAATTGCTGGATCGTATTGTAATTCTATTTCTTTAAATTATTGAGGAACCACCATACACTTTCCCATGGTGGCTGTATCATTTTTACATTCCTACCAACAATACACAGAGGATCCAGTTTCTCTACATTCTCTCCAACACTTGTTATTTTTTGCTGTTTTTTCCATAGTAGCCATCTCAATGAGTATGCTAGATGTAATTTTGAAACAAGACAAACTCTTCCTAAAATATTAGATGTTTTTTTTTTTTGCTATTAGGGGCCTCTCTGACTCAATACTGTTATATAAGATTGGTGATTATTGGCTTCTCTGGTTTTAATAAAAGTTTGACATTCATAGAAAATGCACAACTGAGTAGAATAAATAAAGCTCAAATCTTTGACAAGTCAGCAATGCCTATGTAAAATCAGGTGTTTGGCTACAAAACCATGGCCCACACACTCCTGGAGCTATCTTTTCTTAGGAGCAATCACAGTGGCTAAGAGGAACTAAGTAGAGTCTAGCATGTCAGCCTTAAAAATCTTGTTTATAATCAACTATTATTAGTCCTCAAACTCTCCAGCGAGGCCACAGGCTTATTGTGGAAAGGCTGTGCTCCCAGCTGCAACATGATGTCTGGTGAATGGGTTGGGTCTGTAGGGCAGTGCCAGGTGTGGTTGGAGGAACATATTGATTCAGCAAAAGGGACATGCCTACAGAGGAGCCCCTTCTTCTAGAGTGGATGGGTCAGACTCATCTTTGAGAAATTTCTGCAGGATCCAGGCCTGAGGGAGTCTGAGAAAAATGTCAGTGGGTTTTCTAGCTGTGGTCATAGACAGCAGACCACAGTTGGGTGGTTCCCACCAGAGACATTCTAGTTTATTTTTTCATTAGTACTAATGAAACTCACTCTGGCAAAAGGAAATCACATGATGAGACCACAACTGTTTCACTGAAAGTGCTACTTGAGCTGTAAAGTGGTTCATAACCTTTAGCTTTGGGCCTTGGCCTCAAGGAAAGAAATTCCAAAGAAACACCCCAAAACATAATTTGGACAGACACACTCCAAATTTTAAACTGAGAGATTATAATTGATAATGAGCCAAGTGTTCAAGAAGAAAGCTGCAACTAAACAAATTTGGAAAAGAAAACTGCAATAATAAGGAGGATGAGACTTAGAAATGAAAGCTTGGGTTCTTTTGGTGCAGTGAAAAGTGCATAAGAGATCATCCAGGTGAGTAACACAGGAAAAACAGGATGCTTGTACAATCTGTATCAAATACGTGTTCTCACTGACAATGGACTCAGAGAAATAGAAATAGAGTGTATAAATGAATTACAGAAGCAAAAATAGAGTTTAAGCTCATGGGGTTCTTTAATATACTGTGATTAGATTATAAGCATAAACATAAAGTCCCCAAAGGAGATGGAGAGTAGGCTTTGAAGGTGCAGAATAAGGCTATTGACCTCTTGTTCTCTTACATTATTTAGATCTTTTATACCCTTCAGTATTTATGCCTCTTATTTCTCCCCAATCACTATGTACTGAGAAGGCTGAGAAGAAACAGATAAGGTGAGAGACCTTAATTGTAGATTTGAAAGTCCAGAGTAAAGGGGAAATTCCCAGGTTACCTGTGTATTTGGACAATGGTGAGTCATCTATGGCTCAAAAGTCATATGCAGCTTGGCCAGTTCTAAGCACAGTCTTGCCATTTGACTGCGGCATGAAAGATTGGAAAGCTGCCTCTATATACTTTGTGCATGATGTAAGTATCTTACATTGTGGTGGTTGAAAGTAGTGCCAAGTTTTATCAGTTAAGTTACTGTATTTAACACAGACACTGAAATATAAGGATCTACATTTTTTTTCCACCAAAGGGCTCAATAAACTCATAATTTAAAAAATGTGAATATAACCACTATGGATGGTTAGGATTCATCAAATTTTACTTTCTTCTTAAAATATTTCTATATTGTTTGATTTTTTTTTTAAAAAAAGAATATCTTATTCCCATAATAAAAGGTAAATTTGTTCTATTTGGGAAAAATTCACCTAGTCAGTGTTTTTACCCTTATAAATATTAGCAGATAAGACTATATAAAATTAAAAGTGTTGCAAACCTCCCCAGAATCCACCATAAATAATATTTAAAGATAGGTGAGGAAGGTGGGGTTGTTGCTCAGTGGCAGAGTGCTTGCCTAACACATGTGAGGCACTGGATTCGATCCTCAGCACTACACAAAAATAAATAAAATAAAGGTATTGTGTTCATCTACAACTAAAAAAATATTTAAAAAAAGGAAGGTGACAAATTAGAACTATAAGCTAATATCACTAATACATAAAAAACTACAAATCATTAAGAAAATGATGAATATAAGATTCAGAAATATTAACAGACACATTAATATTCTACAGAAATGGCCAAAGACATGAAATCAGGGCTGATATTATCTGTGGTTAAAAAAATGCAAATTAAAGAACAATTAGTTATTAGTTTTCATCTTTTAAAATGGGAAGTATTTACTGCTAATATTCATTTTTGTCCCCAATTAAGAGGCCTTCTCATATATTTTAGTAAACACTTGGTACAAATTGTCTGAAGGTAACACCTTTTTAAAAATTATTTATTGTTTAATTAATTAATTATTATTATTTGCAGTGCTGGAGATTGAACCCAGGGTTTCTTGAACGCTAGGCAAGTGTTCTACCAGTTAGAAACATCTCCAGCCTCCTACTAAAGTTTTAAATGAGAATGTCCTTTGACTCCAACATTATACTTCTAAGGAATTTCCAAAGAAAACAACTGCAAAGTTTTCCACAGATTTTTATGATTAACTTCCTTGTTGTAGAATTACTATATTATGTGACCATTAAAGATGATATTGGAAGTTAAAAATTGAAGGCTTCCAGGGTCCAGATTTGCTATGGTTTAGAACTTTGCAGTTCCCCAAAGTTTATGTATTAGAAACTTAATCCCCAATGAAACGTTGCTAAGTGTTAAAGCGTTTAAGAGGTGATTGGATGACTAAATACAGTGTCTGTATTTAAGGGGTTTCACAGGGCTGGGATAGTTTCCTCCCACTGGGTTCAAGATGAAATGAGTTTGGTCCTTCTCCTTCCTACCTGCTGGCCCCTTGCGGAAGGCCCCCCATCTCCCACACCCACTCACGCATGTGCACACCCACCTACGCGCAAGCGCGTTCTTGTTGTTCTGCCTTCTGCCCTGGGATGATGCAGCAAGAGCCTTGACTGGTTCCTGGCTGCTAGACCTTGGGTTTTCCAGCTTCCAGAACTGTAAGAAATAAAACTCTATAAACTACCCACTATCAAGTATTCTGTTAGAGCAGCTCAAAATGGACTCAGGCCAGTTTTGAGGTTACACAGGAAGTGGTGAAGCATTTTGAGCCCTTGAGCAACTGCTCCTAGCTGCTCCTCGCTGGGCCTGTCATCATTACCCAGGCCAGCCCCACCCCGCTTCACCCCCGTGGACTTGGTGTTGCCAGAGTTTTCAGTTTTTCAAGAAGAGATCAATATTTTGATGTTTACATAACATTTTTTCATATTTAAAAATGTGGGCCACTTGGTGTAAGTATCCCACATAATATCTAGATTTTGACCAAACTTTTCTAATCCTTTTTTGAGGGGGCGAGTGGGGAGGGAATTGAACCTGGGATTGAACCCAGGGGCACTCAACCTCTGAGCCACATCCCCAGCCCTATTTTGTATTTTATTTAGAGACAGGGTCTCAATAGTTGCTAGGTGCATCACTGTTGCCCAGGCTGGCTTTGAACTCGCTGTTCTTCTGCCTCAGCCTCTCAGAGCTGCTGGGATTATAGGATGGGCCACTGCCTGAAATCTTGATGTTTATCTTTTCAAGTATCTTTACTTCTTATATTTGTGTAAAAATGTATGGAATGGTTTATATATATAATACACACACACAAAATGGTAATATAAAATGATGAAAAAACATATATAAAAGAAATCCCAATCATGTTACTACCCTCCACCTTGAGAAGAAGAACATTTCAGACTGGTGTACCCTATTGCAATTAAATTTCACAGGTAATCACTACCCTGTGTTTTGTTTTAATCCTTTTTTTTATGTTGTTAGAATTAGAATTTATGTCTCTGATATTGGCTCAAAATGGACTCATTTCATTGGTTCTGAACTTTAAGAAGTTTTTCTTCTGAGATATTTTTTTGAGATCCATCTGTTTATTTGGCTGAATAAATCATACTTTTAGACTTAATATAATTTGTTAAAGTTCCATATGCACTAGGCACTGTGGTGCATGCCTGTAATCCCAGCTGCTTAGGAGGATGGAGAATTCAAAGCCAGCCTAGGCAATTTAGCAAGGCCCTAAGCAACTCTATGAGACCCTGTCTCTCTAATAAAAAATATAAAAAAGGGGCTAGGATTGTGGCTCAGTGGTAGAGTAGTTGCCTAGCATGTGTGAGGCACTGGGTTTGATTCTCAACACCACATATAAATAAGTGAATAAAATAAAGGTCCATCAACATCTAAAAAAATTTTTTAAAAATATATAAAAAAGGACTGGAGATGTGGCTCAGTGTTTGAGCACTTCTGTGTTCAATCCCCCATAACAACCCCCCCCCCCCCAAAAAAAAACAAAAAAAAATTTCAATATGCATGTCAAATTATTTTAAAGCATTAAGAAAAAGTGCATAATATGTGGGAGATGCGGTCAGCCCAGCTGGTTTTCTGTCCCTGTATACTTCTTTTGCCTTGATAGGGTCACCCCAGGCTGCTCTCTCCTTACCTAGGGCATCAGTGCACCCTGGGCACATGCTCTGGGCCTGGGGGCTCTGAGTCAGGCACATGCTGTTGTTGGTCCTTGGGGTGTGAAACACCTTCTGATTATCTGGCTCTGAGGTGTTTGCCTCTGCCTCTTTAGAGATGTCAATAATTCTCCTTATTTAGAATCAAGGTCACCCCTTTCTGGGTCCTTTTTCAATGCAGTCCTCCTGAGCTGCCCTGTCCCACTTCTCCATGCCTAGCTGCAGCAGAGATATGACAGTAATTCAGAGACTTGTTCTTTGTGTCTACCACATCCAATCTTTTTTTTTTTTTTTTAATGGCATTAAGGATTGAACCACTGTGCTACAACCCCAGCTCTTTTTTGATTTTTATTTTCAAGACATTGTCTCACCAAGATGCTCAGGGTCTCACTAAGTTGCTGAGGCTGACTTTGAACTTGTGATTCCCCCTGCCTCAGCCTCCCTAGTCACTGGGATTTCAGGCATGCACCAGTGTGCCCAGCCTATTACACCAAATCTAAGTCCAATAGGGAGTACCTCAGACCCAAACTGACTGGACTGCACCCCCACCCTCAGAAATGTGTTGATGCCACTGGCGAAGTGGACTCAGGAGATAGGATCCTCCTCCTTCCAAGTTGGCTTTTGTCCCCCAATTCTTCAGACATCCCATTTTCCAGAGTGAAGTGTTTAGGACATACTTGAAACCTCTGAATGGGGACAGGGGGACTTAACAAGTGAATGGAGTCACTAGCAACTGACTGGAAAAAACATGTATGAACAATGACTTGCAGACCACACTCGCACCACCCAGCCCAGGTCACCAAGCCTCATCCTGGACTCTTTCCTCACTTTCCATGCCCTGACATTTAATTCATCTCCAAGTCGTGTTGGACAAAAATGGCTTGGATCTGTTCCCTTTTCCTTGCTGTTGTTATCCTGTTCAGACAGCATTTCAGACTGAGCATACATTTGTTCTTTCCACAAATAATAATGGAGCCATGACTGCTTCCAGGAACAAGGGCAGTGCCTAACCTAGCAGTGAGCAAAACCTGCAACGCCTTTCACCTTTCAATGACAGGTTTTACTGCAGCAGCCTCCTGCCTGGGCAGGGGCCTCTCCACCCACAAACTTGCCTTCTGTCTTTTTCAGAAGTCTCTGATGGTGCCTCTTAATAGCTTTAGGAAATCAGTTTCTCAACTTTCAAATGCCATACAGAAATAAACAAACAAAAGGATTTCATCCTTTTGGGATTAAAAAATCAAATATCCATTACATGTTTCAAATTGAAATCTAAGAATTATATGTCAACTTATTTCCAATAGAATAGCAAATGCTCCCAGATTATCCTGATAGTAATGCATTTCCAAATCCAGAGCACAGAAATCTGGGGGCAATATGTCATAATGCCTTAATTCTGTCCATATTTTCTTAGGGTAGAAAATTTACTTCCCAGTTAAATAAAAGATCTGTCATCTTGTATGGACTGAGATTATTGAGTTTAAGTTTCAGACTGCAAGATAGATTCTAGGCTGTGTTACACAGTGATTGTTTCAGAATCATAGATGAACAGGTAAACAGAATCATATATTCTTTGCTGTATCAACAAAGACCCCCAACCCTAAACTTTTCAACTGTAAATTGATTTTGCAATAATATGCATCGTTTTCTAATCTTTTTTTCCTGCTCCAGAATATTATTGTAAACTTTTTCAGCATTTGAACCTCTTTATATTGGAAAATTTTGAGTATATACAAAACTAGTCAGAAAGCATAATTTACATAACATTATTGACAGTTATTAGTACATGACTAATCTTTATTTACACTCATACCCATTCTCCTCTACTTCTTTCAATATTTAGAAGCAAATCCCAGATACCACATCATTTCACAACCCTCCTGGGTTATGCACATGTCTCTAACAGGTAAAAACTTAAAAATAAGAAGATCCTCAATGTCATTGTTTCACTAATGTTAATAATAATTTCCATAATGCCATTGTATATTTAGGCAGTGTTCAAATTTCAAATTGTCTTACATACAGATATTTTTATTGTTTGAGTCCTTGTCCAACTAAGGTTTCTGTGATTGATTTTCTTTTAAGTTTCTGTTAACATAGGTCATTCCTGCATCTCTTTTTCCTTGACTTTTTTAAAGGAAGAAATTGAGTAATTTTATCTGTAGAGTTTCCTGGTATGGATTTTGGTGAATTGATTCCCATGGGATCATTTAATATGTTCTTCCGGCCCATGTTTTCCTATAAATTGGCTGTTTGATCTAGAGATAAACTAAAATGTGATGTGAAGTGTGTGTGTTCAATCAATGCAAGATGAATTCCTAGGTAGTGGACTATCCCATTAGGCAAACTGTCTGGTTATCTCATCAATCTTTTTAAAGTCATGCATCTTGGGAAGTCTTATTGGGTACCTTCATCCAGATTGCAACTGATTTCTGTTCTGGGTGACCATAGTTGTTTTATCTCTTCTCTCCTCTTTCCTGTTTGTAATAGGAGCAGCAGTAATTGAATTGCTCATCTCCTCTTTTATATTTTATTTTCTGTCTCGTGGATCCCATTTTAGAGTTATTAACAAAGACCTATCAAGTAAGCTCATCTTCTTTGTGTCAGCAGAGATGAGTTCAGTGCTCTTCTCTTCTGAACACAAATAATCATCTTATAGGTCATCTATCTGAAGCAAGTAGAGCAAATCCTCTTGAATACAGGTGGGTTTTAACCTTACATCTAGGAAAAGTGAATGACTTTCAGGGTTCTAAAAAAATTCAGTCTTTTTCAGAGTACCTCCTTGATTTAAAATTCCAAAAAGGATTTCTTCACTTCTTAGACCTAGACGTGGGTTTCTTTTAAAATATATTAAGTTATTAGTACTTTTTACAACTGAATGTGAATAATTTTTAAGAAATGTCCTAAGATCTGTTTGAAAGGGAGATTGGAGATCTTGCCAGGAGCTGGTCCTTATGGAGGAAGCCTGATAGGGGGAGTCTGAGGTGGGCTTATGGCCTATAACCCAGGAGTCACATGTTGGGTGGTTTAACTCTAGGGCAGACCAAGAGGAAAACAAAGAGGGAGGCGATGTGACACTTTGAGTTCACCTGGATCCTGATCTAAAATCTTATTCTTAAACTCAACCTGTATATCTCCCAGTTTTATTACCTCTGAATCTTGAATGTTGTTTCTTTTTTTGGAATATCAGCGTAAGTACTCTACTTCTTTGCCAGTTATAAAAAATACACCTGCCCTGGGAAAATTTGTGCCTTTATTATTACTGAAAAATTACTAAGAGTCAAATAAAATGTTCCTTTTGGTTGGCAGTGCTGTTGAATGACAATAGCTGAGAAGCACAGTGCCGAGGTCAGCAATAGATAATGTGACTGCCTTCAAAATTGAGGGCACTGTAATAGGATTCTGAAATGGAATAGTTGAAAGTAATTTTTTTCCTGCTTATTTGACAGAACCTATTTCTAGACAATAAATAGTTACTGACATAAATACTTAAATAACTATTATTTGTGAAGGAAACTATCCATAATGGTAGTTCTTTCTTTAGCATTCAGATGAATAAAACTCAGTCTATCAAGATTTGCCATTAGATTGGTAATAGACCATACCAGCAGGGTCTTTATGTTCTCATTGTTATCCTTGTACATAACAGCTTTGCAAGAAGCATGTGTGCTGATTTGTCTCTTTGATGTGCCATCCATATTATTTCTGTTGAAGGAAATTTCAATAACAAAAGAATTTGAACTTTTGCTCGTTAGACACCTTTTAGCATGAGGCTTTGAAGAAAATGATAGAGTTGAGTCTAAAGGCCATGCCATAGTAAAACACTGGCTACAAAATCTTGGTGAGTGTTGTGGGGTTCATTTGTGTCCCTCCCCCAAATTCACATGTTGAAGTCTAACCTCTAGTATGTTAGAATGTGTCCTTATTTAGAAAAAAAGGTTCATTGCAGATATAGTTAGTTAAGATGAAGTCATACTGGGACAAGGTGGGCTTCTAGTCCTATATGGCTGGTATCCTTATGAAAAACAATGCCTGATGAAGAGACAGACATAAAAGAAAAATAATGTGAGGACAAGGGAGACCACCATCTACAGTTCAAGGAATAACAGACCATCAGAAGCTAGGCGAGGTATGGAACAAATTATTACTCACAGTCCTCAGAAGGAACAAGCCCTGCCGTCATCTTAATCTTCTAGCTTCCAGAACTGCAAGACAATAAATTTATGTTGTTTAAAGCAACTCAGTTTGTGGAACTTTGTTATAGCAGCCTGAGCAAACTGATAAACTTGGGAAGGCAAGTGAGAAGGAAACAGAGTGGGCAAGAGAAAATAGTGCAAAGTGATGGCAGATAGATCTCAGCATCTTTTAAGTAAAAAAAAAAAAAAAAAAAAAAAAAAAAGNAGAGCAAATCCTCTTGAATACAGGTGGGTTTTAACCTTACATCTAGGAAAAGTGAATGACTTTCAGGGTTCTAAAAAAATTCACTAATAAAGGCCAAAGTCTGAGACCTTCTTGAGACTCTGGATCTTTTTATCCATTTAGTTCTTCCAAATGTCTCTCCTAACTGCATCCCTCCCTTCCTTTCTTGGCTGCATGCACACTACTTTTGCTAAAATACACTGAGTGTATTTTATTTCCTACTGTGTGTCAGGCACTGTGCTTTGAAGCATGCATGGCCCCAGCCATCATAGGTGGTAACAATCTAGAGATGGTGTCAGTCATGCAGTCTGGCTTTCAAGTACAGTGTGGTAAGGGTATTAGCAGGGGAGGGACAGGGAGCCTTAGTTCCCCTCTCAGGAGGAACACCTGAACTGATTTTTCTTAGTAATGGGAGATTTCCTGAAGAAATTGACTGAGGTTTGCTGAGTCCTAAAAGATGGAGGCAAACGTGTGGGGAGAAGTGTTTCGTGCAGCACGTGAAGTAGCCTGGTGGTGAAGTTCATGGCTATATCTGAGAGTGGAAGTTAGAGAACAGTGAGAGATGAGTCTGAAGAGGTTGTCAGAAGTTGGATCACACAATCTTTGAAGTCATAGTCTTTTGTGTTTTGTAAAAGGCACATGGGAGCTGTGTAGGGAGTCATGCTGAGGAGTGTGGTCCTATTTATGCTGGCACTGGTCACCTCATATACTTGAAGATGGCAAATTGGACACAGGTAGAGACCTCTCTCTTCCATTCTATCATAGCAAAGTGATATGGTTATTAAATTCTATTATTAAATATATTTTAATGCTTGAAGACAAGAATGAAAGGGAAATGAGAATCAGAAAGAGTTCCTCTTCCACAAGGAAACAGGGTGAATCTGGGCCAGACCTGGTCTGAATCTCTACCTGATTTAAGGCTGAGGGTGAGGCTGTCAGGAGTCCTGAAGGTCTGTCTGTCAGGAGTCTTCCTCAAATTATAAAGTATTTGAGGAAGAGCAATAGCATAAAATATCGGCAATGAACCAATAAAAGGGATAACTGACAACGAGTTAGAACTAATGTAAGAACAGAGGACTTTATAGTAAATATTTATATTATTACTCAAGAAACAAAGAAGGAACTGTTAAACAAGCTGAAGAACAAATAACTGACCTCAAAGATCAACTTTAAGAAATGTTTCAGAATATAGTGTGAAAAATATAGAGAAGAGAAATATCAAAGAAAAGCTGAGATAGTGAGAATGGATTCAGAAGATCCAATGTGCATTTAGTTAAATTCATAGAGAATTTTGAGTGTACAATATATAAATGTGAATTTCCCAGAAGTATGAATCCTTGAGTTTAAAAAAATTTTCGTAAGGCACTAAATAAGACAAAAAACAAACCAGAAGCCCAAATTCAAAACAAAAAATACCAACTGGTGTCTAGGCACTATGTTTAAAATTTTGGGAGTTTGATACAAAGGGAGTATCATAAATTCTGTCAGAGATATAGATACAAAGAATGAATGTTAAAATGTCATATCTCTCATTAGCAGTATTTAATGTCATAAAACAAGAGGATAATGATGTCCATAACATTCCACCATCGTTGCTAACCCCCTCCCCCCTCCCTCCCCCTCCAACCCCTCTGCCCTATCTAGAGTTTGTCTATTCTTCCCATGCTCCCCCTCCCTACCCTGCTATGAATCAGTCTCCTTATATCAGAGAAAACATTCAGCATTTTTTGGGGGGGATTGGCTAACTTAGCATTATCTTCTCTAATGCCATCCATTCATTATCCAAAGTACCTGTATGAAGACACGAATTGGTGTCAACATACTTTATATACAACCAGAAATGAAAAACTGTTCTGTATTTGTGTAATAAGAATTGTAATGCATTCCACTGTCATTTATTTAAAAAAACAATTAAAAAATTAAAAAACAAGAGGATGATCTTTTAAAAATTCTGATTAAAAAGTCATTTAGTATAGAAATACCCTTCCACATTGGTATCAGGAATTAGGGTTAAACGTGTTTTAACACTACAGAGATGCTGGGATTTGTCATGCAAAGACTGCTTTGGTTTTTATGTGCTCCCCACATTTCATATTCTGGAAACTTGATCCCTAAATTCATATGTTAATGGTATTTGGAGGTAACACCTTTGAGAGGTACTTAGGATTAGATGAAGTCTTGTAGGTATGACCCCTTTAATAGCATTAGAGGTTTTATAAGAAGAGGAAGGGATACGAAGCTAGCACACTTGATCTGTCTCCCCATGTGATGCCCTTTGCTAGGTTATGACATAGCAAGAAGGCCCTGGCTAGATGCCAGCACAGTGCTCACAGATCTCACAGCTTCCAGAATTGTGAGCTAAACAAATGTCCATTGTTTATAAACGAGCCAGTCTGTAGTGTTTTGTTAGAGCAACAAAAACAAGACGAAGACAAACCCTTTTTGAAAGAACTAAAATATACACTCTAGCAAGAAATAATGGCTCCAAATGGTAAGCAAAGAAATCAGTAAAGTACGTTGGTGAATTAAAATATTCATTGATTTTTGAAAATAACAATAGGGGAAAAATAGGTTTAGTAACAAGTGGGGGCCAAAATTCCACTGCAATTACCTGGTCAGTGTGTGGTGATTAAATCCTGAGGGAGTTACAGACTTACTAACTCTCTTATTTTATTCATGAAAAAGACAGAAATAATGACTAAATTAAAACTTTGTTGGAAAAATGTATTTAAGAATATGTGGTAAACATTTAAGAAAATTATTGAAAGACTAGGAATAGAATATATAACCAAACTTTTTGTCATTTGGCAAAAATGCAACAAAGTGAACTAGGTTAATATAACAGAATTTGGGAAAGGAGAAAGAATAGAAACAAAGAGCTGGTATAGAAAGGAGAAAATGAAAAGTAATTTGTTAGAAGTAAGCATACATAAAGCAGGAATCACAATAAATGTGAAAAGATTAAACTTGTCATTAAAGGCCTTCTTCCCTTCCTTTGTATTCTTGTCAGTGAGTTTTTTTTTAAAAAAAAAATCAAAATTAATTTATTTTTATTTTTTATTATTTTATTTTTAAAAAACTGTACAATTTTGGGGGTATGGTGTAATAATTCAATGCATGCATACAATGTATAATAATCAAGTAAAAGTAATTAGAATTTTCTTCTCCTTAAATATTTATCCTTCCTTTGTGTTGGGGACCTTTGAACTCTTCTGGTTCTGGATATAGTATATTATGGATCATTGTGAACTATAATCATCCTGCTGTGCTGTACTATACTAATATTCATTCCGCATATCTGGCTGTATTTTAGTACATCAAGTCTTTTCTAAAAGTTTTTTTTTTTTTTAACAAATAAAAGATAGAACTCTCTGACTGGATTTTAAAAAAGATTTAGCTATATGCTAGTAAAAAAAGAGACTTGCTTAAAAAAATCTCTTGAGAAATTAAAAATCCAGGGAAGAAAAAAATATGCCAGGCATATAATAACAGCAAGAGTAAATACTGAGTATAGCAGTATTAGAATTACAGGTAATAAAATTTGTGGCAAAATGCATTGAAAAGACAAATTGGCATTTTGTATTGATAAGAGTAACAGTACACTAAAAAGACAGAACAATATCTAACTTTTATGGACTTTCAGTGGCTTTAAATTATAAATAATCGGAGAGAACTGTATTTGGAAATTGAAAATTATAGTATGCTATGGTTTGAATGTCTCCTCTAAAACTGATGTTGAAATTTAATTGCTAATGAATGATTCTGAGAGGTGGGGCTGTAAAGAGGTGTTTAGTCATGTGCTCTGCCTTTGTGATGGATAAAGCCTGTTATTGCAGGAGTGGGTTAGCTGTTGTGAAAGTGGGTTGGTGTAAAAGTGGGTTCAGCTTCCTCAGCTTCCTCTTGCTTCCACCCCCTTGCCCACTCTCTTGCCATGTTTTAGCCTCCACCATGCAATGATGTAGCATGAAGGCCCTACCAGATGCTGCCACCTTGATCTTGGGCTTCCCAGGCTCCAGAACTGTGAGAAACGAATCTCTTTCCTTTATAAATTATCTAGTCTGTTGTGTTGTCTTAGCAACAGAGAACAGACTAAGAATCAGTGGAAGACAAATATGAGATTATCCTTCAACAAGAGAAAACCTCAAAGTCCCTCATTAAAAATGGACAAAGAATTTTAAATAGAGATTTTTCCCCAAGGAGGTATACAAATTTCCAACATGAACAGGAAAAGATGCTCAATATCACTAATTTTTTTTATTAGGGAAATACACATCAACACAATGAGAGCAACCCAAATATACATTGGATTAATGTACAAATTCTTTATGTACAAGCAGTGAAATATTATTTGGCCTTTAAAAAGGATGGAAATTCTGACACATGCGATGGCAGGTGTGAACCTTGAGAATGTTATGCTAAGTGAAATGTGTCAGTCACGTTTTTAATGTCCATTTATGTGAGATACTCAGAGTAGTTGATCTCATGAGGACAGAAAATAGAATAATAATTTTCATAGGCTTCAGAAAGGAGGGAGGAGATTGGGAGTTATTGTTTAATATGTATAGGATTTCAGTTTCATAGAAGGCAAAGAGTTCTGTGGACAGATGATTTTTATTGTAGCACAACAATGTGAATGACTTGATGTAAATGGAAAGGGAAATAGAAGCCACTTTTGATGCTTGATTTGAGAACAAGTATTTGGATGCTGAGTTATTTATGAAGACAGTACATGTAGGAAGAAGAGAAAGGCTAGGGGACAAGATGGTGAGTTTAGCTTTGACTAAGACAATTTTGAGGTGGGTTCCTACCAAAGGAACCAGTGTCTCTTCTTCAACCTGTTTCCCAACTCTTTACTTCTGCCATGAACACATACACTGTTTTTTTTTCTGTGTACACTTTACACCAAAAACCAAAGTTTTGTTCACGTAAGGCATGCTACGAGATCACTGCAACATAAAGTTTAGAGGTAGATTTAGAGTACCCAAATAGTTGCTGTCACATATAGGATTTATTTCCTTAAATTCAACAAATGCAAAATGCAATGGAACAGATTGTGTTTCCAATGGACACAAGAATCCCAGATGTAGAACGCTGACTAGAAGCTTACATAGGCACAAGGCCAAATTCATTTTATTCTCATTCACTGTAATGCATCTCTTGCAGAATGTCACTGATGGTGTAGATAAGAAGATTCACAGCCATCACTGGGACCTGCCAGCTGTTCTCTTTTGCTCACTTTTCCTTCCTGTATGTAAAATGTTTTCATAAAAACAGCATAATGGGTCTCTAAATTTGGTTTGTTTATATTTGGTGATGAGTGGAGATGCTAACAGAGCGTATTCAGGACATAATGCTTAATGTGGAATGGTGCTGAATCAGTCATGTCTCGATGCTGTCCATGTGGTAGCAGTCATCAGTGAAAAATGTTTTTCCTATGCAAGTGCAAGTATAATATAATGATAAAACCAAGAGGCCTGCATTCAGATGAATGGTGTGTAATCCTGGCTGGCTGTGAGATCCTGAGCAGGATCTAACCAGTCTGAACCTCAGCTTTTTTACCTTCAGTTAAAAGAAGGATAAAAGCACCTGATTTGTAGAATGGTTGTAAAGGTTAAAGGAGCCATATGTGAATGTACTCATCACAGTTCCTAACCTATAGTAGGCATTTAACAAATATTAAATTTGTTTTAATATTTTGATTAATATGAACTGTGAACTGTTTTGTACTTAAACCACATTTCCTCAGGCCATCCCAGCCTGAAGTGTAAATGTCCCCCCACCCCATCTTAGGTGGGGCCTTATACATTCCCTTCAAAGAAAACATCCCAAATTTGTAGAGTACTCAGGATAGTATCACACATGCTAGTGAACCCCGTGTTACTCAGCTCACAGATGGAGTTTGCAGTGTTCTATGTTTTGGCTGCATGTAACCATTTGCCTCTGGACTGCCCATCCTGGTGCAAGGGTGCCAGTAACCTTCTGGTGACTTTGGGTAGATGATGGGACTTTCCTTGTACCATTGCCCATTGTACCTCTTGTTGTTGAGAGTGGACACTGTATAGTGCTGATGCCATTCACTGGGCCAGCATTAACAATACTGCTTCCCCAGAGCACCTGGAACCACTTAGTTTTCTATCCTTATGTGAGAATTCCTCTTCTGCCTTCATAAAAACCTTCATTCTTTTTGTTTCTATTTTCAGCTCTTTCCTTCTTGAGAAATTGACTATGAGTCCATGGGGCCCAGACCAGAGGAAAATTTGACTAATTGATATCATAACAAAAATCTGGCCTCCCTTCTGGCACTGAAAGTTTATTATCAGGCCAAGAAGGCCTCTCTTCTCTGAGGATGCATTATTTTTTCTAGAGTTATTTTCAATTTCTCATTCTAGTCAACTTCCCTCCTCTCAATCCTCTTACGGCCACGTCAGCAGTCTTTTAGACTATCATGGGGAATCCTGCTGTGGTTCACATGTCATAAGATACAAAAAAAATTTTCTTCTGATGAGGAAGAAAATTCTTCAGAGGAAGAAAAAGGGCATTATGGAATGATTGTGCCAAGTTTGGACACAAGAGAGTGGAGATTTGAACGCACAGTGAGGAGCATGGGGATACGAATTTGCGAAGTAGTCATGGAGAGAAAGGGCAGATGCTTGATGAAGGAGAACAAACAGATGCCATCAGTGACTAGACAGAGGAAGGGTCCCTGAAAATTGCATACGTGCTTTTGAATTTTCTGGGAAATTGTGCCCCCAGATTTGATTTGTTCTACAGTAAGAGTTGAAATTCCAGCCTCCCTGCCCCACTTTAAAACTATCAGTACCCTAAATTCCTACATCTGCAATGAAATTCTTCTTCTCTGTGCGCTTCTCTAGGTGACAAGCTTGGGAGTGAGTTGCTATACCTTTCTGCTTCACCCCTCTAGAATGGTAACTTAGATGCAGTCATCCTCATGGACATGCAGGTGAGTTTGACCCCCTGGGGCCATCTGTCAGGGATTACACTATTACTTAGTTTCAACAGCAGATGGAAAGAAGGATTTTGGGATTCCTCAGGGACTAAACATAGACATTGTTCTTAGAATTCAAATTTGTTTTAAATGAGCATTCTTTATAAGCCCATAGTCAGGGACAACTTAAGGGATGTTAGGAATCAAAAAGTTGGTTTTATTTTTTCCCCTCATGTCTTTGAAGTCTTTGTTTAGGTTCTAGCCTATTAAAAATATTTCAGAAGGAATATTCAGCACATTTTTGAAACATTAATTTGAACATTTAAGCAAATGAACAACAGCACAGGGAGCTTTGGGCAGTGTAGTAAGGGGGTCAGCACCCCTTTGTACTGGCCTCTGGTTGCTTAGCCCTCTTCACGGGACACATAGCCAGCACTGTCCTTCAAAATCCTCATGGCAAAGCCTTTCCTTCCCCAAATCTAATATCATATTGTCATGTTCCTGGAGGACTGATGATGATGGGTTGTCTAATAAGCAGTAACAATCATAGATGTGGCTTATTGAATGCCTACATTGCACTTTTCATAAATCATCTCATGCGGGCTCTATGACAGTCTTAGGAGACAAGTGTTATTATCACTCTTTGCAAATGAGGAGAGACTGAAACGCCAATATTTTATTTAGGTTGGGCAAAAGTCACGCAGCTTATAAGAGCCAGAGATGGGCTCCCTCAGAATATATAGGCATGGTGACTATGATTTTGATCAATAATTTCAAGGAATGATTTCTGATGGCCAAAGGAAGCTCTCACAGACTGTTGTTGATGAGGGCCTTATGCTAGGGAGGCTATTCTTCTAAACTTGCTTTAGAATGAAGTAAAAAAAAATAAAACTGTATGAAAAAGTTTTCTTAAGCAGAGAAAAACCAAGTGTCCTATGTTCTTTGAAATCTCATAATCTGTATTGTTTTCAGAATATAGTGGCAAGTGAGCTTTTCATCTTTAAAAAAACAAAAAAATTACCCTTTCCCCCTTTTAAACATCTCCTTATTGCTTCTCAATAAAAGTTATTTAATCACATTATGTTAGAAAGATTGAAGCAGAAAGTGCGGTCTGTAAAAATATTTGCTATCTTTGGCCTTTTGGTTTCCTGATTCTGAGGAACTCTGGGCGGTTATTTGCCAAACTCCCCCAAACCTGCATGAACACAAACCTCCTTTTGCTGGGCTGCACCTAAAGCAAAATGACAAAGTGGCTGAAGTTTGAAAACAAGCATTCTTGTAGTGCTACCAGCTTCCTCCTCCCCAGGGTCTCCTCTACCTCTTGGCATCTTTATAAAAATAATTTTAAAAAATGCCAACAAGACAAAGTTTCTCTTTTCTGTGGCTTCAGAAGGGATCTTCAACATATTTTGTGTGATTTAAAGTAAGCATTATTTTAACTCTCAAGCTATGTGTATTTTCAGTAACATCTTTCCTCTTAGAACCAAAGGGTTTTTTTTTTTTTTGTTGTTGTTGTTGTTTGTTTGTTTTTGTTTTCTGGTTAAAGGAATTTTAGGTTGAGGAGGCTTAAAATTGAAGCAGTGAGGGAAACTTGAGGAAGGAATTTAAATAGAATGGCTGCTATTTCCAAAGCAGAAAGGCTTCATGAGAAAAGGTGTGGAAATAGCCATTTCTTGACCAATTTTTCTCCTTTGGTGATTTGGTGGATTTTAGCAGCTCTGCTCTGTGAGATGACACTTACAGGCCCCACTCCCCCTGGCTTTTTTTCCCACTATGTGTGGCAGAAAAAAAAAAAAAAGGTTTCAAGGAAATTGGACTGTTCTCTTCTCTGGGGCTTGTTGATTTGGGAAAGGTCCTTATTATCCCATGCCCTTAAGGGATGGAAGAAGCAGTTCATGCCAACCATTCTCACAAGATTTAGGGAATAGGTCAAAATTTACAAAGCACACTAATTAGTCAAGTACAAAATATTTCTTTGAAAAAACAAAAACAAAAACAAATATTAAACATCATTAAAAACTTGAGTGTAGTGTATATGGAGTAGACTTGTGAAATAGTCTCTTAAAATTTAGATATGTGAGGAAAATCTTTAAAATGGAATGCACTGAGAAGACTCAAAGACAATATGGTGGGCAGAGTAGGAGGGAGAAAGACCAAACTAAGATTCTCAGAGAGTTAAAGATAATGAATCCATGCACAAGAATAGATACTATACATATGCATACTAAGATGATAAAAAAGAACGCCAAATGTAAAAATGAAGACAAGGTTTGATATAAAAGTTGGATAAATACTACAGACTGTGTTGTGTTTTTCCTAAATTTAAATATTAAAACTCTAATTTCCAATATCTCAGAATGTATATATTGGAGACAAGGCTTTAAAGAAATACCTAAATTAAAATATGTCTCTTAGAATGTGCCCTAATTCAGTCTGACTGATATCTGCATAAGAAGAGGAGATTAGGACATGTAGAGAGACATACACAAAGGAAGGACCCTGTGAAGAGGCAAACCAACTCTGCTGGCACTCTGATCTCAGAATTCCAGTTGGAGACAATTGCCCCTTCTGCAGCATTTCATTAGTGACCATAGTATACTAATCAAGTAAATTTCTCAGAAAACAATAACAACAATGAAATAAACTCATACAAGAAAATGGAAAGCAAGGAACAAAAGAGCTCAAGTGGACTAAAATATCACAAAGCTAAAATAGACAAAAAGAAAGAAGAAACATGTAAGAAAATAAGTTTGGCTAAACGCCAAGTATAACAACAGAAAATACACTCAAAAACATGTGAAATCATATCATTGTGAAGTTTCAGAACACAGAATGAAAAGCAGCTGTTACAATCATCTGTGGCGAGAAAAAGAGCAAAAGTTGGTCACACATACAATCAGAAACCAGAATGGTGCTTAATTTCTCTAGAAAATTATGTGAACAAGTGAAGATGAGTAATTTGTAAATTCATTTTATTAGTTGAATTTGGTGCTATGACCATATCTTAGTAGTATTTCATGGAACTTTTCTACCAAAGTAAGAATGACTTGTTTTATGTCTAGCCTAAGTTATTAAGTTAGGTGTGGAACATTCTGTTTCAGTGCTGAACAGAAATTAAAGGGAAATGAGAGGATGGACTGAATGTGTTATGTGTCAGCAGGCTTGGCTGTCACCAAAGATTTATACCGTTGTGCTGGCTAGATGATATTTGAATAACAGGATTCTGTTCTAAGCCACAGATCAAAAAGGGACTTTTCAGAAGACTGTGGAATAGTAAAGTGAATCAAGTCAGACTAGTCATATGGGATAAAGATGAAGAAACTAAGGATACAAGCTGGAATAGGAATGTCTTAGGCCTAGGCTTTGATATTGAAATAATTTATTTAACGAAGACCAGAGACTAATGATTGGAAACTTCGGAGAGTGTCAGTTTGGTTCAGTAGAAGATGTATTAGTTTCCTTTTGTTACTGTAACTATTCACCACACACTTAGTGGCTGAAAACAACAGATTTTTCATTTTACTGTTCTGGAGGTCAGAATTCTGAAATATATCTCGCTTGTCTAAAATCAATATGTTGACAAGTTGCATTCCTTGTGGATGCTCTAGGGAGAATCTGTTTCCTTGCCCATCCTAGCTTCTCAAGGCCAAAGGCATTCCTTGGCCTGTGACCCCTTCCTTCATCTTTAAACCTGGCAGTTTACCATTTCATTTCTTTGACTTGATGCGCTTGTCTTCTTATAAGGATCCCATGGTTACATTGTTCTTACCTGGATAATATAGGTTAATCTCCCCATCTTAAGATCTTTAATTTAATAAGATCTGGAGAGTTCTTTTTGCTATATAAGGTAACATGTTTTGGGGATTAGGACGTGGAACTTTTGAGGGGTAATTTTTTGCCTACCACAGGAGATACTTTCTCACTGCCATAGTGATTTAAAGATGGAATGGGTTGCCTTAGAATTATTGATTTAGACCCATCACTGGGGATTTGTAGGTATACTAAAGGGGGCTTTAATGGTTAATTGCATTAAGTGACTCAAAGTCCTAATAATCTTGAAATTAAAAAAAATCATGATTTTTCTAGATATAGAAAATTAAATCTAAGAGTACATGTCATTAGTGCAACAGGATAAAAAGAAAAAAATTCAATTGATTTGTAATTTATGATACCTGAGTGGAATTCAAACATTGCAATCATATTTTAGAATTATGTGTACATAAATCTAAAAATTAAATAAGAGAAATTCTTGATATTCTATCATATGTAATCAACAAATGGACTACAATAATAAAAACAAGCAGTATCTTCCATTGGTTGGATTTAATGATCAGAAAACTTTTTAGAAATATTTTCTTATAACTTCAACTCATTGGTTCTATTCTGCTTTTCTGGAGTCACCACACAGGTCCAATGGTAACTGTCTTATATAAGGTAGTCCTTTAAACAGATGAAGAGGTCTGACACATTTTCCAAGTCGATTCTTTAGTCTAATTATCTGCTCTTTGAATAGGATATAGTCTTTAAACATTTATTTTATACTAAATTATGGACTTTAAAATATATTATAAAATTGTCTTTTCAGTTTAGTCTCATTTGGTCTATTCTAACTAATCAGCATATTTTAACTTTTTTATTTGTTCAAAATTGGCTTGATTTTGTTTTGCTTTTGAGATCTTCTTTTCTAGGTAATTTGCCAGAAGATGGTGAGCAAAACATCATTCTTATGACACTTTTAGTTGAATGGACATCTTTATTTTGTTGTAGCAAGGATTCATTCCTGCATTGAGTGAAAAGTTTTGCTAAATGATGTTTGACGGCATATTTTTAGTAAACATTGAGAATTGCAACGGGTGAAACACTTTGGGGAAATAAAAGATACAGCCTCTGTTCTCCAGGAATAACTCTGAGAGTCCTGTGATACTGTGGTACTTTTCCCCATTTCTCAGGATGATTATAAACCAAACTAATTTATCAGTGATGTGTGAAAGGAAGTCGCTTTCCACTGATGAAACCCAATAAAGCTGAACTCTATTGGAAGCTGTGTTCCTCTGTCTCTCAAAATGAGAAAGAATGAGGAATCAATCTTTTTTTTTTTTTAGGTTTTCATCCATTTTCTTCCCCCAGTTTTATTAAATTTGCTTATAAAATACAAAGGAGAGATTTTCTTTGCTATTAATATTAAGTTTGCATAATGAATACTCTACAAATAATAATGTATTAGGTTTTGAATATCTTATTGCAAATTATCTTAAACTTTCTTTTTAGTTATACATGACAGTTCAATGTATTTTGACATATATACATGGGGTATAACTTCCCATTCTTGTGGTTATATATGATGTGGAGTTACACTGATCATGTATTCATACATGAACATTGGAAAGTTATGTCCAATTTATTCTATTGTCTTTCTCACTCCCATCCCACTTCAATTCCCCTATTTCCCCTGTCCGATCTGGTAAACCTTCACTCCTTCCTGTCCTCAGCCTGTTGTGAGTCAGCATCCACATATTGGAACACCTGGCCACTGTTTTTTGGGATTGCCTTATTTCACTTAGCATGATAGTCTCTGGTTCCATTCATTTACTAGCAAATGCCATAATTTCATTCTTCTTTATGGCTGAGTAATATTCCATTGTGTATATACACCACATTTTCTTTTTTCCAGGTTTAATAGTATTTTCTTTCTTTTTTTTCATATTTAAACCCATGCTCATTGAATATCTCCTTTTTCATTTGGGAGATAACAGAAGGGCCTGAAGCACAGCCAGAATTATTCTGGAGACAGAAAAAAATGGGGCTAAAACCTGGAGCCAGAGAAAGTTCCCTCAGACATGTAGCCCAGGCCAAGCACACGATACTGCTGATTCCTTTTAGAAGTAAGTGAGATTTCACATCTGCTCAATTAAGGTACAAATTCTCCTTCACTTCTCACTAGATGTCCACATAGTCAGGCCTTACTTCTCAGTATTCATGTCATACTACACAAGTGCCACAGACTAGCCTAGTAGCTACAGAAGGGATTTCAGCTCTGGCATCCTGGGATTGCTGTTGTTGAAACACCAAGGAACAGCAGATAGCCTTCTACTACAGGCTAGGCCAGGGACATAGGCGGAGCCACAGGAAGTGGTGGTTGTCAGGAATTGGAAGGTCTAAGATGCTCCTCCTCCTCACAGCTAACAAGGTAGCCTGCCAGTTTTATGATGCCCATAGAAAACAAAAATGCCCAGACTCCAGAAACATGAGACCTGGAGAAGGCTTTCCCAACAGCAGGCTAAGGGTATTCAGCAACTGCCATATCTGGAAAGGAGCAGTCAATTGTCTGAAATTTCTATAACCTTGCTCTGGATAGGGCAGGACAAGGCCTCAAACCATTTCAAAACTGTTCTGGCAAGCACAAGCAAGGTAGAAATGCAACAGGGTCACTGCAGATGCAAGCACACTGGAGGCTTGCTATCATTGTATTTTCTTTTTTGTTGTTGTTTATACTTTCAAAATTGAATATTATCCCTGAGACACAAGGAAAATTTTGAATTTTCCCTTGGAGTTGCCAACATTTTTTCCCTCTGTTTTATAGGATCAATGTTAGACTAAAGCATATGATTAGGCGAAGGCATTGGTATCTACTTCAGATCAATTTCTTAAATTGGTCTTCTACTCATAATGGATATTCCATTATTTACAATTTATTTCTTTATGCTTAGCATTGACCATGCTCAGTAATCTCCTATGAATTCAGAAATTTCCAGAAAATCTCTCAGCTTCCTTTAATATGGAAATTTTATTTTCTAAGTTTTAGAATTAAGTTGTATCAGCTGATTGAAAAAGTCTTGGTCAGGAAGAAGGTGAGTTGAAGAAAAGTAAGCTGGAAGTGCCTGACATCAGCCTTTCTTTGTGCTGCCCCTGCCCCATCTATCATGGTTTGGACTTTGAACTCCCAGCTCCAGGAGGCATTCCCAGGTAGTAACTGGAGATGGTTGCTAAGTGAAGTTTTGGCAGCCAGGAGTGGAAAATGAATTTGTTATTTCTGAATGCTAAAAACATTTAAACATAAAAAGGCCTAAAAGTTAGTTTTAAAATATATGGAAATATATAGGTCTGCTTTAAAATATATGGAAATATGAAACCCCGAAGAAATGAACAATGTAGTGCAATTGAGTTAAGGAAGAAAAATCTACATAATTTAAACTCAGATAGTTACATGTCTTCAATTTTCTGGCTAATTTAGGCAAAAATAGAAGTAGGTTACCCCATGTTATAGAGATAATCCTGTTTCCATTAATTGGACATTTTGTTCAGTAGATAGAAATAATCTATTTGGCTTATTTCAGAAATAATAATTTTACAGACCTGTCTTGGTTTTAAAATATAGTCTACTTTAAGACATATCATATATACATGGATTGTAACTTCCCATTCTTGTGGTTGTACATGGTGTGGAGTTACACTCCACAAGAATGTAGTGAATAAATATTATATGATTTTTGGAGACTTTCCTAATGATTGTGAGAGACCTAGAAAGGGTCATAACATACATCATTTTGTTTACATTCTTTCATCTCCTTTTGTTTTCCACCTCTGATTTTGAATTTTCCTTTGGAGTTGCCAACATTTCCCCCTCCCTGTTTTATAGAACAACTTCTCTCTCTACAAGTTTTGTCACCTTCTAATGCCAAGGCCCAAGAGGCTTGGCTCCATACCTCATTTCCCAACAAAAGCAACTCTTCTCATGAAAGGAATTCCTAAGCTAGCTGCTATGAAAACTACACTAAAATTTTTATTCCTGATATAACAGAACTTTGGTATTAGAAGGAAATACTAAATGATTCACATTTAATTAATTATTTTCTCCGTCTACCAAAAGAATTAGTTGAACTTCAACACACTTTTTTAGCTTTTGGCTCAGTGAATTTACTATGTATATTTTAAAGTTTATCTTTTTTTTTTTTTTTAGATGTTGATGGACCTTTTTTAAATGTTGATGGATGGTTTGCAACTCCCTGATGATTAGTGATGTTGAACACCTTTTCCTACATCTGTTGGCCATTTGTTTATCCTCTTTGTAGAGATGTTTGTTCAAACTTTATGCTCAGTTTAATTGTAGTTTGCCATTCAGTTGTATGAATTCACGTCTTTTGGATATTAACCCATTATCATATATGTGATTTGCAATATCTTTTCCCTATTCTTTAGGTTGCCTTTCCACTCTGTGGATTATTTTCTTTTTGTACAGAAGATTTTTTAGTTTGAATCCCATTTGTCTACTTTTGCTTTTGTTATCTATGTTTTTGGTCTCATATACAAGGGGACATTTTGCCAAGACCAATGTCATGAGGATTTTCCCCTGTTAAACTGAGTGTTTGAATGGCCAGTTGGAATGTCCACTACAACATTCCTGAATCTTACCTGTTCCTTGACCTCTCTACCCATTGCTGACACCCACTAGCTTGAATCAGGGCTGCCAAAGTGCATGGTGCTGCCTGGATTAGGCAGTGCATTAACCAGACCACTATGAATGATGGCCTCAAAGGCCTCAAAGGAAAGTTTTTGGTATCCTCTATCTTTAGGCAAGAGGGAAATTGTTGGTGTCATCATGGACATTCTTTGAGTGATTAAAAACCCACTCAAAGGGGAAATAGGAGAGATAAGTGGTTGTAATGATAGAGCAAGGCTAAAGAATTGTATCTCTCTTAATGAGAATGATACTTAAAAAAAAAAAAAAACTTTCTTTAGACTCCTTAAAAGACCATGTCTGGGGGCTGGGATTGTGGCTCAGGGGTAGAGCACTCGCCTAGCATGGGCATGACCCGGGTTCGATTCTCGGCAACACATAAAAAAAATAAAGTCATTGTGTTGTGTCCATCTACACCTAAAAAATAAATATTTTTTTAAAAAAGACCATCTCTGTACTACTGTCAACAAAAGGATCTAAGTTTAGAGCCACCACTTCATTCACCACCCGTTTACTTCTTAACCTCATGAAGTCTGACTTCTGTCCTTATCAAGAAGATATATTGCTTTCAATAATATTAACAATCTCTTAATCATCAAGTTATCCTTGTGACACTGACCTCTGATGACAGTGCTTTCTTGGAAAGCACCTCCTCCTAGCTTCCAAAAATCTATGCAACTCAGCAATAGCACATTTTTATTGAGTGTTTATTATGTGTCGAGTACTTCCTGGGGTAGGAAAACCAAGATAATAGATGGTAGATGGTTGAAGAAACTGCAGGTGTAACTTTGATAAGCAAAGATTAAATCAATTAATATGAGGAAAAAATGTTCCAGTAGAAATAGAATGCAAGCTATGCATGTAATTTAAAACTTTTTAGTAGTCACATTAAGATGAAATACTGGGCTGGGGTTGTGACTCAGTGGTGGAGTGCTTGCCTAGCATGTGTGAGGTACTGGGTCCAATTCTCAGCACCGCATATAAATAAATAAAATGAAGGTGCACTGACAACTAAAAAAAAGGGGGGGGAAGTACATATTAATGTGTTTTCAATTGATATACCACAAATTGAACAGATAATATTAAATTACTAATGAGATATATTATTTTTGGAACTAAGTTTTCAAAACCTGTGTATGTATTTTTACACAGGAAACCCATCTCAATTTAGACTAGCCACACATTAAACATTTTATAAACTGATGGCTGTATTGAACACAGATAATCTAGAGAATGAAAATAGAATAAATAGAAGAGAGACCACCTCCTTTTCTTTGGTTGAGAAGTAATATGACATTTACTAACAATGGAGAATCCTGTCTAGTTGTATAAGTAGAATTGAATCTAGTTCGATTCTCAGAGGATACTCTCTATTGGGAATGAAACTCAAGCCAGGGATAAATTAGTTGACGTTAATGACCCTCAACCAATTACCTTTTCAAAAAATAAAAGGAATGTGTTTGGTGACACTAATTTAGACAATGCAGAGTTGTACAAAGAAATATTTAATAATTTTTTCTCTTTTACTCCCCACCTCTGAATTAACAAATGTTAACAGTAGGGTATGTATCCTTTCAGATCTTCCTCTATACACATACAAAGCTATAAACACACACACACACACCATTTTTAATTTTGAAAATGAGAACATGAAATAAAAGCATTCCATAGTTTATGTTTTTATTAATATGTTGTTGATATCTTTCTACATCAATACATGTGTATCTTACTCATTTTTAAATAACTGCATCATTCTCTAGGTAACTGCTATTCCATAATTTGTTTAAATTTTTACCTGTTGAAGTTATATCAGGAGACTCACAACATGTCTCCTTCCTCACCTCTGATTTCAGACACACCTGAAGTGGACAGTTTCATGTGAATACAGGATTAGCTTCCGCTGATGGCATTTTGCCTCATGTAGGAGTCTTGAGTTTTTTTGCTTCTTTCTCCCTAGAATTTCTTTGTGCTTATGTGCCCACTTCCTGACCACAGTGAACTATTCCATAAATTATTCAGGTGCAAATCAAGGGCCTGTTGTCCTCAAGGGTGATCATATTCTATTCTTAATTTGCTTTTTTTTTTTTTTAGCCCTGCCCCAATACCTGCCTGGTCCTTTGCTTTGGTCTCTGAAGTCACTTTCTGAATAAACTCCATGTTGGTGCATCTTCTCAAACTGATTTAAATAAAATGGTGTGTCATATTGCTGTAATTTTCCTTCTATTGACATTAGTGAGATGATCATCTTTTTAGGGTTTTTTTTGGGGGGTACTGGGGTTTGAACTCAGGACCACTGAGCCACACTCCAACCCTATTTTGTATTTTATTTAGTGACAGGGTCTCACTGAGTTGCTTAGTCCCTTGCTTTTGCTGAGGCTGGCTTTGAACTTGTGATCCTCTTGTGTCAGCCTCCAGAGCTTCTGGAATTACAGGCATGTGCCACCGCCCCCAGAATTTTTGTGTTCTTAAATATTTATTTATGTCAACTTATTCCAAAAAAAATTCCCAGGTAGATTAAAGTTATAAATGAAAAAGATAATACATACATTCAAAGATAATTTAGACTATTTTTTTTAACCATATGGGAGGGAAGACATTCATAAGCAAATAGCTAATACAGTTTTAACCATAAATAAAAATGGATAAATTTGACTTCATTAAAATTGTGCTTTTTTTTGTTTTTAGGTTTGTTTGAGCAAATTATGCCATAAACAAAGTCAAAACACAAAAGATAGTCTGGAAAAAACATCCACAATAACATACAACAGACATTATGAATTGATATGAGAAAGCCAAATTGTCTTATAGAGAAACAGGCAAAGAAACAAGAAAATATGTGACATCTTCCCTCTTATTAGCAGTATAATTCTCCACATTATTTTTAAGTGTACACACAAACAAACTGAGGCCTGTGAGCATGGGACCAATCTTTTGAAGAGAATGTCTCAAATGGAAGTCACTTGACTTTGGGAATACAGGTCAACTACCCTGAAATTTGAGGCCATGACTGTGTAGTACAATGGAAATTACAGGGGATCCAATATGTTTTGCCTATCTAGCTCTGAGAATCATTTCCATGTATTACCATGGCTATCATTTGTATACCTAAATCCACTTGGCCTGCATCATTCATCTGCTTGCTCTGTATATATTGGATTAGGCAATTTCTAAACTTTATAAATCCACTTTATTATGTGGATAGTTACCCCTATAATACCAGTCACCAGATAAAGCCCTCAAGGCATCATCAGTTTGCACAATTTATTTAGATATATTTAGAACGTTTTTAAAAAGCCTCATTTCACACAGTATATAAACTAGATATATTGCAATGCAATGATGCCAGGTGGGTTAACATTTCTATTTCTTCCATACTCAGTGCTCCTTGGTAGAAATAACAATATTTCTTTAGTCTTGTTTTTACTGGCTGGATAGCAGGAATTATGCCTCTGCTCCAAAGCTGGTGAGTTATGGAGACATAATTCTATTCACACACAAATAAAATGTTTTTCTGTATTTGCCCTTTGGACAGAACTTCAGTGGGGGAAGATATAATCAGATCTGAGATCCATTAGCTGCAGCAGGTGTGCCAGAGGTTATGTTGACATGGATTTTCTAGATTGAATTCTAAGTTCAAGATTTTAATAGACTAGTTAAGTACAAAAATTTGGTCCTGTTTTTCTTCTACATTAAATTGATCACTTTTTGCACTGGAATCTTCGTATTGTAGACACAACTAAACAGAGTAAAAAAGCCTGAAAAGCGAGTACTGACTAGGAGAGGAAAGAGGGAATCAGTCCCATCTTTTGTAGTTGCCGTTAGTAAGCTCCAGAAGAAAAGAAGGTTAGGGATAATAAGCTATGAAAAATGACTTCAGAAAAACTGCTTAGAACCCAAGATAAGTCTTCAGCTAACTAGAGATTCAAGCAATTGGCTGCATTCATTAAGCTTTTACCAAATAGCAGAAATTCTGAGCTTTGAAGGTATTTTTTTTTTTTTTTTGGTAGCCTAGGTTCAAACTTAAATTCCTTGAAAATGGCTAATGCAGATTTTAAAAAAAAACAAGTAATACTTGTCTGTAGATCTCTCTACATAACTTATGTTTTGATCATGAGGTTGTCCATGAATGATCTCATGACCATTGGTCATGAGCATGGTCACAAGGTTTTAGTGTGTGTGGTTAATGGATGCCTGCCTGTGAAGTGCATGAGACTATTTTTATGGCCCTGACATAAAGGATTATGGTGCATGTTTATCTGTGAGGCAGTTGTAGGAAGGTTATAAAATGACCTCCACTGATGACTGTGTCTTCCATTGACGTCAAGAGCACTTCATAGTTTGTTGTCTGGTGTATTTTTAGATTCTGAAGGCACAGCTGCTGTATTTAATAGCTTCAGTCTTTGACTCATATTTATTGTTAACCCTTCCTTATTATCTGTTTTTAATAGAGAAGCAGCTACAGAATGACAAAACTCTTCCACTCTTCCAAGTGATCTTTTTACCCAGAAAAGAGGCCATTAAACATCTCATTCACATGCTATGAAATTGAGAAGCTTTAGTATTTAATTTGTAGAAGAAAAAGGTGTGGGGACAGAGCAGAGGACTTGGAGTCCTAGAATGCAAGTGGATTTATTAGGCACATGCACTGAGGGAGAGACTTAGGATCACTAAGCATCCCTTTTCTCCACTGCAAAATAGAGATAACAGTACTCTGATACATCTTTTAGAATGCTTTCTGTATTAGAAAGCATAGTCTCACAAACCCAATGTTAGAAAACCCATTTTCAAATAGGCTTAAGCAATATGGAAATGAATCCATTCTTCACCTCAAGGTAACATGTCCACATGTACAAATTGTTCTTACAAGAAAGAAAGTGTGTGCTAACAATCAGTCAAGGATAGATGGTACTCTCAAATAGCATAATTTGAGGATAATTTAACAAATGGGGTTATTTACAAAATTATGATCAGAGAGGAAGAAAGTCACAGAGATTATGTGGTACTCTAGACCTAGTGAATGACAGAGGGGGAGATTATCACTTCCTCCAGGCCTGAGAGGCCTGAGTTCCTCTACCAACTAGCCATGTGCTACATTGGTTGAGTACATCTGGAAGCCAGAGGGCAAGTGATCCATTGAGTGCAGGTCAATGTCAGTGGCTCAGAGCCACTGTGAAGTGTAGGCTCTGAATTTGGAGAAACAAACAGAAAGTTAACAGACTTTTCAATAATACATTTGTTTTATTCAGTGTGCCCAAGAAGATCCCATCACCATTTAGTTGAACTGTGGAATCTAGAGAGCATGAGGCTGTTTTGTGGACCAGCTGGAATATTGGAACTTCTGTTTTTTCCATGTCTTCATATTTAGTTGGAACCTGGTTCAAAGTCCATGAGTTACAGTGAATATAAAATCCCTAAGACCAATTCTGAATGGAAGTGTTTCCCTGGAGACTTCCTGACCAAGGATGCAATGAATTGGGTGTTATGTTCAATCCTTGAAGTTTTAAAGCTTTGGATAAATGATTTCTCAAGATAACTCTTACATGCCTATAACCTCAGGGATAGATATGACATTGATGGATAGACTTTTGTTTTTATAATATATATATATTTTAAACTTGGTTATTCTTTTGGTTCTTTTTAGTTATATGCCATACATTATGCTGTTTTATTCAATACTTACCTGGCTTGCTCCCTTAAATAGTTGCACCAATGCCAATTGGAAACATCACTTGAAAGTAAAGTGGATAAACATGATAGACTTCAATGTCTTTAGTATCTCAGGGAAACTGCAATGCACTTGGCAAATCATGATTCCAGTGACTCAGTCCATCTCAGGTTGATTTATTGTGGATTTCCTATTTGTTTTTCTTTAATGTAATGTAAATCATACCTACTCTCTAAAATCATCTCTCTTCATCTCCAAAGTAAGGTTGATACTCTTCATCACCTGCTTCTTTAAACAGGTCTCTGCAGCCAAAGCAAGGGTGGAGAGGCACAGGGAGTTCAGTTGATGTAACTAATTCATTGCATCACACATTTACATTGATTAGTTACATAGATTGGTGATTCAGACCCATTCTTCCCTCCTACTGTTCATCTCTCTCCCACTTTCCCCTCCATTCCTAATGTCTTTCTCTCACCACTCTTTCATTACCTGAAGTTCTACTAATATCATTTATAGTTCAGGTGTTTAGAAGCTAAGGGTATGAGAGATGGTAATAAGAGGGCGGCAAAAAAAACCCTTTCCTGGCATTCACATCACTCTTTTCAGGACCAGGAGAGGGTCTTCTAGAGCATAGAGGATTTCTCTCCTTTCCCCTCAACACTCATAGCCTTATCATCATCTGTCATGACACCAATAGGATGGGGCTTATTTTGCACCACCCATCTGTTCCAGCTGTCCCTGTGTGAAGCCCAGAATCTCCCTCAGGCATAAGAACTCTGATTTCCAAGCAGCTGCACAGCATGGGCACCCAATGTTGTTATTTTCTCTGTGTTACATTGTGGAGAATGTATTATATTCATCTGCTTATTTGCTTACATGTTTCCTTCCCTTGAATGTAAACTCTGCGAAGGTTGAAAAACTTACTGTTCTGTTTCCCCAGTGCTTAGAACAGAGCATGGCATAAAATAAAGCTCAAAATATCTCTGTTGAATGAATCAACATATCAAAATACACACATTTTATAAAGGCTGTCTTTCCAAGTTGTTATCTTAAAATATACATATTTACTCCAATGATGGCACTTTAACAAATACTTAGATTAGAATTTTAAAAATGCCAATGTGTAATAATATTAGGCTTTAATTGTGTTAATGAGGTTTCTACTTTTATTCTTCCATAACTACCCAACTGGGATTCGAGGAGACTGAAGTGCATTCAGTGATAACTCAGCATGTTCCTCTTTCCACCCCATTTCAGTCTATGAAGAATCAGTTAAGGTACGTGAAGTGGAGAAGAATGGGGTAGGAATTTAAAGGGGATCCAATTTCTGGCCTGATATTTTAATTCATGTGACCTTGGGTACATCATTTGATTCCTGATTTTATATATATATATATATATATATATATATATATATATACATATATACATATATATATGGACGCGCATGTGCACACACACACGCGCGCGCACATTATATATAAAATATTAGTCCTTGGAAATGCTGTGAATTTCTTTGATAGGACACAGTGAAAAGTTTTTTTTTTAAAATACTTTTTTAGATGTTGATTTTTTAAATGCATTTATTTATATGTGGTGTGAGAATCAAACCTAGTACCTCACACATGCTAGGCAAGTGCTCTATAATTGAGCCATAACTCCAGCCCGAGAAGAGGTTTTACGTAAAAGATATGTTACAATGTTTGTCTCCTTGAGAATTTGATCTGACTAATCTCTTGCGAAGTAGTTAAGCAGGCAGTTATCAGCTGAAAATAATCTTCCTGAATTATTTTCATTGTGTTCATTTGAATTTGCACAGCTATGTATAAGACACAAGACAATAAAGATATAACATTAGTACCAATGAAAGAAGTTCTGGGTCTGGAGAAAGCAGGAAGTCATAGAATGGGCTGGACACCTTGTTTTATAGGTATACAGATGAAAAAAACTACTTCTTTGCTGTAATAACATTTTGATTTACTGTAGGAGAGTCTAGAACTCTATGTGCCTACCCAATTACTAGTTCATGCAGGTTAACCTGATGAACCAGATCCCTGATTAACCCAGCACTGACTTCTGGCAAGAAATAAAGCTGATCACAAAACATGGATTATTAGATAATCAGATTTGTATAATAACTCTTTCATTAAGTCCAGAAAATTATGTATTTATCAAAACTGACTGGCTGTATTTTAACAAAAGTCTACTTCAATATTATTTATGCTAGGTTGATTATTTAATTTCTTTCAACTTTAGTCTTCCTTTTGGAGAAATGGTTTATACAATATTTCTCGTATCTGGTTATGAGCTTGTATATACATACACACACATTAATCCAGTAACTTTTAAAGATGTAAATTACAAATGAGAAACACTTCTATATGAGACAAACACTAACAGCCAGTACTTACTTAATGCTAAACATTTTACCCATTATTTCACTTAAGTTCCTCATTACATGTTTGAGGTATGTACTATTGCTTCTGTACTGAGTTTGCAAGGTGAAGGAATAGGTTTAGAGAGGTTTTTAACTTGCTCAAGATCACCCAGCTGTTAGTAGCAGAATGAGATCAAAACCCAGGGAGTATGGCTCTAGAGCACTCCTTTATGAAGTGAGCACATACTCAGAACTTTGTACTACACAAAGTAGTACCTTATAAACAATGGTTAAATGACCAAGTCTTTCATTTATTCACACTAAGCCAGGGTTCCTGAGGGCATTTATACCCAGGGGTCAATAAGAGTAACTGGTACCTACAGCTAGTTTCCTGCAGGTGGTGGGCTGAGCCAGTCAGCACTGAGGAGCCAGTCAGGCCATAGGCACCCATTTTTACAGGTTAACCTGAGAGGTGCAAAGCAGTGGGGCCTGACCAGCGCTGGCTTGCAATCCTCAGATGGTGTGTGACCAGGTGTTCCTGAGAATTAATTGTCTACTCAGTTTAATGGTCAGTTTTCCTAGGGAAGACTGAGCTTCCCTTTGTTCCTGAAATGACTTTCTGGAAAGATCTTCTGTCATTAACTATGATGGCTGCAGACAGCTTAAAAGGAAAGTCACCCATTTATAAAAGTAAGTCAGCATGCTGAAGATTATAGGGAAGAGTGTGAGCCATCTGGTATAAATTATTTTAATTTATGTTCTCTAGAACTTTTGTGAGGGGCAGGCTCTGAACCTCCATTTCTGCCTCAATCCTGAAACAATTATTCTCTCTACCTAAAGCCTACTTTGAGATTCCATGTGAAATTTTATGATCATAACATATTTCCTGGTCAAACACTTTTGTAGACACTACTGTGGCATGAAGGCAGATTCATTATTCTATTAGGGAGAAGATTACTGTGAGATCCAACAGATGCATTTATTATCCTTTTGTAGGTTCTTCAAAGAGTCATATGAAGGATAAAATTGATAAGATATTAAAAGATGAAAATTTTGCAACTGATGGATCTTTATTTTATTCCTTTTCCTTTCATGTTAAGATAGTAAGCATAAGAAATTATTGAAGAGAAGGGATTTAGAATGATTTTTGAAAATTCCTTTAGAGAAGAAAACCCTTTTATAACTTGGTGTAAGTGGAAAACTTTGGATTCTATTCTGGAAAAAGAATCATGCATGGAAAACCCCTAATCAAAAGGTCACTATTTAGTGAAACTGAAAAACTAAAATGTTCAGAATGTAAAACTAAAGAAGACAAATAAATACTCTTCAAGCGGAAAAGAAATAGGGTGATTCTTTAAAGTACTATCTTTGAGAAAGTATGAAGTCATTTGTTATTTTTCTTGATATAAATTATTTGATCATTGTGCAGAAAGCAAAACTAAATATCACTTAAGAATTTTGAGGAGAATGAACCTATCCTTATAAGGAGGGAATCCTCTTCCTTTTGGTGTTCCTTTAAGGGGAATTTTTATTGTTGAATGAACAGTTCCGCTAACATTTTACGTAAAGTTCCCTTAGTGGGTCTTAGTAGTGGGGTCTATCTAATGTTATTAATATTGGCTTTTAGTATTGTCACTTGTCAATAGGGATCACTTCATCTTCTAGGATCACAGAAAGCCTGGGGAGATGGTTTATATGTGGTTGAAAAACAACTTGTTATCTTAGAGTTGTATTAGTGATAACAGGAGCTGTTCTAGTCGTTTTTTTCTACTGCTGTGACTAAAAGACCTGACAAGCATAATTAGAGAAGGAAAAGTTTATTTGGGGGCTCAGAGTTTCCAAGGTCTCAGTTCATACAGGCTCCAGGTGAGGCTGAACATCTTGGTGGAGGAGTGTAGTGGAGGGAAGTAGTTCACATGATCATCAGAAAGGAGGGGTGGGGGAGTGAGGAGGAGGGAGGGAGAGACTGACTCACCAGATACAAAATATACACCCTAAAGACATGCCCCCAAAGATTCACCTCCTCCAGCCACACTTTACCTGCCTTCAGTTACAACTCAGTTAATCCCATAAGGGATCAATCCACTGATTGAGTTAAGGCTCTTATAACCTAATAATTTCTACTCTAAACCATGTTGCATTGTCTCACATATGAGCTTTTGGGGGACACCTTACATCCAAACCACAATAGAAACATTTTCCTGGACTCTTTTGTGATGAGGATAGGTCTTGGAACTTAGCTTTCCTAGGGGAGTAATTTTGGCTTCAGAATTGTTTTCTGTAATTTGCACTTTTTCTCTTATTAGCTTTCCCCTGAATTGCCAGTTAGAAGCTTAGAAATCCTGTTTCTTGGACTCCTTGCTTAGCAGGATTCCAAACTGGCAGGGCTGTGCCAGTGAGATGCTATCACATGGGACGAGAAAAGCAAAGATGGGCAGAAATCTTTATTTGTTTATTTTTTGTCCCCTGGTAGTGGTAGTTATTTACCCATTTTGAAACTGTAAAGCTAAGTTGACAGTAGCTACTTGCATGGCCCTGCTTTTGGGTGGCAGCAGCTTCCTTTCTCCTTGCTGCCCCACACCTGAAACATAAGGTACTTCTCCCTGATTTCTGTTCCTCCATTTTTTCTTACAGTTTTATAAATACCTAATTCCTTATGTTAAGTCCATTCGTTTCTGATGTGCTGCTCAGGGCTCTACAGTGAGATAGAATCAATGGGATTTATGTATCTATTAATCAACGTATCCATACCTTAGAGATAGAATGAAATAAAACCTATCTACAGTGAAAGGATTTATTGATTGATTAATAGATACATATGTATAAATATATATGTACACATATATAAATTTGTACATATTTATATAAATATATACTCATACCTCTGTGAGAGGGAATTAATTAGGAAAATTGGTCCACGTAATTATGGAGGCTGAGAAGTCCCATGATAACCAGGGAAAGCAGCACAGCTGGGTCCAAGTCTGAAGGCCCCAGAACCAGGGAAGCTGATGGTGTAACACTCAGTCTGAGGCTGAGGCCAAAGAACCAAGGATGATCCTGGTGTCTAAAGTCCAAAAGGTAGAAAACCTGGTATTCTGATGTCTGAGGGCAGAAGAAGGGTGTGCCAGACCCAGAAGACAGGATGAGAGAATTTGCTTTGCTTTTTTGTTTTGTTTTATTTGGGCCTCAGCCAATTGGGTGGGAATGGATTTTCCTTACTCAGTGCAGTGACTCAAATGCCAGTTTCTTCCAGATACAATTTCACAGATATACTCAAAAATAATGCTGTCTGGATATCCTTAAGCTAGTCAAGTTGACACCTAAAATTAACCATTATACCTGTTTAAAATACTTAGTAAAGTTTTTGATTTCCTGGATAAATCCTGACTGACAACAGGGGATTTTCCTGCACATTTATACTTTCCCATGAATGGTATTTTATTCCTCATTTCTGGAGTTCACCTAGTTTTGGAAAAGATGTTTTGTGTAGGTCCTATTGTTAGCAAGGCCATAAAATTTGTGGCAATTCAGGAGACAATACAGTTTTTAATTAGAATGACACATGGTGAATAAAATCTCCTTCTAGCTGAATTTACAATGCAGTTTATGCCTGTTAGTATTTTAAATCACTAATTAGACTAAAAACACAAATGTAGCTACAAAGTATATTTAACAGCTAAGAAAGGGAATTTGTTCTACTATGTACCTGTTTGTTACCTTTTCAGTCCTGTGGCTATTAGTAACAATGAACAGAAAAAAAAAATAAAATGACATGTGGGGGCATTGCTAATCAACAATCAATGTTTACCTGAACTTGACGCAATAATAGGATCATCCATCTACATTCATTCACTGCCTTGCCCCCAGGCTGGCAAAGATGAGGAACTCCTAGAGTCTTGGGGACTTCAAGGGGGCTTTTTCCAGTGGACTCTGGATCAGAAAAGTTACCATATCCCCAGTCTCCACTGAGCATTCCAGGGAAGTTGCTTCTTAGGTGCATTGTCTTCCTCAGCCGTTTGGCTTTGGTTTATGGAGGGTCTCCCCAAATTTACTGATAGCGTCTGTTATTATGAAAGAAGAATGAGAACCAGTCTGGTCTTATTGCAGGCCGTGAAAGGAGACCCTCATTTCTTCCTTCCTGGAGAGAATAGTAATATGGGTAAAGAGTGTGGTTCAGCTGAGCAGTTTGAACAAATTTTAGCTGCTGTATCCCAACCTTCAGGTGAATTCCTATGTGGTAAAGAGAGAAATAGAGGTGGAGTAAGCAAGCAGTGAGTACCTCGTATTCATGGATGTGTCATTATGTAAGTGTGGATACCCCCAGAGAAAAATCACTTGCATAAGATAATCCTAAGGTTTCTTTCAACTCCGAAAAACTATGAATCCACAAAGTGTTGTTGGATGCAGAGGGAGGATGATATTACTAAGAGAGAAAACCAGAGTTCTGATTCTTACTTCCTCTCAGAGGGGCCTGAGGAAGTCACAGATCCCTTGTGGCTCTAATTCTACTGGCAGAAAGTGATTTTTGCCAATAGGGTACTGAACAGATAACTTCTGGGGTTGATTCTAGTTCAGGATCCATAGTTCCATGATATTCTAAATGTTTGTACATCCAAAGTTTATATTTCATTTTTAGTTTTGTTCCCTTACACTGAATGTGTGTGTGTACTAAGTGAATATATATGCATTAAATGAACATACACACATACATATAACTTAGAAATGGGTGTGGCATTGCTAAATAAGTAGTCTCTGTCCTGGTTCAGGTAAGTCAGATGATAGACTTTGCTTTCATTTCAACTTTGCCCAAATGATGTTCCAGATTCTTGGTTGAAAAAGCTGTAGACCTCATCAAGAAAAAGCGGGTGGGGGGGGGGGGGGAAGAG
>NW_025999968.1:17228835-17231269 GCF_001458135.2 Marmota marmota marmota | reverse complement strand
GGGGGGGAGGAAGAGCAGTCTTTGTCAGGACACTTAAAATGGAGTCAGGAGGCCATTCTTAATCACATCTCATCCTCCTGTCCAGTCTGTCTGCAGCTGAACCTTTGAACTGGACTGCAGACACACCCATTCCCAGCTGTGAGCTGACCTTTATACTGGAACAAACCTGTAGTTTCCTGAAACCTTATTAGCCTCTGCTGACCTTTGTAAAATGGACACCTTCCCCCAGCTACCCAGAAACTTAGACACACCAAATCCCTTTCTTACAAGACAGGTAAATGTTTGCCAGCACTAGTCTAATTCCTAACGAGTGATATAATTTCTAACACTCTTGCAGTTTAAAGTTATAAATACACCTCCATTTTGCAAAACTTTAGAATGTATTTTCAAGATCTGCTTGAATCTGTGTTTTCTGGAATACAATCCTAATTAGTCTCAAATAAATGTCATTGGTCTTGAATAGGTTGGTTTTATTCTTGGTCAACAATCTTGAGCTTATGGATTGGAAATTGGCAACTGCTGTAGGTCAGGCCCCAGTCATCTTGGACACCATCAATGGTGCTAGGGGAAACACTTTTTTTATTGTCTTAGCCTTGGTTGTTAATAACTATTAAGAGGGAGAAGTGAAAAGATTTTCTGCTTAATTAGGAGTTCTGCTCCCACTGAATCAACCAAGGTCCTTGTTTTTCTTTTATCAATGCAGAGAGGCCTTCTGAATAAACTGTCATGAACATTGATGAAAACCAGAGGAAGCAGAGATTCTAAGTAGCCCAAGTAACTGTTGCAAAGTTTTCCCATTAAATCCTGCATTCTAAATAATGGCTGTTCCTGGGATACTTTCTGAGCCCATTTTCTCTTACTTACAAATCAGATAAATGAGCATTACTGCTCTTACAACCTATGGTTGATTAAAAGTGGATAAACTGGAAAGAAGCAAATATACTAAAAATGAGAGATGCCAATGACCACAGGCTAAGGAAAAGATAAATTGATTAAACTTGACAAAGTAACTAAAAATAACAATATGGAATTTTTGGTGTGGAGAAAAATAGAGTCACAGAGAGCAATTATATATCACAAATAGGAGAGGGTCACAGTGGGGATTCTGAATTACCAAAATTTCTTCAATATGTTTGAAAGAAGTTGAAAAAGTATTTGACATATTCAAAGTTTTCATTAGAAAAAAAAACTGTACCATTTAAGAAACTTTGATGATACTGACAACTTTTTAATTTCATTAAAAGAATGCAGATGTCAAACTATTTCTGGAGGATGCCAACAAGTTAACTGCTGCTAGGGGTCACTGATACCATTGCATTAGAGGTGAGGACATTTGTGGAGGGATACTAATGTTCAGTCCATAACACCAGGTGTAAGGCAGTACACCTACTTCCAGGCCTTTTGAATGATCCATCCTTGTCAGGTATGTCTCAAACACTGGGGCACTGCTGATTACAAAGGTAGATGGTGACTTTTGCTTATCTAGGTAGAGATGGGCAGGAGCGTATATTCAATAGAACACTCTCAAACTTCTGATGGTTGCAGATATGGATATCCTAAGGGTCATGATATGTTGTAGAGATGTTATCTTTTATTTCTCTATTAAATACAGAATCATTATGCTGTGATTCTTTGTAATAGTGTAGCTCAAGGAAATATGAATGTAGGGGAAAGATTAGCTGCACTTGAATCAGTGAATAGATGACAACTGCATGAAGCGTAGTTTGACAATAGGTGCATGAGAAAGTTAATTTAGTTTTTTTTTTTTTAACTCCAGTGTGAGAAGGACATCCATTGGACCCTCTGAGATCAAATATATGATGTTCATAATAAGTATGAGAGGAATTCAAAAGAAGGACAATAGAAGTACAGAATATCACACAACTCATGTTAAGAGATGTTTTAAAATTTTTTAGCAGAGAATTTTAAGAATTTGATTAATTTTATACATTTTAATACAGGTTGAATTTAACAAGTTACATACTTAAAAGGACTCAGTAAAATCACCAATAGGTTTTTGTACCATATTTCTAAGTCTTATATTCTAAAGCAACATTAAAACTTTGCTAGATGATCTGTTCCTAATACCATTTTTTTCTTTATTTAAAATTTCATCATAGAAACATTTATATTTGGGAAGGCCGAAAGAAAATTTCCTAGTTGGACATGCTGGCACATGCCTGTAATCCCAGTTGCTCCAGAGGCTGAGACAGGTGGATTGCAAGTTCAAGGCCAGCTTCAACAAGTTAGCAACTCAGTGAGGCTCTAAGCAACTCAGTGAGACCCTGTCTCTTTAAACAAAATACAAAAAAGGGCTTAGGGTGTGGCTCAGTGGGTAAGCACAGATGAGTTTAATCCCTGGTACCAAAAAAAAAAAAAAAAAAAAAAAAAAAAAAAAAAAAAAAAAAAAAAAAAAAAAAAAAAAAAAAAAAAA
>NW_025999968.1:17219617-17228810 GCF_001458135.2 Marmota marmota marmota | reverse complement strand
AAAAAAAAAAAAAAAAAAAAAAAAAAAAAGAAAAAGAAAAAGAAAAGAAAGAAAGAAAAAAAAGAAAAATCTTAACACTGTAAAATTTCTTCTATTTTTTATTATGAAGCATCACTTTAAGAAAAAGGGGGAGTTGCCTTACTACGTAGTTTATTTTTGTTATAATCTTTATTAAAATTTTAAAACTCTTTCCGTGGAATTACTGAACAATAACAGAGAATACAACATCAACAAGAATGCCTTTGTTTCCAAGCTTGTCCCATCCAAACTCAGAATGTCAAATCACCATGTACAATGAATACTTAGCTTCAATATCAATAATTGCTTAAGTTGACAGGAGTTTCATAATTGAAGTATGATTGGGAGAAACAGTGTGCTTTGAGAAGACAGGAAATTTCATTCAAAAGAAAGACCTTTAGGATGCTAGAGATTATAAGGAATTTAGATTGTGAGGATACAACTCTATAGTTAACGGTGTTCAGACTACAATATGACAATAGGGAAACCATTTATATAGATGTTAGTCAAGGTAGTCTGTTACATTGAGATTCCACATAGTCTTGCCTATCACAATTATTCAAGTCAGGCTATTAATGTTTATCAATGGGCTGTAAACAAAAGAAAAGAACTGATGATATAAATGTTGTGTGGACATTAGTTTTGTAAATATGAGAAAAAAATTGGTAACTGGAAAAATATGCTTATTGTCTAAATAAGGTAGTGAAGAGAATGATTAGAAAAAGAAAAATAGAAACAGGGGTAGTGGTACAACTGGTTTTTAAATCAGGAGAATTAAACACAACAAGCAAAGTGTCAATGGGGATTCCTGTCAGGTGGACAAAGCAGGGCGGCTGGTTCAGAGATAAGAAGCATTTTTTTTTTTTTTGGTGGTGCTGGGGATTGAACCCAGGGACTTGTGCATGCGAGGCAAGCACTCTACCAACTGAGCTGTATCCCCAGCACCAGACAAGAAGCATTTTATATTGAGCTCTGTATGGCTTGTAAGGCCCAGTAGTATTACTCTCATTGTCTCAGCCAAGTGACATAGAACTACTACTGAACAAATTCTTGGGGGACAGAAGATATTTCTAACAAGTGGTTGAATGCAGCTAATGGGATCTGCAGGAGTAGGGACTCTTCAGGACCTGTAAGGAATAATGTCCCCTCAGCTGCAGTACCACTCAGCCAATAGTTCACCACACCCTGGTGGTATAACTAGCTCAAAACAGAAACAGGAAAAAAGTAATTAAATCATACAACTTTCCAGTGTTACTTGGAAGTTTTGCAGAATTTCCATTCTAACACCAAGCTGTCCCATAGAAACATAATGTGAGTCACATATGTGGTTTAAAATTTTTAGTAACTATCTTCAAAGAGTGTAAGGAAGCAGGTAAAATTAATTTATACAATACTTTTTATTTAACTTATCACATCCCAAACAGTATTATTTTAACATGCAGTCAATAAAACATATTGATGAGATATTTTACACCCCACCCTCTTTTTGGTGGTACCAAACCTTTGAAATACAGTGAGTATTTGATACTTGGAGCACATAGCAGATTGGAACAAACATTTAGATGTTCAAGAGCTACATGTAGCTGGTAGATCTCATATTGGATAGAACAAACCAAGAACATATTTTCTACTTTTCCCATCCTTGATGAAAATGCTAAGATGTCAAACATTAAAATTCCCCCATCAATAATGTCTGGCCATGTATCATTAGCTTCATTCTCTTTGAGGTCTTGATTTTAGGAAAGTGACTCTACTTGCTCTATCACTAACAGGACTTTCTCTCTCTCTCTCTCTCTCTCTCTCTCTCTCTCTCTCTCTCTCTCTCCTCTCTCTCTTGCATTTACCTCACTTTCACAAATTCCTCATCTGGCAGCCCTTCACCCTTACCTGATTCTAGATCTCAGCACATTTCCTCAGCAAGCCTTTATTAGATCTTGCTCTCCACTCTCCTTTGTCCTGAGGTTGGTAATCAAGTTATCAGTTGGTATTCACATGTGGACTTGATACCTACTTTCTTATGTGACAAGATAAGAAATATATTTACCAATTCTTTTATAACCTCTCTTCACAAGGAGTCTAAGTGAGTGTTCACTGATTTGCTGATCAAGATTTAACATGCTAAATTTTTACAGAAGCATGAATAAATTAACTGTTCAACCATATAACTTACTCTATGTAACTTCATTGGTTCATTCATTCACTGATCTATCAAATATTAACTAAGCACTTATTAGAAGTCAAAGACTGTGCAAGGCAAAAAAAGATGGCAATATAGCATTTCCTATAAATCGTGGACATCTTTCAACATCAACATTTTCCTGTTAGTTTGACTTTTATTTTACTTTTTGTTATTTCCCTGCTTTTGGCTTGTAGAACTGCAGGGGCACTAGAGACCATCCATCTGAGATTCACATCCTGAATTTTACAAATTTGGAAAGTGAAGTTCAAAGAGGTTAAGATTGCAGAGATTACTAGTGTTGGAACTGAGGCTAGAAATAGGTCTTCATTTTTTTTTTTTTGCTGTATATTATGCTTCCTCTGCATTGTTATCACTGGAACAATTACATGAATTTGTGCACCCTGTGTCACAAACATAATTCTTACTTCAATTGACACAGCTTATCCAATTAAATGCTGCCAATTTTCCCCTGGAAAATTTCTTTTGTCTTAAGCATTCTTTATTTTCTTTACTGTGGCATATTTTGAAGTGCTGAAACTTTCATGTGCACATATTAACTGTGGATAATAGGTATTTAGAAGAAAGACAGCATGGTCCCAAAAGTTAATTAAAAATTTCATATTTTGCATAACTTTCTGCTTTCAGAATTCTGATTCATCAGTCAGCAAAAGTTTATGTGTGCTAGTCACCAGTGTGAAGGTCTGCAAGGAATTATTTTTTTATTAGCACATTGTAATCATACATAAAAGTATTCATACATGTGCATAACATAATTTTCTCCATTTCACTCCCCAGTATTTCCCCTTTCTCTCTCCTTATCCCTCCCTCTCCATCCTTTCTCTACTGGCCTTCCTTATATTTATTTAGTTTTAATTGATGTATTACGATTGTACGTGAAAGTGGGATTCATTGTGATAAATGTACATAGCAGAATTCAATTAACTTCATTCCAGTACCTGCTCTTTTTCTTCCTTCCTTCCTTCCTCCCCCTTGAACTCCTTTGTCTTCTCTGTTGTTCTCCTCTCTATTTTTGTGAAGACCCCCCACTTTCTTTCTGCAAAGAAATTTGAAGCATGCCACCTCCAAAGATGCATTTCAGTTCAGTTTAGGGCTAGACCTCAGATGATAAAAATCCAATTTCACAAGATTCTTTCATCTTAACAAGTAAAGGAGTTGACAGAATTTGTAATGTTGATAGTTGAAAATTATACTTACAATATTGTTTAATTAATATTGTTAAGGAGTAGTCTCTGTTTTATTGCATCTGAATAATTTATTCCTGGGCTCAACCTAGAGCTACTGGATTTGCATTTTTGATAGATCTTTCAGATGAATTTTACACCAATGAAAATTTGAGAACTTCTGATTTGAAGGGAGAAAAGAGTGCAAGTCTAAAATCATTCCTGTCTCTCAATATGCACTGATATTTTCCCTGCCGCATACCTTTCCAGGTATGTTGGTAGAAATAAAGTGAGTTGCTATCTGTTACGTTGACTAACACAACTGGATAGTCTAAAGATTCCAGCTGAATCATTTGCTCAGTTAAATGGATGCATTAGTTTAGTTTACCTGAATATCCGTCAATTAAATAATCAACAGTTATTTTCTGAGCAGCGACTTTAGCAATGTTATATATGAATATAACTAAATGTACAAAGGAACTGAGCTTGTAGAGCATGGCGTTAATGCTTCTATTATGCCATGGCTCCACTGTATTTACTCTGTTGCTCTGTTCTGTATGTGACTCGCTTTTCAGATTATACATTCCACAGTGATTAGACACAAAATATTAGTCATTTTTGTGTTTCTAGCTCTCAGGATCATACTTACTATGTATTTGTTACCTCTGTATGCCTGTGTTTGAATTGTTGAATGAACAGGAATACCAGTGGTATATGTTCCAGGGAGTAGGATACAATGATCAAATGCTTGAATTTGAAATTCAAGGAATATTCAGAGACCAGAGTACCACCAGAAAAATGTTTAGGGAAATATAGGTGGATTTCAATTTATGCTTATTATTTAAATGTAGTAAAATATACCTAATAAATGATACTTTCCCATGTATTTGTGTATAATCATTTCCCAGTGGTATTAAAAACTCTTTAGTTATCATTAATGTTGCATAGTATTTAATTGAATAAATTTAAATACTTTGTTATTCCCCTCAGGCTTTTCCCTCCCCCCACCCCCTTCATTTTGCTCTGGTAAAGAATGTTGTATTGAATGTCCTTTGACACAAGGTTTTTTTCTGTCTTTTGAATTATATAAAATATTCAGATATTTTTGAGACTATTTGAATATGAGTTCATGTTTTAGTCAGCTTTTTCACTGTGACTAAAGGATCTGACAATTTTAGAAGAGGAAAAATTTATTTGAGGGTTCACAGAAAGGTGAACTCAGAGGTGTTAGTTCACAGAAAGCTGGCTCCATTCCTCGGGACTCGGGGCTTGAGGTGAGGCAGAACATCATAGCAGAAGAGAGTGGCAGAGGGAAGTAGCTCACATGGTGATCAGGAAGCAGAGAGAGATTTAACTTGCCAGGTACAAATATATACTCAAATATTGTGAGGTGGCCAGTGCCTCGCCAGGGTAATTTTTCTTGTGCAGGAGGGATAAACCACCTCAGAAAATAAAGTCTTAAATAATTAGTGAAGAAATAAGACAAAGTCAGAATTATAGTTTTAAGAAGCATGGAGTGCTTGATAGGTCCAGCCCACACAGACTGGAGCTGAACAACTGGAGAATGGCTCCAGTGGTTTTATTTAAGAGGTTACATCAAAGGCAGGGATAAGATTTCAGGGGTGGAGTCTTGCTTTATGATGTCTTACAGTCAACAGGTTGATTGGCATCCTGGCAGATTACACCCATCTCTGAGAAGCTGTGTGGCTATAGCAGGTCTCCCTATCTCCAGTGCTGTGTGGGACCTGGCAGAACTGAATAGGACTCACATGTATCTGGGCGATCTTACCAGCAGGATTGCCACTGGAAGTTCCCAAATATCAGATTCTGTCCAGTGGGCTTCCATGCCCATTTGGTCCACACATAGTCCATGGATGGCTCTCGACACCCAAAGTATCGCTCCAATTCCCACCCTTTCCAGTCACCCCCACCTCTTCATTTACCACTCAGTTAATCCCTATCAGGGGATTAAATCACTGATTGGATTAAGACTCTTACAACCCAATCATTTCTCCTCCAAACTTTCTTGCATTGTCTCACAAATGAACTTTTGGGGGGTACCACGTCTAAAACATAACAGGTCAAATTGCTTTAAAAATGATTCATTATAGATACATATGTATATATATTATTGATTCATTATATGTGTATTATATATATATATATATATATATATTTACTCATTATAAGAATACAAATGTCTACATTTATTAAATGAATTGCCAGAAATACAGAAATTTCCTATAGAAGCAACATTCTAAATTGCAGTTGAATCCTAAGGCTGCCTTCTGAATTTTATTCTATGGCACTGTCTTAAATATCACTTATGGCCTCAAAAATCCAACTCTGTAAGATATTAAAATATTGAACCTTGGACCTTATTGCAGAGTTCAAGTGAAGTTCAATAGCTTCATAATTCTTTGAATCTTTACTTCCCCTGAACCCCAAGAGAGGAGTGAAAAAGAAGATGTGAAAAAAAAAAAAAGAAGATGTGATTGGTGGTCATTGTCTCCCAAAGCAGTGTCTAGTCTCATGGCAATGTTGGAAGAGAGGTATGTGTGAAGGGCATCCCTAGTGGCCATGGGTAAGATGGTAGCGTATACAAAGTGGCCCCTCATTTTAATGACTGCATATCCTCCCTCAAATAAGGTGAATTATCGTGAACCTTGACTATTTCTTCTACAATTTAGATTTTACCCTTTAGTATTTGATCCTAATATTTGTATCTTAGTCCCTTGAACATATCCCAGTAGTATTTCTGTTCATTATAGCAACAATGGGGGGTTCTATAATTGTAACCTTCTTATAATATGAAAGTATGACCCAAACATATGATTGAAAAGAAATTGAAGAAGAAAGAGTTTACTGTGCCAATTTCAGTAATGTTCTACCCAGATTCCTTTCGATTCCTTCTAGTGCCTGTGAGCACCCATTCCCAAGTCTCTGTGTGATTTCCTTTGTCACATGGCACCTGCCACTCTTGAGAGGACTGTCTAGGGGCTAGGAGACCCTCTTTGCCATAAGCAGCAGGAAGTGCTTGGGCCTCTAGCCTTATATTCCACTTGACAGCTGTTGGCTATTGGATGACTGATGCCAGAATATGAAAGCTTAGAACTTTTTCCCTTAGGAGGAAAAATTATTAAGTGTAATTTATACTTTATAATTCCTCTTGCAGGATCAGGCTGCAATTGCTCTGCCAGAGACTTGAGTAAAGTCACTCTGGTTTGGCTCCTTCTCCATCCTTGGCTGCTCTCTATAATCTTGCATTAATGGCTTTTGGGAGCACTTCCTCAATAAATTATTTATAGGTAAATCCTTGTTGTATTCCAGGGTCTATTTTGGGGGAATATGACCTAAAGTACTCTGTTATCAAGTGGGTTCAGGTTTTTGTCCTCTCTCCTATTAAAAGAAAAAAAGTCTATAGTCATCTCACATAGTCACAATCACAACACATACATATGTACTTTTATTTTATTCAGTATTATTTTAACCATGTCTTTTGTGGCTACATAATCTTTCACTGGAGTCTAATAAAAATTTTTGGATTGCATATATTTATGTCATTGCTTTAAGTTTATAAATAATTCTATGATGAATGACTCAAATATTTCTGTATTACTTGGATATTTTCACTATATATATGATATCTATTTATCTATCTATGTATCTATATATATGTATATATAAACTTTCCCTATTTATTGAAATTGACAAAAATTTTATAGGTTTATTGTGTATAATATGTTGTTTTGAAATCTGTATACTTTGTACAATGGTTAAATCAAGCTAGTTAACCACAAATCATGTATTACAACATATATTTTAATGGTAAGAACACCTAAAATCTACTGTCTTAGGAATTTTCAATAATTGTTATTAATTACAGTTATCATGTTTTAATTTATCTCTTGAATTTCTCTTCTAACTGAAATTTTGCATCCCTTGACCAACACCCCCCCTCCCCCACCAACCCCACCAGCTCCCAATCTCTCATTATCATTCTGTTGTCTATTTCTGTAAGTTTAACTTTTTTTATATTACATGTATATGTGAGAACATGCAGTATTTGTTCTTCTGTGCTTGGTTTATTTAACTTAACATAATATCCTCCAGGTTCATCCATGTTGTCCTGAATGGCAGTATTTCCTTCTTTTTGAGATGGAAGAGTATTCCATTATGTATCTAAATGACATTTTCTTTATTTATTCATCTACTGATGGGTACTTGGGTTGATTCCTATCTTGCAAAGGCATAATACTTAGATAAACATGAAAATGGAGATGTCTCTTCTGTAAACTGATTTCATCAACTTTGGCTATATACCCAGTAATGGGATTACTGGCTCATATGGTACTTCTATTTTTAATTTTTGAGGTATCTCTATATGTTTTTCATAGTGGCTGTATTAATTTATATTTCTATTAACAGCATATAAGTATTCCCTTTTCTCTACATTTTTGTTATCTTTGTCTTTTTGATAATTGCCATTCTAACAGGTATGAAGTGATAGATCATTGTGATTTTAATTTGCATTTCTCTGATGATTGGTGATATGGAATGCTTTTTCACATACTTGTTGACCATTTGTACATCTGCTTTTGAGAAATGTTTATTCAGATCCTTTGCTCATTTTTAAATAGGGTTATTTATTCAGCTGTTGCCTTGTTTTAATTTTTTTATGTACTTTGGATGTTAATCTGTTGCCTGATGTATATTTTACATGTATATGAGCAGCATTATGACTGAAACAATTTACCGAGATAGTATTGAATAGGAACACTGATTTTACCATCACCTTGGAGATATTGAAGGAGAAAATTTTAAGTTAGTTAAATTCTTAGATATTATATAGTAATAACAATGGCAGCAATAATCATAGAAACATCCATATATTGATTACTTACAATACTTTGTGTTAGTTGTACTGGGTACTTAACCAAGGTTATTTTAATTAATCCCTTAAACAATCATGTGAGATAAATATGATCATATGAGAGGGGAACAGAAACTTAGAGATGTAAAGATTTTGCACGGATTTTATGACTTATATAGAGTGGCCAACCTCCTAGGATTTGACAGAAAGTCTGACTCCAAACCTGTATTCTCCTTGTGTTTAATTTGTGAATCTTTTTAAAAATTAATAACTACATCAAGCATTTCTTCCATGTTTTATTTGTAAATTATATTTATCTTGTATGAATTACTCATGCTCACCAGTTCATCAAATTAAATATTATTTATTTTCCTTACCAGTTTGATCTTTTAATTATTATTTGAGACATTTCTCAATATAAATATATAACATTTTAAAAAATAAATTTATTTACTGTGTACCATAGATGAGCACATATCTGTGGAAAATTCTGGCATCTCTTTTGTCTTTTAGTTTTATTATAAATATCAAATTTTCTTATTTATTTATTTAGAGACAGTATATCCCCACATTGCTCAGGATAGGCTCAAACTTGTGATACTCATGCCTCAGTTTCCTGAGTACCTGGGATTACAGGCATGTACCACCATACCCAGCAATATCAAGTTCTTATATTGCTATTTTTTTTCTCTATGTAACTTTTTTTTTTAAAATTTTTAATTTTTTATTGTGGGTTGTTCAAAACATTACAAATTTCTTGACATATCATATTCCACACTTTGATTCAAGTGGGTTATGAACTCCCACCTTCACCCCATACACAGAATGCAGAATCACATCAGTTACACATCCATTGATTTACATATTGCCATACTAGTGTCTGTCGTGCTCCGCTGCCTTTCCCATCCTCCCCCCTCCCCCCTCCCCACCTCTCATCCCTGT
>NW_025999968.1:17183619-17217056 GCF_001458135.2 Marmota marmota marmota | reverse complement strand
CCCTACTCCAAATGGGGTGACGTGTCTGTCGTACCGGCAGGCCACTGGGCCTGTCCCGCTGGTCGGTCGCAGATCTGCCCACCTTTCGGGCACGGGTGGAGGCTCTGCTCTGCCCCTACTCCAATTGGGGTGTCGTGACTACCCCGCCTGCAGGACGCTGGGCCTGTTCCTGGCACGGGCGGCGACTCTGCTCTGCCCCTACTCCAATTAGGGTGGTGTGTGTACCACGCCGGCAGGCTCCTGGGCCTGATCCGCCGGTCTGTTGCAGGTCTGCCTACCTTGGAGGCGCGGGCGGCGGATCTGCCCTGCCCCTCCTACCACGCCTGCGGACCCCTGGGCCTGATCTGCAGGTTGGTCACAGGTCTGCTCACCCTCTCTATGTAACTTTTAATCAATGTTTTAAATTTGAACTTTAGTCAAAGTATCAAACATTATTATTCTAAAGAGCTGATATGTTTTTATATTTTTAAGAATTTCTGTGCTTATTTAAATATATTTAATTACTTATTATAAATTGAATGTATACATACACAAATAATACCCTGCTGGTTTGGGCATATTAGCTATTTTGGAGGCAAGAAGAATGAACTGAAATAATATTTTTAATAAATTAATGTGGAAGTTGGATGGGATTATGTGAGGGAAATAATTAACAGGTATGGAGTGTGTGCCATATTTTTAGCATTTTGCACATAAGGCATGAGTCTGGTTAGGAATTTTTTTCACTTTTGATATGACAAGGGCTTAAAATAAGGGGATGGCAATAGAAAAAGGAAAAAAGATAGCAAGCTCAGTTCATCTCTATGTTTTTTTCTTTTTTTGTGTTACCTATTAAATTTCTAACCCTATTTCAAATGGTGAATCTTAAAGAATTCCTAATAATTTTAGGTCTTACATAGAAAAAAATAATTTTCTGTGAAAACTAGCAATGTATTTCAAGTAAAAGCAAGTTTTATTTTTTGCACCAAATTGTGGACCTTTAGAATTGATGTTAGCTGAATAAACTACTGATCATTTGATTATTGTCTGCTGAACCAAAAGAACCGTATCTGTCTATGTAAAATTAACATTTTTAAAAATAAATTTATTGCTACTGGAAATATATTGTTGAAAGCAAATTACATACCTCTGTTCTTTAGTTGTCATTTTATAACTAGTTGGTCATCTTTTTCTGGCTTGTTCTAAAGAACACTCTTGGGGATAGGGGAACAGAATAAAATCTACAACAGGCCTCACTTTAAACAAGTCAAACTACTTATCCCAGTTACTTTTGCAGTTTGAGTAACAAAGTTTTATAATATATAAGGAACGTAAGGAAACATGAATAGAAAAATTTCTCACACAGTGAATACAATAATTCCTCACATTTTAATAGAAACTCATTGTTCACACACATTTTCATGATATAATATTTATTTTTCATTATAGCTTAAGAATTATCTTGAACCACCTGCCAGAGCCCAACTCCTTCCAACCAGCAGATAACTATGGGAGGTCAAGCCAGACAGCCTAGATCCACATATACTGGCCTGCATGGGACCCAGGCTCACAGTAGGCCCGGGATCCACCCCTCCACTGGCAGGCACCCACCTGAACCCAGCCTTCAACATAGGACTGCCCCTTCTTACCAGCAGACTGCTGAGGGAGGTTAAGCCTAGCATCCCAGATCCACCTACACCAACCTGCACGTGATCCAGGCTGACAACTATAGCCGGAGTCCAGGCCCAACCTAGATCCGCCCATACTGACTTATGCAGGACCCAGGTCCAGGGTAGATCTGAGTTTGCCCCCCACCCCCACCTGGGAGCCTAAGCCTAAACCACTTCCATCTTGGAACACTGCAGTCACTGCCATAGCCTTCCCCATGTGGTAGCCCCTAACTTTTTGATGACTGGGCCTAGAAGCAGCTGCATCTCAGAGCAGGTATTACAAAGAGAGTGTAAGGCCCACCCTTTCAGCCCCATCTCTGTAAGGCATTGCTTCCATCTTGGGGCACCTCAGCTATTATCTTGAGTACCTTGGCTATTGCCACCACCACCTTAAGATGCAGTAGCATACATTGAGGGACACCAGCAGGGTCTGGAAGTCTAACATCAAGGTGAGGTACAGATAATCTGGAGGGGTACTATAAGAATATAGAGTAGAAACTGTAATATCTCAGATCTACTGTACAAGAAAGGAAGACACATAGACAACAAGAAAAGACAAGGGAGGAAAGTGCCTCAAAAAACCAGGACACTATAATAACAGAACCCATGGACAGCAAAGTTGATGAAATGTCAGAGAAGGAGTTCAAAAGGTTCATAATTAAAATGATCTGTGAATTAAAGAATTACCTAAATGAGCAAATACAGGCAAAAATCGATCACTCCAACAAACAGATAAGAGAGCAAATACAGGTAGCAAAAGATTACTTCAAGAAAGAGATAAGAGACTGTAGGGCATGACTTGCTGCCTGCTTCCCCGTCTTGGGGCGCACATGTGGCTGGGATGGCGCCTGGTGATCAGCCAGGAGGTGGTGCTGTGGGTGGTGACGGAAAAAACAGACCACCTCCAGGATAGGTCCAGGACTCTTCTGCCCTCGTGGACAGCTCATGCCTTCCCTTACAGATTATGGGATGGTGTACACATGAACTCGCTCCACCCCTCTGACCTTTATCCTGATTGGCTCCTATGCAGTATATAAGTTGTGTGTACTTCCTCAATAAATGAGATCCTGCTTCGACTTCTCTCCCTGGTGTGTCTGATTGTCCTCCCGCGAGGGAAGGCTGGGTGCAGGCCGCCAGTCGACCTTTACCTTTCTTGGCTCGTCCTTGTCAGGGCGTGCTTTCCCTGCTTCTCCCGCCGGTCAGGAGGAGATGGGGGGCTAAAAACCCCGACAAGAGACTCTGAAAAAAAAAAACAGTCAGAAATCCTTGAAGTAAATGATACAATAAATCAAATAAAAACTCAATAGAAATCATAACCAACAGACTAGATCACTTAGAAGGAACATCGGATAATGAAGATGAATTATACAATCTGCAAAATAAAGTTGCTCACACAGTGAAGATAGTAAGAAACCATGAACAGAACATCAAAGAATTATTGGACAGCATCAAAAGATCAAATCTAAGAGTTATTGGGATAGAGGAAGGCACAGAAAATCTAATCAGAGGTGAAACCAAAGGAATGCACAATCTCTTCAATGAGATATATCAGAAAATTTTTCAAGCATGAAGAACATATTGGGAAACCAAATATAAGAGGCTTACAGAATACCAAATATACAAAATTACAAGAGATCTACATGAAGGCACATTACAATGAAAATGCCTAGCATACAGAATAAGGATAGAATCTTAAAAGCCGTAAGAGAGAGGAATCAGATCACATATGGGGAAGCCAATTTATATCTCAGCAGATATTTCAACCCAGACCCTTAAAGTCAGGAGATCCTAGAACAACATATATCAAGCTCTGGAAGAAAATGGATCCCAACCAAGAAACTTACATCCAGCAAAACTAAGCTTTAGATTTGATGATGAAATAAAAACCTTCCATGATAAACAAAAGACAAAATAATTTACAACTAGAAAGCCTACACTAGAGAACATCCTTGGCAAAATATTCCCACAAAGAGGAAATGAAAAACAATGATGAAAATCAGCAGAGGGATGGATTACACAAAAGGAAAATCTAATCAGAGGTGAAAACAAGTCATGCTAAATACCAAAAATAATCGAAAATGGCTGGGAATATAAATCATGTCTCAATAATAACCCTGAATATTAATGGCTTAAACTCACCAATCAAAAGACATAGACTAGCAGATTGGATTAAAAAAAATGAAAGACCCAACAATATGCTGCCTACAAGCGACTCATCTCATAGGAAAAGACATCCACAGAGTGAAGGTGAAGGGTTGGGAAAAATCATACCACTCACATGGACTGTGGAAGCAAGCAGGGGTTTCCATCCTCATATCAAATAAAGTAGATTTCAAGCTATAGTTAAACTACATACTGATCAAGGGAACCATACACCACCAAGACATAACAATTATATATACCCCAAGAAGCGGAGCATCTATGTTCATCAAACAAACTCTTCTCAAGTTTAAGAGTCAAATAGACCACAACACAATAATTTTGGGTGACTTTAACACACTGCATTCACCACTGGATTGATCTTTCAAAAGCTGAACAAAGAAATTATAGAACTCAATAACACAATCAATAACTTAGAGTTAACTGACATATATAGAATATTTCATCCATCAATGAGTGAATACACTTTCTTCTCAGCAGCACATGGATCCTTCTCTAAAATAGACCATATATTATGCCACAAAGCAACTCTTAGCAAATATAAAAAAGTAGAGATACTGCCCTGCATTCTATCAAATCATAATGGAATTAAATTGTAAATCAATGATAAAATAAGGAATGAAAACTACTCCAACACCTGAAGACAAAATAATATACTACTGAATGAACAATGGGTTGCAGAAGACATCAAGGAAGAGATTAAAAAATTTTTAGAGGTAAATGAGAACACTGATACAACATATTGAAATCTCTGGGACACTATGAAGGCAGTTCTAAGAGGAAAGTTCATTGCATGGAGTTCATTTCTTAGAAGAAGAAAAAGTCAACAATTAAATGACTTAACATTACATCTCAAAGCCCTAGAAAAAGAGGAACAAATCAACACCGAAAGCAGAAGAAGACAGGAAATAATTAAAATCAGAGCTGAAATCAATGAAATTGAAACAAAAGAAACAATTGAAAAAATTGACAAAACAAAAATTGGTTCTTTGAAAAAATAAATAAAATTGACAGACGCTTAGCCATGCTAATGAAGAGAAGGAGAGAGAAAACTCAAATTGTTAACATACGTGATGAAAAAGGAAATATAATGGCAGACACTACAGAAATTCAGAAGATAATTAGACATTATTTTGAAAACCTGTACTCCAATAAAATAGAAAATATCAAAAGCATTGACAAATTTCTAGAGTCATATAATTTGCCCAAATTGAATCAGGATGATATACACAATTTAAACTGATCAATTTCAAGTGACGAAATAGAAGATGCCATCACAGCCAAGTTCTACAAGACCTTTAAAGCAGAACTAATACCAATACTCTTCAATTTATTTCAGGAAATAGAAAAAAATGGAGCACTTCCAAACTCATTCTATGAGGCCAATATCACCCTGATTCCCAAACCAGGAAAAGGCATGTCAAAAAAAGAAAACTTCATATCTCTAATGAACTTAGATGAAAAAATTCTCAATAAAATTCTGGCAAATCAAATACAAAAACATATCAAAAAGATTGTGTACCGTCATCAAGTGGGGCTTATTCCAGGATGCAAGGTTGGTTCAACATAGGGAAATCAATAAATGTAATTCATCACATCAGTAGACTTAAAGATAAGAACCATATGATCATCTCAATAGACACAGAAAAAGCATTGGACAAAATACAGCACCCCTTCATGTTCAAAACACTAGAAAAATTAGGGATAATAGGAACATAACTCAACATTATAAGGCTACCTATGCTACGTCCCAGGCCAACATCATTCTAAATGGAGAAAAATTTAAGGCATTCTCTCTAAAAACTGGAACAAGGAAGGGATACCCTCTTTTTTTTTTTAACAAATGAGAATTCAGTCTTTATTAATGCAGATACGTGAGAAGAGTATCCAAAGTACAGATTCCTCAGAAACCTCCTAAATCTTTGTTGAAGTTTTTTTTTTTTAACTTGTCTGTGACTTTTTTGTCCAAGTATTCATGATTTAAATGATTTGACTCAGTGTGTCCAACGGTTCTTGAACCATCTATGAAACCTTGGAGCAGGCTCCTATAACACAACACTTAATTTGTGCATGGTTTGTGACCACATTTTCTCTTTATACCTCATGCAAGTATTTTGTGGGACTTTCCCCCATTTTAAATCACCATTAAAGTCTCCTTAACTAGTCATGTTTAATTATTTAACTACTTTTGTATTTAGATGTCTGCAAATACTACAGAAATTTGCTACTCCCTTCAATCATCTCAAATTACACATCCATTCGATTGATTTACATTTGGGTTGTTTCTAGTTTGTGGCTGTTAAAAACAATACTGCTTCTACAAAGAGAATAGCCACGAACTGGAAACAACACAAATGCAAAACAATCAAATGGATGTATAACCTGAGATGATTAAAGGAAGTAGTAAATTTCTGTGGTACTTGCAGAATATGTAAAGTGGGGGACCAAGTGTGAGGGAAGAGGGGAGGAAAAGGGGAACAACTAGGGAATGAAGTTGATAAAATTATGCCAAGTGCATGTCTGAATATACCCCAATGCATTCCAATTTTATGTATATAAATTCTAAATTTATATAATTTAGAAATTATATAATTTTCTAATACATAATCCCAAAAAGTAAATAATTAAGCAGAAGGAAGACCTACAGAGTAGAGGAAGGGGATGTATACATATATACAAAACCACATATAAGTGGTTTTGTATATTGCATATGTACACACAAAAAAGTCTTTGTGGATGGATAAATTTATTTCTCATATATTTGGTAGAATTCATTGGTGAATACACCAGGTCTAAAATATTCTTCCATGGAAAACTCTTATGCATGGATTCAAATTTCCTAATATATAAGATTCTACTCTTTCTTCCTGTCTGTTCCAGTAAGTTCATTCCCAGGGATGCCCTCTTTTACCACTTCTATTTAACATAATTCTTGAAACACTGGCCAGAGCAATTAGACAGACAAAAGAAATTAAATGGATACATATTTGAAAAAGAACATCTCAAATTGGCACTATTTGCTGATGATATGATTCTATACCTAGAAGACCCAAAAAGCTCCACTAGAAAACTTCTAGAACTAGTAAATGAATTCAGCAAAGTAGCAGGATATAAAATTAACACCCATAAATCAAATGCATTTCTGTATATCAGTGACAAATCCTCAGAAAGGGAAATGAGGAAAACTACCCCATTTATCATAGCCTCAAAAAAACAAAACAAAACAAAACAAAACCCCAAAAAACAAAAAAACCCAACTTGGGAATCAACTTAATAAAAGAGGTGAACTGTCTATATAATGAAAATTACAGAACCCTAAAGAAAGAAATCAAAGAAGACCTTAGAAGATTGAAAGATCTACCTTGCTCTTGGATAGGCAGAATTAATATTATCAAAATGACCATACTACCAAAAGCACTATACAGATTTAATGCAATTCCAATGAAAATTCCAATGACATTCCTCATAGAAATAGAATAAGCAATCATGAAATTCTTCTGAAAAAATAAGAGACCCAGAATAGCTAAAGCAATCCTTGGCAGGAAGAGTGAAGCAGGTGGCATCACCAGAACTTAAACTACACTACAGAGCAATAGTAATGAAAACAGCATGGTATTGACACCAAAACAGACTGGTAGACCAATGGTACAGAATACAGGGCACAGAGACTAACCCACAAAATTACAATTATTTTATATTAGACAAAGGCGCCAAAAACATGCACTGGAGAAAAGATAGCCTCTTCAACAAATGGTGCTGAGAAAACTGGAAATCTATATGCAACAAAATGAAATTAAACCCCTATCTCTCACCATGCACAAAACTCAACTCAAAGTGGATCAAGGACCTAGGAATTAAAGAAAAGACCCTATGTCTAATAGAAGAAAAAGTAGGCCCTAATCTCCAGCATGTGGGATTAGGCCCCCAATTTCCTTAATAAGACTCCTGTGGTGCAAGAATTAAAATCAAGAATCAATAAATGGGATGTACCCAAACTAAAAAGTTTCTTCTCAGCAAAAGGAACAATCTGTGAGGTGAATAGAGAGCCTACATCTTGGGAGCAAATGTTTACCCCATCAGATAGAGCACTAATCTCTAGAGTATATAAAGAACTCAAAAAGCTAAATACTAAAACAAACAAATAACCCAACCAATAAATGGGCCAAGGACCTGAACAGATACTTCTCAGAAGATGATATACAATCAACAAATATATGAAAAAATGTTCATTATCTCTAGCAATTAGAGAAATGCAAATCAAAACTACTTTAAGATCCCATCTTACACCAGTCAGAATGGCAGCTATTATGAAGACAAACAACAATAAGTGTTGGCAAGGATGTGGGGGAAAAGGTACACTCATACACTCCTGGTGTGACTGCAAATTGGTGCAGCCAATATGTAAAGTAGTATGGAGATTTCTTGGAAAATTGGGAATGGAACCACCATTTGACCCAGCTATCCCTCTCCTTGGTCTGTACCAAAGGACTTAAGAATAGCATACTTCAGGGACACAGCCACATCAATGTTTATAGCAGCACAATTCACAATAGCTAAACTGTGGCCAACCTAGGTGCCCTTCAATAGATGAATGGATAAAAAACAATATTCAACAATTTTATTGTTGAATATTACTCAACAATAAAAGAGAATAAAATCATTGCATTTGCAGGTAAATGGTTGGAGTTAGAGAAGATAATGCTAAGTGAAGTTAGCCAATCACAAATGCCAAATGTTTTTTTCTGATATAAGGAGGCTCATTCATAATGGGGTAGGGAGGAATGGACGAACTCTAGATAGGGCAGAGGGGTGGGAAGGGAAGGTAGGGGGTATGGGGTTAGAAATGATGGTGGAATGTGATGGACATTAGTATCCAAAGTACAGGTATGAAGACACGAATTGGTGTGACTATACTTTGTGGACAACCAGAGATATGAAAAATTGTTCTGTATATGTGTAATAAGAATTGTAATGCATTCCATTGACATATATAAATAAAAAGTTAATTAAAAAAAAGAATTATCTTGAACCAAGAACCTGACTCAGTTTTCATCATTACAGAATTCTGGAAGGGGTAGAAAAGGAGGCTTAGAGTTGTTCAGTAACAAACTTCAGTTAAGAAGTTTTTGTGACATAAAAGACATTCTTCCTCTTAAGAAAACAGATAAGTGGACAAACAAAAGCAGAGGGGCACATCCTGAAAAGCTTGCCTGAAGAAGCTCATTGGAGATGGATTTGGCAGGAGGAAGTCTCAGTGTTTCTTGCCTAGTTTGAGTCTATTCTTTGGAATAGTTTATAAATGTTTGATCCTGACAGCTAGAAATGGAATAATTGACATCCTTAAGTCTTGTTTGGAGATTTTTAAGTAGTTCTCTCCACTCTTCAGGGTCGACAAGGATGATGGTTAAGTTAATGTTTGTTAAGACTTACCATGAATCAAGTACTTTGCTGACAGATTTACAGGAAACACATCATAATCTTTACAATATCCTAATGAAATAAGCCAAATTATCTCCATTTTCAATCAAAGGAAAATGAAGCTGAAAGAGGTTAAATGACAGGTAGTGAGTCGATGAGCCCTGACTGTCAGATTCCCTGACTCTAAACTTTATGTATTTAATGATTATTTTCTACTACAGTGCAGATATTAAGGACACCTAGCAGAGATATCTAACAGTATATTCTAACCAGGTGAGTTGCTCAAATTTCCCAGAAGTCACTAGTTATTCAAGTTAACTTCATGAGGCAGCATGGAAAACCTCCCATGATGCAGGTCGTTGGGAGGGATTCCCTTTTCCCCTAGACCACCCAGAAACGTGGTGCCATGCTGAGGCAGCAACATGGCCAGCAGTGGGAAGGAGATCTATCCCATTCACCAGCAGCTCCAGCATCTCAATGTTTGGCTCTGTGACTGTTACTGATCATGCCTATTTTATGGATGAAAAACCTGAGGCTCAGGGAGACTCGATTTGCCTGGCTTTATTAAATGTTTATCCTTGTTGGACACCAAAGAACAATGTTTTGGACTTGAAAAGGTTTCCATTAAACATAAATGGCATGGAAGATAAAGGTTGTAAGACTTTCCTTGGAAAGATGCTATGGAAATTCAATAAACAATAGAGCATCAGTCAATTGAGATAATTTCTTTAGAGAATAAAAGCATTCTACATTTGGTTCAGTTCTAAAAATACTGCCTTCTAATAGAGAAAAGATATTTCTCTTGTAAAATAAATAAAACTTTTTTTCCCCCTCTCAGAACAGCAGCTTCCTTCTTGCCTTTTGAGAAAACATGTGTTCCGTCAGCAGCTAAGAACAGATCTGTGTGCTGATCAAGACAGAAGTGAGGCCTGAGAAAATACAGAACCGAGGTAAAGAGTTCCAGGAAACACCATAAGGCCTGTCGTGATGTCCTGTGGTATTTTTAGTGCTTAGAAAAAGGTGAACTTGAGGTGAATATGAAAAAGGTAAAGGCTCAGTTTAGTTGGAGAAACAGAAAAGTCTAAGAAGCAAAAAGTGAATTTTTATTTTCAGTGTAATATAAGGATGGCTTTTTGCTTTCATTAAAAAGGGGAAACATTGGTTAACTTGAGTTTGGGACACACTTTAAGAGCTACATCCTTTTCTTGACCCACTCCATCTTGGGTGCTCACCCATGGTTTTCCTCTCCTTTGGGACACATGGGAAAATTTTATTTTCCTGACATCTTTGCAGTTTGGCAGCATTCAGGAGCAAGTTCTGATCAACAGGACATAGACAAAAGTGTTGTGATAGTGCTATCTCATGAGCCTTGGTATTGTCTAGGGTAAGAACAAGAGGACTCTCTATCATATGGTGTCTAGGGTCATGAGTAAGAAAGAAACAAAACAAAAATTTATTGTTTTAAGACACTAAGATTTTTTTTTTTTGGTTTGTTTTGCAACATATTGCTCCCATCCTATCTAACATACCATCCTTCCATTTTATTTTCTTCAGAGCACTTATTCCTTTTTGAAATGATCTTACTTATTTGTTAATCTGTTCTCTTATCCCAAACATTGCCAGGTGCTTTAGTAGATACAACAAACATTAAAGGATTAACTTACCGTCAGGTCTGTGGATCCTCATCAATCTCAAATAATCTTAAAGGAGCCCTTCAGAATACCTTACAGGCCCTCTGCTGATTGCTTTGGCATAAATCTGGTAAATAGGGAGATGGCTGTGAACAGCCCTTACTGAATTGGGCAAGGTGCCAATTATCTCAGGGCTCTCCCTGACCTGTCCCCTTGCTCCTGATGGAGAGAAGCTGCCTAACCTATTTCAGAATGGCTATAAACCAAGCAGATCCAGACAGAATATTGTTTCTAGTCCCTTGTGAGAGTCTCCTTCAAACACATGCTCTGGGAAAGAAGAAAATAAATGATTTCTGAGTCTGTGCAGATTATATTCCCTCCATATCTCATCCTGCCCAGCTGGATAGAAGTAGTCAATGCTCTCCTTCAAAATATACATAAAATGCTTATGCTTTACTACTCTGCTGAGGCTTGCATTGACCAAGGCCTTTGTGGTTTCCCCTTTTCAGTGCTCAGAGACACCTCCAGTGTCTCCTGGCTGCTGTAGCCCCTGGCTTCTGGCTTCCTGGCTCAAGCATTTGTATGTTCCCTGGGATGACTGGCTTCTGGCTGTGCTCTCCCACTGTTACTTTTGAGTGCATCAATAAGCTTTGCTACCTGTACTTGCAGGTAAACTCTGAGCAAGCGTGAATGATTGGCATAGCGTAGCCCTCCGAAGATGGCAGAACACCACCTCTGCATGATTCTCTTCTACTCCTCTCTGCACCCTAAAATGACCCTTATCTCTTGCTTTTTTTGGGAGGGTACCAGGGATTGAACTCAGGGACACTCAATCACTGAGCCACATCCCCAGCCCCCCCATTTTAAAAAAAATTTATTTAGAGACAGGGTCTCCTGAGTTGCTTAGCGCCTCACCATTGCAGAGGCTGGCTTTGAACTCATGATCCTCCTGCCTCAGTCTTCCCAGCCACTGGAATTACAGGCATGCACCATCACACATCACTCTATGGTTGTACTTTAAATTTGATTTGTTTTCCTTTGCTTATGCTGTTCTTCTTACCTTTCATTGACTGGGTAACTCCTAGTTACATTTTAAGATTTGATTACGTGTTATAATCCTAAAATATCTATCAGAGTTAAGGTCATTCCATTATAGTCCCCATGGCACCTAAGAATACTTTTATTTAATTATCATCTATCACAACTCTGAAATGATTTGTTTACTTATATCCTCTATTAGATGGTAAGTTCTCTGAAGGCAGGAATTAATTGCATTCTCTTTATCTTTTGCTTTCATGCTTGGCATATATTGGGAAGTCTGTGATTGTCTATGAATGTCTCAAGTGGCTTCTCTTCTATTCAATTCAACATTTCAGTCTGTTGATTCATTAAACATTTATCAAAGGCCTGTTCTAAACCATGCATGATCCTTAGCATCAGATTTAATGTAGTTCGATTCAAATCTATAAGGTATTTTCTGGATTCTTATTTTGTATCACTGAATGAGGTATGAGGATAAAGAGATTAGAATGCATGCTCTACATGAGGAAGGTGTTTTTTCTGTTTGTTTGATTCAATGATATACTCGAATACCTGAGAATAGTGCCTTGTATTCAGTCGGCAGTCACTAAATATTTGTTAATTTAATAAAACCATGACTAATGAAAAAAAGAGAAAATCTTTCCCACTAGGGAAGTTAGAGAAATTATTTTTCTTCTTTTAAAAGAGTTATATCCTATGAATTCCTCATTAACAGTTAGTGACTTTATATCCCTTTCCCAATTATACCTTCCTGAATCTTTCTTTGCCATAAAGACCCTGAAGCTTTGGGGTCCTTAGCTTTGTCTATAACCTTTACAGCTACATACATCTGGTTAGAATAAAGGGCTCAGTAATATAGACTGGCAGATTCAGTATGATAGTTCTGTTTCTTTCTAGGGCCAAGCCAGATGTATTGAGTTGAATACTGTCTCCTAAAACATTCATGTCCACTCAGAGCCTATAAATGTGACTTAATTTGGAATTAAGTTCTTTGTAGATGTACTTAAAGTTAGACAAGGTTATACTGGATTAGGGTGGACTCTAAATTCAATATGATGAGTATTCTTACCAAAAAAATAAAAAATAAACTGGCACACATGTGTGAGTGCAGAGGACAAAGGTGTATGACAGTGGACAGAGGTTAAAATGTGATGGCTGCAAGCCAAGGAGCTCCCAGGATTATCAGCAAAACCAGAGTCCAGAAGAGATGAATAGACAGATTTTCTCTTGCAGCCTCCAGGGAGAACCAACCTTGTAACACTTGATTTTAGATTTTCCTGAACTGTGAGATAATAAATTTCTATTAAGTTTCTCAGTTTCTGTAACAGCTACAGCTATCTGTGGTGCCCTAGGAAACTAACACAATACGCATCTTCTAAATTTCAGTATCATCATTTGTATAATAGATGAATAATGTCTCCTTCATACAGTAGTGAAGAGGATTAGATAAGAGAGAGCTGCTAAAAATGATTGTGCCTATGAAATACTAAAATTTCTACAAGTATAAGAAGTTACTAATATTATTACTAAATATTTTATGTCATTATTGATCATCAATATGTCATTTAACTCTTCAGCAGATGGGTGAGACATTTAGGAATATAAAATAAAATAAGTGATTATAGAATGATTATCTTTCTAAGATTTCTTTAAAAGGTTCCAATTTTAAATATTTCCATTATGTTTGTCACAGTGTTTGTGCAACTTTTTGGCTAGAAAAATATGGTCACCATTGACATATATTTGTGTAAGTTTTGTTTTTGTCTGTGCTTGGTCAGGTAAATCATGAAAATTACTAGTTTAGGAACAATGGATTCTTATGATACCTGTAACTCGTCAACATTCTTTGAGCTAGGTGTCCTGTAAGTGCATTTCTGTAATCTCTTTCAATTACAGGGCTGCTGCCTTTGCAGTCTTTGTTAGATTAAAGCTTTTTAAGGCTGGTATGTCTACTTCTTAACTGTGTTCCATCCTGTTTATTGAACACCAAACTCATTTCCTTTTTGTGCTCACAAACACCAGTTAGCCTGGAACAGAATTTATATATCTCCTTGAAATGTCTCTAGTAACATTAGTAATCATGAATCTGAAGAGTGTTGCTGCTTAGTTCCAACGTGCGCGCGCACACATACACACCCCTAACATATTGCAGATAAAAAATGACAAAATATATGTTTTTCCTCCTCCTGGAATAATAATAATAATATGGCAGAAAGCATAGCTGTAAGAAAGCAAATAAAATGTACATTCTTCCAAATTAAAAAAAAAGTTTTAGTGAATGAACCCTTCAATTTACTTAGAATAAAGTGAGTTGTCTTGTACCTCTTAAACTTGTACTCTATACTTCTCAGATCCATTGCAGATGTAGTGACAGCTCTTCCTGTAATAAGAAGGGGATACTAGAAAAAGCAGTTAGCAACACATTGATTCTAGCTAGAACAAAGACAAGGCAAGATTTAAAGGATTTCAGCAGGCCTCTTTGTTTAATGGGAAAGTTGAGTTGCTTTAGTCTAGATTAATTCTTCTTACACTTTGATTTGCTGATGAAATATCTGAGTATCTTATTAAAGATTTAAGTAGGTCTGGAGAAGTAGGTCTAGTTTATGTTAATGCTGAAATTGACTCTGAACTTAATTTTCAGAAGTTTAAAAGGGTGATTATAGTATAGTCCTTAGAAACCACCGAAATTTTGTAGAAGAATTTCTTTTGATAACCTGTATTTCCAAGTATGTGACTGTATTAGTTTCCATTGGCTGCTATAACAAATTTATTAGTTTAAAATAATGGACATTTATCTTCTACTGGGATGAAATTAAGGTGTCAGAAGAGCCACGATCCCTCCAGAGTTTCTAGGGAAAAACATTTGTTCTTTGTCTCATTAGTTTCTGTTAGCTTTTGGTCACATATCCACCCTGACTTTGCTTTCTCTTCTTCTGTCTGTTATCAAATATCTTTGTCTCCTTCTTATAAAGATACATGTGGTTACATTTAGGGTTCACTTAGATAATCCCAGACAATTCTTCCAGCTGAAAATTCTTAGATGAATCATATCTCTAAGGTCTTTTTCCATGTAAGTTATCATGGGTTCTGGGTATTAGGGATTGATATCTTTGGGGTCCATTATTTACATATTACATTGACCACTAAGATTATTCTCACTTATTTTAAACCTATAGACTCAGCATCTTGGGATTCTCAAGGTTTAGTGAGCATCAAAATTATTTAAAATTGGCTAGGTAGAGATTCAGATTTTCTAAATTTAGGTTTGGACTCAATCTGTATTTTTAATAAGCACTTCAGGAGAATGTGAAAATATTTCCATAGGCAAGTGAAATAAGATAACCTGGATCATGGAGCTCAATAGTCTTGCCCTGAATATGTTGCTGCAGTGTAAAAGCTATTTAGAAATGTCTCCATATAGAAAATGAAATGATTGTGCTGTGTCACCAGTTTCCAAACTGTTCCCTGAGTTGCTGCTGCAGGGGCTTGCAAGAGGAAAGGGTAAGAGAAATTATTATGAGTTGATCTTTGTCTTTTCCCTTTGCTTCATCTTCAACCAAAGCATATTTTCTTTTATATGTTTTATATTATTGAGGGACCTTAAATAATATTTTGTTTGAAAAAGTATTTGTTGCATTGACAAAATTAAACTTTGAACTAAAGTTTGAGTTAGATATTTCCTAAAGCTCCTTCTATTTCTAGTGTTCTATTAATCTGAAGGCCTATTATGTTTAAGATACTCTGCTGGGTGCAGGGCTCAGTGGGGTGCATAAAGATGAAGAAGATGCACTTTTGACCTCCCAGGATGATTTAGCAGAAGAAAAAGACTGTTGTAAGTAATATCAGGAAATGAGTAAAAATGGAAGAAAGAGGGAGGAGAAGAGAATACTAAGTGTGGGATGTCTATGGAAATTACCACCAAATGCTAACCGGCTATGTGATCCCTTTCCAGTCCCACCTCAACAGCATGATTGATTGTTAGGAACCTTACCTGGGTCTGGACCCAGTGGTCTTACAGCTGCTAAATTGGCTTTGATACCTTAGCTCCTGAGCACTTAACTTCTTGAATGGTTTTGTTATTCCTCTATGTGACTTTTTGTCTTATGTATTTCATGCCCTTATCAATTTTGTTTTTTTATTAAAAATATAAGTGCCATATGTCTTAGCAATTTTAATTAGATATCAAACATTATAAAGACAATATTTACTTTAACATCAAAAGCTTCAGATAAGAGAAATAATTACAGTTAAAGAATATCAGATTCATAGATTTCAGTGTCTCTAACAACCTTGCCACCTTAGCTGGCTTGGTTACTAGGTCTTATTCCAGCAGAGTTGTCCGGTTCTTTGTGGTTCTCACGTAGGCTCTGCCACTAACAATCTTGGGTCTTTGGGTTGTCCTTTTACTTCTGTTGGCTTCAGCTTCTTATGTGTCCAAGAAAAAGTTATACTTTATTACCTTACTCTTTTCTTTCTACTTTTTTCATTCATTTATTTATCTAAATTTCCAGTTTTTTTTTAAATAGGCAATGTATCATCAGTCTTAAATGACACAAACTTGTACATGGAAAGGACCAAGACTCATAGTAGGTTGTTACTCTCATTTCTGTCCTCCATCTGCCTAGTTCCCACTCTCCACCCTTCCCCATGGGAAACTATTTTTATTAGTTTTCTTTCTCTATATTTTGGAAGTTTCTTTTTATCATTATTTCTTCTGTCATTTTGTTTCTTCTTTCTCTGTTCCTTTCGGAGTCTCATATGCATATATGTCTCATATGCATATATGTTCTGCAGGTTTTTTTTTAACAGTTGTTTTTCTGTTCTTAGGGTTTTTTTTATTATTCCTCTGAGTATTTTCAAATGACATGTCTTCACGTTCCCTTATTCATTCTTCTGCTTGAACAAGTCTGTTATTGAAACTGTGGGATTTTTCAATTTAATCATTGTGTTCTTCAACTTCAGAATTTTTGTTCAGTTCTTTTTCTTGATCAGTTCTCTTTGCTGAACTTCTTGTTTTTTCAGGTGTTTTCCTGATTTTGCTTACTTGTCTATTTGTGTTCTCTTATAGCTCACTGAGTTGCTTTAAGATGATTATTTTGAATTGCTTGTCAGGCAGTTTGTATATCTCCATTTCTTTAGGGTTTTTGATTTGTCTTTCCTGTGGTGGGATCATGTTTTCCTGATTATTTATGATTCTTGTGACCTTGCACATTTGAAGAAGTAGGCACATCTTCAAGTTTTTGTCAACTGATTTTTGGCAGGGAAAACACTTCTCTAGTCAGTAAAATTGTCCTTCTTACTCTCTTCAGTGTCTCTTTTCTTATTTCTGTGTTTTATCCAGATGCTATTTCACTTGGATTCCTTAGCTCTTATGAAGATCATTCAAATTGTTTGAATTTTATTTCAAATCATTAAAATGGATCTTTTCAGGCGGATGAGTGCTAGAAACTCCTATTCTGATATTTTGTTGATGTCTAAGGCTCTAGATTTTCCTCTTTGTGTTTATAGTTTTAAACTTTGCTTGGTAAATGAGTATAAAACAGTCCCATATTAAAATAAACTTTTAAATTAATATATTAAAAGTTGAACCTGAAGACATTCCAGCAATGTATTTAAAAATTTAAGAATAAAGTGAGAGCTCCATATTTAGTAGTAAGCCTCAAGGCAAATAGATTGTATTGGGTTAGAATGAAAAACAAATACACCCCTTAGGAGCCTAAACAAAGTTAGGCTGCCTTTAATGTTAGAAGTACTGTATTACATAGTGAACTCATTGTATCATAATTGAAAGTGTGAGAACCTGTTTAATAAAAAGAATGCTTGTCTCCCTAAGATTACTGGGAAGGGAAATAAGCATAAAAAGTCATTTTTGTTTTCACAGCTAGGATTTCTGTGGTTTGGTGACAGCTACTGTGCTTCTGCATATTGCAGGTCATGATTTTTGATACACTGTTTTATCTGTATGCTTTTTGGTCTTAGAGATAAAAATTATAATACCATAAACACTTAGCCGCAGTTTGAATTTTATAATCAATCCTTCTAAATCAGAAGTAACAAACTCCTCCAATAAACATTGCCAACAATTCAGAAAACTCTCTGTCAAAAGCTGAAGTCAGTCTTTATGAAAGCAACATGGAAAGTGTTGTTGTAGTATTGTCTTTAGAAGTTGGTCCCTTTTATTCATCTAAATTATTCTGAATTTAATTCATTTTTAAATTTGGAGAATTAATTTTCTTAATTTTTCACATAGTTTTTCAATCAGCAGTGTTTTAGTTGGATTTTATTAACTCTGCAAGAGGTATTGCTTTTCAATTTCCTGTGATTTTTTTAGACACATATAAGCAAGCAGTATAGTGAATATGTTGACTCAATCTGTTTCCACCATGTCCTGGATACTCTTATGTGTTTATAATAATAATCCAGGTTCTATTGCTTTAGTATTTAGAGATTTATCAGGCAAATAGCAACTGTGAGTTTAAATTCAGGTATCATATTTTTTGTTTTTGTTATTGAGATCTTGTTCTTGAATGAGATTATATTTGCTGGGTTATTTCAACAAGGCTACTCTTGGGGAAGTCAGCTGAAGGATCACTGTTTTTCACCAACCTGAGCTGGAAAATGGGGTGGTGGGAAGTTTTATAGTATATTGTGGATTAACAAATTATTCAAAATCTAGTGCCATTTGTTGGATTTCTTGTGCATATTAAGTTCTTTACCTACATGTTTTCATCTCACCCTCTCAAATACCTCTTATGGTATTTTCATAAAAGAGATTAGAACTTGCCTGACCTCATAGAATGAAGCAATGTTGAAGCTGAACTTTAAATAAGTTTGATTCCACACATCCAGGCTTTAGCTCACTGCATCTTCCTTAAAATTTCTCATATAGAAACCAAATATTTGCTTTTAAATCTTATTAGGGTATAATGATTCCCTTCAAGCCCTTTGGCAAATAAATAACTCCTTATCATAAGCTACCTACGTCATTTAATGCCATCTGGGGTTTCATTAATCCTTGGTTTGCCCTTGTGGTTTGTCAAAACACAGATACTCTCACAAGTCCATTATTGTTTTCAGGTGGAAAAGTTTACTCCTGATAATAACTACTTCGCCCTTATTACAAAGCACAAAGTCTAATCACCACTAACAGTTCACCAGAGCATAATTTCCATTGATAGATATAACAAGTTTAGGGACAATTATGCAATCCAGGGCATCATCATCAGCAATGATAATAATAGTAACTTTTATTGAGCATTTATTCTTTGCTTAACCCTACTTGAAGGGACTTTTAGATATTACATTTAATCTTTGTAATAGCAGTATGAAGTAGGTAGTACTAATATTCCAAAGTTTTAGTGGGGGAAAGCTAAGATTCAGAAATCAAGTAAATTGGTCCAAGGTAACAGAAAGAACTCAATATAGTTCAGATATTCTGAATTAATATCCAACTCTGTGTTTCAGTAACTTCTCACTGCATAGGTTTGGTTATGGTATCTAATGTCCATAGATACAAAGTTCTGCATTAAAAGCATAAATATTCGTAGCCAATAATTTTTAAAATTTATTAATCATTTTGAGAAGAAGAAGACAATTATCTAGGTCCTACTACACATAGAGTAGTTACTGTTTACATGTAGGCCTTAAATATATATTTAATAATGAGAATAATTTCTTTTTCTTTTCAAAATAGTTATGATCATGCATATAATTTTAAAAAATAGATAGTTGCTTAGAACTTTTTAAAATTTATAGGTAACATTTTGGAGCATAGTATAGAGAGTTCCTAAATACCTGATATTCAGTTTCCTCTATTACTAATAGCACACTTTTCATACAATACCCATTGGAAGGAAGTCACTAGGCATAGCCCATACATATTTAAGGAGTTAAGGAGTGGGGGGATTTTATATATATGTGTGTATGTATATGTATATGATTTTATTGTTACTTTAAAAATTGTCATTAAGCATTTTCTGTGTTGTTATACATTTTGCATAATTATACCTTTATTGGCTGCATACTATGCCATAGTTTACTTAACTACATTGGTATACTTACACATTTAAAGTTGTTCTCTTTTTGTTTATTCTTGCTTCTTTTAAGAAAGAATCTTAGAAGTGTGATTGCAAGTTAAAGGCATGAATAAATTGAAGATTCTTGTTTAAAAACTATAATAATTAGTGCATATTAATAGTGTAAAATATAGACTTGTTTGTGACAATTCCATACATACATATAATGCATAATTTGGTCATATCCACTCTATTTCCCTCTTCCTGTCCCGTTCCCACTGGTGCCCTTTCCAATTCTCTAGTAATTTTCCCTCCATTTTTTTTCTATATTTCACATGAAGAAAACATATGATACTTGTTTTTCGGAGTCTGGTTTATTTCATTTAATATGAATATCTCCAGTTTCATTCTGTGAATGACATGATTTCATTCTTCTTTTTCGCCAAATAATATTCCATTATGCATAAATCCCATAGCTTCATTATTTATTCATCCACTGATGAGCATCTAGGCTGATTCCAGAACTTGGCTGTTGTGGACAGTGCTACAATAAACATGGATATGAAGTTATCTCTATAGTATTTTGACTTTGATTCCTTTGGGTGTATACACAGTAATGATATTATGATTAAGATATGAATTATCCTCCCCAAACTCTCATGTGAGACAATGCAGGAATTTTAGAGTATTTTAGATTAATTCACTCAATCAGTAGATTAATTCACTGATATAGATTAACTGGGTTAACTGAGGTGGTAGGTTGCTGAGGACATATCTTTGGGGTTTACATTGCTTTTTTTTTGGTACTGGGGTTTAAATTCAGGGGCACTTGGCCACTGAGCCATATCCCCAGCCCTGTTTTGTATTTTGTTTAGAGACAGGGTCTTACTGAGTTGCTTAGTGCCTCACTTTTACTGAGGCTGGCTTTGAACTTGAGATCCTCCTAGCTTTTGGGATTACAGGCCTGTACCACTAGGCTGGGTTTGGAGATTACATTTTGTCCCTAATAAACAGAACTCTCTCTCTGCTTCCTGACCCCACCATGAGGGGACCTGCTTTTCTCTGCTGGGCCCTTCCTCCATGATGTATTGCCTCACTCAGTCCCAAAGCAATGGAGTTGACTGTCTATGGACTGACCTCTAAAAGAGCCAAAATAAACTTTTCATTCTCTACATTGTTGTTGTCAGATCTTTTGGTCACAGTGATGCAAAAGCTGACTAAAACAGGTGGTATATCTGGTCCAATGATAGTTCTATTTTTAGTTTTTGGAGGGGCATCCATACTGATTTCTATAGTGGTTGTACTAATTTGCATTTCCACCAATAGTGTATAAAGGTTTATTTTCCCCACATCATTGTCATAATTTGTTATTTTCTTTTTTCTTGATAATAGACATTGACAGGAAAGAGATGGAATCTCAAAGTACTCTTGATTTGCATTTTTTTAATGGCTAAAATGTTGAACTTTAAAAAATATATTTGTCATTTGTACTTCTTTTGTATTTAAGTTCTTTGCCCATTTATTAATTGGATTACTTGCTTTTTGTTCTTAATTTTTTTGAGTTCTTTGTATATTCTGGGTACTAATCCTCTGCCAGATGAATAGCTGGAAAAGATTTTTCTCTCCTTCTATAGGCTGCCTCTTTACTCTGTTGATAGTTTCCTTTGCTGCAGAAGCTTTTTAATTAGATGTTGTTTATTCTTGCTATTATTTCCTGCACTACTATAGTTCTGTTTTGTAAACCATTGCCTATATTTATGTCTTGAAGTGTTTTCCCCTTGCACTTTTAATTAGGTAATTAAAATTCAGGTCTTATATTAAGGTCTTTGATCCATTTTGAGAAGATTTTTTACCGGTAAGAGGGATCTAGTTTCTTTTATTTATTTATTTATTTTTTGTATTACAATTCTTAATACACCATTATACAATAATTTATCATATCTCTGATTGTATATAAGGTCTGTTGACACCAAATTCACATCTTCATACATGTATTTTGTATAATGATGAGGGTGTCCTTTCACCATCCATGCTATTCCCCTTCTCCCTCCTTTTCCCTCCCACCCCTATTCCCTATCTAGAGGTAATCTTCCTCCCATGCTCTCCCTCCCAACCCCATTTAGAGTCACCCTCCCTTACATCAGAGAAGACATTCGGTGAGGGATCCAGTTTCAATCTTCCACATGTATAAATCAAAATTTCCCAGCATCATTTGCTGGAGAGGCTAGTTTTCCTCCAACATATGTTTTTAGCTCCTTTGTAAAGAATCAGATGACTGTAGATGCATGGGTTTATTCTGGAGTCCTCTATTCTATTCCATCGCTCCATGTGTCTATTTTTATGTCAACATCATGCTGTTTTGTTAAAATGTCTCTATAATATATTTTGAAATTGTGTATTTATATGCCTCCAGTCATTAAACAACATTAATTCTCCCAGTCCATAAATGTGAGGTATCTTTTCATTGTCTTCAATTTCTTTCTTCAGTGTTTTATAATTTTCATTGTAGAATTCTTTCACCTACTCAATTAGGTTTATTCCTATTTTTTTTTAAGTTATTGTGAATGTTTTCCTGATTTTTTTTCTAATAAGGAATTACAACAGCTCATACTTTAATTAGCACTGTATGAAACTGGCTCTTTCTTGTGCCCCTCAATAATATTGTTTTTATTATTTACCAGTTTGGCTAATATTTTGGCATATGATGTTTGTTATTTCATTTGCATTGATTTTATGATTACTAATGTAGACAACTCCCCTATATATTTCTTGATTAAATCTTCAGCTTATCCATATGTATAGTTTTAAATAGTAATCTCTATAGGATAGAGCAAGAGTTAAATGATATAATGTGTGAAAGAACTTTATAAACTCCAAAGTCTCATGTAGAACATTATAAGAAAACTTTCAAAACCCTTTTCCAGTATTGAGATCTTAGACCTATCATTAAGTGTTTGCCAAATCTGAATGTTGGCAATAATTTTAAGGTAGGAGTGTTCCAAATGATAGAGCTTGTTATCACACTAAAGTTTTTGAATATTGAAAACTGCATTAATAAGTTATTAAACAAGTAATCGTTAATAAATGTATCTACTTACAAATTGTAGTTCACATAAAATATAAATAAAAAATTTAAAGGGAACCTGGAGAGAGAGGAGAGAAAGGAGAGGGAAGATATTGGGGAGTGAAATTGACCACATTATATTGTTATGTTGTATGCATGTGTAAATATGTAACATTGAATTCCACTTTTATGTGTAATTATATGCACCAATAAAATTTTTAAAAATATAAATTTAAAATTATTTGCATGATCAGACATTAATTAAGATATGGGAGTTTCTTGGATTATCCTCCACTCTTTACCCATGGGGTATATTTGTGCATTTCCAAGTTAGCTAGTTAACTAGTTATCTAGTTAACTCCACCTTAGTCTTTGGGGATAAAAAGGGCAGAATTGGTATGAGTGAGTTTTCTCAAGAAAATTAGAGAAAAAGGGAACAACATATCCCTGAGTCCTGTATCCAGCAGGGGATGAATATATTAGAAGTGCTCAATATAATTAATGAACTATTTAATATAATTAATGAACTATTTTACAGTGTAATGTGTTTTGTCACACTGTTGATCCTATTGGTATGCATATATTAGCACCAAAAAGACTCAGAAAGACAATAAGTTGACATTGTTATTGTTGATCCATATTGAGAGGGCCACAGTATTAGTAATCCTTTTTGGGCTGTAGAAATCATGTGTTAGTCAGCTTGAGCTACTCATCAAAATATAGATTGTGTGGCTTCAACAACAGAAATTTAGTTCTCAAAGTTTTAGAGGCTGGGAATTTCAAGATGAAGGTACTGGTAAGGTAGGTTTGATTCTGAGGCTTCTTCTCTTGGCCTCTAATGTCTGGCATATCATGGTTTGGCATGCTCACATGATCTTTCCTTTGTGCATGCATGCATGGAGAGAGAGAGAGAGAGAGAGAGAGAGAGAGAGAGAGAGAGAGAGAGATCATATGTGCACATTGTGTACACAAATGGAAAGATTCATCATAGATCATGGATAGTGTATTGGTTACTTTTGTTATTTTCCATTTAAGCTATTATATCAATTACTCTGTTAGTACATTTAATAGTAAATACAAATATTAGTAATTAATCAAGTAATGATTTTATTTTCATAAAACAGAGCTCAGAGGTAGATGGTTGCTTGTGTTGGTTCAACAACTTGAGGCTGTTGGGGCTGTGGTCTTCTATGATTCTTTCCTTTTTTACATGGTTGCAAGATAAGGCTATGGCTACATTCCAGCCGTTGTATCCATATTCCAGGCAGGAAAAAAGAAAAAAGGAGAAAGAGCAAATGGTTTGTTCCAGGTGAGTCTTTTAAGGACTTTCCCCTGAAAAATTCCATTCAGTGACTTATACTTACATTTTATTGACCAGAGCTGTGTCTTATAATTACTGCTATTTGTAATGAAATCTGAAAAATGTTTTATCTGGAAATATTTGTGTGTTCTCTAAAATGTGGATTCTGCTAATTAGAAAGTGGAGAAAAAATGGATATTGGTTTGGAAGCTAGCAGTATGTGTCGCAACTATATCCTAGGAGTTGAAAAAAATATTGTGAATTGATAGAACTTCCTTCAATAGGTAGATATCCCCTCACACAACAAAACATAAGCTGAGGAATTCCTGCCCTGAAGTGATCTTTGAATAGTATATCTCAAAAGGCAACCTTTTTAAGGATGCCAGAGCAGATAGCATGTTTTAGATGCTGAAAACTTCCTTTCAATCACAACTTGAGGACAGTTTTTTGGGCTGCTTTTGGCTTTTGATGATTCCTACTGCTGGTTTCCTGTGGTTGGAGTACACTGTTGTCTTTCACCAAGACATCTTGATTTTGTTTGAGTCATTACATCATTACTCATTTGGACTTGGCTCCTCGTTAGGATTTTATAAATTATCCAAAGAGGACAAAAAGACACTGAACTATGGCAGTCAAGAGTAGAATAGTAAGAGATGTGCAATATTTATGATTCTTTCAGGGTTACACTGAGCAAGTCAAGACTTTTTAATTTGTAAATTGGTAAGTAGCTGTTCTACTTTCTTTTGCCAAGTGGAAGAGAAATTCACCTGCTCTTTAGAAATATAAACTTATAGATTACTGTGGTTGCAATGTAGGATCAACATTATATGAAAGCTAGAATAGAAGCCAAATACACTTAGTTGGGCATCATAATCATCCAGTTATTAGAGAAAATTGGAGATTTCATGCAGGAAACATATCTGGGACAGAAGGTTCAGGTTTTGACTACTGATAGGATGTAAAAGAAGATGAGATAGAAGAGTAAGCAGGAAGGAGTCAAAGTTGATTTAGACTTAAGGACTTGGAGAGAATGGAGTGCCACTGGGGACAAAGAAACTCAGAATAGTATCCGTTTGGATGTAACAGGAAGGGTGACATGTTCTGTCTTGTTTCTATGTGTCTTGTGGAGGAGACAGAAGATGGAGGTCTAATATAGATGTCTAAATGGACAGGCTGAGAGAGGTTCTGGTATGGTTACTAAAGTGCTTCGTTGAAAATCTTTTGCCTGTTAATTTGTGACTGCATTTGATTTGATTTTTGAAATCAGAGCCATTGGGAGATGTTTATAAAACTCATTCTACATTAAAATGCAGTGAGAATTCATATCTTCTCATGATTCCATGTCTTCCTTATCCCTGAGCTTGAATTATCATATCCTCCAAAAGTGAGGCAATTTTTCATGTTTTCAAAGTTTTTTCTCTTTAAACATTTAACTAATGTTCTCTTTTTTTGGTTTAAAGCAATATCTTTTTATATTGGTCAAATTAAAACCCAGCTTTACCAATCCAATAGTTTCCAATGAGTGGTGATTGCTATGGGGAAATTGCTTGTACAGTGACCTCCATGCATCAAATTTTAATAGATTTATTTTGCAGAGTGACTTTTTAAAAATAGTTGCTGTATTATTCCAAAATGATATAAAGTATTTAAGATACACAGAGTGTTTGATTACTCTGATAAGTGCCCATACTAATTCTTTAAGCTTGCCTTTTACTCCTTGGGATTCCCTATTTAAGTTGATCCAATGAATTGGTTTCATAGAGTGTTATTGAGACAGCTAAATAGAATTTTAGTTGATTTCTTATGCTTTTTCTGATAGTTCTCTGTGCATTGGCTATATAGGGAGAGAGCAGCTAGCTATATGTTTAACCTGAGCATAATTTGAGATACACACACATATACATAATATATGTATAATTTGAGATATATACATATACATTTTATATGTATGGAATATATATACTTAAAATATAAAGAGGCTAACATTAATGTCAGTTAATGGGAAGCTATTTGTCTACAGTATACCATGTCCTCCTCACCAAGCAGAAGACACATCAAAGCAAGACAGTGTCTTTCTTTAAGTAACTTTAACCTTCACATTAAAAAATATCAAGGGGTTCTTAAGTTTCTAAACATAAAATGTCTGAATCTTGTAGTAGGTTCATCCTAGAATGTTTAGTACCACCCTATGAGTCACCTTCAGTTCCCACAAATAGCTCTATAGCTCAGCCAGCCTGTTGTACATTTTAACATATATTTTTATAGCTCTATCTTGGTTTCACTTTATATTACCATCCTTATTTATTTGAACCTATTCTAAATAATATTTTATTGGCCATATTACTCACTATGAACTTTCTTAAATGATTTTTAGAATAGGAAATACCTGTATATAAGACAATGAAGACCAATATCTCTAATGAACATAGATGCAAAAATCCTCAATAAAATTCTGGCGAATCGGATACAAAAACATATCAAAAAAATTGTGCACCATGATCAAGTAGGATTCATCCCTGGGATGCAAGGCTGGTTCAATATACGGAAATCAATAAATGTTATTCACCACATCAATAGACTTAAAAATAAGAACCATATGATCATCTCGATAGATGCGGAAAAAGCATTCGACAAAGTACAGCATCCCTTTATGTTCAAAACTCTAGAAAAACTAGGGATAACAGGAACATACCTCAATATTGTAAAAGCAATCTATGCTAAGCCTCAGGCTAGCATCATTCTGAATGGAGAAAAACTGAAGGCATTCCCTCTAAAATCTGGAACAAGACAGGGATGCCCTCTCTCTCCACTTCTGTTCAACATAGTTCTCGAAACACTGGCCAGAGCAATTAGACAGACGAAAGAAATTAAAGGCATCAAAATAGGAAAAGAAGAACTTAAATTATCACTATTTGCAGATGATATGATTCTATACCTAGCAGACCCAAAAGGCTCTACAAAGAAACTATTAGAGCTAATAAATGAATTCAGCAAAGTGGCAGGATATAAAATCAACACGCATAAATCAAAGGCATTCCTGTATATCAGCGACAAATCCTCTGAAATGGAAATGAGGACAACCACTCCATTCACAATATCTTCAAAAAAAATAAAATACTTGGGAATCAACCTAACAAAAGAGGTGAAAGACTTATACAATGAAAACTACAGAACCCTAAAGAGAGAAATAGAAGAAGATCTTAGAAGATGGAAAAATATACCCTGTTCATGGATACGCAGAACTAACATCATCAAAATGGCGATATTACCAAAAGTTCTCTATAGGTTTAATGCAATGCCAATCAAAATCCCAACGGCATTTTTTGTAGAAATAGAGAAAGCAATCATGAAATTCATATGGAAAAATAAAAGACCCAGAATAGCAAAAACAATGCTAAGCAGGAAGTGTGAATCAGGCGGTATAGCGATACCAGACTTCAAACTATACTACAGAGCAATAAGACAATGACTTCAGTAGAAGTCTCAGAAGCTCCCTCAAGTCTTATTGTGGGGTGTGAATTCAATGTTGGATGTAAAATTTTTTCTCTTGTTGGTGAAGAAATTATATCTTTCAAATATTTTGTTTAGTATCACCAATTAGGGGATCTATATATTAATACAAAAAAACCCAAAGCCAACAGCAAACATAACTAACATTCTCAGAACCCTCTCTACTATCCCAGCAGTCACCAGTTCCTACAGATCACAACTTTCCTTTTATCTAGACTCCCACACTGAGAACTTCATCCAACAGAGGAGAAAATAAATCAGGCTTTTCTGATTTGCATCTACACATGCCAGGGCTTGGGAAGTGAACATTTCATCATTTTCTTGCTTTCCTCTGACAAATTGTAATGATTGGTCTGTTCTACTTATCTTCCCTAATTTGGAATTAAAAATTCAAGTACATGTCTTTCTTCACCTTCATGTCACTGAATAGCCTCATTTGGTGATTTTTTTTCCTACCTGCCTGGAAGACTTTGATTGTGAACAAAAGAGCACTTTACTGTGAACACCCTCTGCCAGATTTTAAATAAGTCTTTTAAGAAGTCTACCCGACTTCTTGCCTTCTCCTTTCCTATTTCATCCTCAATAGAACTATAAGTCTTTCCTCACTGCCTGACTTTTGATATATGTTTAGAAAGGTGGCTTGCCCTCCTCTATGTTTCCCAACAACCACTTAAGTGTACTTTGGTAGCAGGAGGTAGTGACAGAGCATTTGCAGAAACATTTATATCTGGATGTTTTCAGGTACCAATACCTTTCAAACTTTGGTTTATCACCCCTGATCTACATTTTTCCTCCTAATTTTTTACTTTTACACATTTTGTTGTATAGCCAAGACAAGATTTAAACCCCAATCCCACCCCACCCAGGTGACCTGTGCTGCATGGGAAGCTATTTGTCTACAGCATACCCTGGATATTGTCTGATCATTAGGGGATTCTTTGGGGGCATCCGATTTTGACATTTTAGATGAATCCAGCCATGAGATCTAATTTTACATCTTACTTACCTGAGTTGAGGAGTGCCTAGATGGATGATGAAGCATTGTTTCTGGGGATATCAAGAGAGGATTGGTGTGTAGGTTAGAGGACTGAATGGGGAAGACCTACACTCAATGTAGGCCTGGATGGAACAAAAAGGCAACAGAAGGCAAACTGTCATTCTTTCTCTACCAGAGTGGTCACCCTTCTCTCCCTGCTATTGGATATCAGAACACCAGGTTTTTTTGGCCTTTAGGCTCTGGGACTTGAGCCACCAGCCCCTTGGGACTCTCAGATATTTGGCTTCAGATTGAGAAATACCCTGCTGGCTCTCCTGATTCTCAGGCCTCTAGTCTTGGAGAACCATGTTACTGACCTTTCTGGTTCTCAGCTTGCAGATGGCCTATCAAATGGATTGTCTGTCTGTCTGTCTATCAATCAATCAATCATCCATATTCTGTTGGTTCTGTCTCTCTGAAGAACCCCGACAGATTTACCAGTCATTACTACCAAGAATCTTGAAGTGTTTAAGGAGACACATTATTTTTTACAAATTTGGTATTCTTAGAGGAGGGCTAAAAAATAAACTTCCAGGTCTAACTTTCCAGTTAATTTGGGATGGAACTTCCAATATTTTTCAACATTGGGCCGTCATTAAAATTCCTATAGATTTTCTGTGGGTACATGTGGATACATTTGGACCCATGAGTTCCAACAGTCCCTTCAGGGTAGTTTTTATAACTCTTTCTCACTTCCCTAGGGCTAGCATAGGCCTCCATGCATCTTTTGGCATTATTTATCAAACACTTTGGCAGGTTGTTGAGGAAGAAATGAAAAGCCATAATAATGATAGCTGTATTTCAAAGTACTTGCCATGTACCAGACACTCTAATAAAGACATTCTGCATATTATCTCATTTTATCTCAGATGAAACCCACATCTTCAGATAAAGCCTACCTCTTCAGAGGTAGGTATTTTCCACACTTTACATATGACTAAACTCAGACTAAGTAACCTGTTCAAGGTCCCCAGTTCCCAAATGCCTCAGTAAATGTGATCTAAAGCTAATGTAATTTCTGTGTTCACTGCTACTTATGAAAACCTGGGCAGTGGAAACATACACATAAACAATGCTGTAAATGTAAAAATTAGTACTGGTGTTCAGTTATGGTTTCAATATGAGGTGTTCTCCCACAAAACTCCTGTGTTTCTGCAACAACATTCAGAGGTATAATGATTGAATTGTGAGAGCCGTAACCTAATCAGTCTATCCTAGTTTTAATGGACTGGGTGGTAACTCCAAGCAAGAAGGGGCATGGCTAGAGGAGGTGGATTACTGGGGGCATGTTATGGAAGGCCCCTTCTCTGTGTCACCCGTTCCCTGCTTTTTGACCCTTCCATGAGCTGAGCAGCTTTCCTCTGCTTGGCCCTTTCCTGCTGCCTCACCTTGAGCCCAGAGCAATGGATTCAGTCAGCTATAGGCTGAGACCTTTGAAACCAAGAACCCGAAATAAACTTTTTCTCCACTAAGTAGTTCTTGTCGGGTATTTGGGTCACAGTGACACAAAAGCTGATTAAAACATGTACTATAAGAGTGCTCTCAAATGGCAGCCTGACTTTTGGGGTGCTGCTAGAAAATAGCCTTTTGTCTCAAATCCCAGTTTGAACCTTCCACCAATTACATAGGCTTCTGAAAACTGGAAACTGGAGAATGGGATGATGGAAGCTGCTGCACTGGGTAGCACTTTTTGGTAGTCTACCTTGAGATCTCTGACCAGTAGCTACTAAAGTTCCTTCTTTTTTCTCTTCTTTCCTCATTTCCCTATCACAATGTAAACTTCCTGAAGGAAAATGACTTTGTTGCTGTGTAGTTAGGAAGGTCAGTGCCAGGCACATAGAAGATGCTAAGTAAATATTTGTCAAATTAATAAAATATTTGCCATCCTTGAGAGTCAAAATACTCCTGACATTAGATATCCAACTAATCTATGGTATGTCTGCTATTAGTTGATTAGACTGATCTTAACAGTGCTGTGTAACATACAAATCCTTCCTTCCTTTCACTAAGAAGTTGTTGAGATCTCCAGACAGGCAAAGGAACCTGCAGGGCTTGGGCTGGAGGGTGATGGGTTTGACTTTATGTGTGTGTCTGAATCTTTACGACTCAAACTCTTCCAGATTCTCTTCTAGAGAAGGAGGGAGCACTCCAGCTACACTCTTCATGTCTTGTGCAGGAGACTTTTCTCTATGAGAAGCTCTGGGTCCTTGTAGTTTGCCTGCCAGAGGATTCTGATACTTTGTTTTCTCACCCTACCTGGCTGTTCTCTGTAAGGAATAGACAAACCCTACTTCTAGTCTTACTTTCCCTAATTGAAACTTTCCCACACTAAGAAAACAAAGCTAGCAAGCAAAGAAACAAGTAAAGCCCAAATCAGATCCATCAACAATAAAATAGGATGCAGTCATAGTTCTGCACCATTACTAGAAGCACAAGGTCTATGGTAAGTTTCCATATCATCTGGCTTATTCTTTAGGCAGGAGTCTTGTCCCAAGTTTTGTTGGCTATCCTATAGATAAACGGCTTCTATAGCTTCGAGGGACAACAAATATTTCTCCCCCATATCTTAAATAAAATGAAAATATAAACTTTAAATATTCATAGTAGATGTCAAGTACATTCTATAGATTTCATGCATTTATCTTTCTGTAGAATTTTGAAAATATAGAGCTCAATTTTTGAGTCCAAGATTCTCTTTCACTTGAAAATTCTATTAAAATTTTGTAAATGGATATGAGCAGTGGATATACTTATAGATATTGGTGTGAATGAGCAGAAACTTCTGAAGAGTTAGTCTCTGTCCCTTGGACTGGGGCACCTTCTCCCTTCAGGCCTGCCTCCTAGCCCTGGCAATTGTAAACCAGATCCCAGCACTGAAACCAGTGACTTTCAAAGTTAAGTTCCCTGGCTCCTTTCCCAGAAAGGTGTGATATCGAAGATGACCATGTGAAGGGCAACAATTTTCAGGGAAAACAAATGGATGGTGGTAGAGCTAGGTAGGAAAGGAATCACAGAGCATAGTACTTGGCGCATAGTAGGGAAATAACAGGTATTTTTTGAATGATTTATAAAAGAATGAGTGAATCTGGAAACTGGGACTGCTTGAACTCTCTATGGAAATTAGTTTCCTTTTCTCATTTTTGCCATCAATTGAAAAGCATTTCTCAGAGTAAATTAGTGGATGGAAAGGAGAGCTTTCTTGAAAAAGGAAGTTCAAGGCAATGTGTATCTATAACAGGCAGCATGAGGATACCTCAGGGTTGTTGATTTTTCTAGCTTACCAGTGAATTTGTCTTCATGCTCCAGTGAAGTGAACTCATATGCATTATATATAACATTATAACTAGATTCAGTTTATTGGTAATGCGAATGTAGCAATTAGAAATATTTTAGTTTTTATGACATTGTGTGGTTTGTAAGATGTATTGAATTATTTTTGCATATTTAACTTTTTTCATTCTTGTGGTCACTCAATTATTCTGCTCTCTTTTTCTTACTCTGATTTTGCTGTTTATATTGACATACAAAATATATCAAAAATTTAAACCATGGAAATGTTATCTTACTCATTCTATCTGTACATACTTTGTGACCACAACTGTATGTCAACACAGGAAACAAAAAGGAACTTAATCAGAATATTTGTTTGTTTCCATAGTACCTATGAAGAATGGAATTTCCATGGATAAAATAAACTTCAGCTTAAATCATCTTCCCTTGAGAGATGTTCATTAGGGTCAACCATGAAATTCTTCACTAGAAAACAGACTCAAGTAGGTAGTACTGCCACCTATTTGGGATACTGAAGTCACAATTTCAGGACTGGCATGAGACTGTTGGGTGGCAGGCATTTCCATAACTAGGAATGAAACCTACCTGGGCTTCTGTATAGGGAACTAATCATATTCACCTTCTATTGCGGATTGGAATTTTTCTGCTATGAAACAGCTGAGACTCTGGTCCCTGTAAATGGCCAGTGCTCTGAAGGCACAGCTGCACTTTATTCATTCATGAATCTTTTCTGCAAAGTATATAGGGGTCAGTGTTTCTCTAACTTTTCCACTACTGTATTCGAAGAGCAGTATGATTCTGTATTCCTTTGGGAATTGGTGAGTTTGGAGGCAAATTTTGAAGTGTTTCACACACATGTCAATAGTATTTCTCTGATATTTTGTCTTTTAGGATCCATTTGTTTGCTGGGTTCTAAATAATGATTTATCTCTTCATTTTACTTTCAAAACAATCAAAGTTCTTGGAAGATGTACCATATTCATAGTTTCTTTGGCTATACATACATTACATATTTCCAGAGGTACAAATATCTTAGGTTTAAAAATAACTATGGAAAGTTTTTTTTTTTTAATTTTTTATTGTGGGTTGTTCAAAACATTACAAATTTCTTGACATATCATATTCCACACTTTGATTCAAGTGGGTTATGAACTCCCACCTTCACCCCATACACAGATTGCAGAATCACATCAGTTACACATCCATTGATTTACATATTGCCATACTAGTGTCTGTCGTGCTCCGCTGCCTTTCCCATCCTCCACCCTCCCCCCTCCCCACAACCCACCACCACCACACCACTCCCTCCCTCTCCTCCTCTC
>NW_025999968.1:17160894-17183427 GCF_001458135.2 Marmota marmota marmota | reverse complement strand
GATTCGCCAGAATTTTATTGAGGATTTTTGCATCTAGGTTCATTAGAGATATTGGTCTGTAGTTTTCTTTCTTTGAAGAGTCTTTGTCTGGTTTAGGTATCAGGGTGATGTTGGCCTCATAGAATGAATTTGGAAGTTTCCCCTCCTTTTCTATTTTATGGAAAGTTTTAAAGAAATATTTGCTGAATGAATAAATTATAGAAACTTGAGAAATAGGAATAAGTGTACAGGTTAGGAATACAATCTTCTTTATAATAAAAAATCCCTTCTTTAGTGTTCCTGAGAGCTATTCTATCAGCATTTACTTTCCACTAATTACTATCCTTTTTTGATTGACATATATTAAGTATTTTATTTATTTATTTGGTATTGGAAATTGAACCTAGGGATGCTTAACCACTGAGCCACACCCCCAGCCCTTTTTTGCATTTTATTTAGAGACAAGTCTTCATTGAATTGCTTAGGACCTCCCTAAGTTGCTGAGGCTGGCTTTGAACTTCAATCTTCCTGCCTCAGCCTCTGGAGCCACTGGGATTACAGACACGTGATGCCAAGCCCGGCTAATTGTAAGTGATTAGTGGATTCAGTGTGATATTTCAACACATATATATTGTGTGATCAAGTCAGTCTCTTCCAGGTTGTCATAGAATGTTATTGTAAACTATCATTATACCACTCTGCTATGGAACACCAAAATTTATTCTTTCCAGCAAACTATCTTTTGGTAACTCATTATCCAGCTTTCCTTTACTCCTCCCACCTACTTCCCAGCCTCTAGTCATCACTAGTTTACATTCAGGTCAGCTTTTTTAGTATCTTCACTTGAGAGAAAACATGTGGTATGTGTCTTTCTACGTGTGGCTTATTTCACTTAACAAAGTATCCTCCAGTTCCACCTGTTTTGCTGCAAAGAAAAGAATTTTATTCTTCTTTCTTTACTTATAGTGGCAGGAAAGTTCCTTCTTCACAAAGAAGCTCAATGTCTATATTGTTGTATTTTGAAGATAACTAATAGACTTTCTTTTCTTTTTCTTTCTTTCCTTTTTAAAAAAATATTTTTTAGTTAAAGATGGAGGTAATACCTTTATTTATTTATCTTTATGTGGTGCTGAGGATTGAACCCAGGGACTCACACATGCTAGGTGAGTGCTCTACCACTGAGCCACAACCCTAGCCCAACAGACTTTATTTTATAAAGTGAAGTTTTAGGTCACAACAAAACTAAGTGGAAATTACATAAGTTTCTGTCATACGTTAATTGAGAGCATTGGTTTAGCCATGCTAAAATTTTTTTTTAATTTTTATTGTTGGTTGTTCAAAACATTACATAGTTCTTGACAAATCATATTTCACACTTTGATTCAAGTGGGTTATGAACTCCCATTTTTACCCCGTATACAGATTTCAGCATCACATCGGTTACACATCCACTGTTTAACATATTGCTATGCTAGTGTCTGTTGTATTCTGCTGCCTTTCCTATCCTCTACTATCCCCCATCCCCTCCCCTCTCATCTTCTCTCTCTACCCCATCTACTGTAATTCATTTCTCCCCCTTGTTTTTTTTCCCCCTTTCCCCTCACTTCCTCTTGTATGTAATTTTGTATAACCATGAGGGTCTCCTTCCATTTCCATGCAATTTCCCTTCTCTTTCCTTTTCCCTCCCACCTCTCACCCCTGTTTAATGTTAATCTTCTTCTCATGCTCTTCCTCCCAACTCTGTTCTTAGTTACTCTCCTTATATCAAAGAAAACATTTGGCATTTGTTTTTTAGGGATTGGCTAGCTTCACTTAGCATAATCTTTTCTAATGCTATCCATTTCCCTGCAAATTCTATGATTTTGTCATTTTTTAATGCAGAATAATACTCCATTGTGTATAACTGCCACATTTTTTTAAATTTTTTATTGTTGGTTGTTCAAAACATTACATAATTCTTGATATATCATATTTCACACTTTGATTCAAGTGGGTTATGAACTCCCATTTTTACCCCGTATACAGATTTCAGCATCACATCGGTTACACATCCACTGTTTAACATATTGCTATGCTAGTGTCTGTTGTATTCTGCTGCCTTTCCTATCCTCTACTATCCCCCATCCCCTCCCCTCTCATCTTCTCTCTCTACCCCATCTACTGTAATTCATTTCTCCCCCTTGTTTTTTTTCCCCCTTTCCCCTCACTTCCTCTTGTATGTAATTTTGTATAACCATGAGGGTCTCCTTCCATTTCCATGCAATTTCCCTTCTCTCTCCCTTTCCCTCCCACCTCTCATCCCTGTTTAATGTTAATCTTCTTCTCATGCTCTTCGTCCCTACTCTGTTCTTAGTTACTCTCCTTATATCAAAGAAGACATTTGGCATTTGTTTTTTAGGGATTGGCTAGCTTCACTTAGCATAATCTGCTCTAATGCCATCCATTTCCCTGCAAATTCTATGATTTTGTCATTTTTTAATGCAGAGTAATACTCCATTGTGTATAAATGCCACATTTTTTTTATCCATTCGTCTATTGAAGGGCATCTAGGTTGGTTCCACAGTCTTGCTATTGTGAATTGTGCTGCTATGAACATCGATGTAGCAGTGTCCCTGTAGCATGCTCTTTTTAGGTCTTTAGGGAATAGACCGAGAAGGGGAATAGCTGGGTCAAATGGTGGCTCCATTCCCAGCTTTCCAAGAAATCTCCATACTGCTTTCCAAATTGGCTGCACCAATTTGCAGTCCCACCAGCAATGCACAAGTGTACCCTTTTCCCCACATCCTCGCCAGCACTTGTTGTTGTTTGACTTCATAATGGCTGCCAATCTTACTGGAGTGAGATGGTATCTTAGGGTGGTTTTGATTTGCATTTCTCTGACTGCTAGAGATGGTGAGCATTTTTTCATGTACTTATTGATTGATTGTATGTCCTCCTCTGAGAAGTGTCTGTTCAGGTCCTTTAGCCATGCTAAAATTGTTGGAACTAAGTCAGATGGAGTTAGAATGCATAAAACTTCCATATTTTGAGTAATTATTGTGTGAGGCAATAAATAAAGAAACTTGTCTATGCTTGCATGCATTTTTAAAATTAATAAATATTTATATTGATTTTTACTACTTAATCAAGATTAGACACAATCTTTGTAAATATTATCTTGTGATTTAAAAATTTAAAATATACTTACAGAAATGTAAAATGCTAAAAAACAAAACAAAACAAATCTGTTGCCATAAATAGGACACTGTTAAGTTTCTTAAAAATTAATGTAAAATAAACATCAAGTATTCTTGGAAATCTCATTTTTATGAAATTTGCAGCGATGACAGAATACTGCTATATTGTTTCACATGCATTTAGTTTTCGATGAATCATTTCACAAAGATTATTTTGCTCCAGTAAAAACTGGTGAATTAAAAAAATAATTTATTTTTACTCCTTCCCCAAACATACACAGCCTTCTCAATTATCATCATCCTAAGCCAGAGTATACATTTGTTACGCTAAATGAACCAATATTGACACATCATTATCAGCTCAAGTCCACGGTTTATGTTAAGATTTACTGTTTGCATTGTACAGATAATGGGTTTTGACAAATATACAATGACATGTATTACTATTACAGTATCATAGAGAATAGTTTCACTGCCCTAAAAATCCTCCACTCTCCACCTATTCATCCCTCCCTTTCCTAAAAACTCTGGCAATCACTCATCTTTTTACAATCTTCATAATTTTGCCTTTTCTTGAATGTCATAATGTTGTTGAAATAAGACAGTACATAGACTTTTCTGCTTGAATTCTTTCATTTAGCCAGTTCACTTATGCATTTAAGATTCCTCCATTTATTTTTTATGGCTTGATAGCACATTCCTTTTTAGCACTGAGTAATTATCTGTTGTTTAGATGTACCACAGTTTATCCATTCATTTATTGAAAGGCATCTCATTTGCTTTCAAGTTTGGGTAATTATGAATAAAATAGCAGTAAACATTCATATACAGGCTTTTTTGGTGAATTCAATATATTTTTAAATTGAGACATATTATTTGTACATCTTTATGGGGCACAAGAAGATGATTTAATACAAGTATATGAAAAAAATGCTCAATCTTACTAGTCAGCAGGGAAATGCAAATCAGTATATTTTTTACTTGCTCTATTTTCCCTTAAATTAAATAGGAATATTGCCTCCTGCAGCCTTTTTGCATCAGTGACCTGATCTGTTTTCTAGTCCCTCTTTCATGTGACAGCTCCCTCAGTACTGGAGAAAGGCCACCAGAGAATTCCTGTGGATTTTCCATTTTAGGCTAACACTTACCAATTCTGTCAATTTTCCTTATGTTTTAGGATTTCTAGTCTATTGAGTTTCTTGGTTACCCTTCTCTGAAAAAACTCTATTGTTTTTAAACAAGGTGGCCAGTGAGCAGATAGGGGTATCAGCCCCAGAATATAGAGGGAAACTTCCCTTTCCCTGCTCTGGCCAAGATACTCTATAAATGAAATCTAAGTTCATATTCACCCTTTTGGAAATTGTACTATTTGAGTCATTAAAAAAAATGTTGTTTTTACTTTACCAAAGTTATTGTTCCATCGATTGTCTCCACACTCTACTTTCCCAGAGGACTTTTTAGAACTTTGAAGCTAGACTTCCTAAATATACCTTTTAAGATTCCCCTTGTAAATTTTAGGTCATTTATATAGTTTGCTGAGATGTGTTTTCTACCTTCTGAGTATTTGTTCTTTTGTCATTTATATTCTCCATTGCTCCTTGTTCAAAATGTTGTTCTCAAGATAAAGAACTAGCTCAGGATAGGACTTTTAGAAAGTAAAGCTGAGCTAAAGGAAGAAGACATTGGCCTCTAACTCTTTACCAGAGCAATAAACATTATTACCAGAGATAAATATTATTAACATTTTTAGTGCTTCTGTGTCTAGTCTTATTCTCTATCCATACACATATCACCACATAGATACACACAGTATTTATGCATATATTAAGTAAATGATCTCATAAAGCTTGTTTTATAGTGTGCTCATCTCTCCTTGCTTTATTCAAATTTAATTTGATTTGTGTAACATGCTCGTCACTAGGAATACAGTGATGATCAATGCAAATAGGCAGTTTCTTTAATGTCTTCTCTTGTTTCCCATTCACGTTTTCCCAGATATTTTGCTATAATCAGCATGCATATAGCTAAATTCTTATAAACATCCACAATTATTTCCAGAGGAAGTAGAATTGTGAGCCAAAGTAATATTATAAAAGGTTTAATACATTTTAGAAAATTGACTTTCAGAAAGGTAAAAAATAATCTCACAATTACTTTGATATTTGGAAACTTGATAACTATTTCTATAATTTGTAAGGAAAATTATTGATAAATTTTGAGCAAGAGGGTGTTAATGATAAGATTTTGGAATAAATTAGTAGATACTTTGTTTTAGTTAACTTTTTTGCTATTATGACCAAAAGACCTGACAAGAACAATTTTAAAGAGAAAAGAGAAAAAACTGTCAAATGGAACTTTTTACAATGTTCTGTGAGCTGTGCAATGAGGTAGCCAATAGTTAATATGGCTACTGAGCACATATGGCTAATACAACTCAGTAAATGATTGTTAATTTTTAAACAATGAGATATGACTAGTGGTTACCATACTGGACAGCATAGCCTTGCAAAAAATGCAAAATCATTTGTTAAATAACTCCTGTATAATTTAGCTGGAGTACAATATTAAACAGAGAGATGTGGGGTTGAATCTAGTGATATAATTTCTTTCAAAGCAAAGTAATTTCATTTCCTCTTACAAGTTTTTTCTGCATCTTATAATGTGAATATCATCCTTCTTGATAAAAAAATGTAAGCAAAAAGAAAGTTGAATAATTTTGTTTTCTATCTTTCCTGTTTGACATTATTACCATCTTTCCCAAACATTAGCCTTTCCCCCTACTTTTCTTCTTGAATTTAATACAGATAATAGGGCCCTTTCTGTTGTCAACAGCTATTTTTATTTTCAAGTCTGGATCATTCTCACTAGCATTTCTAACATGAGTTCTTTTATGTCCACTCTATTATGTCACTTGATAATCATTAGCTTTCTATTTCCTCCCCAGTTTTTTTGGTGCCATTTAAAATTTTGAATATAATAGAAACAAGTGTAACCATGTATTTTCTTTAATTGCTCTTCCCTTTGCATCTCTTGGGAATCAAATCTGATTGAGTTTTAATTCAATTAAATCTAACCAATGGTTGACTGACACTTAAGAGCCAAGATTTGAGCCAGGATTGGGAAATCCTGGGTGAATTAAACATGGGCCTTGCCATCAAAGGACTTACACTTTATTAAGTGAAAAACAAGCTTGTTGTTCAAATACCACAAGCTACATTCAGGATGGTATATGCTTATTAACAGTATCACAGTGTCCTGGATAGGGGTGAGCACAGCAAAGAGACAGAGCTAATTACTGATGAAGAATGGGATAGAGAGGTTGTAAATAATCAGAGGAATGTGACTGAAACAGAAGTAATGTTTAAGCAATAATGATTAACGTTTTGTTGGAAGGAATAGCTGGGTAATGTGGTATCCTTTGCAGAATGAATAACATGAACGGAGGCCAGAATAGATATGTTCTGGATTTCATAACTAGACCTGAAGATGAAGTGTAGATCTTCTTGGGGGAATGAATAGAGATGAGGATGAAGGTTAAGAGAGGCTAAATAGCAAGGGATCTTATATCTCATGCTAAGGAATTTGGATTTATTTCAAATAAAATAAGCTTGAAAGTTTTTGAACAGAGGAGGGAAATGATTAGATTCCTGTTTTAGGACATCGACTTAGGATATGTTTGACTTCAGAAAATGTGTCGTGGAGAAATCATTATTGAAGATGCTGAAAGAACCAACCAGTGCAGTGCAGAGTAAGAAAGTTGAAGGGTTTGACCTGATAGGATTAGATGCCTGATAGGTCATGGGGGAGGGGAAGAGGAAGGAGAATGATTCACAAGTGGTTCTGCTCTTTTTATTAGTGTCCACTGTTTCTCTTGAATCACTTTCCCTGTAGGATCTCTGGATGTGAGATCATGTCTGTCTGTCTGGTGAATTTTTTGAAACTGTTTTCCTAATGACTGGTGAATGTGTGCTGATTTTACCATGTTTTACTCCTCCTGTTCTAGGAATTCCAAGATGTGTTCATCACATTTTTAAGAACTTCTTTATTTTGAGATCATTTTAGACTTACAGAAGAGTTGCAAAAATAGTCTGTTGAATTCCTGTATACCCTCCATCCAGCTTCACTTTGTTAGCATCTTAAATAATCATACAATAATTATGACAACTAAGAAATTAGCCTTAAAACTAAATTACAATTAAATAAATTATAGCATTTATTTGGAATCCACTAGTTTTCCCATTAATGTCTTTTTCCCCCCTTCAGGATTGCACATTGAATTTAGTTATAAAATAATTAAAAAGAAATGAAAATGCATTTTTCCTTGTCTTTTAATATTTAGTCTTTGATCCCAGTTTCTGACACAGAGCCTCTTAGGCCTCTGGCATTGTGTGGGATCTTTGGCAGAGATGGGTGGGAGTTCACATGTATTTGGGCCACCTGAACAGCAAGAGTGCTACTGTGAGTTCTCAGATACAAGACTTTCCCACTCAATGGCTTCCATGCTGATCTGGTCCACACACATTTCATGGATGGCTCCTGACAGAGCTGTTTTTCAGGGAATTAACTTAGTAATCATGGATAGGCAGAACTAACATCATCAAAATGGCGATATTACCAAAAGTTCTCTATAGGTTTAATGCAATGCCAATCAAAATCCCAACCGCATTTCTTGTAGAAATAGAGAAAGCAATCATGAAATTCATATGGAAAAATAAAAGAGCCAGAATAGCAAAAACAACTCTAAGCAGGAAGTGTGAATCAGGCAGTATAGCGATACCAGATTTCAAACTATATTACAGAGCAATAGTAACAAAAACAGCATGGTACTGGTACCAAAACAGGCGGGTGGACCAATGGTACAGAATAGAAGACACAGAAACCAATCCACAAAACTACAACTATCTTATATTTGATAAAGGGGCTAAAAGCATGCAATGGAGGAAGGATAGCATCTTCAACAAATGGTGTTGGGAAAACTGGAAATCCATATGCAACAAAATGAAACTGAATCCCCTCCTCTCACCATGCACAAAAGTTAACTCAAAATGGATCAAGGAGCTTGATATCAAATCAGAGACTCTGCGTCTGATAGAAGAAAAAGTTGGCTCCGATCTACATATTGTGGGGTTGGGCTCCAAATTCCTTAATAGGACACCCATAGCACAAGAGTTAATAACAAGAATCAACAAATGGGACTTACTTAAACTAAAAAGTTTTTTTCTCAGCAAGAGAAACAATAAGAGAGGTAAATAGGGAGCCTACATCATGGGAACAAATCTTTACTCCTCACACTTCAGATAGAGTCCTAATATCCAGAGTATACAAAGAACTCAAAAAATTAGACAATAAGATAACAAATAACCCAATCAACAAATGGGCCAAGGACCTGAACAGACACTTCATCAGAGGAGGACATACAATCAATCAACAAGTACATGAAAAAAATGCACCATCTCTAGCAGTCAGAGAAATGCAAATCAAAACCACCCTAAGATACCATCTCACTCCAGTAAGATTGGCAGCCATTATGAAGTCAAACAACAACAAGTGCTGGCGAGGATGTGGGGAAAAGGGTACACTTGTACATTGCTGGTGGGACTGCAAATTGGTGCAGCCAATTTGGAAAGCAGTATGGAGATTTCTTGGAAAGCTGGGAATGGAGCCACCATTTGACCCAGCTATTCCCCTTCTTGGTCTATTCCCTAAAGACCTAAAAAGAGCATGCTACAGGGACACTGCTACATCGATGTTCATAGCAGCACAATTCACAATAGCTAGACTGTGGAACCAACCCAGATGCCCTTCAATAGATGAATGGATAAAAAAAAAGGTGGCATTTATACACCATGGAGTATTACGCAGCACTAAAAAAATGACAAAATCATGGAATTTGCATGGAAATGGATGGCACTAGAGCAGATTATGCTAAGTGAAGCTAGCCAATCCCTAAAAAACAAATGCCAAATGTCTTCTTTGATATAATGAGAGCAACTAAGAACAGAGCAGGGAGGAAGAGCAGGAGGAAAAGATTAACATTAAACAGAGACATGAGGTGGGAGGGAAAGGGAGAGAAAAGGGAAATTGCATGGAAATGGAAGGAGACCCTCATTGTTATACAAAATTACATATAAGAGGTTGTGAGGGGAATGGGAAAAAAAACAAGGAGAGAAATTAATTACAGTAGATGGGGTAGAGAGAGAAGATGGGAGGGGAGGGGAGGGGGGATAGTAGAGGATAGGAAAGGTAGCAGAATACAACAGTTACTAATATGGCATTATGTAAAAATGTGAATGTGTAACCGATGTGATTCTGCAATCTGTATTTGGGGTAAAAATGGGAGTTTATAACCCACTTGAATCTAATGTATAAAATATGATATGTCAAGAGCTTTGTAATGTTTTGAACAACCAATAAAAAAAAAGAGAAGGTAGGAATTTTCAGCTCACCTCTCAACCTCCTGGGGGAAGAGGGAAAGGCTGAAGCTTGAATTGATCACCAATAATCAGTCATATACTCAATCTCACCTATAATAATGAAGCCTCCACAAAAAACAAAAATGACAAGAGTTTGCAGAGATTCCAGATTGCCGAACATGTAGAGGTACCTGGAGGGTGGTGCACCTGGAGAGGGCATGAAAGTTCTAAGCCTCTTCCCACATATCTTATTCTATGTGCCTCTTCATTTAGCTATTCATCTGTATCCTTTATTGTCACCTATATTAATACAATAAGCAATTAAATGTAAGTGCTTTCCTAAGTTATATGAGCCATTCTAACAAATTAATTGAATTTGAAAAGGAAGTCATGGATACCCTAATTTATAGCTAGTCAGTCAGAAGTATAAGTGACAGCCTACTACCTGTGACTGTCATCTGAAGTGGTGGGGAGAGTATTATGGTACTGAGCCCTTAATCTGTGGGATCTGCTTCTAACTGCACATCGATCATGTCAAAAACTAATTGAATTATAAGACCTGTAGTTGGTGTCTCCTGGATAAATTCTTGGCACACAGGGGAAAACATCTGGTAATATAAGTGTTCTGTGTTATGTTGTTGTGAGGTGAGTGGTGAGTGTGTAAGAGTAGTATGAATGATTTGATTTTTCCTATCTTTTACAGTGTCTTATCTTCTTATTTTCTCCAGTTTGTGACATGTCCTCCATTTTTCCTTGTCTTTCATGACCTCAACACTTTGAAGACTACTGGTCTATTACTTTTGCAGAACATTCCTTGAGGTGGGTTTCTATGATGTATTCTTATGATTAGATGGGAAAGGATACCTTACATGTGATGCGCCCTCTGTGTTTCATGTCAGGGAATGTGTGATCTCCACATGAATCCACTGATGATGTTAACTTTGATCACTTGGTGAAGATAATGTCTGCCAGGATCTCCACCATAAAGTTACTATTTCCCCCTCTATTACACAATATTTTAAGAATATATTTATGTATATATGTATTTTTAGAGTATAGAAGTATATTAAGTATGCTTAAACTTTAGCCCACTAATTTTTAGCATCTTTTGGTGAACCTTACTTATAACAATTATCACTGTGGTAATCTAATTATTATTTAAAATTATTCTTTAAGGAAGAGTTGTCCTTCTTCCCCACTATTTATACAGTCACTTATTTATATACTAAGATTCATAGATGTTAATTTTATTATTAGGGTTTTAATATAATATTACTCTTATTTAATTATTTGCTAAAGTTTTTTCAACTTTGGCCATTGGTTGCTCTTTCAATCTCCTGTGCCCTGTGCTTGTATCTTTCTTATTAAGAACTTCCTTAATTTTCTAGCATGAAAAGATATTGTAGACTCTTCTATTTTCCCTTCCCTGGCCCTGAAATCAATAGTTCTCCAAGGCATACTCACCACTTTTAAACATGTTCCTATCACTTCTGCTTTGCTAAGCAGTTGTTCATTTTTTATTGAAATTGAGTAAAAAATAATGGAATAGCACATTAAGTGTTCTCTTTTGTGCTTCTTATAATTTAGAGAAAAAAAAATTTAGTAAGATAATCTGAGTTTACATTCAATGAGTATGTATTAAAAATCTACTCTATATCAGTGCTGGGTTAAATATGAGAATGTGCCCCTCTTATACCACAGGCAGTATTTTCTAGGTAATTTATTCCATATTTTGGCATTTTAAACTTTTAGAAGAGTTCTTCTTTAAGTAACCTGAGTTTTACATTTTCATGCCTTACTTGACAGTGCCAAACACCTTTAACCTAAACTGTCCCCCAACATCCAGTGTGTTAATGTACACATAGGGTGCCCGTAGGCAAGAGTGAGTCATGGTCAGTTACCATAGAGTAGCCTCTGTTTGTTTCTTATCCTGTGGCTCCCTTCCTCTGTTGTGAGTCAGTAGTAAAAAATGTCTTCCCTTTAAATATCTTCTGGTCAGAATGACTCCACGTAGGGCTACTCTGCTCTAGACCTGTTTGAGAACTCTTACAGACCTGTTAGAGAAAATGGTACTTGTTGCTGTTGCTAATGGCTCTCACACATCTATCCCCACCTCTCGTCCCTCAGCCTCAGTTATGAGCTCATCAAGGGATGGATCAGAAGACACCACTGTGCATGTCTCAGTAGTCCTCTCTCCCTTCAGATGACTTCAGGCATTCTTGGGGTAACAGCTTTGTAGTGTCTTCTTCATTAATAGTGAGATGAAATCCAGGAATTTCTTTAACCTTGCTTGCAAATAAACTTGGACATCTCCGTTCAGTCCTCCAGACAGATCTGATCTCTGCTGGCATTAGGCATGGGCTCAAAGCATGCTTTTATTGAACTGAGCAGTCACTGTGCATTTATTAGCTAAAACATTCCTATTAAACTTTCTAGGCTACATGGAACAAACATAATTCTCTTCTAATATGAACATATTTCAAGACTGAAGAAAACTTTTTTTTCCTGCTTCATATCATAAGAAAATAAGTTTTTCTTATTCTTCATATGGCATATTCACATTTTTAATTATTTGGGTGCCTTTCCTCTGAATATATTCTAACATGTCTGTGACCTATTAAAACTGTGAGGTCACAGAGAGTGTCTGGCTTGACCAGGGAAGATTAGGCTATCACTTATTTTATTTTATCTCTTCTACACCTATGGTAGCAAACCACATGATTCTTTAGTTGGGTAAGTTTATGGCTAAATCATATCTTTAAAAAAATAATTGAAAATTTCATCACTCATTTAATAATCAAAGCTGTGGTGAAAAACAACAAGGCCAGTTTGATATGTATTCTTCTTTCTTTCTTTTCTTTTTTTTTTTTTGTGTTAAGAGATTGAATCCAGGGGCATTTAACTACTAAGCAACATCCCCAGCCCTCTTTATGTTTATTTTGAGGCAGGGTATCACTAAGTCGATAATTTCCTTAGAGCCTTGCTAAGTTGCTGAAGCTGGCTTTGAATTTAGTGAGCCTCCTGCCTAGGCCTCTGAGCCACTGGAATTACAAACATGTGTCACCACACCCAGCTTTTTTGTATTTTAAAAACAACATAATTTTCTAATTATACCTAGATATATTTCAGAATAGGTAAGGAGAGAAACATGTCACCAAAAGATATAGATATATAAGGAGATTCATAGCAAAAAATATTTTTTTTTTGTAATAGCTGCAGGTTGGAAAAAAATTTGCACCATCTGTGAAAAATAGAATGTAAAAACCATGGTATTCTACACAATGAATACCATGCAACAATGAAAATGAATAAGTACAGATGCATACAATCCCATGCACATAATTTTGGGCAAAAGAAACAGGATACAAATGAATACATACAATATATAGTTAGTTCCCTTTATATACAGTTTTAAAAGTGGTCAAATCTAAACAAAAGTGTTTCATGATTTATGTTTAGTAGTAATCATGAAGAAAAGTGAGGAACCTATTGTTTTAAAGTCATAATAACAATTCCTTTGTGGAGAGTAATATCTGAGGGAAAGAAGGGGGGCATCTGTGAACCTGGAAATGTTCTGTACTTTTAAAAAGTTAAATGGTAATTACAAGTATGTTTACTTTATTATAGTTCAGTGTTCTACATGTTTTGTTTTTTACAGTTTTCTGTATATGTGCTATAGTTTGCAATAATAAAAATAGAAAACTTGTACTTTTTCTCTTACTAAAAAAACATGATTTGCTAATTATGCCTAGGTGCATTTCTGAAAATGTAAGGTTTAAAGAAGGACAATAATAAAAACCAGGGAAAATGTTCAAAGGATGAGATAGGTTTTATAACACACTATGAATTTAAGCATGTTTTATTCATTGTTTTATAAATCCAAATCAAACACAGTTGTATTGAATTGTTATGCCTAGTGGCTGACCCCAAGAGCAAGTGGGTCCACTTATGTTGTCCACACTGTCCAGCACTCCTGGTTACACAGCAGGATGAAGAGTTACTTTTCAGGAGCAACCAGCATATCCTGTGCTGTTTGATCCCAGAAGAAGAAAATGAGAGTATGACTTATCTCCCCTAATTGGTATTGTCTGACTCTGAGAATTCAAGAATTAAATCACTGGTTGTTAAATTTATTTCAGCCATACTAAGTAGCATTATTCTTGGCGGGGGAGCGGGGGGAGGTCTTTGCTCTCAAAGAGTAAAGGTTAGAAGTTCAGTTTTGGAATTAGATCCAAGTTTAAATTCTGTCTCCATTCCATAATTCTGTTCCTTGATTAAAAATATTAAGGTTTTTAATTCTATAGTTCTTCACTCAATAAGACTACTGACCTCATTGTTTACGAGAAGATTAAATGAGATGGCAAACGCAAAGATCTTAGTGCAGAACATTAGTAAATTTTTGCTAACTAAAATAATAACTGGCATTTTTGATTTATATGTTGTAAATAACATTCGTATACCTTGTCTCATCTGTTTCTTGTATAACTGTACAAGTAGGTAATTAAAACTATTATTATAGTTGGAGGAAGGAGAAATTAAATGACTTAATGAGTTTATTAATAGAAGTACAAATACACCAAATTCCATGGACTTTCAAATAAATCACAATGCCAGTCCAAACTGAGTCCACAGGAAACAGAAGTGTTGCTCAAAGCATATGATAATATGAGATAATGTGAGGAAAGTGAGTCATGGAATTTTCCTCTGTCTAGAACATTCTTGTCATTAATTGTGAACATGATCAACAGATTTTTTATTGGTTCTTTTTAATTATATGTGACAGTAAAATCCATTTTAACATAATTTTTCGAGCATGGAATATATCTTGTTTTAATTTAGACTCGAGTACCTCTTCTTCCCTTTCCTTCTCCTCACCCCCTACCTCTACTGATTTTTCTGCCATTTACCCATAATTATTACTTTTCAATTAATTTCTTGTGGATATACATGATGGTGAGATTCAGTGTGGTTTATTCTTATATATACATAGGAAAGTTATGTCAGATTTATTCCACTGTCTTTCTTTTTCCTGTCCCCCCTCCCTTCCCTTCATTCCCGTTTGTCTATTCCATTGAACTCCTAACCCCACCCTCTTATTGTGAATTAACTTCCACATATCAAGGAAAACATTCAACTTTTGTTTTGGGAGAATTGGCTTATTTTACTTAGCATGATAGACTCTGGATGTCATTCTTCTTTATGATTGAGTGATACTCCATTGTGTATCACTATTTATCCATTCATCTCTTAGCTACTGTGAATTGGGCTGCTATTAACATCGATGTGGCTGTGTCACTGTATTATGCTGATTTTGACTCCTTTTGATATATACCAAGGAGTGAGATAACTGGGTCAAATGATAGTTTCATTACTTTTTTTTTTTTTTTTTTGAGGAAACTTCATGCTGCTTTCCGGAGTGGTTGCACCAATTTTCAGTCCCACCAGCAATGTATGAATGTACCTTTTCCCTGACATCCTTGCCAACATTTATTGTTACTTGTATTGATAATTGGCATTCTGACTGAAGTAAGATGGCATCTAAGTGTAGTTTTAATTTGTTCTCTAATTGCTGGACATGTTTAAAAGTTTTTCATATATTTGTTGATAATTCATATTTCTTCTTTTGAGAATTCATATTTCTTCTTCTTCTTTAATAGTTCCTTTGCCCATTTATTGAGTGGGTTATTTGTGTTTTTTGGGTGGGGTGGGGTGGCGGGTGTTACGTTTTTTGAGTTCTTTGTATATCCTGGAAATTCATGCCCTATCTGAAGTGCAGGTGGTAAAGATTTTCTTTCAATCTGTAGGCTCTCTCTTTATGATCTTGATTGTTTTCATTGCTGTGAAGAAGCTTTTTAATTTGATGCCATCCCATTTATTGACTTTTGATTTTACTTGTTGTGCTTTAGGAGTCTTGCTGAGGAATTTGGTTCCTAAACCTACATGTTGGAGTGTTGGACCTACATTTTCTTCTTGTAGGGGCAGGGTTTCTGTTCTAATTCCTACGTCTTTGATACATTTTAAGCTGAATTTTTTTTTTCTTTTTTGGTACTGGGGATCAAACTCAGGGGCACTTGACCACTGAGCCACATCCCCAGCCCTATTTTGTATTTCATTTAGGGACAGGGTCCCAGTGAGTTGCTTAGTGCCTTGCTTTTGCTGAGGCTGGCTTTGAACTTGTGATCCTCCTTTCTCAGCCTCCTGAGATACTGGGATTATAGGCATGCGCAACCGCACCCAGCCTTGAGTTGAGTTTTGTGCAGAGTGAGAGATAGGGGTTATACTTTATTCTACCACGTATGGATTTTCAGTTTTCTCAGCACCATTTGTTGAGGAGTTTTTTGTTGTTGTTGTTTTTTAGCAGAAAGAATTTAGGACTATAGCTAATCTTTAAACAACTACCTCAGAGACACAGTGAGTAGATCTGGGTTCTGGGTTGAAAGAATAGCTGTTTTCTTTAAGAAATAAGGAATATTGTTAGCTTAATGGACCTGAGTTATAGAATGATGATAAAAAGATGTAGTATTGTAGTTCTAGTTAACCATCCTACGTGGGTTGTTTTGGTTACTGAAATATGTGATTCCCAATTTCAACCTCACTAAGGAAAACCTGATCTGACATTGGCTGAGGTATGGCTAGCAGTGGAACAAAGCTCCCTGGGGTAATCAAATTACATTTAAGTGTTAATGTTTACTTGGAGGCTAGAGTACCCCTAAACCATCCAGTAAAATATTATCTTGCTTTTCATAAAGGCTTTCCAGGGACAAAGATTCAACATCAGAGGCATGAGTAGATCATCAATTAATTGTCAAAGTACAATTTATTAGCACCTTCATTTCTTCTTTAATAGAATGATCCAAGGCATCTTGGTAACAAAGTCTAACAAATTCCACAAAAAGATAACTATTTTCATGGAAATAATAAATGGAAAAAATCTAAGCAAGTATATACAAATAAATTATAAAAATATTCTACAAACAATACACAAAGACAAGATAAGAGTTCAGAAATATAGCACAACAGAAAGTAATTCAATAATAAATTAAAGGAGGGTCATATTAATAAATGTAGAAGAATTTTATTTATTTCATTATCTACTCTTAAACTTTTAGCAAAGTAAGAATAGAAGAAATAGACATCAAAATAAAAAAAGAAGGCTATTTATGGACCAATAATAAGAAGTATATCATGAACCAAGAATTTAATTAATTAAATTTCCTTTCCTAGTTTAGGAGAACAGAGGAACACATCAGAAACCAATATTTAAAATTGTACTAGCTGTTTAAAATTTAAAGATACTCTTTTAGTGTCTGGAACAAGATGAAAATATTTTCACTATAAACACAGAATTGAATAATAAGCAAGAAAATAAAACAAGAAATATGAATTCTAGATGGGAGGAAAACAAAACTATAATTTTTAAGTGACATGATTTTATACATAGAAAATTCAAGAGGCTATATGCTAGAAATATTAGAGATTAAAATGAGGTTCACTTCTTTGGTATGGTTTAAGATTAATATTTATAAATAAAATCTTTTTCTCTTATGTCAGCAAGAAAAATTATAAATATAATGAAGAAATGTGACATATTAAAGATAATCACAATAGGTCTGCCCTGCCAACCAGCCAACCTGCACCAGAGCCCAGGCTAGGCCTAGGACTGTTTCATTGACTTGGGCGGTAGTCAAGGCCCAGGCCCTGCTAGCCCAGGATCACCCCAGCCAATGGGCAGACCCATGCTGGAGCACAGGCTCAGGCCCTCGCCTGGCCCAGGACTACCCCACCAGCTGGAAGATCCATGCCAGAGCCCAGACTTAGGCCTAGGACTGCCCTACCAACTCACATGGGAGCCAAGGCCAAGGCCCCTCTGGCTCAGGACCACCCGAGCCAACTGGCAGACCTAAGCTAGAGCACAGGCCCAGGCCCAATACTGCCCCACCAACTGGTAGACCCACACCAGAGCCCAGGCCTAGCCCACCTTCATCTTGGGACACTGCAGCCATCACCATAGCCCTCCCCATATAGTACTCTCCACCTTGGTTCAACAGATAGGGCCTGGAGGCAGCTGCATCTCCAAACAGGCAGCCTACCCTTTCAGCCTCATCTCTGAAAGTGTTACATCCATGTTGGGACACTCCCACTGCTGTCTTGAGTTATTATCATTATTGAGTTATTATCATTATAGTTATTATTATTGTCACCACCACCTTTAGTTGCAGTAGTATTTATTGTGGAACACCAGCCAGGATCTAGAAGCCCAACACCAAGGTGAGGTACAGGTAATCTTCAGGCACACTATAAGAATAGGTAATACCTCAGATCTGCACTGCAAGAAAGAAAGCCACATAGATGACATGAAAAACCAAAGGAGGAAAATGCCCCAAATAAACCAAGATATTACAATAATAGAATCCATGGACTGCACACTTGATGAAATGTCACAGAAGGAGTTCAGAATGTACATAATTAAAATGGTCTATGAATTAAAGAAAGACCTAAGTGAGCACATACAGACAAAAATTGATCACTCCAACAAAGAGATAAGGGAGCAAATACAGGCAACCATTGGTCACACCAATAAAGAGATAAGGGAACAAATACAGGTAGCAATAGATTACTTTAAGAAAGACACAGAGATTCCGAAGAAAAATACAATCCAAAATCCTTGAAATGAAGGAAACAATAAACAAAATAAAAAACTTAATAGAAAGCATCACCAACAGACTAGATCACTTTAAAGTCAGAATGTGAGATAACGAAGACAAAATATACAATCTTGAAAATAAAGTTGACTACACAGTGAAGATGGTAAGAAACCATGAACAGAACAGCCAAGAATTATGGGGTAACATCAAAAGACCAAACCTAAGATTTATTGGGATAGAGGAAGGCACAGAGATTCAAACCAAAGGAATGCACAATCTCTTCAATGAAATAATATCAGAAAATTTCCCAAACTTGAAGAATAAATTGGAAAAACAAATATAAGAGGCTTACAGGACACCAAATATACAAAATTACAACAGATCTACACCAAGACACATTATAATGTAAATGCCTAGCATACAGAATAAGGATAGTATCTTAAAGGGATCACATATAGGGAAAGACCAATTCATATCTCAGCAGATTTTTCAACCCAGACCCTCAAAGCCAGGAGATCCTGGAACAACATATACTAAGCTCTGAAAGAAAATGGATGCCAGCCAAGAATCTTATATCCAGCAAAATTAAGCTTCAAATTAAATGATGAAATAAAAACCTTTCATGAAAAACAAAAATTAAAAGACTTTACAGCAAGAAAGCCTGTACTACAGAACATTTTCAGCAAAAGTTCTCAATAAAATTCTGGTAAATTTCATACAAAAACATATTAAAAAAATAGTGCACTGTGATCAAGTGGGGTTCATTCCAGGGATGCAAGGTTGGTTCAACATAAGGAAATCAATAAATATAATTCATCAAATCAATAGACTTAAAGATAAGAATCAGATGATTATATATATCAATTGTTGCAGAAAAAGCATTTGACAAAATAAAGCACCCTTTTATGTTCAAAACATTAGAAAAACTAGGGATAGTAGCAACATACTTCAACATTGTAAAAGCTATCTATGCTAAACCAAAGACCAACGTCATTGTAAATGGAGAAAAAATGGAAGCATTCCCTCTAAAAAGTGGAACAAAACAGGGATGCCCTCTTTCACCACTTATATTCAACATAGCCCTTGAAACTCTAGCCAGAGCAATTAGGCAGATGAAAGAAATTAAAGGGATATGAATAAGAAAAGAAGAACTCAAACTATCATTATTTGCTGACGAAATGATTTTATACTTAGAGGATCCAAAAAACCTCCACCAGAAAACTTGTAGAATTAGTAAATGAATTCAGCAAAGTGGCAGGATATAAAAAATTAATACCCATAAATCAAATGCATTTCTATATATCAGTGATGAATTCTCTGAAAGAGAAATTAGGGTAACTACCCCATTCACAATAGCCTCAAAAAAAAGGAAAAACATACTTGGAAATCAAGAAAAGAGGGGAAAGATCTCTACAATGAAAATGATAGAACACTAAAGAAGTTGAAGAAGACCTTAGAAGATGGAAAGATCGTCTATGCTCTTGGATAGGCAAAGTAAATACTGTCAAAATGGCCATATTACCCAAAGCACTATACAGATTCAATGTGATTACAGTTAAAATCCCAACATCATTCCTTATAGAAATAGAAAAAGCAATCATGAAATTCATTTGGAAAAATAAGAGTCCCAGAATAGCCAAAGAGATTCTTAGCAAGAAGAGTGAAGCAGGAGGCATCACAATACCCAGACTTTAAACTATACTACAAAACTATAGTAACAAAACAGCATAGTATTAGAACTAAAATAGACATGTAGACCAATGGTACAGATTAGAAGACACAGAGACAAACCTACATAAATAGAGCTATCTTGTACTAGACAAAGGAGCCGAAAACATACATTGGAGAAAAGATAGCCTCTTCAACAAATGGTGCTAAAAGAACTGGAAATCCATATGCAGAAAAATGAAAATAAACTCCTATCTCTCACCATGAACAAAACTCAACTCAAATTGGATCAAAGACCTAGGAATTAAACCAGAGACCCTGTGCCTAATAGAGGAAAAAATAGGCCCAAATCTTTATCATTTTAGAGTAGGCCCCGTCTTCCTTAACATGACTCCTAAAGCACAAGAAATAAAATCAATAATTAATAAATGGGATGGATTCAAACTAAAATGTTTCTTCTCAGCAAAAGAAACAATGAGGTGTAAAGATGGACTACATTTTGGGAACAAATTTTTTGTCACACACACTTCAGATAAAGCACTAATCTCCAGGATATACAAAGAACTCAAAAAACTTAACACAAATAAAACAAATAACCCAATCAATAAATGGGCTAAGGAGCTGAATAGACACTTCTCAGAATAATATATACGTTTGGTCAACAAATATATGAAAAAATGTTCAACATCTCTAACAATTAGAGAAATGCAAATCAAAACTACTCTATGATTTCATCTCACTCCAGTCAAAATGGCAGCTATTAAGAACACAAACAACAATAAGTGTTGGTGAGGATGTAAGGGAAAAGGCACACTCATTCATTGCTGATGTAACTGCAAATTGGTGACCACTCTGGAAAGCAGTATGGAGATTCCTTAGAAAACTTGGAATGAAACTACCATTTGACCCAGCTATCCCACTCCTTGGTTTATACCCAAAGGACTTAAAATCCCATATTATAGTAACATAGCCACATCAATGTTTATAGCAGCTCAATTCACAATAGCTAAACTGTGGAATAAACCTAGATGCCCTTAAATAGATAGATGAATGGATAAAGAAACTGTGGTATATATACACAATGGGATATTACTCAGCATTAAAAGATAATAAAATTATGGCGTTTGTAGGTAAATGGGTGGAGTTAGAGAATATCATATTAAGCAAAGTAAGCCAATCCGAAAAAAGCAAAGGCCAAATGTTCTTTCTGATAAGTGGATGCTGATCCATAATGGGGGGAGGGCATGGGAAGAATGGAGGAACTTTGATTGGGCAAAGAGGAGGGGGAGAAGAAGTATGGTGGCAGGAAAGATGGTGGAATGTGATGGACATTATTACCATATATTCATGTATGATTGAACATATGGTGCAACACTACATTATGTACAATCAGAGAAATGAAAAGTTATGCTTCAGTTGTGTACAATAAATCAAAATGAATTCTGCTTTCATATATACCTAATTAAAATAAATAAAGAAAGGAAAAAAAGAGCAAAAATAAATAAATAAAACAACCACAGATTATTTTCAGCTCTTTCCAATGGTCAGTAGTAGGCATGTCTTCATAATTCTAGGCTGGTTTCAAACTTGCTCTGACCCAATAGAATGTGAAGACCTGATGTGATATAACTTTGAGCCTTGGTTTGAAGAGATCTTTCAGCTTTCACTTTGGGTTTTTTGGGATATTACTGTATACCATGAAGAAATCCAGTCTCTAGTGGAAGATCAAAGGCCTTGTAGAACAGAGATGAGCTGAACTACTTGATACATACTAAGCTAACCAGCTCTTACCAGCACCAACCATCAGGCATGAGTAGAGCTGGCTTGGACCATCTAGTACCAGTGACCACAGCCACATGAATGACCCAAGTAAGACCACACAAAGTATCCCTTCAGTCCCAGTTGAACTTAGTCCAAATTTCCAATCAACAGAATTTTTCTCTTTTGTTATTGCTTATAATTGTAATAATAGTTGAGTTCATTTTTGACATAATCATACATGCATGGAATTTCATATACTCCATTTTAGTCCCCAGTTCCCTGCTTGCCCTTCCCTCCTCCCTCCTGTATTCCCTTTCCTCTACTTTACTAGTTTACCTTCCACTCATTTATTTATTTAAATTGTTTATACATATACATAAAGGTGAAATTCACTGTTATATTTATACATGCACACAGTATAATTTTGTCTAATTCTTTCCACATTTCCTCCTCTTTAGCATCCCTCCTCCTTCCCCTTTAGTCTGTCTTCATGATATTCAACTGATCGTACCTCTGTATTTATAATATCCACCCCACCATCTCCCCCCCCCCTTGTTTTGCTCTAGCTTCTGCATATGAGAACAAATATTCGGCCCTTTATTTTCTGAGTCCTGCTTATTTTACTTAGTATCATATTCTCTAGTTCCATCTATTTATTGGCAAATGCTCAAATTTCATTCTTCTTCATGGATGAGTAAAACTCCATTGTGTATATATACACCACATTTTTAAAAAATTTTTTATTGTTGGTTGTTCAAAACATTACATACTTCTTGATATATCATATTTCACACTTTGATTCAAGTGGGTTATGAACTCCCATTTTTACCCCATATACAGATTGCAGAATTACATCAGTTACACATCCATTGATTTACATATTGCCATACT
>NW_025999968.1:17136920-17157763 GCF_001458135.2 Marmota marmota marmota | reverse complement strand
CTACCTTGCAGGCGTGGGGGGAGGGGGCTGCTCTGCCTCTCAGCAGGCCGCTGCTCCTGTTCTGCTGGTGGGTCGCAGGCCCGCCTACCTTGCAGGAGTGGTTGGCAGCTCTGCCCCTCCGCGGGCCACTGGGCCTTTTCTGTCGGTGGCCACAATTCCGCCTACCTTGCAGGCGCAGGGGGCGTGGGGGGCGGCTCTGCCCCTCTATACAACACATTTATTCTTTAACTATTCCTCTTTTAACAGATATCTGGGCTTGTTATATGTTTAGATATTATGAGTTGTGCTGCTATAAACATTGATGTGGATGTATCACTATAGTATACTAAGATTAGTTCTTTTGGACAAATATGGTCATTCCATTCCTGTTTTTTTTTTCTTTTTTTTGAGGAATTTCCATATTGCTTTCCAGAATCAACCAAAATAATTTTGAAGAAATAAATGATCATTTTAAGTCATTGAATTTTGAGTGGTTATTCAGTTATGTATGTTTGATAGAAAATTTATTCAAGATTTGTGTTAGCAACAGAAGTTAAAAACTACTAGGAATACTTATTTATAAAAATAGCATTATAAAACATGAAGTACATAAAATAATTTTAGAATGAAAAATGATTAGGATATACCTGCTCCCCCCCAATTTCTCTATATTATATCCACTACTAACAAAATTGATAAATTTTATTTGAAGAATACTGACTAATAAAAATAAGAAAGAAGAATAATGATAAATACACTTATTTATTGCTGCCTAACAAAATGCTTCAAAATTTATTGACTTAAAACAACTACAATTTTTTTTTCATGAATCTGTAATTTGGGTAGGGTTTATAGGTCTTTTCTCCTGGTGGCATCAGTTGGCGTGGGGCTAGGGGATTCACTTCCAAAATTGTTCACTCACTTGGCTGGTGACTTGGTGCTGACCGTCACCTGGAGCTCAGCTTGGACTGTCTGCTAGGGGCCTCAGTTCTTTATCACAAGAGCCTCTCCACAAGTCTTCTTGGCATACCTCACAGCATGATGGTTAAATTTCCAGAGCAATGTTCCAAGGGATAGGAAGTAGAAGCTTAAGTCTCTTAACAATTGGGCCTAGAAACCAGAATATCCTCATTTCTACCATATTCCATTGATTCGAATAATTACAGAGCACAACTGTGTTGAAGAAGAGGTACACTAGTGCCCACTTCTTGATGGGAGGAGCATCAAAAAGTTTGTGGCCATCTATAATCCACCACAATAGCAAAAATCACTATCAAAATAGAAAAAACAAATGAAAAGAACTATTCTTTAAAAAGGTTCTTTAAACCAATAAAAAAATTTGAATAACCGAGTTATATACAATATTCATATATACTTGTGTGTATGTATTCTTAAGTGCAATGTCTACCATTCATATCAATGAATGCCATAGTCATACATAAGTATTCATATTTTTATAAATACATATTTAGGTAACTACCATAAGAAATAACTAAAAAGAGATAAAATTGATAGCCTATAAAGAGGAGTAGGGGGAGGCCAGTTTATTGCTTTATTGTTTTAAACCTTTTAGTTAATCATTAAAACTATGCATGGATTATCTCAATGAACAATAAAGAATAATTAAAACCCCCAAAATAAAACACTTGAGAAATGCCACTGATTTGATCGTGCTTTTGAACATTGAGTTTAGTTCAGTTATATAAACAATTTTTATATATAGGAAATCAAGTTAAATGCTTCTGGGGAAGCAGTCAGTTGAATTCAGAATGTGGGATGTTGTACATGGCACATGACTTTATTCTGAAGTGGGTCTGGCTATCTTCTTTTTCTCTTTTTTGTGGACTTATATGAGAGTGGAGACTGCTAAGGAGGAGGTAATTTCTCTTGCTTTTCTTGCTGCCTGTGATAGGCAGATAGGGCAGGACTATTACCTTGGGCTCAGTGTCCTTTCCATCTTTCTCTGATCCAGTGAATAGACCACTATAGTCAAACTAGATTTATTTTTATGCCAGTATGTGCAACTAACATTAAAAGAGATATTAAGTTTTTGTTTGTTTGTTTGATTGTTCCAACAAGGGGCAATACTTAAAATAGGCTGTGAGAATTCTTCTTTTAGAATATCTCCAGGCCCAAACTGCTTATGCCAATTCAGTTTTTATAAAAGCCCTGTCCTAGGAGAAAGGGGAACATTTGCCAAGCTATTACTAGGTGCCTTGTATTATATCTTATTTTGCTTTGATTTGTTGTATGATGCCTTGGCAGGCAGCCCAGAATGGACAAAGACTAAATGGGTTCTGACACCAAAACCCCACCCTGAAGTCTAAAAATTTTCTTAGTTACAAGAAAAACAAACATTTCTTTTAACCTACGATTCATAAACATCTTATCATATGCATGAATGTTATGTGTCTTGTGGTAATACTTAGGGATCCCCAGCATTCCTAGGAGACAAATCAGCATAATGACCCAAGGCCATGGCAGGTGACCAGGCCAAAAAGATACTGTGACTTGAAAGGTGTTTTAAAGGCACCCTGAGGCCTGTTCTCTAAGGTACCAGGCTACCATGGTGCTTAAAGCCCCCACTTTCAGAGTCAACCCTTTGTGTAAATGCATGATATCTCCAGAAGCTTTCAGCTGAAATGCAAATGTGTTACCTTGGAGAAAGACCACATCAGCTCTGTATCCAGTTGCCCAAACACGGACAGTTTAACTGGTTATTTAAGTTGAGAGAAATTCAAGGAAGGAATTACAAAGTAGTTCTTTCTATGGGGCAACATGAGAAAGCTCAGGGAAGTAATGGGAGTAAAAGAAGTGGAAGGAGGGCTGGGGTTGTGGCTCAGTGGTAGAGTGTTCGCCTCGCATATGTGAGACCTGGGTTTGATCCTCAGCACCACATAATAAATAAATAAATAAATAAAGATATTTAAAAAAAGAAGTGGAAGGAAGAAAAACATGGGGAAGCCCTGGCCTGGGTAGGGAGATTATGACCAGAAGAGAGAACAAAAAGACTCCAGGAGTCTAGACAAACTCTGTCCATCAGAACTTCCTGCAAGATGAAAATGTTCTATATCTGTGCTGTTCAATACAATGGTTGTTAGCTAGTTACCCATGACTACTAAGTACTTGAGATGTGGTTAGTGCCACAGAGAAATTGGAGCTATAAATTTAATTTAATTTAAATTAAAATTTAAATAGTCCCATGTAGCTTATAGCGCCTACATTGGATATTACATGTCTAGATGAAAAAATAAAGGGGGTGAGAAGAAAACTCACAGAAATGCATTGTGTAGGGGAATCAAAATAGATTTTATTTAATTCACTCATTGCATGGTATCACTTTGTAGTTTTAGGCAACAAGTAAATTATAAATTATAAGTTATATTTTGCAAATTTACTTTTATTATAAAATGTTTGCACAGATTATATAGCATGACTATGGTAAGATATACTGATTAGATTTGCCATGTTGTTCATGATCTTATTTTGCTCATATGAACACAGTTCTTGAATGAAGGGTAAACATTGACCCATAAATGTCAAAGAGGGAGATTCTTTGAAAGAAAGAATCAATGAAAACTACAATTACTTTACATAATATGTAATTGCACACTTTGTATAATTTTCTCTTTTTGAATAATGATTGTTTTTTTTTTTTCATGGAAGATTAAGGCAAAGACACAGTCACATTTACCAAACTTGATCTAGGTAGGACATACTTCTCACTGCCCTCAGAAGAATTATCACTTCTTGCAACAATCAGTCAATTGAACAAACTGGCTGAACAATACTTCTTTACATGCTAGTTGCACATACTAACATAGAAGTATATTTTCCTTTTCTAGTATTACTGGGATGCATAGTGAAAATATTTTTAAATGTTTTTTAATCAAGGCTGAGCTGCCCAGAAAGTATTAATAAATTGGCACCAGACATTTTGCCTAAATCACTTGGTGATTAGGCAGAATTAGTGGTCATGGAACCTAGGTGAGAATGAAAATAATCTCTTTATACTTGTACTCCCATGTTCATTGTAGCACCATCCGTAATAGCTTATGTGGAATCTATATGACCACCAATGGATGAATGGAAAGAAAGTATTGTATATATAAAAGTGGAATAGTATTCAACCTTAAAAAAAGAATGAAATTCTGTGGTTTGAAATAAAGTAGATGGAAGTGGAGGCCATTGTATTAAGTGAAATAAACCAGACAGAGAAAGAAAAATATCACATGTTCTTTCTAAAATGTGGAAGTTAAATAGCATGGACCTCAATGCAGAAATGCAATGTGAGGCTGGGGAGGGGGCTGGAGTGTGGATAAAGGAGTTTGGATAATGGATATGAAAACATAGTCAGAAAGAGGGAATTGGTTCTAGTGGAATAATTATAGTTCATAATAACCTACTGAGGATTGAGAAGAAAGGAGCCTGAAAGTTCCAAACATAAAGAAATGGCAAAGAGAGGGAAAGGCTAATTACCTGGGTTTGATCAGTGCATGCTGTATGTATGGGTTGAAATATCACACTGAAGCACATAAATGTGGACAATTTATTCACATTAATGAAAAAATTCAAAATCTTTTTGAAAGAAATAGGAAATCTCTGTTAAGTGCATTCTTAGTCAGGAGACTGTATCCCTTCAGGAATCTTCAGAAGGTACTCCTGACTCAGGTGGCAGTGTCTAGGTGTCATTCCCATGTCTGATGGTAACTCTGGAAGTTGAATTTTGTCTGTTCATGCCATACGAAAATTCAGGTGCCCTACCTTAAGATTTCTGTGTTTTCAGAATGCTGGCATTTTTGTGGTTGCCTGGGACTCCGGAATGCTGTTTCCTCTGAATCAATTGGCTTGATCACAAATCATTTTGTCATTGTGTAGCTGGTGTTTCTATTCTGTCAAACCAACTGTGAAATTGTCCTTCAGTATTTTCTATAGGTTCCAGCCCTCAGAAAGCATGTACATTAGAATTACAAAATTCATTTATATATAGGTTGTAACCTGGGTCTCTGAAAATTGCCTTATGTTTGGCAGAGATGGAAGACCCTGTCTTCTGATCCTTAAATGGGGGAGACCCAAAGACCTGGTGATACTCACTAGGGAAAGAGGTAGGGAAGTAGACTTATGACTATAAACTAGCAAACCTTAAAAGATTTTTTTGAAATGGAAGAAGATAACATTAGTTTGAAAGGGGATAATAGACCATAAACAGTAAAATATTAAGTATCTAATATTTTGTTGAAAATTTCTTTCACTTTTTTTAGTGCCATGTCAAGATGAAATGACTGATTTCTTCATCAGCAGAAACCTGCTGTTCATTCTTTTAAACAAAATTTGATTCAGAAGTGATCTATAGGGATAAGAGAAAATGAAGGTGAAAAGTTGTGATATCACTCTTGCCCTAATCTCCACCAGTTCACTAATTGTTGCTTAGAGTGTTTAAAGAGTTTTATACATTTTCAAAATGTAAATCAGGAGCTAACTGTCCAAATATCAGCTCTACTTTTTTTTTACCTCCTGACTTCTTTCATGGACAGTTTTCTAATAAGACCTATTTGAAATTTTATCGAGAGGAGGTTAGAAGGACCTCAGGTTAATTCCTGAGCCTAACTTAAAAATGTGTTTGATTACACAGGTAATTAAACATATTCTCTTGATGGAAAGATGGTCTGGTAAACTGTTTTCAGAGTATAGGACCATTATAGTAGGTTGTAACAGAATGAGAATATATATATATATCATCCCATTTATTGATATATATATATATATATATCATCCCATTTATTGATTCTTGATATTAATTCTTGTGCTATAGGAGTCTTATTAAGGAAGTTGGGGCCTAATCCCACATGATGGAGATTAGGGCCTACTTTTTCTTCTGTTAGATACAGGGTCTCTGGTTTTATTCCTAGGTCCTTGATCCACTTTGAATTGAGTTTTGTGCATTGTTAGAGATAGGGATTTAATTTCATTTTGTTGCATATGGGTTCCCAGCACCATTTGTTGAGGAGGCTATCTTTTCTTCAATGTACATTTTTGGCACCTTTGTCAAATATAAGCTAACTGGAATTATGTGGATTAATCTCTGTGTCCTCTATTCTGTATCATTGGTCTATCAGTCTATTTTGGTGCCAATACCATGCTGTTTTTGCTACTGTTACTCTGTAGTACAGTTTAAGTTCTGGTGTAGTGATGCTACCTGCTTCACTCTTCCTGCTAAGGATTGCTTTAGCTATACTAGGTCTCTTATTTTTCCAGATGAATTTCATGATTGCTTTTTCTATTTCTATGAGGAATGTCATTGGGATTTTGATTGAAATTGCATTAAATCTGTATAGTGCTTTTGATAGTATGGTCATTTTGATAATATTAATTCTGCCTATACAACAGCAAGGTAGATTTTTCCATCTTCTAAAGTCTTCTTTGATTTCTTTCTTTAGGGTTCTGTAATTTTCATTATATAGACAGTTCACCTCTTTTGTTAAGTTGATTGCCAAGTATTTTATTTTATTTTATTTTATTTTTGAGACTATTGTAAATGGGGTAACTTTCCCCATTTCCCTTTATGAGGATTTGTCACTGATATACAGAAATGCATTTAATTATGGGTGTTGATTTTATATCCTGTTACTTTGCTGAGTTTATTTACTAGTTCTAGAAGTTTTCTGATGGAGCTTTTTGGGTCTTCTAAGTATAGAATTATATCATCAGCAAATAGTGCCAATTTGAGTTCTTCTTTTCCTATGTATATCCCTTTAATTTCTTTTGTCTGTCTAATTTCTCTGGGCAGTGTTTCAAGAACTATGTTAAATAGAAGTGGTGAAAGAGGACATCCATGCCTCGTTCCAGTTTTTAGAGGGAATGTTTTGAATTTTTCTCCATTTAGAATGATGTTGGTTTAGGGTTTAGCATAGATGGCTTTTACAAAGTTGAGATATGTTCCTGTTATCCCTAGTTTTTGTAGTGTTTTGAACATGAAGGGGCACTATATTTTGTTGAATGCTTTTTCTGCATCTATTGAGATGATCATATGTTTCTTATATTTAAGCCTATAGATGTGATGAATTACATTTATTGATTTCCATATGTTGAACCAATCTTGCAGCCCTGGAATGAACCCCACTTGATCATGGTATACTCTTTTTGATGTTTTTGTATTCTATTTGCCAGAATTTTATTGAGAATTTTTACATCTATGTTCATTAGAGATATTGGTCTGAAGTTTTCTTTTTTTTGATGTGTCTTTGCCTAGTTTTGGAATCAGGGTGATATGGGCCTCATAGAATGAGTTTGGAAGTGTTGCCTCTTTTTCTAGTTCCTGAAATAAATTGAAGAGTATTGGTATTAGTTCTGCTTTAAAAGTCTTGTAGAACTCGGCTGTCTGGTCCTGGGCTTTTCTTGGTTGGTAGACTTTTGATGACATTTGCTATTTCGTCACTTGAAATTGATCAGTGATTGTGTATATCATCCTGACTCAATATGGGCAAATCATATGACTAGAAATTTGTCAATGTCTTTGATATTTTCTATTTTATTGGAGTACAAGTTTTCAAAATAAATGTCTAATTATTTTCTGTATTTCTGTAGTGTATGTCATGATATTTCCTTTTTATCACATATGTTAGTGATTTATCTCTTTCCTTCTCTTCGTTAGCATGGCTAAGGGTCTGTCAATTTTATTTATTTTTTCAAAGAACCAATTTTTGTTTTGTCAGTTTTTTCAATTGTTTCTTTTGTTTCAAGTTCATTGATTTCAGCTCTGACTTTAATTATTTCCTGTCTTTTACTTCTTTTGGTGTTGATTTGTTCCTCTTTTTCTAGGGCTGTGAGATGTAATGTTAAGTCATTTATTTGTTGACTTTTTCTTCTTTTATGGAATGAACTCCATGCAATGAACTTTCCTCTTACAACTGCCTTCATAGTGTCCCACAGATTTTGATATGTTTTATCTGTGTTCTCATTTACATCTAAATTTTTTAAAATCTCCTCCTTGATATCTTCTGCAACCCATTGTTCATTTAGTAGCATATTATTTAGTCTCCAGGCATTTGAGTAGCTTCCATTCCTTATTTTATCATTGATTTCTAATTTTATTACATTATGATCTGATAGAATACAGGGTAGTATCTCTACTTTTTTTTATATTTGCTAAGAGTTGCTTTGTGGCATAATATATGGTCTATTTTAGAGAAGGATCCATGTGCTGCTGAGAAGAAAGTGTATTCACTCATTGATGGATGAAATATTCTATATATGTCAGTTAAGTCTAAGTTATTGATTGTATTACTGAGTTATATAGTATCTTTGTTCAGCTTTTGTTTGGAAGATCTATCCAGTGGTGAAAGAGGTGTGTTAAATTACCCAGAATTATTGTGTTGTGGTCTATTTGACTTTTGAACTTGAGAAAAGTTTGTTTGATGAACATAGATGCTCCACTGTTTGGGGCATATATATTTATAATTGTTAAGTCTTGTTGGTGTATGTTTCCCTTGAGCAGTATGTAGTGTCCTTCTTTATCCCTTAACTATAGCTTGAAGTCTACTTTATATGATATGATGGAAACCTTTCACCTTCAATCTGCAGATGTCTGTTCCTGTGAGATGAGTCTCTTGGAGGCAGCATATTGTTGGGTCTTTTTTTTTATCCACTCTACAAGTCTATGTCTTTTGATTGGTGAGTTTAGGCCATTAACATTCAGGGTTATTATTGAGAAATGATTTATATAACCAGCAATTTTTATTTTTGGTATTTAACGTGACTTGGTTTCTTCTCTTACCTGTGATTTCACTTTCAAATCCTTCAGTTAACCAAGGCCAAACACAACCCAAAAGTATTAAATGAAAACTAACAGAAAGAAATGATCCAAAGGTTTTACATGGCATGTTGTTCTGAATGGTGTAATGACATGTCTTGCTCTGTCTTGCCCAAGACAGAATCTCCCTTTGTCTAGCATATCCACACAGCATATGCTACCTCCCCCTTAGTCACTTGGTAGCCAGCTAGGTTATCAGACTGACAGTTGTAATATTGCAGTGCTTCAGTGCAAGTAACCCCTATTTTATTTAATAATGACACAAAATACAAGAGTAGTGATGCTGTCAATTCTCATGTGTGAAAAAGAATCCATAAACTGCTTTTTTTGTCTTTTTTTATTATTAGTTGTTCAAAACATTACATAGTTCTTGACATATCATATTTCATACATTTGATTCAAGTGGGTTATGAACTCCCATTTTTACCCCGTATACAGATTGCAGAATCACATCGGTTCCACATCCACGTTTTTACATACTGCCATACTAGTGTCTGTTGTATTCTGTTGCTTTTCCTATCCTCTACTTTCTGCTTTCTTTATGTGAAAAGGAGAAAGTTTTTGACTTAATCAGGAAAGAAAAAACTTATTTGCCAAGGTTGCTAAGATCTTCTGTAAAAAAAAAAAAAAATCTCAATGAGATCATAAAGAAGGAAAAAGAAATTCATGCTAGTTGTACTGTTGCATGTCACACTGCAAAGTTGTGGTCACAATCTGTGATAAGGGCTTAGCTTAGATGAAAAAAAGTTTTAAATTTGTGGGTGGAAGACATAAACAGAAAACATGTTCCAATTGGTGACTGTGTGTTGAGCAGAAAGCATTGGGCTTATATGAAGACTTGAGCAGAGGATCCCCTGAAACAAGTGATGCCAGGCCATTTACTGCAAATAGGGAATGCTTATACATAGTTAGGAAAAAGTTTTGGAGGAAAGAAAGAGAGAGGGAAAGGGGGGGGGTGTGTATATGTACATTGTTATCATTGCTCCATTTTATTGTGGAGTTATTGTTAATATCCTACTGTGCAAGTAGCTATGTATAGGAAGGAAACATAGTCTATAAGGAGTTCAGTGCTATCTATGGTTTCAGGCATCCACTGATCCGATTAGAATGTATGCCCTGCTGATAAGGGGGGACACTGTAGTTCAGTTCTCAGCTGAACTCTGCTGTTTGAGGTTAGATCTATGCATTTGTATCTTTAAAGTGAGCCTAAAACTTCATTCACAACTTGATGAGATCATTTTTTTAGCCTTATATCATCTCTGGGATATATATAGCTAATACTTTCCAACTCTCAGTATCTCTCTTTCTTCTGGCAAGAAAGTTAGTTTTTAAGTCTCTCCATTCTTTTGTACGTTTCCTCCAACTGCCTCTGCCTTTGGGACCAAATGGAGATAGAATGAAGATAAAAGAGCAATGGGACTCCTTGCATATCCTTAGTGCCACCAAGAATCAAGCCATCTGGCCAGAGAAGGGTTCGTTTCCTTCTCCTCAGTAGCTGCTTCTACCTCCACCCCCAACACCGTGGGATTGCCTGGGAATTAGGATGATCTGTAAACTTAAAAACTTAGTAAGTCATTAGAAAAGTAAATCGATACAAGTTCAGAGGAAGAGAATCAAATATCTTTACAACATATCATTCACCACATTAAATTTTAGCAACTGTATTGTTTTATAAACATTATAATAAAGAAAGCTTTAGAAGTATTGTTTAAACTGTTTATCAATAATAACTGTGTGCATTTTGAAGGAAATTACAGTTGATTGTGTGTGTGTGTATGTGTGTGTGTGTGTGTATGTCTGCATCTGGAGATAAGTCAGCAACCCATAAATTATTCTTAAATCATGCCAGTTGTTCTCAGAATCTTGGGTTCTGATAATGTCTTGATTTTTCTTGATGGTTTATTAATCTCTTTATACTATTTAAAGAATTCATTTAAAATGCTCTAGTCACTAGACAACATAATAAGAAAACTAAAGACAAAGGTAAAATTATCTCAGGGTGATGAGATGTAGAGGGACGGGGTAACCCCTTCAGATAGAGTCAATGAATGAAGAAGGCCATTCTGGAGAGAAAACTTTAGAACTGGGGCCTAAAAAGCAAGCACAGGCAGTTTGTTTAAAAAAGAACTGGAGGAAGCACATTCCAAGTACCACAGTTTGGATCTTAAGTGTTCCCCAAGGCCCATGTGTTGAACACTTAGTCTCCTGCTTGGTGCTCTTGGGAGGTGGAGGAGTCTTTAAGAGGTGGGGTCTGGTGGAAGGTCTTTATATAACTGAAGGTATGCCTTTGAAGGGCATTATGAGCCTCACTCCCTTCCTTTTTTTTCCTTTTCCTTCCTGGCCATGAGATGAACAGTTTTACTCTTTCATACACTCTTGCCATGATGTGCCATCATGGGCCCAAAGCAATGGGACCAACTAATTGTGGGTCTGAAACTTTTAAATTTAGGCCAAAATAAAATTTTTGTCTTTATAAGTTGATTATCTCAGATATTTTTCATTGTAACGGAAAGCTGACTAACACATCAAGAAAAGGGAAATATAAAAAAAACCTACAGATAAGAATGAGCAATGTGTGCTTGAGGAATGACAAGAGAAGCCAGTGGTAGAAGGGGGATGAAGGTGAGAGAAGCTGCTGAGAGATAGGAGAGACAGGTAGGGCCAGATCCTCCTCAGCCCTGCAGGCCACAAGGAGTTCTGACTCTGTACATGGGAGTGTGACCAAGACATGGTTGATTGTAAATATTATGTTTCACATATCCTTAATAAAAAGATCACCTTCATGTAAAACTATGTTCATTTTTACATGTGTCTGTAGGTACAGAGATACATCGGTGTGTATGTTCAGAAAAAAGCTAACATTGGAAATGTCTGGGGGCTGGACTTCAGGTGATATTAATTCTCCCTTCATCCCCCTTCTACTACTGGCTTTTGTGTTTTTCTGTATTGTTTACCAGAACAAAACAGCCATATCAAATATGCATACATGAAAAATGAACCATGTTCCCTTTGACTGAGACTTCATGTTAGACAACACTGACACTGTCATGGCTTCCAAACTCATACAAGGTGGGGAAAAAGATAAATTTATAAAGAAAATTTGTCATCTCACTAACAAATGTATAAAATACAGTGACCTATGAGATTTTTGGGGTTTTCAATAAATATGGAAGATTTTAAAAACTCAAAAATGCCTGAAGTACAGAGAACATAAATAATCAAGAAAATCTCCTTTATTACATACCAAAATAGTTTCCCCCATACAAAGGGCATGTTCCTCAACTTCTGGAAAGTGATGAAAAGTTAAAAAAAAATAAATATAATAGAGGAAAGAGGTAGAGAAAGGATAAATACTATTCAAGTTACACATTAATTTGTTTACTCATTCTTTCAACACAGATTTTAACATAATCTATACTAACTAAACAAGGGTTGCGTGCAGGAACTCTAGTTGAATTAGATTCTCATGGGTGTAAGAATAAGATGTGACCATGAAGGGAAGCAGGCAGGCCAGAAAGAAGACACAGAGGCTACTGACTTGACAATGGATATAGTTTCAATATACTAACCAAAAAAATAGGTACTTTCTGTACCTACATCTTTGATTAAAATCTTTCCATTGTTTATATCACTAGGTTTTACTTGTCCACATTCATAATTTTCCCCATACTCATATTTCTGTGGTATCTTTGGAGTACTGATTCAGATGATTCATTTGAACCAGCTTTGTATTTGACACATAACTACCATATATGATAGTTCCATGGGAAACCACTAGGAGAACATTATTGTTCCAATGCTGGGTTGCTTCTGTAGATAATCTGATGAAAACTGTTTTTTTTTTTTTCTGCCTATCAAAGTTACTTTGGTTTTTATTCCATATGTGGAGAAAAGGTTTTTCTGCCTATTGAAATAAAGAAAATGCTTGTCTTTTGGCGAGGAAAGAAGAAAAGTAATAATCATTTCCAGTTCATCCTTAGTGGGATGTTTATGACCAAAAGACAAAGATTTAATTAACTTATTTCTTATTATGACCTCTAGATATTTTCCTCAGTGTGATGATTCTAGAAAACTTCAAAAGAGATTATCTGTAGCTATATCCTGCTTAAAAGAATAGTGTGTGGGCAACAGCACCAGAATGCCTTGATAATGCTTGTAGATAAACTTGCTGACTTCATTCGTGGGCCATAACAGGAGGCTTCCATTTGAAAAAATAAATCAAGTTTGGTAATGATCCTTGTGGGTGCTACTGCTTTCGTCCCCTCCCCTATTACCATCTCTGCAAATTATTATTTGCAGAGATGAGTCTTATATCTGGTTGTTTTAAAATCCATCCTTACTCTTCAACTTTAGCTCTGTTACTTTGGATGTAGGATTGCATGTGACAGTTTACTTACTTGGGCTTTATGGGCTTAGACTCAATTCTCAATTCTTGCCTGATACATATGTAGGTGTTAGATCTATGTACCCCCTTCCCATAAAAAGAACAATAACTAGAAAAAAAAAAACCCTCAAAATTCCTACTTTACCCAGGCTGCCCATTTGGTGGTTATGCCTATACTTGATCTCTGCTGTGTATGAGTAGAGATCTATATACATCCTTGGGCTGTTTAAAGAGTTTCCAGATTAGTAAGGCTTGATATGTTTTGTTGTAAGGTTTGTTGCTAAATATGATGGATGTAGCTCACATTTAGAGCTTATAGTTTTAACTTTTTACAGCTTGAATCTGAAAAGTCCCCCAAAGCCTATGTGTGAAAGACTTAAATCCTCAGCTTATTTTGGAGGTGATAGAAAATTTAAGAGGTGGGAGCTAGTAGAGGAAGTTAGGTCATTTGGGGTGTGCCCTTGAAGGGGATAGTGGGATCCTAGGCCTTTTTCTTTTTCTCTTTTGCATCCTGGTCATGAGGTTTTTGTACATACTGCTACAATGATGTGCTGCTTTGCCACAGGCCCCAAAATAACAGAAACAACCCACATGAACTGAATCCTATAAAACTGTGAGCAAAGGTAAACAATCAAACAAATAAATAAATACCCTTTTTTAAAAATAAGCAAATTATCTCAGGTAAATTTGTTCCAGTTATGGAAAGCTTATTCACACCTCTAAAAACAACAACAAAAAATATTTTTTACTCATAAGAGGACAAAATCCCTGGTAAGGAGCTGTTAATGGAAGCATAACCAGTTGTTTCTAGTGATTGCCCTTGTAATTTACATTGAGTACTTTTGAGTATCCCTTTAATCAGTTCTAATTTACATAAAGCCATATAAATTTGAAATAGTCAAAAATCAATATTTGTTATGGTTTGGATGTGAGGTGTTCCCCAAAAGCTCACATATGAGACAATGTAAGGTTTGGAAGTGGAATGATTGGATTATAGCCTTGATCTAATCAACAAATTAATTCCTGATGGGATTCAGTGAGTGGTAATTGGAGGCAGGAGAGGTGTGGCTGGAGGAAGTGGTTCATGGGGGAGGTATATCTATGGGGTATGTATTTTGTATCTGAAAAGTGGATTCTCTCTCTCTCTCTCTCTCTCTCTCTCTCTCTCTCTCTCTGCTTTTTGATCACCATGTGAGCTGCTTCCCTCTGCCACATTCTACCTCACTCCAGCCCCAAGGAATGGAATCAGCCTTGGATGGACTAGGACCTCTGAAACTGTGAGCCCTCAAATAAACTTTTCCTCCTCTACAATTGTGCTGGTTGGGTCTTTTAGTGACAGCAGTGAAAAAGCTGACTAAAACAATATGCATTCTAGCTTCCTTTGAGGAATCTTCTGGATATCGTTTGATCCAATCCATTAATTACTTATCATCCTTTCCTCTGCTGTATACTCCTTTACCTCCAATCTGAGATTACAACTGAAAACTCACTTTTTCCTAAAGAGCCTTGCATTGACTGCTCTAGTTTTCCTTATAGTGAATTTGGAGACAGGATCTTTGACATGAAGGGTTGATATTCCCAAAATGAATAGGGGCAGCAGTGAGGAGACCCCAATGGAGTTAATATCTTATTGCCTTTTCCTGAAAGAAAACAATTTGTCTATTAAAACACTTAAAAGATCATTTCTGAGCAATTTTTCCTATACAGAATTAGTGAATATAATTAATGTGTTCGATTATTAGGAAATAAACAAACATAGTCATGCACTGCATGGATTTTGATTAACGATAGACAGTATATACAATGATGGTCCCACTACATTATAATGAAATCAAACAATTCCTATCCTCTAGTCAGGCTGTAGTTGCCATAAGGCTGAGGTGCAAGGTATTGCTTATGTGTTTGTGGTGATGCTGGTGATAAAACCCTTTTTAACGATGTACAGTACCTAATACCTGATAATAATAATAAATCACTGTTGTAGATTATCTGTTTACTAAACTATACTTTTTAGCATTATGTTTGTGCATTCGTTCTACTTATAAAAAAACTTTACCATAAAATAGTATGTCATACTATCTGGGTAGCAACTTGATATCTCCTGTTCATTCTATTTCTTGATTGCATCATGAGGTCACATATACAGTCTAGGTTTGATCACATTCACAGAATCAGTTTGGCAGCTATGATCATTATCACTCATAGTATAAACTTCTATTCATAGTGTAAACTGTCTATTCAAAGATCTTGCTGTGAATTTTGTGGCCATTGTTATGGTTAAGAGATTATCCCTTTACTGGGGAAAGGAAAGAAAAAAAAAATTTATCTACTGATTTCTTTCTTTTTTTTTTGTGGTAATGGGATTGAACCCAGGTCCTTGGGCATATACTCTATGTTTGCACAATGATAGCATAATTGCCTAATGATATGTTTCTCAGAGTGTGTACCTGATGTTAAGTGATGCACAACTGTACAACAAACCCAAGAAGTAATGATAGGTATCTATTATTCTAAAACATATGTTCATATTTTTAAGAAATATAAAATTAAAAAGCCCACTAAAAATCTTTAAGATACTTGTAGGTTTTTAATTGTGTTTTTCGCTTGCTTCTTGTTCCTAATATGGATTATAACAAGATGATTGCTTGTTTATGGGTTGGAGTGTCTGCACTCTTTGTAATGGTGATTTGCATTTGCTTTTTCAGGACTATGGAGAGGAAAGATTAAAAGCAATTTATCTACTCCTTCCTTCCTTCCTTCCTTCCTTCCTTCCTTCCTTCCTTCCTTCCTTCCTTCCTTTCTTTCTTTCTTTCTTTCTTTCTTTCTTTCTTTCTTTCTTTCTTTCTTTCTTTCTTTCTTTCGGTACTGGGATGGAACCCAGGGCCTCCAGTATGCTAGGCAACCATTCTACCACTAAGCTACAACCTCAGCCCTCTCCTGATTTCTTTCTAAGTTTTACAGAAAGTCAGAAACCCTGGAGCTTTGGAGAGCCTTCATCTTCTTTCCCACAATAGTAAATATTCATTACCTGAAAACAGCAAGGAGGGCATCTCCTTCTTGATCAATTTTGTCTTGATCCTGTTTTGCTAACTTTAGAATGAGAAAGAATTAGTTGCCTAGAACCCATAGGTTCTAAATGTCGTTAGAAAAAAATAGGTCTTTCTTGTTTATTTGAAAGGGAGAGATTCCCAAGCCCACTGGCACATGATTTTAGATTAGTTAATACTATTGAAGAAAATGGGCCAGAAATGTCTTCCAGAGTGCGTGTGTGTGTGTGCGCGCGTGTGTGTGTGTGTATGTGAGTGTATGTGTTTTCCTTGATATCTTTTCAGATTATAATTCCATAGAAATGGTATGTGTTTGAGGGGATGGAAATGCTAATTAATTTAATCATTAAACATTGTATATACATGTTTTGAATTATTTTACTGGATCCCCAAAGCATGTTACAAATATTAAGTATCAAACAGTTTTTAAAAATATTTTACACTAAAAAAAATACTATTTCTGCTCTATAAATATTCAGGAAATGCTGAAATAGATTTTTTTTTTCTGAAGGAATTTGGGTAGATACAATTGCCTGATGTATAGAGGAATGTGAAAAGGTAGGCTGCTGTGTTTCTTATTTTCCGCTGTTTGTTTTGGCAGCGGGGGAGGGTTTGGGGATTGAACTCAGGGGCACTCAACCACTGAGCCACATCCCCAGCCCTATTTTGTATGTTATTTAGACACAGGGTCTCACTGAGTTGCTTAGCATCTTGCTGTTGTTGAGGCTGGCTTTGAACTCGTGATCCTCCTGCCTCAGCCTCCCGAGCTGCTGGAATCATAGGTCCACGCTACCATGCCTGGTTTCTACTGGTTTCTTTAACCTTAAATTAGTCAATTCCACTTCTCAAAACCTAGATCTGCTGAAGTTCTATTAGGTTCCCAAGCCCTATGCAGTTCTTTCAAGGCAAGTAACAGCTGATAAAGGGTCTTACTAAGGTTTTATTTATTTTGTCTTTTTTAAAAAAACTTAATATAAGTTTCGTTTCCCTGAAACACAATGCTAAGCTGGTTGTGTTAGGTAAGTTAATAAAGTTACTGTCTCTTCTACCATCTTCTACTATTTGATATTAAGTGAAGTTGGGACCAAAAAATGGTTCTTGTTGTTTTTCTAAGAGTGTGTGTGCTCTTATTCTGGGGTTGGGGGGAAGAGAAGAAAAAAATGTTCCTCAAGTATCTGAGGATTCCAGTCCTTGGCAGTACTTGCAAAAGCAACAAGCAATATTTAACAACATTTAACAAGACAAACTCACTTGGTGCCTTATTCCATGAATGAAAATTTGGGCTTTATAGATTTAATCTAAGGTGGAGTGTTCTGAATTTCTTTCTTTCCTGATGTTGGGGAAAAAAAAAGGGTGGGGGAAAGGAGAAAGTTATTAATTAACTTCTATAGAAGACACTGTATTTGATTAATAGCTCAGAGCTAAACTTAAGTTAGGGCAGATATGCTGAATAAGTGTTGTCGAGATCATTCCTGGAATATGATGCTAGGAATTTTATTACAAGAAAAGCTCCTACTGATTCACCTTTCTGTCTATCCTCTCCATAAACAAACACAAAAGAACTGGTCAAACTGGGAAAAGACTGGAATCTTGACCAAGGACACAATGTAAATACTTCCAATGTTTTTGAAGTTAAAACCACATACATCTATTCCAGGTCATTCTGCAGCCATAGCTTTCTGATTTAATTCAGAGAATCATATATATATATATATGATGTTGATACGTTTTAGTGCCCATAATAGTATGAGTTTCATATACTATGCAACCAATTCAAGAATTATCAATTTAACAATCTTCTTCTCTTCTTCCTTCCTTCTTTTTCTCTTGAGTATTTCAAAGCAAATACCAGAAATCATGTCATTTTACAGCATGCATCTCTAACTGATGAACCTTTTATATTTCATAACAAGCATGCCATTATTAAATATGACAGAATTGAAAATAATTCCTTAATATAAGCTGATATAAATATCCCTGTTATCCCTTCATTTTTACCCTGATCCAGCCTTGGTCATCTCTAGCCCAGGCAGGACACACATTTCTAAGAATGAGAAGATCCACAAAGGGATCAAGAGGAGAGCATCTTTGCTGTTTTCAATTCAAAGCACCAACGTATACAGCCTTCATTTCTAATTTCCCTAATTCTGAACTTTGCTGCCATTACTTTAGATCACTATTTCAATATCCAGGAAGTGAGACCCAGGCCAAGATAAACCAGAGATTGAATTTTAGAATTGATTCAGACTAGTCTGTTTCCCTAGCCCTTTGGGGAGGTGCATAAGCAGGAAGTGAACCTAGCTGTTGGTCACAAAGTAGAATTTCCTCATAGGACTAAGGGTTTTCATGAAGATGATATATTTGTTTACATTCTCAAGTAGTCCATAGTAGCCTTAGTTGAAGTGGTCACTAGTTCATGCCTTCAATCCACTCTTATTGGTGCTGTTGTGAGCAAGGCATTGCACTAGGAAGGAAAACAGAATATAAAATTAAAAGCACCATATGGAAAATACATTAAAGGTCAGTGAAGATTCAAAAGCAAATTATCTTTTACTTGGACTGATGTTGGTTAAAAGGTCATGGTACTTGGACCTGAAAAAACTTCTACAATTGGAGGAATTGGAGAGGAAGAAGCACTGCTGTGGGAGGAGGAGAGTGAGCAAAGGCAAAGAGGTGGGAAGATGAGGTGATCATTGAATCATGAGAGAAGTCTGGTGAACGTGATGTTCTCTTCAGGCCAAACACCATGAATATGGTGACTAGCCATGCAGCAAGGTGAAGAAGTTATGTAATCACCCAGTAAACAGAGATTCCAGTAACTGTCAGCCATTGCTGCCAGGAACTACTCATCAGCCAGCATGCTTTGAGTGTCAAGACAATGATGTTAATAAGTGACCAGCCAAGGAAACAGACGCCCATTCAAGGCCTGCATTCCAGTGAAATATAATAATTAATCCACTGGCTAATATTTTACCTCCAAATCTAACCTTGTGATTTGGCCAACAGGCAAACGCTCTGCCACTATTTATCTGAGAAAAAGAGTTCTTGGCAACCTCAGGAATTTTGAGAAGATTAAGCTCCATTAGGTAAAGCTTCTTGTGTTTGGGGGCTAAGTCCTTTTCCACTGCTTCATATATCAACTTCACATGATTTTTTTTTGTGTGTGCTTTATTTCTAAGTGTTGATATTCTAAAACTATGTTATTAACATGCATTATCAAAATATTTTTGATTCCAACTCCAGCCTTATAATTGCTATCATGCTATAGTTAAAAATTGATTCAGATAAATGGTAGATAACATTACTGTTAAAAATTCAGATAGATGGTAGATAACATTACTGATTTGTGTTTGCTCTGTCACATTAAGCACTGAGCTAAAATGTCTTGGATCAGAGAATTAGTTCATATCAGACGAATCCAATGTCCTAGTTAGACCTTGTACTTTAGAGTGCTAGGAAAAAGTGTCTTCTCTCATCCCTTAACATGAACTAGTAATGCATTTTCAGCTAACAATCTTTCATCTGTTTATTATGTGCTAGGCAGTATGTCAGGTGTATCACAATTATCTGATTAAATCTTCATAATAACTCTATGGCAGAAGTTAATATTATTATCTCCATTTTAGAGATGAGGAAACTGGGGTTTAGAGAGGATTAGTAATTTTTGCCAGACCACACAGCTAAGTGGTAGAACTGGTTTTTAAGCCCTGTTCATCTGTTATGACAGCATACAAAGCACCTGAGCAGGGATGGAGGTTGTGTGTTGAGAGAGGTTTGCCCTTCTATCTCTTTTAATCTCAACCTGGCTTCCTCATTTCTTGCTATTTCTTATCTCAATGCTGCTATTTCCCTGCTCCTTTAATATGATTCTTCTGTTCCTTGATATACTAACTTGTTTCCTTTTTCATTCATTGATTTACCTCTAGAGTGTCAGGCATTGCCCACTAGGAAACTAACAAAGAGAGTTAGCAAGTAAATGAATGGATAACTACAGCAGAATATAATAATGGGATTGGGTTGCTCTGGGACTACAGAGGAACAATATATAAAGATTTGGAGTCTGGGAGATGATGCTTGAATTGTGTCTTCAAGCAAGAGGACCTGGACAGGTGAAGTACTAGGAAGAGCTCTCCAGGCAGATGTACTGCTATTTGGGTATTCACAAAGGCCAGGTGACAGCCTAACACAGCTGGAAGCCTCCTGGTCATTGGAGATAGTTGGAATGCTTCCTGGAAGTCTTGGCAGATGAAACTAGAGAAAAAGCCAGGGGCCAGATTATGAAGCACTGTATGCTAAGTTAAAAAGATTGGTGTCAGCTTAAAAGTTACAGGAAGTCATGGTAAGGTTTTAAGTTAGAGAAATGCATAATTTTGTGTTTTTTTTTTTTGAATTTTATTTTATTTTATTTTATTTTTTTTTTTTTTATTGTGGGTTGTTCAAAACATTACAAATTTCTTGACATATCATATTCGACACTTTGATTCAAGTGGGTTATGAACTCCCACCTTCACCCCATACACAGATTGCAGAATCACATCAGTTACACATCCATTGATTTACAAATTGCCATACTAGTGTCTGTTGTGCTCCACTGCCTTTCCCATCCTCCCCCCTCCCCCCTCCC
>NW_025999968.1:17120244-17133362 GCF_001458135.2 Marmota marmota marmota | reverse complement strand
GCGGGCTCAGTTCCGGGAGCCGGAATTCGGCTGCTTAGTGCTTGTTGTATGCTCTGATAGGAGCAGGGTCCAAGAGGCAGCCTCCGCAGGCTCCGCGGCCCTGGGCCAGGGCGGTTCCGGGACGGTTCCGGGACGGTTCCGGGAGCCGGAACTCGGCCGCCCCGCGCTCGGTGTTCGCTCTGATAAGCTCAGGTTCTAAGAAGCACCCAGGCGCTGAACCCTAGCAATCTGTCTGCAAGCCGCAGGCGAATTGCAGCCTGAAATTACCTGATCTATGGCTGAATGAGCTGCGGTCAGTCGAAAACAGGGAAGGTGACGTCAGTTTACCAACATGGTGGCTGCTGGCCTCCTCTGTGGTCTGACCGGTGTCCATAATTTTGTGTTTTAGAAAGAGCATTCCAGATGTAACTGTCACTTGCAAAGTCAATTTCTGTGCTTGGGAAAAGAAGCCCTGAGTTTGCACCTGCTTTGAGAGACTTCAGATCTCTTTACTACCTGGTTATCTTCCCTTATGGAAAAACTGGGTGTTCTAGTCTACCTCCTGATCTTAAAAGTCCTGCTCAACTTAGAAGAAAGCAGTGTTTGTAAATTGACTCTTAGGAAGAGAGGTAGTTGTATGCACACAAGTCTACTCCCTGGTTGCATATTTCACATGGACATGCAGGTCTCACTTCCTCTCATGATGCTTCTCATTTATATTCTCCCTGGCTCTGAGCAGCTACATCACCATAACCATTTTTTAGGTGTTTTTGCCCCACTGTAACTTGTGAAGGCTGGGGTAAGTTCAGGTGAGCTGCTCTGCAGAAGGTAAATACATTGAGGTGAGTGTGTAGATATGCTATTGCAGCAGAAGCAATAGGTAGCATTGCATAAACTATGTATAATACAGAGTTTGAGTGTTATCCAATGTAAAACTGCAGGCAGCTTAGAGCAGTGATGGCTAAACAGTTTTCACACACCTACCACTTAAAATGCTCCAGAAAAACTATGTACCTTATCATATATTTTTGAATTTGATATATACAATTTTTCATCATATGTTTAAATAGTTGCAAATCAAATTTCTAGTGTGTTATATGCAATGGTATGATAAATTGAAATAAGAATAATACTCTTTTAACTGAGTACAATGGAATCTGGATAATCAAGCAATTTGATATCCTCTCTTATCCACTTAGTCAACAGACCTATGACAACCTAATTAAGCAGAGCGTAATAAAATGGTAAAGGATTTGGTAGCATTCGGTGCAAAAATGATTGAGGAGAATGATAGCCATTACCCACCCCCAAAGTTGCCTTCTGTTAAATTTTATCACCATACAGCTATTGATGGATCAAATATATAACAGCAGTACAACTTCAACTCACTTTTCACCTTGTGCCGTAGACCCAATGATACATTATCCCTCCGTTCTTTTATGTGCATCAACTACAACATGTTTCAAAGATTCTCTTAGAACCTTCAACATTTCAGAGGAGGATTCTGCTAAATGAATAATCCATCTATCCACTACTCCTGTTTAACCAATGGTTGGGATCAAGACCCAGGAATCAAGGGTAGGATACTGTTATGGTTTGACTGTGTCCCCTCCAAAATTCATCCATTGAAAATTAATGCCAGTGTGATCATATTAAGAGGTGAAAACTTTTTTATCTTAAAATTTTTAATGTTTTTATTAGTGCATTATAGTTATACAAAATATTGAGGTTCATTTTGTCATAGTCATACATGCATGGGATACATTTTTTTACATGTATTAGTTCTTTTTAGTTATATATAAAATTAGGATTCATTTTGGCATAATTATAAAAGCATGGAATATAATTTGCTAATTCAGTCCCTGGAACATCTCTTTTCCCTCCCCTCTTGTTATACTGATACTGAGACCCTCAAATAACTCTCATACCACACATTGCCATTCCAATTAAGCCCTTTATTGCTGGCCAGCATCAGACACTGTACTCTCTAAAAGTGAGATGGTCAGAGTGGTGCACCTCCTTCAGTTTGGCCTCATATTTAAGCCAAAAAAACACAAAAGGGATGTTAGGGGGTTTAGCCAATGCAAGGAAGCCAAGTTACAGAAGCGGGAGATTGCAGTCAGGCGGCAGGAGGCTTAGCCAATCATGAGCCCAGTTATCCCAGGTTCAGAAACAGAGCCCAGTTACCCTAGTTACAGAAACAGAGCCCAGTTAGATAGTTCTGTGTTCTTGAGGGTTTCCACAACAAAAGGAAAAACAACGTGCCCCAGTCATGACCTTGCTAGTTGGCATGGCTATTTCACAAAATGGAGTCACTATAGTCAAGGTTTCTGTCTCATCAAACTCCTCCCTCCCCATTCCCTTCCCTTGACTCTTCTGATCTTTCTGCTATTGAGCCAGTTCATGAGGGTTCCTGTTTTGTGGATGGGATGAGGCCTCCTTATAAAATGGCTTGATGGAGGGAGTTTGCCCCTTTTGCCTTTCTGCCTTCTGCTGTGTGAGGACACGTTGATGTGACTCTACTCAACCTTGGCTTGCACGTGCATATTGGGTGAAACAGGTTTTGCTGCTCAGCATGGGTCCATAAATGACCTTGAAAGCATCTGAGTATTGATTTTGTGGTTGAAATGAATTTTACTGAGTAAGTGAGTTTTCAATATGAAATCTGTGATATTGAAATTAACATTTTTCAGTGAGAGACTGTAATCAGCCGTTAATGAGATCTGAGCAGGACCACCAAGCAATGAGAAAAGTTAGGAAGCTCACTTGGTTATTTAGTCACTCAACCACCAAACAGTTAAAGAAGACTTACTGTGTATTAGATGCTGCATAAAATGCTGGGAATACAAATGAATAAATGTGGCAACTTCCCTGAAGAATATTATGTCTAAGAAAATGTAGTCTGTAGGAGAATCCTGGGAGAAAGAATAAGGCGATCAGAAGTCTTATCTCAGAATGATTTTTGAGGTGAATGGGACCTGGTTTTGTTAAGCACTAATAAAAATGGCAAGAAAGACAAATATGAAGAGCAAAGTAGCCACTTTCCATTTTAGCTTGATTATTGGAGTGAGGGAGACTCTCAGACATTCCAAACTTAAGGTTGAGGAAAGACATGCCAAATGTGTACTCCTGTGCCCCAGCAAAGGAGGCTATCTTCCACCAAGTGGGTGGCACTGTTTGCTTCAGCTGTCATTGTCATTAGACTTAAATGGCGAAAAGTTTATTCTTTAAAATAAAATGATGAAGTAAAACAAAACCAAAAGACTAGACCTCCTACAGAAAACACATAAATTTCCCAGATTCCAGAGGTCTTGTTGATTTATATTCAAACCAGTTCTGAAAATTTTAGTAACAAAAACCTGTGTATTGACCTCATGTATTTACCTTGCCTGTCAGAATAATCCAGGCTCAGCAGCAAGGTGCTTAACCATTTCCCTTCACTTAGTACATGCACGGCTACTGGAATTATAGTCATAAATTGCTTAAAGATAGGGTACATTCTGAAAGATGCATTTTTTATGCAATTTGTCTTTGTGAAAACATCACATCATGTACTTGTACAAGCCTAGATGGTATCACCTATTACATACCTAGATTATATGGTATAATCTATTGCTTCTAGGGTCATGATGAACAAAACAACATGAAACTGAATCAAGCACAAGAGAAGATGACACAATCAAGAGGTGTGAACATGAGATTTATGAGACTATGGTTAGTATAACAGCAACTATTTTAAAATAAAGAGTTTTTAATAAGTAAAAGAAGTACAACCACTCTGGAAAGCAGTATGGAGATTCCTCAGAAAACTTGGAGACTTGGAGTAGAACCATCATTTGACCCAGCTATCCTACTTCTCTGTTTACAACCAAAGGACTTAAAATCAGCATACTACAATGATGCAGCCACATCAATGTTTATTGCAGCTCAATTCACAATAACTAAACTATGAAACCAACCTACATGCCCTTCAACAGATAAATGGGTAAAGAAAATGTGGTATATATATACAATGGAATATTACTCAGCCTTAAAGAAGAATGAAATTTTGGCATTTGCTGGTTAATGGATGGAGCTGGAAAATATCGTAAGTGGAATAAGCCAATTCCAAAGAACCAACGGCTGAATGTTTTCTCTGATAAGCAGATGTTGATCCCCAGTATTGGGGGCAACTTTGGATTGTGCAGAGGGGAGTGAAGGGCTGGGTGGAACTGTGGGGATGGGAGATGGTAGAATGAGACAGACATTATAACCCTTTCTACATATATGATTGCCCAACTGGTGTAACTCTTCATCATGTACAGCCAGGGGAATGAGAAGTTGTGATCAATTGTGTACAATGTGTCAAAGTGCATTCTGCTGTCATATGTAACTAATTAGAACAAATTAAAAAATAAAAATTATAAATTAAAAAAGGAAAAAGAGAAGTACATAAACCAGAAACATTGTCACTTATTATCATTTTCAAGTAGTAAGTACTGTTCATAATTGTATGTGCAAAGCTTTCATACTGTTGACAGCACAGTGAGTTTGTTTATAAGAGTGTTATCATGAGGGTAATGCATTGTGCTAGGACGCTACAAAGGCTACACTGTCACTAGGTGATAGGAATTTCTCAACTCCATTAAAATCTTACAGAAAACCATTATATATGTTTACTATTGTCTGAAAATGTTATTTGGCTCATGGCTATATTTTTCCCATTTTTTTCCGATATTTAAAAAAATAATTTTCCTGTGTTTAGAATAGGAAGCATGTCATACCTAGATGTATTAGTTAATAATATCCTGCTTATTAAGGATCTGACAGTTTTTCCTGAGTCTTTTAATACTTGGTTGATTCTCCAATTGCTGGTCATACCCCACTCCAGTAAAAGTGAAACTTTTACTTGGAAGGGTCACTGGTTGGAAAAGTGTTAATTTTGATACAAATAACTTAGTTAAAAAACCATCCCCTCTGTAGGCATCAGGCCCCATGTTTAGGTCTGGGAGTGAGAAAGATGGATAAAGCTCCTATTTTCAAAGAGTTGGTGATTGCCAAAGACTTAGGGAACCTCCGGATATTGAAGCACTTCTCAATACTTTACCTTGCAGATGCCTACCACTCATTGCCAATGTGAACAGTGGGGAGAAGAGGCAGACTGCTTGGCCAAGAAGTACAACCACTCTGGAAATCGCTGCTTTCAGACACTTCTGGAAACCTCTTAAACTACTGTGCAACAAAAGTTTTCAATATTAGACTGAAATAAGACAGAAGACAAAATAAAGTTCTGGGAAAAATTGTGTCTGAAGACACATACCTTTCCTGAACGTGGACACACTTTGATTCTTTATACCATGAACACTTTCTTTTTATGCAAAAAAAAAAAAACCACAACATGCTCAATACATTGACAGAATATTATTGGTAATGCAAATTCACTTGCTGAATCACAGACAATTATAAAACATTGCAGACTGGCTTCTCTTCAGAGTTGCTGTTTCATGAAAGAGTTTGAGTACAGAGTGTTCCATACAGCATTTTACATGCAGATACATGCTTAGGGTTGCCTTTCCTTGGTTACCTGGAGACTGAATTCTCATATCCTGCCTTGGCTTTTACTACTAGACAACATGGTCTTTGTTTTAATCATACTTGTGTCTATGAAGGACAATTCTAGAAAGGCCATCCTGTCAACATATTTGAGGCAGTGACTGTTGTAGAAACTTTTAAACCAAATTGTTCTAGTGGAGAATTTTGTAAATGCAATGTTGTGTGGGTTGTTGAGAGATGAAGATAACAGGCTGTTTTAATCACATGTTTCTTCATGTGATTGCTGAAAGCTATAGGAAATCATTTGGTTGAATCTGTAGGATAAGATGAGACCTGCCTACTGAAGAAAAGAGCAGGCAGACACCTGTGGGTGAGGCATGTGGAAGAAGGAGCCTACCTACTCTTTCTGGTATTAAAGTTCAATTTTCCAGTCCTAAGAGCAGAATACTAGGTAATGTCATTGTCTCTTGGAAGACTAGTTAAAATGCTAGTCTACTAGTATTACCACTACTAGTCTACTTTGTGAAATTGTGATAATAGTCATCTCTCTGATAGGCATGTGTATGAAATGAGATAATCTAAGTGAAGCACATTGTAAGTGTGTGTATGTGAACTTCTGCAATTACTATTACTATTATTATCATTCTTATATGCACTAGAAACGCTTGCATTTCCAGCAGGGTCTGAAGAATTGCTGGTCATACCCACTTCCTCTCAAGGGAGATGGCTCTTTGTTTTCACTGGACATTGCTATGGTTTGTATACATATTCCTCAGAGAACCATGTGCTAAAGTCTTGGTCCATAGCCCATAGTAATAGTGGGAAGTGGTGGAACCTTTCCCAGGTAAAGCCTAGTGGGAAGTCTTTAGGTCTTTAGGGGTGTGTTCTTGAAGGGTCTAGTGATCCCCCAGCTCCTTCTTCCTCTTTTTTACTTCCTGGCCAGGAGGTGAGTGGTTGTGTTCCTTCTTGTGTTCTCACCACTACAAGTTGCCTTGCCATAGGCCCAAAGTAATGGTCAATCCATGATGGACCCAAGCCTCCCAAATCATGAACCAAAATTGACTTTTTATCTTTATAATTGGATTCATTTTAGGTATTTGTTATAGTGATGGAAAGCTAGCATGTAGTGATTGGTTCAAGTCATTTGCTAAGATAACATAGGAGTGCAGCAGTATTCAGTTGAGTAATGTCTCTTGATGACTGGATGAGACAAAATCAGCATAGACTAAGTTGAAGCCTGATAAGTCATATTCCCTTCCAAGAGCTAGTCTACTAGTATTACTACTACTAGTCTACTTTGTGAAATTGTGATAATAGTCATCTCTCTGATAGGCATGTGTATGAAATGAGATAATCTAAGTGAAGTACATTGGTAATGCAAATTCATTTGTGGTTAACAAATTCCTTTCTATGATATAAGTAAGCTGGATCTCTCTCTCTCTCTCTCTTTCTCTCTCTCTCTCTCTCTCATCCAGAGCATGAAGATATCTTGATGCTCAGAGTGGGCAGGAAGGGGAATCCTGGGCTTGGGACCACTGGTAAAAGGCTGACTGCGTTGGGAGGAATAGTCTCATGGAGTACCAACCCCTGGGCACCTGCAGGACCAGTCTGGCAAGATGGATGTAGGAGGGTGTGGGAGAGTGCTTTGCTGAGGACAGGTGAATGGTATGTGTGTCACTGAAATTCCCCAGCAGGCTGGCCTGTAGCTCTCTGGCTATAGAATAGGTTGCCAATACTGGAGGTGAGATATCAGAACTTGTTTGAAGGCTATAAGTTAAAAATGTCTTATGGTTTTGGCCAGCTCAGTCTTTTAAAATCCAGAATCTCCATTTTATTCTAGTTCAGTGTCTCTCAGTCTTGGCTTTCCCTATTGGAAGGCGAAGTTAAAAAGGAAAAGAAAGTAGAAAACATGGAAACAAGGAAGAACATTTCCCGCTTCTCCTGGTGGAAGTGTATACCAGATTTCTAGGTCCCTCATCTCTACCGTATTCATCTTTATTATGTATACAAACCAAGGCTTTAAAAACTTATTCCTGGGAATGCTTAGGGCCTTCTGTTTTTTTTTCCCCCTTCTATGAAAAAGTGATCATCTCTTCTGCTAATATAAATAGCATACTTCAAAAAATTAACATTCTAACCTTTTCTAAATACAGAGCTGGAATTTTGGATCACTTTTTATATTTAATTAAAAAAATAGCAAGTGATTCCATTTAGTTATGTAAACCAGGAATCTGTTAAGGAAAGGATCTCAAGTATTCCTTTTGACTTCATAAAAGATGGACTTTCTCTGTACTCGCTTGGTATGTACTTCTCTTTGGAGAACTAATTGGGCTGTGAGGGACACGTTAACAAAATAAAATAGATGTGAATGTGTTCGTACCTCCAACTGTTGAAGTGAGTCAGACCAGTTATATTCCCAGTGGGGATTATGCAAGTTCATTTTAAGGAACCTGAGTGATTACTTGGATGGAAACCAAGGAATTGCAACAGAGAGTTTATGCCAGATTCCAAGAATTTTAACTGACCAAGAGAACATATGCAGAATATTTTTGTTAATTTGTAGAGAAAGATCAGTTTAAGTTTTGTCAAAGATCTGACATATAGAAGGCAGACTCATCTCACTGGGGCATTGGGAGAAGGCAGAAAGGTGTTTCCTGGATCTGGCACTCACAATGCCCCTTTCCATCCTCTGACCTTTCTTACATGTGGAATTCTTGTAAGAAGAGACTTTTTCATGTCAAATTCCTGCTTCTTAGGATAGTGCTTAGCACCCAAATGAGCATTCAATAAATGAAATATTTTAATTAATAGATGGATAAATTTAAACCCAGGGAAATTTGAAGTTGTTCAGGACAGAATTTAAAGATTTTACTGGATTTATAAACTGAATGTATGAAGATATAATTTAATAGGGAAAAATGGATAAACATGTTGTGGGTCAAAAAGTTTATTATATAATGTCTCCAGATGCTGAGACATTATATAGCAACTCTGTTCTAGCTTATGTAAAAAAAATTAGTTAAAATCAATACAACATAAATCAATAATGTTGATATGACTGGGATAAAAATTTAATATGCACATAGGCCACTTTATAAGATATGATATCCAGACTAGAGAAGGTGATTGTACTTGTCTTACTTGTCATCTTTATAGTAATCAGGTGGTTCTTAAAGTTCTAATTTAGAGCTGAAATTAAAAAAAATGTAAGCAATTAAGTGTGTTTAATGGAAACGAGTCAGGATAATAAGAGGACATGGAAAGTAAAGAACCACTGGTAACATTGAGAAGATTTTTAAGTGACCCCCAAAAAGGTTCATTGAGCGTCAGTCTTCAAATATCTGAGGAGCTATTCTTTGGAGAGTTATTGTATTTGTTTTCTGTGGTATCAGAGGTCAAACCCAGGCTAATGGGTGGAGGTTCCAGGAAGACAGATTTTATCTCATTGAAAAGAATGACTTCACATTTGTCTGAGCTGCACTAAACATCATGGGCAGTGAGTCTTCTGTATCTGGGTGCTTTCAAACAGGGTACACAAAGACTGCACAAAGACTTAGGAGCCCAGGTGAATCTGTAGAGATAAACTGTGTGGGCAGGTAGAGCTGCCAGTGGGATGGGATGCTTCACTGATTGCAGGGCCAGCCTAACCTTGGAATTCTTTCCTATGAACACTTCTAAGATGCAACTTAAGAATATTCTCATTTTCTTGGTCTAGATTTGTGATGCCTGAATATTATAACTCAGATCATCTGGGATTTTAAGTGGGTACAGTTATTCATTTAACAGCTATTTATTGGACACCAGCTCTGTGTACTGAAATATTTGTTAGAAATCAAGATAAAATAGTAAACAGCAGTCTCAGGTCTCTAGAACCTTCAAGGTTTACCACCCACAGGACCTCTGCACTAAAGATTAACATTTCATCTGGAGGCTCCATTCTTGGACTTCACTAAATATTTGGTTCACTCCCTGTGACAATATATATGCTTACTGATGTATGACTGGCACTTTCTTGAACATAAGGGTTGTTACCTATCGTCCTTTAACTTTAGAAAAATCTAATAGGAGATTTTCAGTAAGTGCTTATATAAATAAACTATCCAGATTACTGGCCTGTAAGTATGTGGTGAAGTTGTCCTGGGAAGGTCCAGTGGAAAGATAGGGGCTAACAAACTGAAGGAATCATTAGAAAGATTTCCTCTCAGCCTTGAGGATGAGAGTAGGAGCAGAGTACCTGGTTGGCAGGAAATGAAAAAGCCAGATTGGCTCCAAGGAAGATGAATGTGGATCGCAGAGCCATTAGATAAGCACGACAATAACCTGGCTGAGGGTGGATGGACAAGGTTGGTTTTTACTGAAGGGTCTTTACAGCCTCAGGAATCACTTAGTCAAATAGTCATTCAGTACCAAAGAGCACACACAAGAATGGGTTGTGGAAGTGTTCCAATTCCTCGGGCTTGAGTCCTTTAGAGAGAGGAGGAAAAAATAGTTTCAGAGATGTCTGAAGCTTAACTTTAAGGTAAAGAAATGCTTTTCTTATTTCAGGGGAGGGGGCTGGGCTCAGAGGACCAATTCATAACACAAGAGATATCATTACCTCCAAGAGCAGAGATTAATTCCAAGAAGCAGCATTTAGAAGTTGAGGACTCCATAGGATCTGGAAGCCAGGTCTCTCTTGGCTTGTTTCCGGCCTGTGATCTACCACTCTAAATAGATGAGTTTATGTCAAGACATAACTAGAACTAACTGCAAAGCAGAGCCAGTCAGGTTGATTCAGGTGGATACTATCAGATTTGAACAAGTAATGTGGACTTTACATTTTAATCCATTTAACATTTGAATTTTACTAATTTACTTATATTTTTTTGCAAATATTCTTTTTTGCAAAATCTTAGACCTACTGAATCTTTTCCTAGAAGTGTGTAGAGTTAGGAACGTGGTTCTCTGAACTATGGAGACAAACTACTATGTCTGACTTTTAGTTCAGTCATACTTGCTGGATGTCTCTGAGTAAGTTTATTTACTTTCTTAAATTTTAATTTCTTTTATGTAAAAGGACAGTGACCTAATAGATTTGTTGTGAGGATCAAATGAGATAATGGTGATTAAATGGGATAATCTCTATAAATTAATGAATTAATGTCTATAAATTAATGTTAAATAAGCTAATGTGTATAAATATTTCAAAATCATGTATTAATTAATCTATTTTCTATTACTATAATAAAATAACTGAGACTGGGTAATATATAAACAAATGAGGTTTATTTAGCTCTCTATTTTGGAGGCTGAAAGTCCAAGACTAGATGTCCTCATTTGTTTGGCTTCTGACAAAGGCTACACGGGATGATACTACTAGAGGATAGCATCATACTGGCATGAGCACCTGTGAGAGTAATAACATGGCAAGATAGACAGCCAGAATATAGGGAAAGATCAGTTTCACTCTTTTATGATGACTCATTCTCACGGGAGCTAATTTTGGTCGCATGAGCAGTAGACTAAGGGCAGTGCCCACAGTGACCCAAACACTACCTGGTAGGCCCCACCTCTTAAAGATTTCAGCATCTCTTAATACTGCCAACTAGAGGCCAACCCTCTTACACATGAACCCTTGGGGGAAACAACATCTAAACCATAACAAAGAGAATTTGAGCTCAGTGAATGTTAGCTGTGTGCTTACTGATGCATCTAAGTGAAGAAATGGGATAGCACATTGAGGACTCTCACCAAGCTTAGGAAGTCCTTCCTGTATTTGAGAAGGAAAAAGGAGGCAATACATTCTATTTTGAGCATGTTGAGTTTAATGAATTAGTGGAAAATTCATGTTGAATTGCAGCTAAAGGCCTAGACTCAGGAGACAGGACAGGGTGATAGATTTTAATTTGTGTGCCAAAATGTAGATGTGGTGGGTAAAAGAGAATGTTCAAGAAGAGTGCTTAAAATAGTGACTGGATGAAGCAAGGTAGCAGTGGTAAGAACCTCCAGTAAAACATCAATTTAAACAGTTATTCATACACTGGACTACATTCACAAGAGCTAAGGAGGCCAGGTGAGACATCATAGTACCTGTTTTAGCATAATAATAAAAGATGCATTGAAGAAGGCAGGAAGGAGTTGTTTGTCTCACCACCACCCCCAACTCCAAGAAATGCAGCGTGAAGAGAGGTGCCTCTTGATTGGGGGCAGGGGGAGGAAGGAATTAATTCCAGGTGTTAGACTTGGAACCCAGTACTAGGCTTACCATGGTGAAACCCAGTGTCAGGCTGAGCCAATGGCTGCTGCCTCTAGCTCAGTTCCAGAAGTCAAGCTTTGGGACCTGTGCTAGCCTTGTGGTTAAGGGACTGCCTCCAGCACTCTTCCCCCCAACCCTAGGTGTTAGAATCTGTAAACACGTCAGGATGGCGCCTGGCATTTTGCCAGAGGGAGTGGTTTGTGAAGTAACGCCAGCGAGCCATTAAGTGTGGAGATTCCTTATTGGTTGACTGCTGTATCTAGTTTATGTTAATTAGGATAAGCTGTGTGGAATGTATATATACCCCTCTGGTCCTACAATAAACGGCTCCCACTCCTGCTGTATCAATCTACACAAGTTCCTCATCACCCCCCGGTTAGTTTGCTACAGCCGGACTGCGGCACCTAGGTAACATAGCATGGACTCCATTTGGAAGTAGGACAGACAAATGAACAGAGGACTTTGCCTTGGGATTTAGTGCTGGGCTGATAAAACTCAGTGCCAGACCTGTCCCCTGGCCAGTGCCTATAAATGGAACCTCTGGTTCTGCCCTTATGCCAGGTGGAGACCTGTAGTTCCAGTTGGACAAACTGCATTATAGCCAGCATTACTCAAAGCTGTAGGATTGGGCTACAAATAAACCATACCAGCCAGCAGGACAGAGCATCATGTGCCTTGATCTGGCCCTATTGTTGTGCTAGACTCAGTCTGCTGTAGGCAGCAGGTGCAATCCAGCATTGTGATGTTGGTGGCCACAGAACTGATCACCCATCCTTCCCCCAAACTCATCCAGCACAACATGGAAAAGCATTATGTCCTTGAAGGCAGAAGAGGGAGGTAAGTGCTAAGTAACTTCAGAGAGCCTAGGCCAGTCCCTTCACAGTAAGGCCAGACAGTCCTTGACACCTGACCACAGGCTGCTGTTGATGAGGCATCTGGGCCACTCCAGTCCCAGGAAGAGGTTCATGGAGATGGACTACCTACCCATTATAAGCACCCCTAAGACCATTTGGAATAGCACACCAACTGTGGATTGGGACAAACTTGCATAAAGGGAGTCCTCTAGTACTGAAACTGTGACAACACACCAAGTATGAACTGGAAGCAAACCTGGACTTAGGGCTCCATCTAGTGCTGACATAGAGGCAGTAGTCACAGGCTCAGAGAAAATAAGCAACCTTCTTAGAATTTCTGAAAGGGCAGGTATAAACAAAGCCAGATAATGAAGACTGGAATAAATATCTAATCCTTCAGTGTTCAGGGATTATTGTACTCCAACAACCATTTAGAATTTTCTAAGAACCTCACCTGAAGGACAAATTAATAAACCAGAAACGGATCGTGAGGTTATATGTGTGTGTGTATATATATA
>NW_025999968.1:17089061-17120223 GCF_001458135.2 Marmota marmota marmota | reverse complement strand
GAGGGGAGGGGAGGGGGGATAGTAGAGGATAGGAAAGGCAGCAGAACACAACAGACACTAGTATGGCAATATGTAAATCAATGGATGTGTAACTGATGTGATTCTGCAATCTGTATATGGGGTAAAAATGGGAGCTCATAACCCACTTGAATCAAAGTGTGAAATATGATATATCAAGAACTATGTAATGTTTTGAACAGCCAACAATAAAAAATTAAAAAAAAAGAAAGTAGAAAGAAAAAAAAAGAAAGAGAAAAAGAAAAAAAAAAAACCCTGTTAACCAAGAATGCTGTACCCAGCAAAGCTAGTCTTTAGAAAAAAAGGAGGGATAAACAAAAGCTGAAAGAATTTATCACACTACCAGACCTGTACTACCAGAAATTCTAACAGGAATTCTTCATATTGAAAGAAAGAGCTGCTAAACAGTGCGAACATCAAAAGGTCTAAAACTCACTGGTAAGAGTAAATCTGCAGAAAAATTCCATATAAATTTCATTCATTTTTTTCCAAATATGATGTGCAAAACATTCATACCTTCAGTAAGGAAGATTAAAAAAGAAAAGTAGCTAAAATAATAACAATATTAATATGTTGAGGTAGGAAATAAAAAATATATATATAATGGGGCATAAAGATTCAAATTGTGGGAAGGAATAGATTGCAAGTATAGACGGTTTTTTAAAAAAATATTTTTCTTTTTTGTTTTACTTCCTATCTTTGCAATTAATAATAAGTTGCTGTAATTTCAAAATAGCTTGTGGTAATGAAAATCTGAAAGCTTTCTAAAATCTGGGACCAGCAAAGGATGCCTACTTTCACGACTTTTATTTAAAATAGTACTGAAAGATCTAGCCAAAGTAATCAGACAAGATAAAGAAACAAAGGGCATCTAAATGGGAAAGCAGTATGTCAACTTGTTACTGTTTGCATATAACATGATCTTATACAAAGAAAACTCAAAAGACTCCACCGAAAATCTATTAGTACTAATAAATTCAGGAGAGTTGCAGGATAAAAATTAACATACAAAAATCAGTAGTGTTGCTATATGCAAATAGCAAATTATCTGAACTAGACATCAAGAAAACAGTTTTATTTACAATAGGTAAAATAAAGTGGAATATCTAGTCATAAATTTAACCAAAGAGGTAAGAGATCTCTACAATGAAGATGATAAAACATTAATAAAAGAAATTGAAGAGGACACTAGAACATCTGGACATCCAAAACATCCTCCCATATTCACGAATTGGAAGAATTGATATCATTGAAATGTCCAAGTTACTGAAAGCAATTTACAGATTCGTGAAATACTTATCAAAACATAACAAAAATCTCAAAATATTCAAATCCATCTTGAGCAAAAAGAACAAAACAATCATAAGTTTTACACTGATGTCAGACCATATTACCAAGTAATAGTAAAAACAGCATAGTATTAACATAAAAATAGACACATAGACCATTGGAACACAACAGAGAGCCTAGAATTAAACCCATACATCTCCAGCCAACTAATCTTGGACAAAGGTGCTAAGAATATGTATTGAGTCAGGTCAATCTCAATAAATTTTTATGCTAGGAAAATTGGATGTCCACCTACACATGAGTGAACTAGATAACCTATTACAAAAACCATCGCATATGGATTAAAGTTACAAAAATCATCTCAATATGGATTAAAGACTTAAATGTAAGACTGAAAATTATGAAATTACTAGGAGAAAGCACAGGATATGGCTCAGGATGTTGGAATAGACAATAATTTTTTTAAGAAGATCCCCAGAGCATAGGAAACAAAAGCAAAAATTTAAAAAAAATTACAACAAACTGAAAAGCTTTTGTAGAGTGAAAGAAACACTTAATAGAATGAAGAGACTACCTATAGAGTGGGAGAAAATATTTCCTAACTATACTTCTGATATAGGGTTAATCTGCAGAACATATAGAGAACTCAATTCAACAGCACAAAAACAAATTAGGTGATTAAAAAATGGGCACAAGACCTAGATAGACATTTTTCAATAGAAGATACACAAGTGGCCAAGAGATAAGTAAAAAAATGCCCAACATCACTACTCATTGGAGAAATGAAAATCAAGCTCACAGTGAGTTATCACCTTACTCCAGTTAGAATAGCCACCATTAAAATGACAAAAATGAACAAGTGCAGTGAGGATATGGAGGGAATGTAGATTAGTATGGCCATTATGGAAAGCCATATGAAGGTTCCTCAAAAAATGAAAAATAGAACTACCTCATGATCTAGCCGTCACATTCCTGGATCCAAAGGAAATGAAATCAGTATGTTGAAGGGATAGCTGCACTCCAGTGATTATTGCCCCAGTATTCACAATAACCAAGAAATGAAAGCAACCTAAGTGTCCATCAAATGATGAATAAACAAAGAAAATGTGGTGTATATATGCAATGGAACACTCTTTAGCCAAATACAAAGAATGAAATTTTGTCATTTACGACAACATGAATGGAACTGAAGGTTGTTAAGTAAAATAAACCAGGCACAGAAACACAAGTACGCATGATCTCACTCAAGGTGGAATCTAAAAATGTAGGTCACATAGTACCTCTTAAATACTCAATTTTTATAGCAATTAAAAGACCAAAACAAAAAGGAACATGAAAAGAAGTAAAAAGGAAAAAAAATTAAAAAGAGGAGTTTCTTATTGTTTCTAGGAGTCTCTTCTCTATATTCAAGTGTTAAATCAGAAGAAAACAATCATTATAAAGAGGGTCAGAAGAAGCAGCCAGAAATGATCAAAAATCCCTATAGAGAAATATCAAGGAAGTCAGAGGATGATGTCTGAGTGTCAGATTATATAAAGAGTAGATAAGAAACACAAAAGTGATCCAGGACTGGAAGCGGCTATTAAATCTCTGGTTGTTATGTAGCTGGTTTCCTTTGTCGGGGCAGGCCGTGCAGCAATCCTGGCAAAACCCTAACTGCTGTAGTTGAGAAATAAAAGGATATGTTCATGATACTGAGGGAAAATCAAATTAGACATATGCCCGGTATGAACCACTTTTATTAAAAAAATGAAAGTAAATTTTAAAAAAGAAATATTTATTTTAGTGGTAATCTTTAAAACATAATGATTTATTTTGTGCTACCAACACTGACTATAAAAAAATGTAGCCCCAACTTCCCCCTGACTACTATTTTCAGTTCTGTGCAGCTTCTATCAGCTTCTGATTTTCAGGCCTGCCTCTGGTTTCCTGTCTGCACTAAATTCAATAGCTGAACTCTGTTTCCTGTGCCTGATTTTTGGTGTTTTCCAAAGACTGAGCAATTACACAGAACCAGCTCTTCCTGCTCTGGGCTGTTTTAGTAACACACTTCACCCACCCAGCTCAACCCCTGAGACACAAATCCCAGCACAAGTATGTACCCGTGCCAGGCCACTTGAGGGGGAGTTACATGCTTCTTCTGAGGAGGTTTCACTAATTAGTAAATTGAAGCCCAGCAAAGTTCAAGTCTTCTATGGTTACTGTAGGAAATATGTTCCCACAAAAATCACTTCCCACTTTCCCATGCTGAGTCATGTCCTAGTTTCTCTTTCTCAAGCAGATAACAACTAATGTCAATGACATATGCAAACGTGCAAAAATTTTTAAAAATCAGTGATTGAAAATAAGTCCATTTTAAACTCAGTCATGAGAGAAGAAGAAAACTATCACTAGTTACTAGCCTCAAGTCTCCACAGCCACTGCCCCAGCCCTGATTTGTATCACTTTGTTCAAATTTTGAACCTTTTTTTGCCTGTTTCCTCATCTGTAAAAGGGAGTTATGATACCAACCTTAACCACTGTGAGAAACCCATGTGATGTTGGTTCACAGGGCTATTATAGTTGTTTTTTTGTAAACATGCCTCAACTCTCATTTCACTCTCTGAAATCTTTTTTCTGGTTGAGAAGTTCTATTCCACAAAAAGGAAAACATTTAAGAAAATGTAATCACTTCCATGGATTCTAATATCCTTCTCAAAATCTTTCTTTGTTCCCAGCCTCTCTCCTCTTCTGTGAGGCTGAGCCCAGCCTGTTACCTTCTCTCAGAATTTGATTGTATGGAGATGCAGTATTTTTTTGAAACATTACCCAATGTTTCCCCCACCCCCAGCCTTAGGTACTTTCTCTCTCCGTTTGTTTCTTTCTTGCCTCCCCCCCTCAGCAAATAACTATCCCATATTGATTGCCCCAGGGAAGGGAAAAAGCTTTTGCTTTCCTCTTAGGGCTTAAAGGAAGAGTGAGACTAGATAGAAGTGGTTTGGAGATTATTGAGTAGAACTCCTCCTTCAAGACTTCCCCACCACTAAGCATTCCTCAGGCTGTCAGAATAATAAGTTGATGAAGAAAAACAGGAAAGGTTAGGGAGTTACCTGAGAAAGGTCCTGTGCCCAGCTCCAGACCATGTTCTGGGGTGAGCCTAAAGCTTTGGCAGCAGCTACTGATAGCTTGTGAATCAGAGTGGAGATTCACACTTCCTTTTAGAGCTTGAGGTGGTAAGACATGAAAGAAAAATGCTCTGAGGTATGGTTCCAGCAAGATGGGACTTTGGACACTTCCTAGAGTTTCTCATACCATATTGGGTTGAAGGGAGACGTAGATGACACTTTTGCATCCAAAATTGGTGCAGAAGGAGTTCCCAAAGAGACCACGGGGGTAGAAACCAAGGACATTTCTTCAGGCACTCAGAAGGATCAAACTACCCAGCAGATGTGATGATGGATGGGACAACAGGTGCCCACGTAGAGAGATGACTCTGAGGTACAAATGCAAGTGCTTTTTCAATTCCCCACCCCATCATTCACACATACACACACACACACCCATATACACATGCACATGTATTAGCACTAGATAAGACAGTATATCAAAACCAATATTATTATTATTACTACTGCCATCTAGGTTGAGCCAATAGGAAGCACCATTGAGAGATTAAAAAGTGGTAGGAAAGGAAAAGTCTTCCCCCTCCTCTCCACTTTAGCATCTAACAGTATCCATGACTTTTCTTTGGTTCTAATCCTTCTGGATGATTTTCCTTGTGGTTCCAGTTCCCACTTGGTTTCATTTTCACCTCCTCCTCTAGGTTTTCCAGCCAAATCAGTCATGATAGTCCTCTATTCTTGCTGATTTCTTCACTGTATACAGTTGGGTTTCTCACCTCTTTAATACTCTTGTAACCAGGTCCTTGAATAAATGAGCTAACTGGTGTTGGTTCTGTTCTTCTAAATGGACCTTGAACGATGCAGTTTTGTTCATCTTCCTATCCTTACTGAGATCAAACTCTGCTCTGAAGCTCCTAGTTCATCGGGAGCACTTTCCATCAGTAACATTTTGTTTTCTCACAAAGCTTTAGTACCACCAGGTCTAGATAATGAGGTAGGTGTTCTTCATGTTCCTCATTGCCATTTTCAGATTGTCGTTCGATTTTCCCTAAACTCTGAAAACTTTGGGTCTCGTTTTATTCTTATACTTTGTGTTCCCCTTCATCTTCTGCTCCTTGGATAATTCATTTCTGGATTTTAGTGATTGGCTGTTTTATACTCTCTATAATACTAATTGTGTCCTAATTTTTGGTAATTTCAACACTGGTGTAAATGATTCCTACAGCAGTGTTCCTTCCATTTCTTGAGCTCTTCCACTTAATGAAATTGCCCTCCACCCCACCTTAACCATTCATTTCCTTGGTAATGTCTTAAGCCTTATTCTTTCCAATAACTACACTCCTTTCATAATCTCAGTTTTACATATCCCATTCTCTGATCACTTCTTACAGTACTGTATTTTCATCTCACTCTGTTTAGTATCCAAGCTCTATCTATCTCTGATCTCAGCATAGGGTTCCATTTATTGATTCTTCCATCATTTTGCTGTTATTTTATTCTCTGTGCCTTTCTTTCCTTCCATGTCAGTTGTAATTCACTTCTGTGCAATACAGCCAGACCTAAAGCCCCTCTCTTGCTTCTTTATATTCACTTGCGAAAACCTCAACCTTGTTTAAAATCAATTTTCTGTCTTCTCTGCAATTATATTTGAACACCTGCATATACCTGGGCAAAAAAACCAGCCCCTTGAATCAGGGACATGACTATCAAGAGGCCCTTAAGCCAACTGAGAAAAAGATCACATTTTCTTGGTAACTCATTGCCTTCTATTCCAGATGGTTATTTTACGCCTTCCCCTCTCTCCTCATCCTTTGCGGCAGTCATGGAGGTGTGTCACTAGATCTCCTGTCAAGAGTATCTGTGGGGAAGGTACCTGTGGTGGGTTCTTTTTAGCTGCTGCATGTTCAGGTGCAGTGTGGCATTCATACCCTGGCCATCCTTCCCCACAGGATGGCACCCCTCCAGTGACTGGTTGGAATGCTAGAGCCAGGCCATTCCTGTTTGATGTGAGACTTCTCTCTTGGGAATATACCTGGGGACATTCTAATGGACTGGCTGAGATGTTCTTAGGATTTTACTGCAGTCTGAAGGTCTTTATACCCAATCTATTTCACATGTGGTGTATCCGAATTGCAGTTCCCACTGTCCCTTGCTTTCTTCCTGTTTATTTTCAAGTTTTTCCCTAATAAATCTCTTGCACATCTATTTACATCCTGACATTTATTTCTTAGAGGATCAGAAATAGTCTTGAACATTGGAATACTGTCTCCTCATTCCCTCTTGCTGAACACTGATTGTTTCTCATATCAATAAGAAAATTGAAGCCATCAGAACAGATTTTCCAAAAAGTTCTACCACCTTATTTTTCCAGCCCCCAGAACATATACCTTACATTCTGTCTTTTCATTTGCTACCATTGATGGCGTATATATTTTATTACTTATAGACCAAGTTCTCCACTTGGTTACCAGATCCCTTCCCAATGCTACTCCTCAAGGTAATTTTTCTAGTGAATTCCCTCTCTTTTCTACATCATCAATTTCCTCTCTATGTAATTCCCATCAGTTAGCAAACAATGTATTGTCCAACACCTTTTAAAAAATCCCCTCTTAACCCCACTTTTTCTTCTCCCCACTGACACATTTCTCTTCCTCTTTTTTGCCTAAACACTTCACCTTAACCACTCCTCTCCACCCCACCTTAACCATTTTCTATACTGTACTTCCATATTTCCAGTTTCTCTCTTCCTGATATTTTAAATACATTTCACTTTGGCTTTCACTCACTCTACCAAAACTGCCCTTGTTGAAGTTACCACTGGCCTCTACAGGACTGACTGATTTTAATGGTCTGTCTGCCATATTTGATACAGCTGATCATTCCCTATTTTTTTTCTTTTATTTATTGACATCCAGGACATTTCATTCTCTTGTTTACCTCCTTCTTTGTTGTTTACTTAACTCTCTGTTTCTCTTCTTTGTGGACTTATTTAGCAAAAATGGAATACTCCAGAGCTCTCTATATGCATTTACTTGATGATCCCATTCGAACATAAGGATATGATTATGTATCTATCTACTGCAGACTTGTATCTCCAGTCTGGGCCTCCTTGACTTCCAGACTTATTGGTCCATCTTCCTACAAGTAGGGATGTTTAGTTTAGTGAAATTTCTAATAAACTTCTCAAACTTAGTATGTACCAACCCCCAAACCTCATCTTCTCCTGTACCTGTGCAATGGACCACAATCCAAACTGTTTTCACTACAGTCACTGACTTCTTAGTTAATTTCAATGCCACCTACCCAGCTGCTCAGGTCAGAAAAATTGGCACTTGTCTAGACCTTTTTCTGTCTCTCCTATCCAATTTGCAGACTATCAGTAAATTCCCGTTATTTAACATATTTCTAGAAGCCATCAATTGTTCACTACCTTCACTGCCACTATCCAGCCACCTCACATCCCTCACCTTAATGACTGCAGTGTTCTCTAATCGGTCTTCCTGCTTCAGCTCTTGTTTACTTGTAGTCTTCTCTCAATTCAGGATATAAGCATATTCCTCTAAAAAGAAGGTCCACCAGACCATTTTACTCAAGTCCATTCTTCATTTCATCTGGAGTACAACTGAAGTTTACGCACTGGCAAGAAGACCTCGCCTGTCCTACCTCGGTGCATCTTGGACCTCAGTCCCTGCTCTAGCCATGCTGGCTTCTGATCTGATTTCCCCCCAAACCAATCTCATTTTTCTTTTAGGGTCTCTCTACCATTTTTCTCTCTGCATGGAATCCTATTCCAAATGAATCTCTCACCTTCTTTAAGTCCTTGCTCAAATCTCACTTTCACAATGAGGCTGCATAACTCCCTTTTGAGTGCAATGCCCTTAGCTCTCTTACCTTGTAAGTTTTCTGTCTTTCCCATTGAACTCATCACCTCTTAAAATTCTAGGTAATTTGTTTATTTCCCCTGCATATTGTATGTCTCCTTCAACTAGCAATTAAGTTTCACAAGGGTAGACTTTTGTATCTCTGGAGATAAGATTAGTGCCTGAAACAGAGTGGGTATTCAATAAATATTTTTTAAATTAATATTGGTTATCTATTACAGTTGGTTAATGTTCGAAACAAAGAAAGAAAGACAATAACCAAGTATTGGTCCACATTCACTCTGGAGATTCCTAGGGATCTATCTGGAGCAAATTACTTGATTTCTCCAGGTCTTAGATTTCTTATCTATAAAATAGAAAGAATAATCATATCTACTTCTTGGGCTCATGTTTAAGGACTAAGTGAAATGGTTTTACTGTGAAGCATTTAGCAAAATGCTGGGTAGAAAACAAGACCTCAGTGCTTGTTAGCTATTCTCAATCAGATTAAAAAATTAATAAAAGCTGTGGGATCTAGGATCACAGTGGGCAGACTTCATTCCTTTTTATTTCCAAGTTTGTCTTTCTTTCAGGTCTATGCTGCTGATGAGTTTCTTGGCTAGAGAGGGAAAAGGATGGGCGTGAAACAGAATCTCTGAGTGGAGCCTCTGTGAGCTGTGGAGTATCTGCTTTCTGCCCCTATAAGGCGATGACACTGTTTGTCTGCGAAAGAATTACAGTTCTTACTGATTTCTGGTCCCAGAAAGCATGGATTTACAAAATAATAAATGGGTAACATTTCTTAGCAGTTACTGTGTCCATCAGGGAGTGTATCTCATCTTCCTTGTATGGTTCTCAATTATCCTATACAGTGAGTTCCACTGTGGTTCCCATGTAAACACTGGAGGAAAGTGAGGCACAGAGAAGGTAAACAACTTGAACAAGTGATGTAAATAATGGAGCAGGAGTAAAACCAGGGCAAAGCATGCTCCAGTAGCCGCCACAGAATCTATTGTGTCAAAGCTTGATTCCCCAAATTATTATCGTCTATAGCTTTCGATCTCACAACCCCTCCATTACTGAGGAATGCACACAGCAAAGTCTGATGTGGACTTCTCTCTCATTTTCTCACTGCCTCATCTCTGCAGGTGGAGTAGGGCAGGGGTAGAGTAAGAAAAAAAAAAACAAACCTCCTAATGAGAAGTGAGCCATACAGCAGGCCCCCAAACTACCCAATGCTGACGTTAAAATAGTTCCTGCAACTTGGAGAGGGAGAGGAAGCATATACAAAAGGTGACTAAAAGGAAAATGTTATGGTTGGCACACAGCATAGGGATAATGTTCAATAACTCAGAGAAAAGGAAGATCTTCAGATATCTTGTATAAGAACATCCTCTCAAGTTGGGACATTGCCACTTCTCAAATATGTGAGGCATATAAGTGTTTGTTATAATAAACAGTCCCACATGCAACCTGGCTGAGGGATTAAACCTGGGATCTTGGCAGACTCCTATCTCTGAGGGTGGGGCCTATGAATTGGCAACTCAACTTAGACTCTCTGTGATTATAAGACACAGTTAAAGAAAAGAAAGCTGATCTAATCTATGTGTAAACTAAGACACTACTTTCTCAGGAAATTCATGCCCTGCAAGATTTTGAAAGGCTTTTAGATATGTTCAAGTCCCCTCTCCATTCCCAGAAGGGGGCAGATGGGCTCCCTGAACAGTGAGGGATGTGGGAAGCACATCTGTTAGACTCCCGTTTTCCAGACAGCTCACTTCAAACACTGTCCAGGCAGATGGATTTCAAGAAGTAATCAATTATGAGCACTAATTCATTTCTGGGCATTCCATGACTGATTTTCAGCCCACAGTTTCATCTCCATCATGCCAAAAATGTTTCTGATAAAAACCTGAGCAATTCAGAATGGAATTACTCAGTGACAGGAAATATTTTGACGATGTGAAGTATCTTCAGATCCTGATTCTGAGCCAAAGGGCATACTTCTTTTCTGAGATTGCTCAGGATCTTTCTGTATATTCTTGCTTCACTCCCTGCAACCTCCATACTTCGGTTCCCATACCCTTCTGCAATTTTTGTTTTCAGCTAACCAGCAAAAGTTATGTTTAACATTATCTGCTCTATGTTGACCTTCAGTTGTCTGATTGGCTTTCTTTTCTTACTCCCCTATCCTTACTTTGAAGAAAAAAATCATGTGAAAATGCTTCAACTATAATCATATTTACATTTTAATTTCTTTAGTAGCATTCTAGAAGAGAGCACTGATCCAGTTCCATCATTCAAGGACCTTTCTTCATTGTGGCTCTCCCCATTCTTTACTCCCCTCTTTCTCCCATTCTAAATCTTCTCCTCTGTTCCTACATCTTTTGTGCTTTCTTGGCTAGACACCTTCTTCTTCCACTGTTTCCATTGGACTCTCTTGATTTGGATCTTCATTTTCCCTGAGCTCCTTAGAGTCTTAGAATGGCAAGATTCTAATTTGAAGGCAAAGATGCTCGTGGAGGTTACATGATTTGTACAAAGTCCAATGGCAGGAAGGAGTCCCATCCTTCAGGTTCAGTGCCCTCGAATGTAGAATTCTCCTTTCTTCTTTATTACCCTAAATCTGGGGCTTAAAGATTTCAAGCTCAGAGATCATATTTAACCCCTGGGAAAATTTTGTTTGACTTCTATGTAATAAAATAATGTTAATAACTTAAAGGGAAAGTTTTCTTTTTTTTTCTCTTGGTCCTGGGGATTGAAAAATTTCATATAGAAGGTCTAGAGGTAGCAGAATAGTGGTTATAAGAGTTTCTAGAGCTGGAAGCCTGCGTTCAAACTCCCAACTTACTAAAGGGTTACATGGAAGAGTTAACTAACCAAACCACCCCTTATTTTATTCATCTTTGCAATGGGGTTGACAATAGTACTTGAATTGTTAGAGGAATAATTTTGGACCTATGTAAAGTGCTTGGAGCAGTGCCTGGGACATGGAGAGGGACTTATGCATTGGTTAACAAGCTGCTCCTTCCCATCATTTCAAACACTTTTCACCCTAAGAACCAGGAGCCTTTCCCATTGTATTCCTTCTTTCTCACCTGTCAGTACACTCTTTGTTTTTAGTGCACAGTACAATATTGTAACTGCAGGTAACAATGTGTACAGTAGATCTGTAAAATTCATTCATTTTGTTTATCTGAAACTATATCCTTGAATAACAACTCTCCATGTTCCTTTTCCCCTTGAGACTGGAAACTGACATTCTGCTCTGTTTCTATGAACATGACTACATTAGATACCTCATGTAAGTGAAATCATGCAGTATTTGTCTTGTGAGTGGTTAATTTAACTCAGCATAAGATTCTCAAGACTGATGTGTGCTGTCTCATGTGACAGGATTTCCATCTTTTTAAATTTTATTATTTACATATACCACATTTCTTCATCTGTTCATCTGCCGATGCATATTTAGGTTGTTTCTATATCTTGTCTATTGTAAATAATGCAGAAATAAACATGTCTTTAATATCTTGATTTAAAATCTTATGATAATATACCCCAAACTGAGATTGCTGAATCATATGGTAATTCTATTTAAAAATTTGAGGTTTACCATAATCTTTTCTATATTAGCTACACCAGGTTGCTTTTCTACCAATAATGTTCAAGGTTTCTAATTTCTTCACAAGCTCTACAACATTTGTTATTTCCTAAATCTATAAAACTCCTAGATGATAACTTGCAGGAAACACTTTGTGACATTGGTACAGACAATGATTTCTTAAATATGACACCAGAAGCATAAGCTACAAAAGTAAAAATGGACAAGTGAGTCTGTGTCAGACTAAAAACTTCTTTTTTGGGGGGTGAGGGGTTGAACTCAGGGGCACTCAGTCACTGAGCCACATCCCCAGCCCTATTTTGTATTTTATTTAGAGACACTGAGTTGCTTAGTGCCTTGCTTTTATTGAGGCTGGCTTTGAACTCGCTATCCTGCCTCTGCCTCTTGAGCTGTTGGGATTATAGGCATGTGCCACCACGCGTTGTTAAACTAAAAACTTCTGCACAGCAAAATAAACAGCCATCAAGATGAAAAGTTGACCTGTGGAATGGAGAAAGTACTTGAAATCCACATATCTGATAGAGTTAATATAAAAATATTTTAAGAATTCTTACAACTTAACAACCTGATTAAAAATGTGCAAAGGATTTGATAGACACTTCTATAAATAAGACATACAAATGGCCAGCAGGTATATGACAATGTTTAAACATCAATAATCATAAGGAAAATGTATATCAAAATCAAAATGAAGTGTTGCCTTACACAGGTTAGGTTAGGATGGCCATTATAAAAAAAAATCCAACGAACATAAGACAATGAGTGAAACATCACTTTTAACTTGAAGAGACAAATTTTGTTTATTAATTTACTTAAAAACTATGTGCATCACTAGGATACCTTCTATTGATGGCCACATGCCATTAAATAAAAAAATCAACAAATGTGGATTACTTGTCTTTCTGTAAAAGAAAAATGGGAATCTCATTATAAGTTTGATGTCTTTTAAATACTTTGTCATAGAATAGCTAAGGTAATTTCATGAGGTACAAAAGATTTTTGTGATTATACTCCATCTCATTACAAAGTGTTGTTGAAATTTTATTTTTGCAAAAGCGATTGCATCAAGAACATTTTGTAGCACTTTGTGCACCTCTGGTTCATGTGCTTTGCTCTAATTGTTTGCCTCAGCACAATGGAGTGTATAAATTTTATGTGATTTGCTTTCTCTCCAACTTACTCTGGAAATTATTATTATTTTATATTATATTAAAGGCTGCCACTAAAGCAGTGGTGAGCTTAAACTATTTTTATACATACATTAAAGAATTAATTTATAAGAACAAATTTTTGGATACTCTTAACACTTGGATGATTAAATATGGAACTCAGAAGAGGATATGCCTCCAGGCCCAGTGGCACATGCCTGTAACCCTAGAGACGCAGGAGGCTGAGGTAAGAGGATCATAGCTTCAAGGCCAGCCTCAGAAACTTAGCAATAACCTCAGTAACTTAGTGATACCCTGTCTCAAAATAAAAAAAAATCAAAAGGGATGGGGATATAGATCAGTGGTAAAACACCCTTGGGTTCAAATACCTAGTACCAAAACCAAATAAACAAATAAACAAATACATAAATAAAGGAAAGGTGGGTGGTGGTGGTGGTGCTAGAGAATGTAGTCTAGAGATGTAAATTTGGGAGTTGATTTGGCATAAATGATACTTGAAACTATGAAAATAAAGGAGATAAATGAAAAAGACCCTAGATTAAGAAGAGAATGAGAAAAAGGGATCAGAAATAACAGAAAAATCAAGAGGATAGTACTGAAGAAACAGAGAAAGAGAGGGATGGAAAGAAAGAGAACATGTAAGAAAGATGGTTCTAGAAAACAGTTATTGAATGCTGCTGAAAGATTTAATACAAGGAAGATAAAAAATTATTCACAAGTTTGAGACTCTGCTCCTCCACTTGCATATTTTCTTCTTTTGAGAGCTACCAGATGGATTTGAGTTATCATCTGTGAAATAGCAATGCTTGTGAAAGGAGTGATAGGCAGTGGGGAGGGAAGGGGCTTGGGAGGCAGCAGGCATGGCTTGTGGGGCAGTGTAAGATGGCTGAGTGTGGAGTCAAGGCTGGAGTCATGATCTCCTAAGAACTCTGTTTGGGAAATGTGAGCATGTATGTAATAATAACTAACCTCACAGGATGGATGCAGGGATTTTCTGAATCACTCTGTAAACTACCAAGTGCTAGATAAATATAAGGTATTACTTCTGATTACCGAGCACATAAATGTCAAAGAGAATTGAGTACTTATTATAGCAGCTGTGTCTGAAACTCCCCATGGCCATGATGGTGATCCCATGAAGGAGAGGCTGGAGACAGGATTGTGAAGGCTGTGATCCCGGGGTTATACATCAGCACTTCAGGAGTTTAGAGATCCCTGAGGCATTGAGATGTGCTTGTCTCTGTTCTTTTGATAACCCTCAGGAAATCTTGTCTTATCTTGGTATCAAAGAAATATCTATAAATTATAGATACCTGAGGCCATCAGTCAGATCAGGACCTTGTGTATCTATTCTCTTCAGCACCAGTCCCAAAATGCTCGCTCCTGCTTCTGACCACAAACATGTTTAGTACTACATAGGAGAGACAGTGGAAGGGGAGGAGGGTCTCTTCTTTTCAGGCCCTGCCATGGGCATGTTATTGAGGCTCCAGACAACTATCACTCTCTTCCATACTGTGTCATGCAGGGAGAAATCCAAGGGCCCTCGCGCAGCAATTCTTGTGTTTGGGAATGGTCAATAACTGTTTAAAAATAAAGGTGGGGAGAAGCTGAATGACACAGCCTTGTAGGCTCTGCATTAGCCAGAGGCAAGGTCAGACTTTGCCATTGGCTTATGGTGTTAGCTCTGTGGAGTGATTTTGCAAATGTCCTGTCTCCCAAATTACTGTCTTTCTGGATGATTACAACTCTACTCTTAGAGTCCCACCTTTAAATAGGTCTTGTTCTCCAACAGAGTGTGAGACCAAAGTCCCACACCAGTTTTTTATATCTTGTCCCAGTTGAGTTCTTTGTAGCTATCCTGAGGACAGAATTTAAACAGAATGTTGAGAACAGAGAAATCTGGAGTGATGGAGAGATGGGGAGAACTACACAGAGAATGCAGCTAGATTAAAAAAAAAAATCTACAGACGTCACAGTTGTGCCTAGGACTGATCCCAGTTGGTAGCTGGTCAAGGCAAGTGTCCAAGGATGATGCATGTCCCTCTCTTTCACTTTGAGTTTATACTGTGTGAATCAAATGCGATTCACACAGTCACATGCTCTTAGTACAGTTACCCTTAGATGCCCAAATGCAGCTTCCAATTCTTTGAGACTGATTAACACAGTAACACGAGCAAACACAAGGCACCAGGAACTTCAGGTGACCCTTTCAATAAACAATCTTCAGGCACGCAAAGGAAGATGAGTAATCTGGTACTAGGAAATTACAAATGACATATTAACGAATGTAATTTCTGGTTTCCAAGATTTTCCTATTTTGTTCTGTAACACGGGATCACCATTCACCAACTTGGAAGTGGTAGGTGTGGACCTGCTAGGCAAGGCATCATGCAGGATCAACTCTCGCTTTTGCTCCCTCTGCAGTCCAGATTAGACAGAATCACCAAACTCAATCTGACCTCTAGTGGCACTTTGTATTAATGAGCACACCTGAATTCCACTTTTAAGTTTTGCTGGGGGAATCCTACCATAATTTCGTCTGCACAGGGAAAAAATTCTTAGGATTGATCTGCTTGGCAAGCTTTCCCCACTGCCACATTTTACAGGTGAGGAGGCTGAGGCCCAGAGGCACCAGGTGAGATAGTCGAAGTTAAAGAGCTAGCTAATTGATGGAAAAGTCACTAATGATACAATCTGGATGTTTAAAATTCTGTGCTGTTATGATAGTGTTATCACAGAAAAATCCACAAGCAAATATATAAAATTATTATTAAGGATAAACTTAGATATAGGAAATGAATGGCTTTTTAAATAATATGAGTTGAAAGTATCAAAAGCATTTTGGCTCAATATCTGAATATTTTAACTCAAAGTATATTTTTGGAAATATACAAATCAAAGATTACTGACCAGCTACATTTAAATGGCAAATTTCTTTGATATTTTTCTCTTTGAATCAATTGTTTATCCTGGCAATTAGTGGGATGATTCTAATGATTTAATCCAACCAGCAATTTCATCATCTAATTCAATACCCAGTTTTGAATTTGGGGGAATGAATGTTGAAACTAGGAATCTTTATAATTCAAAGTACATTGTAAAGTACATTGTAAATGAAAGAGCATATTCTCATCTTGGGGAACATTGTTTCCTTCTGGAGATTCTAGATCATTTGTCTCCAGTGGTTGCTGGTATTTCGGGGCTCCTGGTGATCTTACCCAATCTCTGCTTCCATGGTCATATAGCCTTCTTTTCCTCTGTGGTAACATTTCCTTCTAACAAAAGTACATATCATTGCATTTAGAGGACATCTGGATAATTGAGGATAATCTTGCTGTCTCAGGATTCTTAATCACAAGTATCAAGTCCCTCTTGCCTAAACATCACAAGTTCTATAGATTAGGATATGGACAAGTTGAGGGGGCTCAAATTTAGCCAGCCCAAAACTCTTACCACTGATGTACTCTTGGTTTAATTATTTTTCCTCTTTTATAGAGTTGGTTGTAAGGATTAAAATAGAGGCTAGATAAAATGTATCTAGCAAGCTATTGGAACAGAATACAATAATACAGCAATATTCCCTTCTTTTCCCTTTGACTATGGTTGATGAAATCTCTAACAGCAGATTATGCATGTGAAAGAGTATTTCACACTCATTGTAGTCTGAGCTCTGATTTCTGAAGCAAGGATTATCATTTGGTGGAAGGTGTGGAAGGTGTGGAAACTCAGATACCTCAAATGCGGTGTTTCTCTGTTCATTCTTTCCCAAGAGATGGAGTCCTCTTTCCAGCCTCCTGGACTGTGCACCTTGCATTCTGCATTGTCACTTTGCATTCTGATTTGGCAGCATGATTACTTTCTTCATCACATTGTCCTTCTAGTTTGCATAGCAAAAAACTTCCTTGCTGGTAATCAAATTAATTGTCTTTAAAAAAATTATGTCCTGTGGCAATCAATTATAGAAGTCTACAGATGGCACATAAAGTGTGTGATGAATGGAAGGATAATGGAATATAAAATATGTTCAAGTTTACCCAGTTTTACAGTTTCTTTCTGCCATGGACTTAGTCTACCTGGGGGAGACTCTTAAAAATACATGGTTGCATTTTTGGCCTATATGTTTTGCTTTTATCCTTTGTATGTTTCCCCTTCAACACAGATTTAGAGAGGGTATGTATGGTAGAACTCTTTGATAATTTGTGGATGTCTGACAATGTGATGGTCAGTCTAGAACCCTTGCTCTGGAAGTTTCCCCAGTGATGCCATAAATCAGAGGTTGCACGCTGGCTGTCATTTAGCTAAATGTGGCCTTCAGAAGTAGTCTGCTTGGGTAGCACAGGGTTCAAATTTTTTTTTTATGCCATCAGATAGGCAAACACACTGCAGTTTTTCCCAGTGGTAATACCTACCACATTGGCTACTACACAGATGACATCAGATGTTGCTGTGACATACTAGTACCTGGGAAGCTTTTCTCTAAGGCAAAAATTGCCATCTGGAGAAGATAAGTGAAAAAAGAAAGCTTATATCTACTTCTCCTTAAAGAGGTTCATCCCCCAGATCAAAACATATGAGATGTCCTACAGATATCGCTAAATATAGCAGCCTTGACCTTACAAGGACCATTTCTTTTATCAATGTTGCAGACTTGCATTAGGCCATTTTTCAGATGACTCTGTAGCTAACTGGTTTTGTAATTGTCATAGGTATTATAACATTTGAAAATACCTAGAATCTAACCATAAAATGAGAAGGGCAAAATTAGAGGGTCTGCAACAGTTTCTTCCTTTAATTTCTTATTATTCTTTATTTTTAAAATATTGTCATTAGCAAAGGTAACTTTTACCAAAGCAGGGAAAAAGGCCCATAAAAATTGTGGGAGTGAGGACAGTACTGGATAGGCAGGTGTATTGACCTTGAAAGAAGGACAGAAGGAGACAGGGTGGCAGTATTTAGCCACATGTAATCAGCTCTGGTGAGTGTAGCCTGCAAATAAGTTCCCTGGGCAGTATTGCCTGTCTTTCCTTGGCTCTGCATTATTTTAATTTTTATGTTATGTCATTAAGATTTCCTCAGATCTGACTTGATTCCCTATGACCACATCTTTGTTTGAATTCTGTGCAAGTTAAATTTGAGATCGCTGAGTCACATCATTTATTTGTTCACAGGAGCTTCTTTCTGTTTCTTATGTCAATTCTTGTTATTATTATTATTATTATTACTACTACTACTACTACTATTATTTTGTACTGCAGTGCTGCAAAAATTCCTGATAAGATCTTTAATGGGAAATACCATAAATACAAAACCAAATTCACCAGTCATCATTAAATGACCCTGTTCAGAATGTACATTTCTTGTTCATTTCTGGCCCTGGGAAGAATGGATAGTTCAGGGTATTGATTTTCTATAGTTATGTGAGTACTTTGCCTCGTGAGAGATAGAACTGTTTTCCAGCTACAAAAGCCTGAAGAGGTCTGAAGTTATAGACCCAGGAAAAAGCCTGTACTGGTTGCAGATTACAAGGAAGACAGGGTTGCAGTTGACTCTCTATCCACGAGATGGAGGTAGAGTAGCACAGAAAAAAATTATTCGGGGGTTTTGATCATGTTGACTGCATTGAAACTAAACAGATCTGTCCTTAGGTAAGATCTACAGGTAGGATTTATGGATTTCATACCTTCAAACACTAATGGAAAACAGTGGCTTGAGGTATAAAACTATTTCCAAAGCCTTTTGATTTTATACAGAAATTCTGTTTCTCTACCACCATCAAACAGTAGTCCCTATCTTGGCCTGTTTTTGTTGCTCTCAGGTTTCTACAGCTGGATCTGCTGATGGGCTTCATCAGGGAATCCTGACAGGAGCAAGAAGGATGGCAGTTGCCTCTGTGCAGGTGTGTTTGATCAGCAGTGTTGAGGTCACATATTTGAAAGTCTGGCCTTTCTCAGGTGGGATTAATTTCTGCTTCTTACCAAGATTCTTATGTTGAGTAATCCATCAAGTAGGGAATGGACTTAAATGCTGGTTTAGGCAAACAACAGCAATGATATTAGAATACAGACCAAGACTAAATTCAGGTGGTCACTAAATTCAGGAATTGGAAGGTGCTGGAGTACTCACTAGCATCTCAATTTCCTTCTTTCTCCTCTCCCATATCTTCTTTTTTTCCTCTCCTCCCCTCTTGCTTCTCTTTACTGGCTAGCAGATCCTGAATCTGAAACCAGAAAGGCAAGTCCTTGGTATCCTTCCAGCCTTGGATCCTTTAACTGTTTTCTCTCTGATTTTAAACTATGTAAGGTTCTTCTACTCAGTCCTTGTCTACAACTCCACCTGGTGATGGAAGCTTGGTTGCTCAATCCTCCATGTCCTCCTTGTGGGGGTAGTTGTATGATCATGGCAGCCCATATAAATAAACTGACCCCTGCAATGTCTTGCCCATAAGACTCTGCCCCTAGAATGTATCTCCTAATGTGGGCAAATGTCTGGGTCACATCTGAGCCTTTTAATGAAATGTGGAACCAAAAGAATATCCCTGGGAGAGGGAGGGAGAAGGGGGGAAGGGGCAGGCAGAGACTGAGACAGGTTGAATCAATCCTATTTCAAAAACAATTCAACATTTTTTTGTGTGTCTTCTATTTTACTTGAAAGATGTGTGTGAGGTTTGCATTTTACTAATAGTTATCCCTGTTTCTTTTACCACATTAAAATGTGTTTAATTATATTGCTATTGAGTAAAATTGCTCCAGGAAGATGCAACATGTTTATCCTGTGACATGGAGTCTTTTTGGCCATACAAACAATTACACCTTACATTAACTTCCCAGTTTAGCTTGGGCAGGAGCAGTGGTAAGGATATTAAGTTTTCCAATTAGACTGCTTTTGACTTAGCTTCTCCAGCTTATTAATTTTGTCACCTTGGGCATGATTAGGCCTATCACAGCCTCCTTTTTTCTCATCAATAAATAGAAATAACTGTGACCACACAAGATTGCTGTGAAGTTTAAATTACAAAATATGCACAAAGGAATAGAAAGTCTATGTAAAACTTGGAATAATGCCTGATATATGGAGACACCACAATAAACCTTTATCATTGTTGTGAACACACCCATTTGGATACTGCGTGGAACCTTCCGTTTGCTCCCATTTGCTGCATGTGAACTTAGTATGGTATTTTCAATAGCGCCAAGTTAAAATATGGTTTCATATAATGCAAAGGCAACCTATAAAATATTACAGTTACTTTGATATTGTTCCCCATGGTTTGTGTCTCCTTCAGCAAGGCAACTTATATAAATCAAAACTTTTCAGTTTAGAGAAAAGGAGAGGGTGAGGACAGGGCTTATATTTTACTTCCATAGCTTAACTATTTGGTGCCGAAATGATCGGGTGACTTGGCAGTAGGCAGTTAGCTGATGACATAAGCTTTTTAGAAGCCTGGGCAAGGCAGAATTTCAAGGAAGATAGGAGAGTAGTAAATAGTTGGCTCTGGCTGTGGGACTCAGTTTTAAAGTTGGGTTTCTGATCTTCTGTCATGATCATATTCCCTTTTTCATTCTTTGCTCCCAAACAAAGCAGGCATTGGGAGTCCTGTAAGGTTAGGAGTCTAGTGAATTCTTCACGTTTGCTCAAAAGATTTTGGAAGAGTATCTGCAAAATGTTTGTCTAAAGAGATCTCTAGGATGGGACTTCTTTTTTTTTCTTTTAAAAAATTTGTTTTAATTAGTTACACATGACAGTATAATGATCTTGACATAGCATACATTTGAATCAGATGGGATAGAATTTCACATTTTTCTGAGTGTACAGGTTGCAGAATTACATTGGTCATGCAGTCACATATATACCCACAGCAATAATAATGTCTATTTTATTCTGCTGTTAGGATGGGACTTCTTAATGCAAGGCAAGTAGGGAAGTGTGCTTTGGCTCTGATCTCATTCCAGCTTGTGCAGCAGGAAGTAGATATTGCCTACATCAAACACGAGTATCATCTAGGTAGTGGCCAGGTTTGCACCATTGTCTCAGGTTCTCTCAGACATGAAGAAGTTTAACACTGTGGCCTGGCACTGGAGTTCTTCACAAGTGAGCATGAGAAACTGCATGTTCTTGTGCAATCCTATGTTAATGTGATCAGTAAACTCCCTTAGCAGCTGGACTTTCTTAATCAATTAATTAATCAGGCAAATATAGAGTAGGTACAGGTTCTGTAGCACTGAGGTGTGGATTTGACTGAATAAGATAGGGCTCTTGTGCTTGAAGTCACAGTCTAGTTGGGGAGAGACACTTATAAATGGCTGCTGCTGCTGCCTTCTGTAAGAGAGGTGCTGACACTGCCTGAAGGAGTCAGAGAAGGCTTTACATCAGAGTGCCTTGGTGGACTTGTCTCTTTAGATGGCCCATGTGGTTGTTGAAAACAGATTGGACTGGAAGAATTCTGGTAGTGCTGAGGATTAGGTAGGGAAGAAAAAGAAAAAAACCCTAGCATTTTAAATATAGAATATAAAGGAAGGCTTGCAGCCTGCTGCAGTTTGCTATGTGAGGCATCAGGGGAGAAGAAGTCTATGAGAATTCCAAGGCTAGAACCAGTGTCTTGTAGAAGGATGTTTCGTAGGTATGAAAGAAGAGTCAAAGGAGGGCCATCTAATTTTGGCTTTGAGAGTGAGATAATTTTAGAGTTACCATTTAATTTTGAGTTGCAAATTTCTAAGTATATATTAAGGAATATATTAGTAGCTAAAGCTGTTGGAGACTTATTATAATAGGTCTTTACTCTTAATACCAACTAACAATATCATGATTGTTTAAATTTGTAAAACTAAAGTATATCTTTGGAGTAAATTTTGGAAAAGTGATCAGAATATATTAGAAAGCAAATTAGGTTGAATTAAAGGTACATTGCTACTTATATTAATAAAGAGATAAATGAGAGAAATGTGGAAATGCTAATTAAGTGATAAGGTAAGAAAAGTTAAAAAACATTAAATTAATGTTCCTCAAAAGATCTTTTTGGCAGAAAATAATCAATTTCCCAAATCTTGTAAATGGATGCTGCTACTACCTTCTGTAAAATCTCTCAAATTAGTCCCCTTGTCTTCTATCATATTTCCATGGTTTGAGCTAAACTTTCCTTTCTCCCTAATCTGGGTTTAATAAGAGTCTTCTCACTTTCCACTTGCTTCCAGTTTTGTTATTCTAGTTCACCTTCAATATTGTTCTGCAATCTTTCTAAAGGAGAGCTATTGTACTTAGAGACAGGGCCTTTAAGGAGGAAATTAAAACCCACTGAAGTCATCAAGGCAGGGCCCTAATCCAAGAGGACTAATGTCTTTATAAGAAGAGGAAGAGACACCAAGGGCCTGTATGCCCAGGGAACATGCTCGTGTGAGGACACAGCAAGATGGCTCCAAGTGCAAGCTGAAGAAAGAGGCCACAATATAAATAAATATACCCTGTCTGTCATCCTGATCTTGGACTTTTAGGTTCCAGACGATGACAAAGTAAAGTTCTGTTGTTGAAGCTGACTCGTCTATGGCATTGTGTTGTCCATCTGTCTAGGTTGCTTGGTGTTCCAGGTCCTCTCGAAGTTTAAAGATGTAGAGCAGTAAGGAAGTGTGTCCTGGGCTGAGGACTAAAGGCTGATAGTAGGTTATCCCTCAATACACATTCAAAGAATATTCAGGTGTTTTAAAGAAATGCACTCCAAGAGGATCCTTTTTATTCCTCCAGTAATTTTGCTTTTTCTACACCAACTGCTGGGTTGTGAAGATGACCCAAGGGAAGTTGATGTGTTAGAGGAAAGAACAAAAAAAGAATTACTGGGAGTCCAACAATGTGTCTGTCTGTGTCAGGACTCATAGGGTTTTATAGACTCATGAATCAAGTCTGTGGCATCCTGATTTTGATTTAGGATTATGCACTGGGGAGGAAATTTTGTTTGAACTTTGCTTAAGCCTTCCTGAGCAAAGAGATCCGTCAGATATGCACTGCACACTCCCTTAGACTGTAACATGGGACACTTGGGGATGGATGTTTCACGTAATTTACTGCCTGCATTGACTGGACACACATCACTGCTCACTGTGCACCAGAACAGTGTTTACAGAGGTGCTGCCGGCAATCTGGCCTTCTGTTGTCAGTTTGGTTGCTTCCATAGTTATTCTGGGAATTAAGATAGAAAGAAAACAAGAGAATTACAGTTAAAGGAAAAAAAAAAAAAAGACAAGTGACTTCATTAAATTGCCTCACAGTGAATCTTCAAAGGAAAAAGCAGTGGGAAATAGCAAAGTAGAATCTTACTCTCACTGCTGCCACAACTTTTTAACTTTTTCTATGTATTTCCTCTTCCTGTTTATTTCATTGATTCAGTTAAATTTTGTGTACGTGTTTGTGATAGAGCTTTCCTCTTTCCTATATGATAGTATTTGCATTGTAAGTCTTCTTCATTATGAGACCCATGATTGATTCTTTATTTGTATGACTTATAATTTTCAAAGTGTTTTCCTATCTTCTGTCTTGATTTATGCATTAACCATATCAGGTTTCAAGTTACTGCAAGGACAGTAGTTGTTTTAATTCACTCCTTAATGCTGCAGAGTGTAGCACTCTTCATATTTATTCATCAATGATTCATTCAGTGATTATATAGGTTATAATAGAGAATGATTGTAATGGTAACAGAAATGAAAATTCTGGACATCTTTCAGATAAAAGACCAAACATAATCCATAAAGATATCTATGTGGATAGCTCAACTGTAGGGAACATAGATAATTAAGAAAGCACATGATTGTATACTGGTCCTTTAGTTTTGCTTCATGATTTTGTCATTTATTGAATTTTGCTTTGGTTTTTGGCTTTGATTGAACTTTGTCCACTCTTAAAACAACTGGATGTTATATCTAAGATTCAGGTGGTACAGGTGTTTGATCTCTTAGTAAATAGAAATCTCAGAAGAATGCAACCTGTGAAATTTTGTGTATTATGAATCTTAAAAGTTTAAACCAAAGCTGGGTGTGGTGGTGCATGCTTGCAATCTCAGTGGCTTAGAGGCTGAGGCAGGAGGATCATGAGTTCAAAGCCAGCCTCAGTAATTTAGCAATGCCCTAAGCAACTCAGCAAGACTCCGCCTCTAAATAAAAAATATAAAAAAGGTTGGGGATGTGACTCAGTGGTTCAATTCCTGGGGCTAAAAAAAAAGTTTGAACAAAAATGAGTGGAGGTTAGACCCTTTTTATGGTTCTCTGAATTACAATAAATAAAGGTAATGCTATTCCTTTACCTTAACCCATCTTATTTTATTACCTTGGTTGAAATTTAGCCTAATTGAAACCTGTTTTCATTAGGCATGGTTAGATTACAGCATCACACATGGAGGACACCATTATAAGCCCTGAAAGTGCAAAAAATCAATTTTTTATAAATTTCCATATTATCTGCAAGAGGAGAAATGTGGAAAGGGATAGAAAAGTATACTATGTGTTACTTAAGTGTTATGTCTTAAAATAGAAACTATATTCCAAAGCTGTGACTGACACTGAGCTTGTGTTGTTTTTTCATGAAGTAAAACAATTTTGCTTTATTTTATCAGCTGTTAAATACATTTTCATCCATGATTAGGTTTAATTCTAGGAAAGAAACAACGTTAGAGCTAATTGTATTCCATAAATCAATGAGAATGTGTTTATTTTCAAAAGTAGGAGTTTGTCTATGGTGTTATAGCAATTTATGAGCACATCTGTACTCCATATTTCTTGCCTCCATTAATAATGATGGCATGCTTTGATGTGTGCATAAAACAATATTTGAATAAAGGAAGAGGGAATGTAATTTTTTTTTTGGTCACTTGTCTTTCTTGCTCAATTGCATGTCAAGTTCTGTGACACCACGAAAAAAGCTAAAACTAGTTTAGTTTGCATAGACAAACTAAACTTGTGGATTTTAAACTGGCCCAAGAAGGTAAAATTTCTGCTGAGTGACAGCCACCAGATGGCAGTGCACCTCAAGGAATGGCAGGAAGAGGGTTCTTCCAGCTCAGAGCCACCAGAAATCTAGTATCAGCCCAACTCTGCTCTAAACAGAGGAACAGGGACGAACACCTGAAAGTGTTCGAATCTGTTGAAAACCTTGCAGAATAACCTTGGCCAATGAAAATGCTGGATTGCTCAGATTGAATCCTGGGTGATTCTGAATGGAACACGTATTTTGGGTCGTAACTGTCATGAAGGTAGGGCCACCTTCCTCAGCACAGGTGCAGCCCTGTATGGGGTAGGGGGTGAGGCTGTATTAGCAGTACTCTTCTTATTCCACATTCTCTCCTGGCATGCTCTCATGGAGCACATGGCTTCAATCTCACCCACATCCCTGACAATGACCCACAGTTCTATCTGCTTACTTCCCAATGTCTCCATTTTAGTGTGTTTCACAGACATCTTTTAATTCTACTGGCCTCAACTTTAACTTTAATGTCTGCTACCCTGAAACCCATTCTTTTTTTCCAACATTTGCCACTTTTCATCCATCCAATTCTTAAACTCAGACATCTGAGAGTCATTTTCAAGCTTCCATCTTTTCTTTCACTTCTTATAACCATTTATTCCAGTATCTGTTTTTTCTCTAAATATTTTACTACTATTTCCTCTTTTACTCTGCCTTGATCCCAACATGTGATTCCATGTAGAACTTTAGAAATAATTCCTGTGAACCCATTCCTGCTCCCTTCCTATATATTCTCTGCTGTCAGAGTGATCTTTATAAATGCAGATCAAATTGTGACACTTTTGGCCTTGCCTTGATCTCTGCCACTCTCTGCTCAATCTCTGTGAGCCAGGTGCACAGATTCTCTTTCAATTCTTGTGTTGTTCCTTTCAACTACAAGTCTTGGGCCATGATGTTTCCCTGTTTGGAATGATAGTCCCTCCTTCTTTTCCTCAAAAAAGATCTTATATTTCAAACCTTGCCTCAAATATCACTTGCTTCTCTAATTGAGAAGACCAGGGTAGGCCTTTCTCTTTTATCATTTGCTACCCTGTAGTGGACTTATGCATATAACCACTTATTCACTGTTTCCTGCTAGACTATAAGTGCCATGAAGAAAGCAACCATGTCTATCTTGTCCATCTTCTGTGCCTGGGATAAAGTTGTCATTCAGCATATATTTGTAGACTGTATTACTTCATGAATGGAATACCTTAGAGAACTGAATGAATGAATTAACAGATAATTTAATTCTTTGTTATGGGGGCCATTTTGGTAGAGTAGTTTGGGTGGGGTAGGAATGGAATGGGCATGCATCAAAACTCTACTGTAAAAGGAGAAATGTGGAGCATGACTATTGTACTCTCTGTCTTGGAGGACACTCCAGGTCCATGATCTTTCTGTAGTGGTAGGGAAAATCTTACTAGCTCCTAATCCTGAAGGTCAGGGTAAGAAAGGGGAGACTTTGGGAGGAAATGCAAGGTTGACTTACTATATATTTGATTTTACTGGCTTAAGTCAATTGTGTTAAATAATAGTAATGATAGATATGAATGACAGGACTCAGTTATGTTAAAGAATAGCAATATACAACACTGATATTCCTATTTTTCTGCAGGAATTTAGGGGAGGAACATAGTACATTTGGAAAGTTCAGAGGAGTGCCTAAGACTGTCTTTGGAAATTAAACACTTTTTAAAATCTATATATTCATTATGTTAGCTACTAGTCACATGTGGGATCTGGATGCTTAAAGTAAATACAAATTATGAGCAAAGTTTTTTATTTTGTTTACTTTTGATGAATTTTTATTTAAATTACAACTAATTTATATTTAAATTTAAATCACCAAATATGGCTATTGTATTAGGCTGTGTGACATAGGCTTAGAGGATGTGATTTTTGCTGAGATGAATATTTTCTTCAGATAATGGATTTTACATTGCTTTTATTTATAGTGATATTCCTTTTCTAACAACCATGCAAAATAAAATTTTCCTGGGCAAGAATTAAGGTATGTATGTTTTTTTTTTTGGATAGGAAAATATAAGCACCTGGTTTATAAACTTGGTTACCTCTCATTTTTGGAGTGTGCTATATCTTCTAATACATTACAGTGTCTTTCTATTCTCATCAGATAAAAAGAGATGCTTCAACCTATTCCAAAAGGCACTTTCAGAAGGCAGTTGGTTGAGATATCATCTTGCCTCCTGGAAGAGCAAGTAGTAAGTCTTCAGAACAAAGATGCAGCTGTACTACTTCTAGAATTCTGGTGTGTCTTGTAAATGTTGGTATTGAATCACCTGATGTTTCCATGACATGCTTCATGACATCACAGCACAGTTTTCATAAGTGAAGTCAGGTTTCTAGCACTTGTTGAAGTTCAATTGTTTGGGGTGGTACTTGCTTCCTAATGTTTTTCATGTAAATAATACATGAAGTGCACATAAGCCTTTCTTTTGTGTACAGGTAAGCATAGGAAATTCAAGCCTGTGTTGTACAACATGTGAGGGTGAGTGGACAAGGCAGCACATGACTGGAGGAGTCTGGCCTGGTGGCTTTGAATGATCTGGGCTCTAACTAGTACTGATGAGGACTGAAGAAATCATTAATTCTGTACAACTTTACCTATTTATCACACTGCGACTGGGAAGCTCTGTTGATTTGGTGCTTATGTGGTTTAGGAAAATGGTTTCTAAAATTTAATGTGCACATCTTAAGTTGAAGATTCTGATTTGGTAGGTCTATGATTTGTCCTGAAGCCTTGCATTTCTAACAATCTCCTGAGCATTGCTAATTGTTGTTTGACTTTGAGTAGCAAGATGCTAGGGCATAGATATTATTTCATTTTGGTTAGTTTTGGATTGAATAGTCTGTCCTTATTGCTATAAAATTTATTCTTAAATCCTATCAGTTATGACATTATATTGTTAGTTCAGCAAAAAATGTATGGAAACATTGATTCAGATTCTTTAGTGGGTGTTTAGTCAGCTTTTTTTTTGTTGTTGTTGCTGTGACTAAAAACCCAATAAGAGCAATTAGAAGAGGAAAAGTTTATTTTGGGGATCATGTTTTCAGAGGTCTTGGTCCATTGAAGGCTGATTTGGTTGCTCTGGGCCAGAAGGGAGGCAGAACATCATGACAGAAGGGTGGGTCAGAGAAACACAGCTGGAACACAATACTAGGAGAGAGAGAGGGAGAGAGATGGAGAGAGAGAGAGAGAGAGAGAGAGAGAGAGAGAGAGAGAGAGAGAGAAAGTTAGTTTTCTTCACTGCCACAAAATATAAACCCCAAGGAAACACTCCCAATTGCTCACCTACTGTAGCTACACCCTACCTACCTACAGTTAATCCCCATCAGTATCAGTATATTAATGCAGTAATTAGGTTAAGGTTCTCATAATCCAATCATTTCCTCTCAAACTTCCTTGCATTGTCCCATACAAGAGCTTTTGGGGGCCATGTCATATCTATACCATAATAGTGGGGCAGAAAAAATAGCTCACTTATAGTGCAAGCTGAAAAAGTGTTGGTGGCCTTGTGCTTACATTATCAGCTGAAAACAGTAGCAACTAAAAATAGCATGCTCACAAGAAGGCAAACAGAATTCATTAACTCTGGCAGGCCACTTCTGATGATTAGGTCAGAGGAACTGTGGGAACAACTCTGTATTAAGCATAAGAAAACTGTGATCTGGATCTGACTCTCCATTGACTGGCCAACCTATTATAGGGAAAGCATTTAATTTCTTACCTGCAATTTTCATCTTTCAAATGTGAGTCATGATGGTCATGGAAGGGCAAACTCTTTTTTACTATTCTTTTACTATTCTTCTTAACACAGGTGTTTGTGGTGTCATAGATATGTATGATGGGCTGCTGGCTACTTAATACTAACCAGAAAGATGTGTTGGTCTGTCAGTGAGAGAAGTGAATGCTCAGTGGGAAAATAGATAATTTTTAAAATACTAGAGCTTCTGGGAGAATGATGTCAGAAAGATGGTGGAATAGGAGTTCCTAGCACTTGCTTCCTCACAGAAATACCAAATGAATATGAATACCTTGTGAGACCTAAGGAATTCAGATAAGAATTATGGCACCTGGGTTGAGAATAGAAACAAGAAAAGAAGAAGAGGGTAGGAAGGACAGTTTCAACTTACTTCACCCCTTCCTTTAACCCCCTAAAGAATAATATGGGGGAAAGATTAAGGACAGGAGAATGCAGTGAGCACCAAACTTCATCATGGACACCAGAACTACCCCCACCCAGTGAATCCTAATGCCAGGCTAAACTCCATGGACTCAGGTTCCAGATGCAGCCCACGCCAGGCTGGCCTCCATGGCCCTAGGCACCAGGAAACTAAACACCACCCTCCCAAACAACCAGTGGATCAAAGAAGGAATCAAGAGAGAAATAAAAATATTTTGAGAATAATGAAAATGGAATACAACAAACCTAAACTTATGGAATACAGAAAAAGTTGTCCTAAGTGGGAACTTATAGTGAAAACATAAGTTGTAGGAGAAAGATCTCAACCAGCCTAATTTTACACCTCGTAGAACTAGAAAAAGAAGAACAAACTAAGTCCCAAACTAGTAGGAGCAAGAAAAAAATAAAGTACAGAGATGAAATAATTGAGATAGAATCTAGAAAAAATGATAGAAAAGAAACTAAGGGTTGCCTTTTTGAAATATTAACAAAATTGGCAAATCCTTAGCTGGATATATATAAGACACCAAATAATAATTGAAAGAAGAGACTGACACCACAGAAATGCAAAGGATAAGAGACGATGAACATGCCAACAATGGGAAAATTTACAAAAATGAGTAAATTCCTAGAAAAGTACAACCCACCAAGACTGAAATATGAAGAAATAGCAAATGTGAATAAACCAATAATAAGAAACGAAGCCAGATATACAGAAGATGGCGGCGAGGGGAGTGCATCACCCCCGTGTACCGCGTCACTGTGCGGGAGAATGACGAGTTAGAACGGCTAAAAGCTATCTTGTTAGGAATTTCCAGCAAAATTAGGGTGCTCCAAAACCTAGAGGAAGGATTTCCATCACACAAGGATCAGCTACGGGGGCACAAATGTGAGCGATTTGTCTGCACGGAGGGTCACGCTGCTTATTCAAATCGCCCTGCGGCTAGAGTCTGCAGTGCGCGCTGGGAAACGACGAGATTGCAACGCAAAGATACAGCGCTGCGGATTCTGCGGGCTCCTGCCGGCTGTGCACTCACTGTGCTCAGTGCTGAATTCTGGGTTTGAGACGGGGGAAGGAAGCGGTCCAATTCGGTTCTCCACACCGGTCAGACCGGCCACCATCTTGGAGAGCTGACGTCACCATCCCTGTTTTCGACTGATCGCAGCTCATTCAGCTATAGAACAGGTAATTTCAGGCTGCCATTCGCCTGCGTCTCACAGACAAATTACTTAGGCTCAGTGCTAAAGAACCCACGGAAACTGCTCCTTGGAGCCTGCTCCTATCAGAACATACACCGAGCCTGGAGCAGCCGAATTCCGGTTCCCGGAACTGCTCTGGCCCAGTGCTAAAGAACCCGCGGAAGCTGCTTCTCAGTCCGGGTCCTGCTGAATACTGTGGAGGTAAATACCAACCGAGCCTTCATAGGCAATGGCAACAGGATTGAGACGGGGCTTGTGAGGGCCGGTCAGGACCCACCTGTTGCTTTGGTCACCCGGCAAAGGGAACGAAATGCTACCATTTGCATGGGATACCAACATGGCAGAGATCTGATGTCATCATAAAGCGGCGGAGGAGATAACTTCATTGATACCAGCAGCGACAGAAACAGTTGGTCTCCTGGTAAAGAAAGTGAGTCACAAACACCCGAGTCTCTCTCACTTTGTCATCAAGCCAGAGGGGCAGAGCAGAGCCGCCGCCCGCGCCCGGAACAGGCCCAGCGACCCGCCGGCGTGGCAGACATGTCACCCCAATTGGAGTAGGGGCAGAGCAGAGCCTTCGCCTGCGCCCGGAACAGGCCCAGCAGCCCGCCGGCGTGGTAGTCACGTCACCCCAATTAGAGTAGGGGCAGAGCAGAGCCACCACCCGCACCCGCAAGGTAAGCAGACCTGCGACCGACCGGCGGAACAGGCCCAG
>NW_025999968.1:17081747-17085639 GCF_001458135.2 Marmota marmota marmota | reverse complement strand
GAGAAGAAGATTAACATTCAACAGGGATGAGAGGTGGGAGGGAAAGGGAGAGAGAAGTGAAATTGCATGGAAATGGAAGGAGACCCTCAGGGTTATACAAAATTACATATAAGAGGAAGTGAGGGGAAAGGGAAAAAAATACAAGGGGGAGAAATGAATTACAGTAGAGGGGGTAGAGAGAGAAGAGGGGAGGGGAGGGGGGATAGTAGAGGATAGGAAAGGCAGCAGAATACAACAGACACTAGTATGGCAATATGTAAATCAATGGAAGTGTAACTGATGTGATTCTGCAATCTGTATATGGGGTAAAAATGGGAGTTCATAACCCACTTGAATCAAAGTGTGAAATATGATATTTCAAGAACTATGTAATGTTTTGAACAACCAACAATAAAAATTAAAAAAAAAAAAGAAAAGAAACGAAGCCAGGGGCAGTGGCACACACCTGTAATCCCAGCAGCTGGAGAGGCTGAGGCAGGAGGATTATGACTTCAAAGCCAGCCTCAGCAATTTAGCAAAGCCCTATGCAACTTGGTGAGACCCTGTTTCTAAGTAAAATACAACAACAACAATAATAAAAAACCCACAACAAAGAAAAAGCCAGACTCTGAAAATCTCATCAGTGAATAGAGTAAACATTTAAAAGAGAATTAACACCAATATTCCTCAAAAATTTAACATTGAAGAAGAGGGAACATTTCCAACTCATTTTACAAGATCAATGCTTCTCTGATAGCAAAGCCAGGCAAGGATACTATAAGAAAAGCAAATTAATGGCAACATCCTCCATAAGCATAAATGCAAAAATCTTTAGCAAAGTACTGGGAAACTGAATCCAACAGCACAGTAAATGAGCATACACCATGATCAAGTGGGACTGATCATTGGGATGCAATGAGAGTGTACTGTATGTAAAAAATTAATGTGATATACCACATTAACAGAATGAAGGATTAAAACCGTATGATCATATTACTGGTGACAAAGAAATAACAGCTGATAAAATTCAATATTATTTTATGATAAAAATCCCAACAAATTAGTAGTAGACAGAATGTATTAATAAAGGCCATAATTGACAAGCACACAACTCATATCATACTCTAAAATGAAAGGCTGAAATGTTTTTGTTATGGTTGAGATGGTAGGTAGTCCCCAAAAGTTCATGTGCAAGACAGTGCAAAAAAGTTTCGAGGTGAAATGATTGGATTACAAGAACTTTTAACCTCATCAGCATTAATCCCCTGATAGGGATTAATTGGGTGGTAACTGTAGGTATTGTGTGGCTGGAATAAGTGGGTCACTGGGGTATGACTTTGGGGTATATATTTTGTTCTTGGTGAACCAAAGCTCTCTTTCTGTTTCCTGGTGCCAAGTCCCCAGTTTTTATTCACCACACCCTTGTATCTTAGGCCCAGAGCAATGGAGCAAGCCATCTGTGGATTGAGACCTCCGAAACCATGAGCCCCCAAAATACTTTTCCTCCTCTAAAATTGTGCTTGTTAGGTTTTTTGGTCACAGCAGTGAAAGATCTGACTAAAACAGTTTTCTTCTAAGATACAGTGCAAGACCAGAATCTTATTCTTGCAACCTATATTCAACATGGTATTGGAAGCCCTAGTCAGAGCCATTAGATAAGAAAAAGAAATAGATTACATCCAAATTAGAAAAGAAATAAAATGGTCTGTTTGCAGATCACATGTTCTTACAAAAGTTCATATGCAAGACAGTGCGAAAAAGTTTACAGGTGAAATGATTGGATTACAAGAACTTTTAACCTCATCAGCATTAATCCCCTGATAGGGATTAATTGGGTGGTAACTGTAGGTATGGTGTGGCTCACATGTTCTTACATATAGAAAACTCAAAAGACTACCAAACCACTGTTACAACTAATAAATGCATTCAGCAAAGTTGTAATATACAAAATCAACATTCAGAAAATCAGTTGCATTTCCACCCACTAACAACTCTGATCAAGAAATTAAGAAGACAATTTCATTTACAATACCATAAACCCTCTAAGAATAAATTTAATGAGAGAGGTGAAAAATCTGTCCCTGAAAACTATGAAATAATGATGAAAGTAATTAAAGAAGACACAAATAAATTGAAAGGTGTACTATGTTTATGGATTGAAAGAACTAGTATTATTAAGATGTTCATACTAATCAAGCCATCTATAGATTCAATGCAATTCCTGTAAAAATTGCAATAGTATTTTTTCACAGAAACAGAAAAAATAGTCCCCAAGTCCATATGGAATAAAAAATGACTCCCAATGCCCAAAGCAATCTTGATCAAGAAGAGTGTTATGGTTTGGAAATGAGGTGACCCCTAAAAGCTCACGTGAGACAATGCAAGAAAGTTTGGAGGAGAAATGATTGGGTTACAGCCTTAACCTAATCAGTAAATTAATCCCCGACGGGATTAATTGAGTGGTACCTGGAGGCAGGCAAAGTGTGGCTAAAGGAAATGGTTCCTTGGGGGCATGGCTTTGGGGTATATATTTTGTATCTGGTGAACTGAGTCTTTCTGTCTGCTTTCTGATCATGATGTGAGCTGTTTCCCTCTGCCCCACTCTTCCTCCATGATTTCTTGATCTCCAAGGAATGGAGCCTGCTATTTATGGATTGAGACCTTTTAAATGGAGAGCCCTTAAAGAAACTTTTCCTCCTCTACAATTGTGCTGGTCAGGTCTTTCAGTCACAGTGGTGAAATAGCTGACTAAAAGAGCAAAACAAGAATCATCATTTGCATAATTTCAAAATATAGTAATTATATAGTAATAAAGATAGCATGGTAGCATCATAAAAACATATATAGACCAATGGAACATAATAGAAAGCCAGAAATAAATCCATGCACTTATGGTCAATAGACCTTCAACAAAGTTGTAAGAACACACAGGGTAAGGAGTAGTCTCTTCAATAAATGATCTTGGGAAAAGTAGATTTTCACATGCAGAAGGATGAAATTTGACACTTGTTTCATCTCATATATAAAAAAATGTACTCAAATGGATTGCAAATTGAAATGAGACATGAAACTAAAAGTTACTAGTAGAAACCCAGGGAAAAAATTATTGACATTGGTCTGGGCCAAGACCATATTTTTGAGATATGATCTCCAAAGCATAGGCAACAACAACAACAAAATAGGCAAATGGGATAGTATCAGACAAAAAAGCTTCTGTACAGGAAAGGACACAATCAACAGAGTGAAGTTACAACTAACAAAGTGGGAGAAAGTGTTTGAAATTTATACATTTGATAAGGGGCTAATATTGACAATATGTAAGAAATTCAACAGCGGAAAACCAAGTAATATAATTAAAACATAAAAAGAATCTGAATAGGTATTTGTGGAAAGAGGATATACAAAGGGCCAACAGGTATATAAAAAATGCTCAACAGTGCTAATCATCAGGGAAATACAAATCAAACTCACAATGAGATATTATCTCACACCTGTTTGAAATGGATATTACCAAAATGATAGATAAAAGCAGGTGTTGGTGGGTATGTGGAGAAAAGAGATCCTTGTACACTGTTGTTGGAGATGTAAATTGGTATATCCATTTTGGAAAACAATATGGCAGCTCCTCAAAAAATTAAAAGTAGAGGTGCCATATGATCCAGTAACAATACTACCTCTGGGTATATATCCAAAGGAAATGAAATCAATATATTGAAGAGATGCTACATGTTCATTGTAGCGTCAACCTAAGTGTCCATTGGTGGATAAATGGATGAAGAAATGTGATATATATGAATATATGTCCAAATAGCATAATCCATATATATATCTATATCTATATCTATATCTATATCTATATCTATATCTATCTATCTATCTATCTATCTATATATATATATATCTATCTATCTAT
>NW_025999968.1:17071132-17080391 GCF_001458135.2 Marmota marmota marmota | reverse complement strand
TATATATCTATATCTATATCTATATCTATATCTATATCTATATCTATATCTATCTATCTATCTATCTATCTATATATATATATATCTATCTATCTATCTATCTATCTATATATATATATATATATATATATATATATATATATATATATATATATATATGTTCTTCACCCTTTCAGAAGGAAAGCTTTTCATTTATAAAAATATGAATGAACTGGAGGATATTTTATTAGGTAAAATTAGTCTGGTATAGAAAAACAAATTCTGCATGATCTATCTCATGTAGAATCCAAAAAAGTCAAACTCTTAGGAGAGAGAAAAAAATATTTGTTAAGGCCAGGACTTGAAAGAAATGGGAAAGTGTTGATTAAAGAATACAAAGATCTGGTTATTCAGGATATGAATATATTTCAAAGATGTGATATACAGTATGGTGATAATAGTTAATAATGTTGTATTGAATACTTACAATTTGCTGAATAACTACTTCTTAAATATTCTCATTACACACACACAAAAAAGATAACTTGTGAAATAATGGCTGTTAATTAGCTTGATTGTGGTAATCAATTAATAATGTATGCACATATCAAAACATCATATTTTTATCTTAATTATATACAAATTTTATGTGTCATTTATATCTCAACAAAGCTGGAAAATTAAAATGAAATTAATAATAGCATTAGGTTTTTGCTTCAGGGTTTTACAGATCCATTTAATTTCAATCTGTTTACCCATGAATATAGGGACACTTAAGATTGGTGCTGAGTACAGGGTGAGTATTTAACAAATTCCCAATAATAGTGATAATGGAGGTAGAAAGTATTCTGTGATTATATCTCTGAGATAGGCATATAGTAGGTACATAGTAATTTGCACTTGAGAGAATGAATGAATGATAAATTATGGCTTTAGTTACTGAGCTTCCTGTCTATTTGAGGTGAGCTCTAGTAGTTGAGAAGTTGCTTTAATCTCTACTATGGTCATTTGCCAATATTCTTATGTAACATGTCCATCTTCCTGCCTTTTTCATCTTCCTGCCTCCCTCTTAACATTTGTGAGTTTCTAAAGCCTTCCTTGAGTTTAATGCATTGTTGAGAAGAGTCTGCATCCTCACAGTCACACTCATGTGACAATGGATCCTAGCCTATTCTGAACTGTCAAATTTTCTTCTGCTTTCAGTAGGATTTGATAAAATTATGAGCTTAAGTTATATCTTTCCACTTCATAATAATATCACTATTTCTTATACAGTAAAACAAACACATAAAAAATCAAATATGTGAATTTACACAGATAAATGTGAAGATCTGAGCCCAAACTTTTGGATATTTATACAAAGATTAGTAAGGAGAGTATGATCAGTGAGACATAATATGAACTGTTCAGTTGTCAGTCTTCTAATCTCAGATTTTAAAATAAAATTTAGGTAATTCCCATGATAACATCTTCCCACTCTCTCTTTTTCTCTCTTCCTACCTCTATATTAAATGAAGGAAGATGGTTATTTTGATAATTGATGTATAAATATGTATAAAAATTTATGTTTTATCCATTAATGCCACATCTTTTCTGTCTCTATGTTGGTAAAACCTTGTTACAGTTGACATTAGGATGCTCTTTATGTGAAGCAGCCACTAGAACCTAGTCAATACCATTCTCTGACGAATTTCTTAGATAATGCAAAACCAATTAATCTAAGCCTGATTAGTTTTTGACAGAAGTTTTCTTTTAAAGATAACACAGCTTAAATTTATAGAGCTCCTTCCCCTAAAGAATTCAGACAGCTTTTTTTTTCTTACTAAATAATTTGATTGCATTATCATTCTTTAAACCTACTCCTTTACCTACCTTCTCTGGGTCAGTTTGCAGTAGTGTTCTACCTCTCAAGACCACCTAAGATGCTTGGTGGGTGGGCTAGTGTGCATTGTAACCCTGTCTATCTGCCATTGTGATGTTTGAACAGCACCAATTTATGCATCCTACCCACTGAGTTGCCTCAGCAGAAACTTGGAAGAAATTCTAATTTCTTTCCTTTACTTCCAACATTAAATTCATTTGCTTGAATTTCAGACACCGTGGTCAAAATTTCATCCAGTGACCTCTATCAGATATCATTCAGTCCATTCTCCATATCATGATCAGGGTAATCGTTATGTGCCCCAGACCCTGCACAAAGGAGTCCAAGCTTGTGGGAGGCAGATAGACCTTTCTTCATTGGTTTTTCTTAACCTTGCCAGTTTCATTCTGATAATGTCTCCTTCCTTTTAGCATGGATTTCAGGCTCTTAGTACTTTGGGCCACTTCAGTTTCTCTAATATAGCACATTCTTCTTATTTTTTCTTTTGTGCCCTACTCTTCCCTGCCTTTCCCTGCTCTTCCTTTCTCCTCCCCCACCGCCTCTCTCTCCTTGATGGAGCCTCATGATGCTAGGCAATTACTCTATTGCTGAGTTACAGCTTCGCCCCCGGCCTGTGTTATGCTTTTTCCATGCTGTTCTCTAACTGGATTTTCTTTGTGTACTTGGCATACTCCTGTTGAGCTTCAAGATCCATTTCATAGGTCACCTTATTTCTGGAATGTGATGTCACTCCCTTCCTGTCCATCTTTCTCAGCATGGTTACCTCTCTATATTCCCAAGGAACTGTGTGAACAGTTCTTTTATAGCACTTAACTCTAAATACAATTTATGAATTGTGTCTGTTTTCTTCAAGGGTTTAAAATCTCAGAAGCTATAGATTAGTTTTATTCATCTGTATTTCTCTTGTTTGTGGTACTTGGTAAAATGTTCAATAGTTGCATGTTGAAATGAATGTACCAGCCATTTTTTTTTCTCTGTGTCGCATAAATCAGAAACTGTCATATTTGCATTATAGTAGAAGGGAAAGTTCTGACTCCAGAGCCATGAGCAGACCAGACCAGACACTGGCCTTAGGAGGAATGGGGCTGTAGGCAGTGCTGAAATATTGATCTTGGTTTGAAGCAAACAACAGCCCTATTCCCCACCCCAAGGTTATCTGTGTGTCTCCCAGTCCATTGACTTACTATCATCTTGAAAAGGATCATGACTCTATTTTCTTTTTATGCTCATGTCCTAGTTGTGTTTGTTTTCAATGATTACTGCAACAAATTTCCACATGGTGGCTTAAAGCAACACACATTTATTATCATGTAGTTCTAGGGTCATAAGTTAGAAACAGGCTAACTAGTTTAAAAAGGGACTAATTAGGCAAGGCTGAGTTCCCTTTTGGAAGCTTTAGAGAAGAAATCACATTATCTTTCTCCGGCTTTCAGAGGCTTGACACATTCCTTGGCTTGTGGTATGCTTCCATCTTCAAAGCCAGCAATGGTCAAGCCAGTCTCTCGCATGGTGTCTCCCTGATACCCTCTCTTTTGTGTCCTTTTTCCATTTCTAAGGACATTTGTGATTTTATTGGCTGTATCTAGAAAATCCAGAATAATCTTTTCATCTCAAAGTCAGCTGATTTGCAAACTTAATTCCACCTGCAAGCTAAATTCCCCTTTATCATTTGTCCCAACATATTCACAAGTCCTGGAAATCAGAACTTGGACTTTTTTTTTTTTGATAGTGATGGAAAGTTGACATTATTCTGCCTAGCATGTCAATCATATTAGGAGATCAAAAAGCTTAGCAGAATGAATGTAGAGCATTGCATAGAGTGTGGCCTAACCTTGGGCTCCAGGGTAGTCAGGACAGCTGCAAAAGCAATGGTGACTGAAGTAGGACTGGCAGGTGGTGAGGGAGAAATGCTTTGTTAGGAGTAGGGAATTTTAGCCACAGGGCCCAAAGGTCAATTTTTCTGTTAGGGGTCAGTGTGGCATGTTGATCCTAAGGTAAACACCACAAGATGTTCATAGGTTTGTGTAATACTCTCCCCTGAACTGTGGGTAGGACATGCAAATTGCTTCTAAACAATAGAATATGACACAAGTGATGAGATGTCACTCTCATGGTTAGGAATTAGATGATGGGAAGTCATTTCTGTGACTACCTTTCATGTTCTAAGACTTCAGTCTTAGAATATTGGAGCTGGACACTCTGCTTGTGGGCTTGATGGAATCATGTTGGAGAAGCCCATACTGCAAGTGTCCCTTAGGAATGATATGCCAGGACCTGGGGGTGACTTCTAATCAATAGCAAGCAAAGAGCCAGAGCCCTCAGTATTATAGTCATAGGGAATGAATTCTATCAATGATTTGAATGATTCTGGCAGCAGCTTCTTCCCCAGTCATTGCTCCAGATGGAAATGTAATCTGGGGAGCACTTCGATTTCAACTTTGTAAAATCCTGGGCAGAGGACCAGTTAAGTCACACCCAAATTCCTGACCTACAACACTGTGCAGTAATCAATGTGTGTTGTTTAAGGGGCTACATTTGTGGTAATTTGTATTTGGCAATTGAAAGCGGATGCCAGCATTTTGGGAATTGTGGGAGAGACTGAAGCGGGAGCTGCTTTGCCTGTGCTGTGGGGAAGAGTTCCTGGCTATAAATTTACCTCCATTTTACAGTTGGAAATAATGAGGAAGAGTCAGCTGAAACTTACTACTCTGTGCAGTGGTCAGTGAGGAAGAGAATTTATTGTTCTGAATTCCACTGGGATTTTCCCACTCCTTTCTGGGGCCATTGCTTCCTTTGAAATTGAAGTTCACAGCAGAGAATTTCTGTTTCATTAATCCTCACAAAAGTGCCCAGAAAGAAGGGTTCTTGAAGGATTTGAGGGCTTCTTATTTCTTTCAAATAGAATCAGAGAGCGGTCTCCTGTGCCTAAAATCACAGGAAAGATTTGGGTAAATGGAAGGGAATAACTGTCATTACGCTTAGCAGTCAAGGTATTAAAATTGTACACAAGCTTCCTGAACATACTGTTGAACAACTTTATCCTACTAAAAAAATTATTCATAGAAATCAGTCAAAACTCAATTGGTATTTAAAAATTATTTGAAGGAGCTATTTTAAATTCATCAATGATATTTAGGTCATAGATTTTTGTACTGTAAATGACTTTAAAAATTCTCTTGCCCATCCACTCTTCTCATTTCACACATGGGATTATGGAGTATGAAAAGATTAAGCAAAATTTTCCACATAGTTACATGGCTAATTCTTAAAGAGTCTGGTGTCCAGGCTCAGAGTTTCATATTGTTTTCACATATAAACTCTAGAACCAGAATTTATGGGGGATAGCTGATAGCTGACTATGTCCATACTCCTGCTTTAAACAACTTCAGCTGAAGCATCCCAGATTGTAATTATCTTTCTTTACAAATCACTCCAAAGGAGGACTATGATTCTTTGGTGCTTCAATTTCAACTTCAATTGGTGTCTGATGTTTTGAATGATCTTCCTTTTCTTCCTTAGTTAGGTATTGATTATGGTCTGATGTGTGGAATCACTTTTCAAGATTTGTAGACTTTGGTTTTGGATTGAGAGACCAAGGACCACAGTTTGGGGGCACCAGCCAGGGATTTGGAATAGAGATTAAGAGTGTGTGGACTGCATCTCCAGATGGGCTTTGGCATGAACTTCCTGTATGGCAGCATGAAACATATAGATGTGATATACACATGAAAAGCCATGAGGGTGTTTGATGCTGGCTCAGAACATGGTAGGGTGAGATTGTGGCATAACCTCCTTCCAGGGATAAACATGGCATCACAGAACATGGGAGCTAGAAGATGCATTGACGCTTATCTTTTTCAATGCCACATTTTATAGACAAATGGTTTGAATCTTAGATGACTTACCAAGGACATATAGCAGTCTTAGAATTCTGCTGCTCCTATAAATAACTATAATTAATTTATTTGGTATTCTTTATTTTCTATCTTTGTTATTGCTACATTTTTTCTCTACCTCTCTTATTTTTGACCAAACACACACACACACACACACACACACACACACACACACACATCTTTGTTCCTTTATCAACTTCCTGGTGTTGGTAGTATTGCTGATAGTCATGGCATACAGCCACAAAAGTGCTTTGGATGAATATTATGGAGTGTGGTTGAACAGGAGAGTGACTGGATTTGCAGTTGGAAGACCAACACTTATTTTCTGAGTGTCAGTGTCCTCATCTATAAAATGCAGAAACTTAATGGTGAGAATAGTGGATAAATGCCTTGGAGGCCTACCCTTGCAAAGCCAGGGACCAGTGATTACATGGCTTGGAGTTTGGTTACCTGAGAACTGTCCATGAAAGTGCTTTGTACATGTGAAAGCATTCTACAAATATACGGTATTATTATTATTATTATATCCACATACCTGATACTATGGTGAATGCAGGAGAAATATTACCTGAGATAGAGTCCTTGCCTTTAATAAAATTATATTTAAGTAAAAATCTGAGTATAGCAGGGCAGCGTATGCTGAGTGGCAATGAAAGACAAGGACAGATACATAGAGAGAAGTATTCACAGAGAGGTCACTATAGGGTGGGTGATTGGGGAAGATTTTATGGAGGAGTTGGGACTTGAGCAGGGTTATGAGGGACATGTAGCAGACAAAGGGATCATTGTAGCAGGTGGAGAACATTGGGTAAAGGCATGGGGGAGCTCAAGTAATAGTTAATGTATAAAAGAGGAGACCCAGGAGGAAAATGTATAAGAATAAGATTTCTCATGGGGGCTGTTTACATACAAGCCTTGAATTTTATTATAGTGGCAATAGGGAGCCACAGGTGACTTTTGAACAGGGTGACTGGTCCAAACTGGTGGTCTAGGAAGCTTCCTTTTGCAGGTGTGTAGGTTGGTTTGTAACAGAGAGTACAGATGGGGAGAACTGCTTATTCTTTTTCTTCCTCAGCAGCTGTGGGGCATTAGGGCTGCTTCCCTTCCAAATGACACTCAGAAAGGGGTCAGGATTATGCCAGGCTCTGTAATTGATTTCTGGAACACCTCTGCTTCCCATCCCTGTGTGAATCTGTACACTCTTCTTCTTTAAACTGCATAAAATTTAAGGCTGATTGCTTTGACTTAGTTTTAAGCAAAATCATTTTAATGACTAGCAATTACAGTACAGATGTACTAACAACAAAAAGGTCATTTTTTCAAGGTCAAGGAAAGGAAACAGAATTGTAAATCTCATGAGAAAAAAAGGAAAAAGGATCTGTTAAAGAAAGGAGACCTATTGCATCTGTTCCTGACTGTGCGGGATTGTTCCTCCTGCTTTAGGTGTTTTATACATACTCTTATGCAGCTGAGCAATGACTATTTTATCACTTCTAGTGGGAGATTTCCTTACCACCATTGGCATTTTTCTACTTTTCAACCAGAATACACACATATAGACAAACAAACAAAAAAAACTTGGTAATATTCCTGGTCCCTGTTTATATAAAAATTATTATTTGAGTGAATATGAAAGTAATATTTTCATATTTGCTGCTATGAGCTTATTCTTACAGCTATAGCCAATAAGAATACCTTGTGTATATTTTAAACTTTTTTTTCATAAACACACTAGTCACCAATACAGGATCAAATTGGAGAAAAAAAAGAAATAATGTGCTTTTAATCATTGAAGTGACAAATGAATATAAACATAAAGGAGAAAGAATAGAATGATTCAGTGGGATTTTATTTTTATTCAAATGAAAAAATAGAGAAAGGCAAAGTGCTTCATTTTCTGCATAATTAAAGAGGATTTTGAGTTTGAGAATATTACTCTATGATTCATATAATTCCCTCCTCTCCCTTAGAATTCATTAGATCATTAGCTTAGATTTAAGAAATGACAATTTCACAAAGACAGGGAACTTTTAAAGTCAGAAAAAAAATCTTAAAATGCATTCAAGCTCATATAGGCTTTTCTTTATTCTATATAACTTAAAACTTTTTTCATCAGATTGATCATTCTTTCCCATCCCATCAATTTATAAACCTAAGTGTCTCAATTACCACTTTGAAGAGCAAGGTTGATGCTACTGGTTCTCCCTTCACAGGCATTGTTAGGAAAAGCCAGCTCAATGATTACGAATATTTTATCATTTCCAAATGTTCTCCATTTTCTTAATAACAAAATTCATTTTATTCTGTCCCTTATGGGATTTTTTTTCAAGTGGAAAACATTTCTAAATGTAAGAATGAAGCCATGAGAGAAGTTATAACTATTAACTATTATTGTCATTTTCTAATGTGAGGATAACCTCGGCAAGTCCTTGAACTTCTCTCGTGTGCTGTATACCTGAACCTGTCCTGAGGATGTGTGCTCATGTAAAGCATCCAGTTCTACTATCCTTACTGCAAGAAATACCAAACACCTGGCTGATGCCTGAAATGTGGAAAAGAGCAAATAAAAAGAAGATTTTATTATACTATTTGTGCTATGATTTGGCATCTTAGATGAACCCTCCATACCCTTTCCCATCTTAACCTAGAGAGGAACAATAATGTCATGTCTCAGCACACTTACATGCTTATGCTTAATTTGGTCTTGGCACTGGGACTCAGCCCAGCGGGTCACTGATGTCATGACAGGAGGAGCATCTGATTTGTCACATTTGTGCTCCTTGTGTAATGCTTCCATGGCCATCTGTGTTCCTGGATCTTTCATCAGGCAGCAGGATGTTATGGTGGCAGCAGTGAGGATCTTGAGCACTACAGAAAGGAGCAAACTGAAAGGAGCAAACACAGTTTAGGGAGCATTCTACCATAATCCCTGTATTTACTGATCCTTATATTTACTGTGAGGAGAATAGGAACCATATGTCAAAAATGCTTTTCCTCTATTAACTATGACAGAGGTAACTTGATTGAGAGTCTAATTTCAATGAAAATCTGCCAAGTAATCTTTTTAATTTTTAGTGATTAGATTTGTAATGAAGCAGACGTAACTTTTATTACTCAGCAAATATTGACAACACCCACCCTGGCTTCCTTAGCACTCCAGAGGATGATGTTGATAGTACCATAAGGCAATGGCAGGCCAGTCTGGAAGGAAGCTCAGGGTAAATTTGACAATGCAAAGAATTAGAAAATGTTCCAGAACTCTCCCTCCACGATAATGGAATTCAGAGAAGAATATCCTTTGGATTCCTGGAAGAAATGAAAAAATATTAATTTGACCAAAATAAAAAATTCAACCTTGGGGCTCCATTTGGGGGAGGTTTTTGGAACTTTGTAGTTTTTTGGTTGACTTCTTAGCAAAAAACAAAACAAAACAAAACAAAAAAACAGAGATAGAGAGAGAGAGAGAGAGAGAGAGAGAGAGAGAGAGAGAGAGAGAGAGAGA
>NW_025999968.1:17054668-17068947 GCF_001458135.2 Marmota marmota marmota | reverse complement strand
GAGAGAGAGAGAGAGAGAGAGAGAGAGAGAGAGAGAGAGAGAGAGAGAAAGCAATATGCCACAGGCAATTTCTGAAGAGCAAAGAGAAAGAATAAATAAGATTTAAAAGATTCCTTCTTTGTTGAGGGGGTGGATAGTTCCCACTAGACATTTTGAGAGAATCAAGTACCTTGAAAAGAACTGCTTATTTCAAGGTTACTCTTGGGGAGCAGAGACAGAAGTGGGAAGGGAAGCCCTACAATGTAGATGCTGAGAATCAAATGGATTGAGAATACATTAGGAAGACTGCAGTTTTACTAAGCCAGAAATTAATTTATTTTCATGTAAATTGTTGGATTAAATCAGAGAAACAAAAATATTACGTACCATGAGACTTTGAATTCAGAACGAACCCAAAGCATATCCTAAGAAATCCTTTTCTGTGATAGTGCAAGAAAGACATGTATATTTTAAAAATTTAAATATTATATGTAGTTTAGATTTCTGTTTCTGTGTAGCCTCTGGCTGCTGAGAACCTACTGAAAAATCTTCTTTGTAATGTACACTAGTAAATCTCTGCTAGCCTGCCTGTCATCTGTCTCATATAAATGAGGCAGTGCAGGTGGCTGCCACGTTAGGCTGGCTGTTGCTTGCTTTAAGAATAGTGCAGGAGAACAGGGTGTATAGACTCATGAAGTTGATTGTAAAGACTTAAACATTAACAAGAATGATAGGGTACTTTTCCCTATCAACTGGTCACAGATATGCTTTTCTAGCATCTGCCTTGGATATCTGCTGAAACATTATTTTTTCCCTGACCCAAGCTAATTCCTCAAATTCTGCAACATGGAAGAAGTGAAGTAGGGTGAGGACTATGATTTTCCACAGGATTTCCTCCAGCATTTGTTTTCCTTATCAGGGTATCCTTTATTAAAAAAAAGTCTTTAAAATTTAAAATACAACTAGAATATAAGCAAAGCCCCAAATGAAGCTGGTGATGGTCCTGCAAGGGATTAGGATCCCTTCTTCTCACTCTTCCACACTGAAGCTGTTTTTCAAGGGCATCCTATTCAACAGTTTCTGGTCAGTGTTTCTGACTGCTAAAGAGCCTCCTGAGTTTTTCCTTCTCTGAATTGTTACCATATTAATAATCTACTTCACACCACTAAAATTAATCTGAATCCTACTCTTCCTAATCTATTGCAGGTGTATGTTAAGTAGTCATATGCTTCAACTTGAAATTACAAGCTTTATGAGGGCAAGACGTCTTATATGTCCCTTCTATACCTGCACATCATAAATGACTTGGATACTAAGTATTGCAGAAACAGAGAAAGTCCTCAAAGACAAATATTTATGTATTCTTAATGTATCTCAATGAGTAATGAGCCCTCTAATACGAATTAAATATCATAGCACCACAAAAAGCAAAGGGAGCATTTCTCAGATTCTAAAAGAACCCCTGTTGTTTCAGTTTTATTCCTGAATCATGTTTCTTCTTGCTGTAAATAGCAAGGACTTTGTTGGGCTAGACATGATTCTTCTGTCTAAAGGCAACTGTGCTGAATGAAGGAAAGCAAAATTTAAATGAATTCTGAGAAGAGAATGAACAATAGTAACAGGCTCAACACTCTTTTGTTAGGGGATTAAAGCATTAATCATCCTATTATCTGTTATTTTGAGCTTTGCCGAAGTTGCTAGAGGTCAATAGGAATTAGTTCCAATTAAAGAACTTTGGAACTGTCCCTCTTAAATTTCCCACTGTTTTGGAGTGAAAGAAGATGGATGATGATAACATGGTCCTGATAGTCTAATAGCAGCTTCTTTCCAATTTTGCTATGAAATTGTAGAAAAGGTCATTTCAGATTTAAAAAAATTAAGAGCTTCATTGTCAGGGAGTATCACTAATGCATATAATTACTATTTTAGATTTTCAAGAAGGTCTAAAGACAGACATTTTATTTTAATACTTGCTATTCTATTGCATTAGTGACATTTGCTAATAACCTAAGGAAGCTGCCTACTGTGGTGGTGAGTTTCAAGTTATAAAGTTTAGCATTTTGACATGGGATTCCAGCACTATACATAATGCACATAAAGAGAGAAAGAATCAATAAACATGTCAATTAAAAAATGTTAAAAACCTGAACTAGTCCCTAGTAACTCCATTAGGAAGGACAAATGTAATGGACAGTAGCAGTTCTTTCTTGACAGACTGCCCAATAGGCTGGTTTGCAGAATTGCCACAGTTCACATTTCAAAAGTTAGGAGAGTCCCAGAAGATTGAGATTGGCAGGTAAACTAATTCTGCAAAGTGGTAAACATAGGTAGGTTAATTGCTGAATCTTCAAGATAACACCCCTTGGAGCTGTGCTTCCCTACGTGGTGCATTGATTAAAAAATAAAAATTTCAGTGTTCTTCCAACCATTGGAGAACTACCTTGTATGATTAAGAAATATTGGATAATTATTTAGCTTTTGGTACTTTTCAATTATTCCTCAAACATCCTTCCTGAGCAGTGAGATGAAAGCTCAGTGTCTCATTACCAGATGTTAGGTTTATTTGTGCATATTATTAAAATACTTAGTGGGCAGTTTACTTTTTTGTTTGGAAAAAGAAGAAAGATGGCTCAGTTTTGAGGTTTCTGTCTACTCCAGCATGGGGCCTTGACTCAAAGAAAGGGATCTCAAAACTACTGTGAAGATAAATCTATTTTATTGTACAAAGTGGTATTTTTTTAATGAGCATACTTTTTAACAAATATTTTTTTAGTTGTTGATAGTTGTTGATGGACCTTTATTTTTTATTTGCTCATTTACATGTGGTGCTGGGAATAGAATATAGTGCCTTTCATTTATGAGGCAAGTGCTCTACCACTGAGCTACAACTCCAGCCCTATGAGCATACATTTTAAAAGTTGCTTTGTTTTTCTGATTATGGAAGTAACAAATGCTTATCATGGAAAATGTGACTTGGAAAGAATGAGAGAAAATATCTTAGAATGAAGAAAGGTAATAACAGAAAATTTACATTTTCTGATGTAGTTGTCTCTCTGCATGTTAAGTTTTGGACTTTTTTTTTTCTAGTTCAATATGATAACCTAAGACTACCTCTGAGATAATTCAAATTATTATTGGATATTTGGAGTACTTTGAGTGGGGTTTCCGTAATTTACTTAGCTAGTCACATATTGTTGAATATTTGAATAATTTAAAAATTTTTACTATTTTAGTAGAGCTATGGCCATGGAAATATTTGTAAACAAAGCCTTTTGGTATTTTAGATTATTTTTGTAGGGTTGCTTTGCTGGAATAGACTCTTTAGTCAGTCAAACTGTATGATAATATAATGGGATAGTCATACCCAAGTTCTGGCTGAGGTAATGTTATAGAAGAAATGACATGTTCTGTTGGCAATATCAGACAAGATGCCAAGTTTTAAGAGATGATTAAAAGACAGTAATTATTAGTTCCCTCCTGTCCTCCTGTCCTCCCTCCAAGGAAGTGAAAGGTGTGCACCTTCCCCTCACTTCACCTTGGATAATTTCATAAGTGTTCCTATGGTGTAAATGCCATGGTGGACGTGTTTCCGACTCACCCCTGAGAGACCTGATAGGTGAGTGACTGTCTGGCTAGATGCTGTGATGAAAGCACAAAAGAGAAATCACAAACAAGGATAATCTGAGTTCTTGGAGTTGTCCGGGAAAGAATGTGTGACTGTTTCTCACATCAGCCACATGTAGCAGAGCCAGCATAGCTTAGTCTCAGGTCCATAGCATAGTTTCAGGTCCTGTCCAACAAGGCTGCTGGACATGGCCACAGACTCCTGAAGACTGAAAAAAAAGTAAGTGATAAGTGTGAAAGAAGATATTTACTATTATTGAATATATTGTAGGTCTCTGAAAACTTATGAAAGACAAAGGAGAAAGATGGTGAACAGATATGGTGGCATAAGAAAAAATTTTAAATTGTGGATGTGCTGAGTTTTTGGTTTCTGAGGGTGATAGGTAACAGATGTACGTGGTAGGAACACCTAAGGAGATCATTCTATAAATGGTACCTACTGTGCTGATCCCCACAAGCAGTCTTTTTAAAAAATTTTATTTGTTCTAATTTTTTATATATGACAGCAGAATGCAGTTCAAATCATAGTACACATATAGAGCACAATTTTTCATGTCTCTGGTTGTACACAAAGTAGAGTCACACCATTCGTGTCTTCATACATGTACTTAGGTTGATGATGTCCATCTCATTCCACCATCTTTCCTGCCCTCCTGTCCCCTTCATTCCTCTCCCTCCCTTTGCCCTATCTAAAGTTTGTCTCTTCCTTTCCCTTCCCCCATGCAGTCTTTTAAAAAGAAATTTACCTATGGACCTACCAATCTTAAGTCAATAGGGTATGCTGGCTATATTCCTCAACAAATAATCTGTTATCTGCTATAGAAATACAGGCCCCAAAGGGCTCCTCCCTGCTGATAAGAAGAACCAGAAGTTACCCTAAAGGGCCAGGAGAATTTTGTGACCTTTAAACAGACCAGATTCCACAAGTCAGGGAGGTAGGATAATTAGAAGCAAAGCCCCCTAACCATAAAATCTGTAAGAACAAGTTCTAATTAGAACTGGTCAACATGGACCAAGGTGACCCAGAATTGCCTTGGATTTTTAGCATGTCATTATCATAGTAAGATCTACAATCTCCCTCCCCTCCTGCCACACACACATATGAGGTAAGACCACGAACAGTGAGGACCTAGAAGTTTGATACTATTCTGCCGTCAGTCAGCAGTCAAGAAGTTGGACTTAGGCAGGACTCTCTGGAAACTTCCTCAGGACTCCCAGTGAAATAGAAGGACAGGAGGGGTGCACTATTCCTCTCTTCTCTGAGAGGGAGAGTGTCCCCTTGAGAGTGTCCCTATTTTCCCTATCCTTTCTAATAAACTTGTGCCTGCTATGTGAGACATATCTGAAATCTTTCAGGCATGTTCACAAGAACTGAGGAGAGAGGATATCCTAAGTGACTGGTTCTGCAGATGGCCTTGCTCTGCAACAAGTATATGCAGGCCCAAGTGCCTGCATGCAGTGGGGTACACAGTGTGGAGCTCAGAGGCCTCAGCTAGAGATGTGACTATTGGTCTAATCACACATAGGCGACTGTTGGAGACTTGGGGTGGTCTACTGAAGATGTAGAGTGAAGTGAGAAGATGTTTAAAGGCAGCATCATGGATTCTATCAGCTTGGAAGAATAAGAGAAAAAGCTAAAGATATTAAGGAGAAAGAGGAGGATTGATATAAATTCAGGAGTGAGCACTGTCGTGGAAGCTGAGGTGGGAGAGAATTCCAAGTAAATAGTAGTAAATAAGATGGTAGGGTACAATGTGTTTTAAAATTAAGCTGTTTTAATTAGTAGTGAGACACTTGTGATTGTGTTCAGTTAAGCCCCAGTGTAATTATGGCAAGAGGGACTGGTCTGCAATGAGTTGAACAGTGAATGGGTGGACAAAGGGAATCTTTTAAGGAAGACCATTCTTTCCTGGATCTATACTATGAAAGGAAAGGGAGATATATATGAGGGAGAGAAAAGCTTAGGCCATGGAAAAGTGCTAGGGAAGGAAAAAAGTCTTAATTAATGGACCTGGATCTCAGAGAAAACAGAACAGATTAGATTAAGAGTTTCCTGGACCTATTAATTGCAAATTTCAACAATTTGAGGCATATAAAACAAGGAATACTATACACCCCATAGGAAGAATTATATAATTTTTTATTATTTAAATATTTATTTTCTAAGTATTTTCCTCTCTCTTTCTTCTTTATCTCTCTTTCCACATTTCAAATGATACATTTTTTTTAGTATTGATATAGGACAGTCTCCAACGTATATTGTGAATCCAAAAAGAAGAAAAAATGGTATATTTAGTATGCTACCAGAGCTATGGTGAATAGCCATGCAGATTGTACTCATGTGAATGATGCCCCTCTGGAATCGTGCTTTTCATGGTTCTCTAGGTGATAGCCCCTGGTGTGAGTCAATGTCTCATGCTTCCTTTGTTGGAGGAGGCTTTTCAAGATTCTCCATATTTCTTTGTTCTTGGCAATATTCACAAGAGTAATCTTTGGATCATTAGCTTCCCACTTATGTATTTATTAAGGACACAGCACCAATCAGACGATGGATCAGATTACTGCTCTGCTCGATAGCTATGTTTTTAAATTAAACATTAATAAAGTGGCCTGCTGATGATAATTTGGCTCTTTGTGTCACTTGTTCACAGGAAGAGAATGCACTGGTAATGCTGACTTGAGTGTTTCTGCCTTTCATAAATGAACATATTGTCTTTCTGGTGTATAATATCAGTCTTTGAGATCTTGATCAATGAGAGCCCACCCTTCAGAGTCACTGCAAGCTAACGGCCAGTTCCTAGGCTGTGGTGAATTCATGAAGCTCAGTTTTATTTACTTTAGGCAGGCTCATTATGAGCAGTAATATTCTGGACTTTTCCCGTTCATGTCCTTTTGTTTTATTGGCTATTTTTAGTTTAAATGAAGTGTTGTGATGGTCTCCATCTTCTCTGTTAAAAAAGGAAAGTCATGTGCATGAGGGAGTATAGGATAGTGGTAAGTTGTGAACTTGTGGAATTGGGATGAGAACGGAATGGGGACATGAAGAGGATTGGGGAGCCTTGTTAGGGATGCACCTGATTTGTCCCTATTGATCAAGGACTGCTCTCATTTTTAAGTCCCACATCTCAGGAATCTCCTCATTTCTGGGCATTCAGGGACCATTGATTATTTAAGGTACAGCTGACCTTGGAGACTAAAAGTTAATAGAAAAATGAATCTGTAGGTTTGTTGATTTTTTTTTTTTCTGGAGAGTTTCTATAGCCAAGGAGTAGATCCAAAAATGAGTGTTTAGGTTGCTTTATGGTTTGGATACAAGGTATCCAAACAAAAACTCATGTGTGAGACAACAAAAGAGTGTTCAGAGGTGAAATGAATGGGTTATGAGCAGTTTAACCTGACTGTGCATCGATTCACTGATATGGATTAACTGGGTGGTAAGTGTAGGCAGGTAGGGTGTGGCTGGAAGAAGTAGGTCACTGGGTGTGTGCCTTTGGGTTTTATATTTTGTCCCTGGTGAGCAAAGCTCTCTCTCTGTTTCCTGATATGCTTTCCTCTGCCACATCCTCCTGCCATAATATTCTGCTTTATCCCAGGACAGAGCTATGGAGTCAGTTAACTGTGGGCTAAACCATAAACCAAAATAAACTTTTCCTTCTCTACATTGTTCTTGTTGAGTCTTTTGGTCGCAGTGATGAAAGGTTAACTAAAATAGGTTGATGTTAGGTTCCAGGGAGGTTGTTGAAGAAAGTTGATGGGTGGGGATGTTGAGAGAGTTGAAACCATCTATGTAGAGAAGGACAGGAGGTGAGGCTAGGTGGATCACATGTCTGGGTGACACCTTGGTTCTGTGTCTACTGCACTGCAAAGGAAGGCAACATTGGCTGGGGAGCAGCAGACTGACCTAACCAGGTAATCTTGTTTCTCAATAAGTCAAAGTGTGGAGTAGTGATCTGATAAAAAATATTTAGGCAGATAAGAAAAGGGGATCCTTGAGAGAGAACATCAAATAGAAGCCCTTTAATGTCATCTTTTAAGCTTTCATAGAATCATGGATTGTTGGGATTTAAAGAGACTTAAGCGTTATCTAATCATCCTCTTGACATGGGATATGGTTAAAGTAGTGTTTCCATTATCAGCGTATAAGCAAAGATTTGATAAACAGTTGCTGTATACTGTAATTGTGAGTATGATTGACACAGTCACTGACTAAGTGGTTTAATTTGGCTAAAAAGAAAACAGAAACAACCACAGCACAAACTATTATGCAATTGCTGATGTTTTAACAATATTGCTCCAAATATACCATTCTGAAGCACTCTAAAATGCTATCAAATTGATGAAGAGTTAGATTGAGTCTATACAGCTGAAGACTCATACTAGTCATGTGATCAATATTTCAGAGAATAAAGTCACTGTGATCCGTGTGTCTAAAATAGCTTCTGGGTTGTTACTAAATGCAATTCACAGATATTTGTGATGTGAATATAACTGAAGGCTAGTATTTAGATGGACCAGGGCAGAAATCAGTAATCATGGTGGCCTGTGTGGTTTGGTCAGGTGTAGTAGGCAGACTAATGCCCCCCTCACTCAAAGATATCCATGTCCTTATCTCCAGAACCTTTGGATACATGTTTTTACAAGATCGTGATGAATAAGGTTGCTGATGATCTGACTCTAAAATAGATTATCCTGGATCACCTGAGTGTACCCTATGTAATCACAAGTCTCCTTAAAAGATGGTTAAGTGTGGAGGAAGAGTCAGTGTCCAAGTCATGCAGTGTGAGGAAGCCATTGTGGGCTTTGATGATGGAATACAGGAAGTCTCTAGAACCTGGAAAAGACAAGAAAATAGGTTGTCCCCTGCAGTCTCCAGAAGGAAGGCTGTTGTCCTGTGGCACCTTGTAGTTTTTTTTTTTTTTTTTTTTCATTTCAGACTTCTGTCCTCCAGAACTATGAGATAAACCAATTTGAGTTGTTAAGATCCACTAAGTTGTGGTGATTTGTTACAATAGCAATAGGAAAATAATACAGCTAATAACATACAGAGGTGAAGGAGGGTGGTGGAGGTAACATAGAGTGGCTGGCACCATGGCAATGTGAAGCCCAGCACATGGCTCCTATCCAAGTCTACCCAAGGTTCTTTGAGGGAATAAAGGCTCAGAGTTGCTAGATTTCTTATTTTTTTTAAATAAGGTGAACATCTAGATTTTTATGTGAAAGTTACTGTTCTAATATAATTATTTGCAACTATTTCCAACAATGAAAACAAACTCTTACTCATGTATATGAATAGACATTTCTTGAGGCTATTTATCACAGTATTTGTGATAGCAAAGAATTAGAAACAAATTGAATGTCTATCCAATATGGGTATATGTAAATAAATGTAAACAAATGGTATAAAAATACATAATTTATTCAAAAACATTGAATTTTATGTTCTAAATGTGTTAAGATGTAAAACAAATGCAATATATACTATAATACCTATTTGTTAGTATAAAATATAGCCATAAAAATATGGTTTGGAATTTTAAAGCATTCTGCTGTCATATATAACAAATTAGAATAAAAAAATAAAAAATATATAGTTTGGGGGTATTTATATGTAAAAATAATGTTAAGAGGGTGAACTGGAGCAGATTAATTATATTAAAATGAATATGGGAGGATTAAAGGGAAGAATGTGATCAGAGATGGTGGCTGAATGGAGACAAAAAGCTAGGATGAAAGGTAAGACAGTAAAAGGGTGTGTGTGCATTGACCAATGACCATCATGTACCATAAACTGAGGTGCCCCACCCAATTTTGATTGACCACTTTGTAGGTCAAGGCAGAGAAGACGTAGGTCAAATTAGACCCGTAGGTTTCCATTGGGGATACAAAGAATAAGCAGGACACCACATGCCCTCATCCCCTTCAAAAGCTTTATGGAGAATTGGGGAAGGAAGATATGTCAATGAGAAAGAATGACAACAACCATCAACAGCATATTTATTAAAAAAATAAAATGAACAACATTCATCCATTCATTTGTTCTACATTCATTCAGATATTGACTCAGTACCTACCATACTCCCTGCAGTTTGATCACAGTGTGCCTGTGCAATATAGGATAAGGTTGTCAAAGTACCAAGAGCTGTGTTTAACTTTGTTTTTAAATTCCCCTCAGTCTCCACTCCAAGAATAGGTCATACTAGTGACATTTCAGTCATTTGGAGCCTTGGATACCTTGAAGGTATAAAGGACATTATTTCTTTTCTAATTCCACAGTTTGAGAAAATAAATGGGGAAATTCCTGTGGAAGTGTCCAGTGGATGGAAGACAATTTTAGTGGGCTTCCCTTCCCCTTTTGGCCTGTTCCTCCTTCCCTTGCCTTTTCTGCCAACCTGCTACTGCCACTCTCTAGCCCGGGCCCTTACTCTGGTGCCAAATCATTACAGTGGATGCTTAGGCTCTCTGTCCTCTTCCCCTTCCATGTGGATTAGCAAGATAGTCCTAAAACACATCCATTATCAGTAAATCATAAATTCATAGCCAGTTAGAGTTGGAAGGGACTTCAATGTCCTCCTTAGTTTCTTGCACATTGTAGGGATCTCAGGGGGCTCACCTGGGAGGGTTACTCTTAGCATCTGTTTCCACCAGTACCATTAAAATGGTCTAAATTGCCAGTTGTGGTGAGGATGTGGTCATAGTTTCCCTTTGCTCCAGAAAATTCCTTTATTCATGTTTCACCAACTGATAACAATATTCTCCATAGGCAGTTACAAAGATTCATTTGTGGGAAAAAGTTTCCTGGAATAGAAGTATTCATGTTGTGATGTTTCCTAGAAAAGTTATTCCTGATAATAGGCCTCAGAATGTCTGCCTAATTCCCACTGATACACATCTGTTCCATAAACAGACTTTTCTATGCAATCAGTGGGATTTTAGAACAACTCATCAAAGAAAATATGAAAATCAATTTGGGGGCAGATTTTCACTTTGGAGCCAAATCCCTCCATAAGCATAATAAAACAATCCATATGTTGGGATTTATTAGTTCATATTAACAATTTAAAAACATAAGTTTCTGATGAAATAAAACATCTACCTTAGAGTTATGAAGAGATGGCTCAGTCTCATCACTGGATTTCTTGAGTAATTTTGGTGTTAAAGCAATACACGATTATAGGAAGATGTTAGCTATAAAAAGAAGCTGTTTCCTGGAGGGAATACATTGTGCAATAACTCCCATTCAACCAAGTTCTCTGCAAACCAAGAAAGAATGGAATTCCTCGTATTTACTTTTTATTGTGTGAAAATTGCTATTGCATTACAAGTGCTATGGATGTTTGGGAAAGAAGAATGGGGCATTATTAGAAACATATCTCTGGGGCATAATTTAGCATTACTAGTAGGAAATGGTAGAAATAGCTCCATCCTGAAAAAGCAATGTCTGAGAAATATTATCAGTAACATGCTACTAAAACCAAAGGCTGGACTGATTAGAATCAGTGGGAGTTTGGCTACATAAAATCCACATTATTGGAACTCACAGAAAGAGGGGAAAAAAGGAAGTAACTGACTGTTAAGGTAGGCTGGACTGGCTGGTAAAGGACACATTTCAAGGAATCTATGAAAGACACAAAGGTATTAATAAGCCCCTTGCAGATTTATTGCACATCAATTTATTTTTATAAAGGATTCAGTTTGCTTTACACAGTATAAATGTGACTCAGGGTCCTCTAGGGTATTCAGTTAGTGGTAAATGTTATGAAGAGAAAAATAATCAGTAGAGTTTTGATTCACTTGTGAATATAGAAAGTTAAAAGGTAAAACTGGGACTTGAATCCAGTTTTTTTCTTTATTGAAATATTCTTATTTTTGAAATACTTTTGGTACCAACTGAGAATTCACTTAATAAGACATTTCAATTTGTAATGAAATGTCTTGGCTTTCCTCTATTTGTAATGACAGTATAAATTATTTTTACCTCAAAATACTTGGAAGGAAAAAGAAATTAATTCAAATGATTATGTCAATAAAACATTGTTAAATTTTTGAGATCATACATTTTGGAATCTGGGTTAATGAAAAATATTTTTATTATTTAAATTAGTTTTTGTGAAATTGTACAAAAGTAAATCATGCACATAATAAAACATTCAAAGAGTAACTAATTAATTTTAAATGGAAAGTAAAAATATCTCTTTCCCTGACTCCCGTTCTCACTTCAAGGACATTAACTCTTAACATTCTTTTGTATGCCTTTGGAAAATTTTAATGTTCCTTTAAGGGCATTTTACTGGGGGTATACAAACTTTACTTAATCCCATATCCCTTTGATTGTACAAATTGAATTATTATATGTATACTGTAGTGTACCTTGCCTTTTTCAATGGCTAGATTGTCTTGGTCATTTTTGCAATTCAGTGCATCAAAGCCTCTTTTTAAGTGGTGGCAGATTATTCTGTTTTGTATTTTGACTATCATTATTTAACCCATTCTCTATTGATAGACAATTAAGTTGTTCCTCCTGCTGTGTATGTGTGTGTGTGTGTGTGTGCGCGCGCGCGCGGGCGTGCGTGCAATCACACAGGCCCACAAGTGTGTGATATTAAAAAAAAAACAAAAAACTGTTGTTAATCTGCTTGCATCTGTCTTTGCATACTCTTATAAGTATAACTAGAAGAAAATTCTTCCCTGAAGTATTCCTTGTCGTATATTTTGAAAATACTTTTCCTAACATGCTTTTTGCATTTTGACATTGTAATAATTGTTTTATTGAATTTAAAATGTTGGTATGTCAACATTAATCAAATTCTTCATTTAGGGCTCTAGGAATTTGTGTGATATTTAGAAAAGTTTTTCTCCCAGTACATTCATTTTTATGTGATGCTGAGGATTGAGTGCCTCACTCCTGGTAAGCAAGCATTCTACCACTGAGCCACACCCCAGCCCCTCACACTACATTCACAGCTCCTCACATGAAATACTCATTCACATTTCATTCTAGTTCTTTCTTTCTTTCTTCCTTTCTTTCTTTCTTTTTTTTTTTTTGTTTTGTACCAAGAATTGAACTCAGGGGCACTCGACCACTGAGCCACATCCCCAGCCGTATTTTGTATTTTATTTAGAGACAGGGTCTCACTGAGTTGCTTAGCACCTCACTTTTGCTTGAGGATGGCTTTGAACTCTTGATCCTCCTGCCTCTGAGCCGCTGGGATTACAGGCATGTACCAATGGCCTCTAGTTCTTTCATATTTTAATTTTGTTTACATTTAAGTGTTTACTCCATCTAGAATGTATTTGTAGTGAGGCATGAGGTAAAAAATATTTTAATTCTTTTTTTTTCCAAAAGACTAGTCAGTCGTCTTGTTTATTGAATAATTTATCATTTTTCTAATTAAGTAAAATTCCATATTTATCAAAAATAAAATTCACATGGATAATTAGCTTTATTTTAGATTTCTGTCATTTGTATCTTTTTCTATGCTAGCATCAAATATATGCAGTAATAGTAGCCTTAAAGCATGCTAACTAGGCTTACTCTTCTTACACAGAATTTTTTTAGCTAAACAATTGTGTTCATTTTTCTAGATGATCTTGCTTATCATTAAGAGACATTGCAGAAAATTCAGTAGGATTACACTGATTTCAAATATTAATTTGGGGGAGAATTGACATCTTTATAATATGGAAGTTTTTCATATAAATTTTGTAAAGTTCTTGTTTAATTTTAGTTTTTCCCCTTTGCATGATTGCAAATAAGATATTTTATTCTAATGATTTTTTTAAAGTAAAAATTAGATTGGCCTGAAGTATTTTTATATGTGTGTGATTAGATTGAACTGCAATACAGTAGGTAGATGTTCAGAATGATCTCTACCTAGTTATTAATTTTTGTAATATTATAGCTGTGTTATTTCTGTGTTATTTGTTTGTAATAAGAATTTGAAAATTTACCTTGTTTCCAATGCTCTGGAAATCTTTAGCCTCAGAATGTTTTGTGGAGTTTTGACAAAATTTACACCATCTGGGCAATAATCTTATCCACGCTTTCAAATATATTTGCACACTGTGTCTCCTATAATTTGATCTTTTCTGTGCTTATATTTTGTATTTTCATTTTGCTTTTTAAAAAATATTTATTAGGAGGGGATCCAACATGGCGGCCGGCAAGGAAGCAGCACTTTCAGTATCTCCACATTAACCGGATCAGAAACACCCATTAAAACAGCTACATTCTACCTACTGAGGAACTTCTAGCAAAATTCCGCTGAAAGGAGACCTGCCAGGAAGTAGTAAGTTATATTAGAGGTGACAGTTGGCCCCAGACAAGTGAATCTTGGCCGGCCACGCGGGCGCAGAGGTCCAATCCCGCAGCCACCGCCCAACCGGCTCTGCAAGCGGCCCCCGGCGGCCCGGGGCAGCGAGAAGGGTCCCCGCCTGGCCCGGCAGACGGCCTGTGCCCTCCCGGCGCTGCTAACGCCCCGCCCGCACGGCTAACGGCCCCCTGCCCGCCTGGCTCTGCAAACGGCCCCGCCCACCCGGCAAACGGGGCCCCCGCCCTCCGGGCTCTGCTGGCGCCCCGCCCGCGGCCACCGCCCCAGGCTCTGCAGGCGGCCCCCAGCGGCCCTGCACTTTGAGAAGGGTCCCCGCCCGGCAGACGGCCTGTGCCCTCCCAGCTCTGC
>NW_025999968.1:16874080-17052014 GCF_001458135.2 Marmota marmota marmota | reverse complement strand
AAGTACATGAAAAAATGCTCACCATCTCTAGCAGTCAGAGAAATGCAAATCAAAACCACCCTAAGATACCATCTCACTCCAGTAAGATTGGCAGCCATTATGAAGTCAAGCAACAATAAGTGCTGGCGAGGATGTGGGGAAAAGGGTACACTTGTACATTGCTGGTGGAACTGCAAACTGGTGCGGCCAATATGGAAAGCAGTATGGAGATTCCTAGGAAAGCTGGGAATGGAGCCACCATTTGACCCAGCTGTCGCCCTTCTCGGTCTATTCCCTGAGGACCTTAAAAGAGCATACTATAGGGATACTGCCACATCAATGATCATGGCAGCACAATTCACAATAGCTAGACTTTGGAATCAACCCAGATGCCCTTCAATAGATGAATGGATTAAAAAACTGTGGCATTTATACACAATGGAGTATTACGCAGCACTAAAAAATGACAAAATCATGGATTTTGCAGGGAAATGGATGGCATTAGAGCAGATTATGCTAAGTGAAGCTAGCCAATCCTTAAAAAACAAATGCCAAATGTCTTCTTTGATATAAAGAGAGCAACTAAGATCAGAACAGGGAAGAAGAGCATGAGGAAAAGATTAACATTAAACAGAGACGAGTGGGGGGAGAGAAAGGGAGAGAGAAGGGAAACTATGGAAATGGAAGGAGACCCTCATTGTTACACAAAATTACATATAAGAGTTTGTGAGGGGAAAGGGGAAAAAAAAAACAAGGGAGAGAATTAACCAACAGCAGATGGGGTAGAGTGGGAAGATGAGAGGGAAGGGGAGGGGGGATAGTAGGGGATAGGAAAGGTAGCAGAATACAACAGTCACTAATATGGTATTATGTAAAAATGTGGATGTGTAACCGATGTGATTCTGCAACTTGTATTTGGGGTAAAAAATGGGAGTTCATAACCCACTTGAATCAAATGTATGGAAGATGATATGTCATGAGCTGTGTAATGTTTTGAACAACCAATAAAAAAATATTTATTAGTTTAATAACTTCAAAAGTTGTTCCTTTTGATTTTGAAAGAAATCTGCTCTTAGATATATTTCTTCACCTAATTTATCCTATTATTTTCTTCCTTCAAATCTCCTTGTTTTTTTGTAACTTTTTGATTGAGTTATTAATTTACTTTTAATTTTTCCTTACATAGTGTACATTTTAGACTGTGAATGTTCTATTAGAATATTGCTATAGTTTTGTTCTATAGGTTCTTGTGTGTAGATTGTTCATGACTTATTTATTAGATACACAATAATATAATATTTTGATTAAAAATTCAAATAAATGGGGTTTTGCTTTTATTTTCTTTTGTTTCTTGTTATGTAAGTGTTAACTTTATTGTGTTGGACATTTTCTGTACTATTTATGCTTTGTGTAAGTTATTGTGATTTTTCTCTATAGCTTAATATATGCCCAGTTTTTGTAAATGTTCAATGAATTCTGGAAAAAAGTTACTATCTCTTTTGGGGCAGATATAAAATTCAGTTGAATCACTAATTCATTCCTTGAGGGGCTGAGGATTCAGCTCAGTGGTAGAGCACTTGGCCATGCACAAGGGTCTGTGTTGTATCCTCAGAACTGCATTCAAATGAAAAGAAAAATTCACTCTTTGAACAAGTTATTTATGAATGCATGTTTGTTTATTTTAATTATAAGTATTTGTGTGTGCCTGAATCCATCTGGGCACTAGGGATGGTGAAGTGAATAAGATAGACTAAATCTCTGCTTTTGTGGAGATTTTATTCCAGCAAAGGAGACAGAAAGTAATGAAGCAAATAAATTGATATAACTTTTCAGTACTAAGTGCTTTGAAGAGAAATAAAGCAGGTCAGGAGCTGCGGAGTGACTCACTTGGGGAGGTAAGTGAGGACTGTGCTAGCAGGAGACTAGCAAAGGCCCATTGGCAGTGACATTTGAGAAGATCCTAAAAGGAAGGAATGAGGGGACATGAAGTCCTGAGAGAACAGCCTACCTGGCAGAGGAGTGGTGACTGTAAAGGCACTCACTGGTGAAAAAACAGGGTATTTGAGGACAGGAGTAAGAGTCAATATGACCAGTATGGAGAAAGTGGGGAGGAAATGCCAAGAGCATTGGAAAGCCACTGGAAAATTTAGGACCAAAGGGGCATGAAATTGTAGTTACCATGTTACCCATTGTCTGGTTTATTATATTTGAGTATTGTGTGTATTGTTATTTATTATACTTCTGTCTATACTTGATTTGTCAAAAGTTCAGGGAGTTGGGTTAAAAACTTCTACTACTTTGCGTGTGTCTCCTTATTTCATGTTATGTTTCCTTTATGTGCTTCCATACTGTGTTAGGCAAAAAAAATAAAAAAAAAATTAAAAAGGCATGAAAGTTTCAAGTAGATGAGATCTTCATTATGGATTTGATTTTACTTTTATTATTTCAAAGATCTCTTGTTTTTCCAGGGTAATGATTTTTTCCTTGAATTCTCCCATTATTTTAAGTATTGCAACACAAGGCTTGCTTTATTTTTACTTGGATTGGTTTGTTGTGTCTTTGCTTCTCCCCTTTTTAAATGCTCTTATCATATATATATATATATATTTTTTTCAATTTATCTGTCATACAGTTAAATGGCTGGATTTAAAATCCAATCTATTTTTTTTCTTTTTCTAAATGATGTTTTTGTTTTTGTTTTAGATTTTATAATTATAAAGATTTACAGTTTGTGTTTAAGTCTTTAGTAGTTACTGATGAAAATTTCCGTACACCCTTAAATCAATTTCTTGTTGGTAGATGGTTTATATTGAACTCTCTCTCTGAAATTGATGGAAATTGACACATTCCCCTTTCTCTACCACTTCCCCTCTTAAAAACTGACTTCCTTTAAAAATATTTACATTCTGTTCTACAATTCTAATACCTTCATTTCCAGTTTCCTCATTCCACAGCTCCTTTCCTGAACTTTCTATTTAAACCACATTTTGTTTTTACTCAAATAGATTATTCAAAAGTTTCAAGGAAGCCTCAAGAGTTGTTTTGTATCTATTGTATTCTTGCTTTTTCTGATAAGGTCTGTATATTGCTTTTATCGTTAAATAAACTTTAGCTACATATACAAATTTGGGATCCAATTTATTTCCCATAACAATTTATAGACATTGTTTCACAGAGTTAGAAAAAATTTTCCTCACTATATTTTCTTCAGCAATATTAATATAACTACCATTGTACTCCCTGTGTCTCTTTCTTATCTATTATTTTATTTCTAATTGAATGTATCTTTTTATCTTCTCAATTGTGTTTTCTTTGACTATATTTTCAAAACTGCCTTCTAATTTTAGCTCCTTCTTACTGTGGATTTTATTTCTCTAAAGATTGTCTTTAACTTTTTGCTTCTATTTATCATCTGTCAAATTATCTTATTTTTGTTTTGGTTTCTTTGCCTTTGAGTTCTTTACTCCCTAGAGTCCAAGTTCTTTTGATTTGGAACTTACTCCCTTTGAAATTTGCTTACATAAAGTTCTTTGTAATGCTTCTTTGGATGTTTAGTTTTCAACTCATTTCCACTTCTTATATTTTCTTCTTTCTTCTTTCATAATGACACCTCAGTACTGACCTAATGTCAGTTCTTTGCTGATCTTTGTTCTTGTTTGAGGGAGGCCTCTTAAGTCTGACCTGTTTATTTGCCCAACGATGGTGTGGAAAGGTGCTGTGGACCTAATGCTTTTGTCCTCCTCAAGACCACAGGTTGAAACCCTACCCTCTTGTGTGATGGTATTAGGAGTTGGGGTCTTCTGGAGATTTTTAGGATTAGATTACCTCATGAGGTTGGTGTCTTCATGAATGGGATTATTATCTCTACAAGTATCCCCAAAGATCTTGCTCCCTTTCTCTGCCATGTAAGGACATAGCAAATAAGCCACATAACAGGAATAGAGCCCCGCCAGACATGGAATCCACTGGCACTTTTATCTTAGATTTCCCAGACACCAGAACTGTGAGAAATAAATATTGATTAGCCCAGACAGTCTGTGATATTTTGTTATAGCAACCCAAGCTGACTAAGGCAGGAGAGGTGAGAAGAATGACCCAATCTTGGATTAAGGTCTCAAAAGTTTTCCTAGCAAAACCTATCATCTTCCTTCTGAGGCAGGAATCTCCTTAGTTTTTGTGTTCTTTCTGGAGATGGGCGGGTGGTCCTGTTGTGTTCTTGGAAAGGCTTGGTTATCACAAATCCTCTACTGCACATCTGATTTCAGCCAGCAGAAATACTGCAGTTAACACTGACCCTCTCTTCTGCTGACACCCTCTGGTCTGCCTCCTCAGTTATGAGGCATTATTATTGTTTTTGGCTGTATCCTTCCTAGTTTAAGGCCTGGATTTGTGGCACGTTCCCAGTTTCATTAAAGATGGTGTTTTCTTCCCATTTTGTTGCTCTCAGTGTGCTTTCGGGAGGACTAGTAAGCAAAAATCATTTCCTCATCTACCTTTAATTGGAAATACCCTCACAAGTGGTTTATTGTTTCTGCAGTCTAAATGAATCTCATTGAAAGTGATTCTACACATTCCTAGTGACTAGATGGTGTGATAAATATATCAAATTGCAAATCCACTAGGGTTATCACCGAAGTCATTGATAAGGCTGAGAGTTTCCAGGTAGCAAATGTGTTATTCAAGGTCATTTCCCCCAATTTTTGTTATTGAACCATTAACTCATAAAATGGTGAGTTGGAATATATAAAAGGAAAGTTTGGGATCAAACTGGCAAGTTTCAATTCCAGCCTAATTAGTTGCAACATTATTTAGTAGGGAACAAGGGAGCCATTGAAGTCTTTACTAGGGAAACCATCTGATTAGAACTCTGTTTAAGAAAGATGGATTGGGGAGAGAAGAGAGGAAGGCTTAACAAGAGGACACTGGTTAAGAGACCATTCCAGTCATTTGGCTGTGAGGTAATATCTTTTGTAGTTTGTGTTATGCTTCTCATCCCTACTGTGGATTCACTAATCCTGTATTAAATAGAGAACAAAAGGAGGGAAATGATGCTTTTAGTTTGTCGAGCTCTCCAGTGTAAATGACATTTCTCTCAGTGTTTCATTGTTTGTCCATTACTACAATATTATTATTCCAATTTTTTCTCAGGTATAGTTGATGACTACCTGAAATAGTTGCAATAATACATGTATTAATGGCATATTTCTACTTCGTCCGGTACATGTTGTTAGATATTAAGGAAATAAAGCATCGTTTTACCCTCAAAGAGTTCATATTCTACAGTGTGATAGAAAGAATCATGATTCCCACAGATAGCCAAGTGTAACTTTCTGGAAATAGCCAATGTGTAGCCAGATGTGGCAAAGGCACTTTCCAAATGTGGAAAGGTTGATGATCTTGAGATGAGCATGACAAAGTCCTCTAGGAGCTGAGAGCAGAAGAGGAATTGAGGAAAACTTCAAGATGGAAGGGACATTAAACCTGGGCTTTTGGGATCAGAATTTTAAGAAGTAGAGAGAGTGCAAACAATTTCCAGCCAGAGGGAGTGGGATGAAACACAGGCAAGTGTGCAAATCTATACTGTATTGGGAACAGGTGGAGAGCTCTGTAGCATGGGATATGTGATTAGATTTACTACATTCTTAAATATTTATTTTTATTATTGAATATGTTATTGACCATAAATTTATAAAACATTCAGGATTCAAGGATTAGAGACTCTTCGGTTCAAAGCAGATTGTGAAGAGGCCAATGAGGCTGTCTAGAGGAAAGAGTGTAATTCACTTTTTTATTTTATTTTTTAATATATTTTTATTTATTTCTTACATACATGACAATAGTGGAATGTATTACATTCATAATTATCCATTCACAGCACAATTTTTTGTAACTCTGTATATAAAGTATGATCACGCCAAATTATGCCATTATACATGAGCTCTCTTATTTTTTTTTTGCATTACAATTCTTAATATACCTTTATACCACAATTTATCACATCTCTGTTTGTATAAAAGGTATGTTGACACTCACATCTTCATACATGTATTTTGTATAATGATGACTGTCTCCTTCCACCATCCTTGCTATTCCCCTTCAAGAGTGTAATTCATGTGAATAAAACAACACCATATGTGCTTGTGAATTTTTGCAAATATCTTTCATGGTATTGAGTTCACCTATCTTATAGACCATATGTAAAATGCAAATGTAAAATGATGAACATAAAATTATATTTATAAGTAATTCAGTTAGCTTGAAAATGTTACTTCAATAACTGGCAAATGAAGATGATAAATCCTTTTCCTTCATGCTGACAGACATATGTCTGCTTTCTGGAGCTGCCAGTTTCTCCTGATGGAACAGGAGGAGAGTCTCCTGAATTCCAGCTTCCTGTGCATGGTTTACTCCTTCTTCATCCTGTACTCCTGTCCTTGCGATGGTTGTACTTTGACTCCTCTGAGCTCCATGCCCTCAGTCACTAGAAGCAGCCTGTCTCAGGTGTGGGTCCCTTGTACTTCAGGAATCTCAGTAACTTGCCAGTTTCTCTAGAAGTACTACAACTAATTTCTTCTAGTTGACTTTTGCTCTTTGCCTTTCTTCTCGCCAGCTGTCTCTTTTTCTTGCTCTTGTATCTGTCTTCCATGGAGCTCTTCCATGGTCAGTGGATCCACACATTCCTCTCTCTGACCAACTTCTCCTATTTAACAGCCTCCTTTTTCTTTTTAGAAATGCTGTGGAGGTGATAGGATGGATGCCTGATTGGATGAGGATGGGAGGAAGTGAGAGGGAGAAAGGGAAGTTAAAGATGGTTAGGGTATTTCCAGCCTGGGTGCTTAGAAAGTGCAATTCATTAACAGAGTGTGAGGAAAAGCTGGTCTGGAGATCCAGGGTTTGGGTTTTGGACTTGTTAACTATGAGGCCCTAAATAACTCATTCAGGTGGGCTGTTTAACAGACATTTGGAAATGACGTTCTGTGTCTGGTAAAGGCAATGCATTTGTGGCAAAATTTGCTGATGGACATATAGAGAGAATCATTCCAGAGGTGAACATGTGAGGAGCGTAAATTTGAGAGGATACATGGAGAGGGAAAGAGGGCCAAAGAAAGAAAATGGTCAGTGGTGTTGTTAGGATTAGGTTTGAGTGTGTTCCCTAAATGTTCATTTGTAGAAAGCTTGGTCCTCTGTGTGACAGTGTAAGAAGTGGTAGAACCTATAAAAGATGGACCTACTGAAAAGTGGTTTGATCACTGGGGATACTGCCCTTGGAAGGAATTAATGTAGTTCCCTCAGGAATACTGGGAATTCTCAAGGGAGCCATTTGTAAAAATGAATAAGTCTGAATCTGAATCCTTCTTGCTTCCTCTCTTGCCATGTGACTACTGTTTTTCTTTTGCTCATACTCTTACCATGATGCCATCCACAATGTTGTGATGTAACCATATGGTCTTCATCAGAAGCTGAACAGAAGGGCTCCTTGATCTTGGACTTCTTGTCCCCTAAACTGTGAGATACACAAACTTGTTTTTCTTTATAGAGTTTCCATCATCAGGTATTTTGTTACAGCAACATAAAATGGACTATTTATCATGGAGAAGTTGCTTTGTTCATTATCTTTGTCAATCTTCCTTTCCTTGTATTGGTAAAAGTCTGGTTAATTCACATGAGTTGTCCTCTTCTCATCAGAAGAGAGTGATTCATTTTGCTCTTGGACCCACTGCCTTTCCTACTGACCTGGTTTATGGTGATTTGACTAAGCTATTCTGTAGTGATCTATATCACTCAGATTTGGTTCATCCACTTGAACCACTCTAAGGCAATGAGAACTCTGGCAATAAAATAATACATGTTTGGCGTAATACAGACATCATGGGAGTGGGAAGGAAGGATAATTGGGACTCCTGATGCAAGCACACAAAATTTGCTGTCTGCATCTTGCCACTTTGCCACTAGAATTAAAAATTCCCAGCCTGAACTGCATATCCATGGCCCAATTATACCTGCTGTCTTCACATCATGGCAAAGTTTCTCTACATTAACCCAGAGAGGGAAAGGAGAGAGGGAAAACCCAGTACTATTTTTTTTTTCCTTCCTGAGTTTATGGGAACCAGCAGTAATGAAAGTGTCATCTTTGTGAATGAAAAAATTGATCTGCACCCATATTGGTATGCCTGGGGAATGCTCCAATGCTCCCAAATAGCTTTTGCTCTGATATATTTCTTCTTAGTATTGGCTATCTCAGCTGTACCAATATGAAAAGCTTTTAATTTAGGAAAATTTATGCTTGGAGCTTTTTGGAAACTGGAGCTTTGTGGGGGTTCTTCCCTCCTCTCATTGTAATTCTCACGAGAAGTTCTCCCCTGCAAAGTTATGTGGCTCTCCGTCTGGCCATATTCATAAGGCATCCTTCTCATAGAACTTTGATAAAATGCATCAGCTTCCTTGGAATTAGATTAGCATCTCGATCTGAGAGCTTTCTGGCTCTTCCTGCTGACAGGAGATGAAAGCCTCATAAATAAAAATGCTGCTTTGTTTACTTCTATGTTGTAATGTACCCAGTGGAAAAGGAAGACAATTAGGTCGAACATCTTTTCATTCAGCGTTACAGATATTTCCTTCTCTCATGGCTTGACATTCACCCCTTCTCTTTCCGAGGTGTCTACTATGCAGATTGTATCATAGCACTGCAAACTTACATATCACCCTTCCAACTAGCATTGGCTCCTTCCTCGTACTCCAGAAATCTCAGTAAAGGATGTGGGTTCTTTGTGCTTCAGTATCAATTACCATCATTCTAGATGACGTAATAATGAATTATTTTTTCTTTTCAGAATTCTATGTTCAAAAGTGGTCAACAGTAATTGACAGTCCATTCTGTATAAAATATCATAATAAAAGTTTGCATATGTTATAATGGAAGTAGATATCTAAACACATGTTTTCACTTAGTGTAAGTTGATAATTTGTGGGTGATATAGAAGCTCACAAGAGATTCTGGAATACAAGATTCAGAGTTAAGTTCACTTAATTTGAGGTTTAGCTGAATAAAGCTATGACACTCAATATGATTTTAATATAATTCTCTTTTTTATTAAAATGATCTCGAGGCTGATAAATTTCTTGTTTTATTATTATTATAGTGGTAATGTTACTGGTCATACTGATTTATATTATTTCATGATAGTGTGGTTAGGATCTGGAAGAGGTAGAGGAGGACTATAGCTATAAGATCAGTATCTCTGAGATCAAAGTTGAAGTTTAGAAGGGGGGGGAGAGAGAGAGAGAGAGAGAGAGAGAGAGAGAGAGAGAAAATAAAACCCAGAAGCCTAAAGGACATCATAAAGAAGACTAGCAGGTTTGACTAGGTTGTATATCTTTGATACCTTAGAAAAATAGTAAATGTAGAAGGAGGATAAACACAACCTAGTGATAATCAGAATTACTCAAGCAAGAAGTTGATGGAGAATACATGGAAAAGACATTGAAATTATTTTGAATCACTGAAGCATTTTCAAGTTTCCCAGCCTGAGATAATATGGAATTATAGTTTTTTTAAATAGAGTTTTAAATGTAATATTTTCCTTATTCACATTCTCAAGACTAATGTCTCTTTCAACCTACTTTTTCAAACTCCCATTTGTCTTTTTTTAAAATAAGTTTTAAACTAAATTTTAATAGAAAGTAGGTTTTTAAAAAAAATTTATGCTGTTTTTTTGAGAAACTTGCAATGAGTTGCTGTTCTATATGAGGTCTTCCTGAAGTTGAAGTTTGTATTAAGAAAGAACAATTCCTTAAGAAAGTGTCTAAAATAAAGAAAGAGGGGCTAGGCTTGTGGCTCAGGGGCAGAGTGCTTGCCTCGCACATGTGAGGCACTGGGTTTGATCCTCAGCACCACATAATAAAATAAATAAATAAAAACAAAATAAAGATATTGTGTTCATCTATAACTAAAAAAATCAAAAAATAAAATAAAATAAAGAAAGAAATAAAAGCAGACCTTATAATTTGGAAAGAACTCCCATGTTCTTGGATAGGTAGAATGGATATCAAAATAGCCATACTACCAAAAGTGCTAGACAGATTAAATGTAATTTCCATCAAAATTCCAATAATGTTCTTCATAAAAATAGAAAAAGCAGTCATGAAACTCATCTGGAAAAATAAAAGATCCAGAATAGCCAAAGCAATCCTTAACAAGAAAAGCAAGGCAGGAGGCATCACAATCCCAGACATTAAATTATACTGCAGAGCTATAATAACAAAAATGTCATGGTATTGGCCTCAAAACAGGCAAGAAGACCAATAGAACAGAATAGAAGGCATAGAGAAAAGCCCACAAAAATAGAGTTATCTATACTAGACAAGGCACCATAAACATACACTGTAGAAAATATAGCCTCTTCAACAAATGATGCTGGGAAAACTGGAAATTAATATGTAATAGAATTAAATATCTCTCACCCTGGACAAAACTCAAAGTAGATCAAAGATCTAGAAATTAGACAGAAACCCTGCACATACTAGAAGAAAATCCAACATATTGGCTTAGGAACTGACTTCCTTAACAAGACTCCTAAAGCACAAGAAGTAAAATCCAAGAATCAATGAATTGGATGATATCAAACTAAAAGGCTTCTTCTCAGCAAAGGAAACAATCAAGAATGTGAAGAGAGACAGATGAACCCAAATTGGGAGACGTCCTATAGAATAAATGGCCTCTCATCTTCAAAAGTGGCAATGTCATGAAAGTCAAAGAAACACTAAAAAAAAAAAAAGAAAGAAAGAAAGAATGTGAAGAGAGAGCCCACAGAATGGGAAAAAAATTTCCAGGGTATATAAAGAACTCAAGAAATCTAACAGCCAATTTAAAAAAAAATAATCCAGCCAATAAATGAGCAAAGGAACTGAAGAGACACTTCTCAGAAAAAGAAATATAAATGGTCACCAAATATATAAAAAAATGTTCAACATCTTCAGCAATTAGAGAAATGCAAACTAAAACTACATTGAGATTCCATCATTTTTGTAAGAATGGCAATTATCAAGAATACAAGTGAAAATAAACATTGGAAAGGATGTTGAGAAAAATGTACACTCATACATTGCTGGTGGGACTGCAAATTAGTGCAACCACTCTGGAAAGTAGTATGGAGATTCCTCAAAAAAACTAGAAATGGAATCATGATTTGACCAAACTATTCCACTCCTTGGTATACATCCCAAAGATTTAAAACCAGCATACTACGGTGATGCAGCCACATCAATGTTTATAGTAGCACACTTCACAATAGCTAAGCTATGGAACCAATCTAGATGCCCTTCAACAGATGAATGGATAAAGAAAATGTAGTATATATACACAATGGAGTATTACTCAGTCATAAAAAAAAGAATGACTATGACATTTGCAAGTAAATGAATGGACCTGGAGACTATCATGGTAAGTGAAATAAGCCAGTCCCCAAAAAACAAAAGTTGAATATTTTCAAAGATATGTGGGTGCTAACCCACAATAAGGGAGGAGGAGGGAAGAATAGATATTCAATTGATTAGACAAAGGGGAATTAAGGGAAGTGAGGGGGGGATAGAAAAAGGAAAGACAGTGGAATGAATCCAAAATAATTTATCTATGTACTTATATAAATATACCATGGTGAATTCTACCATCATGCACATCTGTAAGAATGAAGTTCTAACCAGAATAAGATATATATCATGCTTATATGAAAATGAATTCTACTATCATGCAAAAATAAAAAGAACCAATTTAAAAAAAAACAAAACTCGGAATGGATTGCCAATGTACTCGAATCAAAAGCACATTCTATCTGATCTGGATCCTGCTACCTCTGTGACCTTAGACTCTATTACTGTGTCTCCTTCTTGAACTTCTTTAACCAAAATGACCTCTTTGTGGTTCTTTGAGTAAGCCAGTAGATTCCTGCTTCAAGAAATCTTCATTTCTTCATTATTTATAGAATTTCTTTTTCCACAAATATTCACAAGGTTTCCTTTGTTACCATTTTCATTTTTTCCTTTAAAGATTGCTTTCTCAATGAGGTTTTCCTTGAACTCCTACCTAAAACAGCATCCCCTCGGCACTGCCAGAACCCACACTTTGTGAATTATTTCCAAAATATGTACTCAATAATATCATTTGAATGCATAAATAATCAATGCATGGGAAAAAAGAAGCTATATCATCCTGATTTAGCTTGGGCATATCATACGCCTCTAGAAATTTCCAATGCCTTTGATATTTTCTGTTTTATTGGAGTACAAATTTTCAAAATAATTTCTAATTATCTTCTGTATTTCTGTAGTGTCTGTCGTGATATTTCCTTTTTCATCACAGATGTTAGTAATTTGAGTTTTCTCTCCCCTTCTCTTCATTAGCATGGCTACTGGTTTATCAACTTTGTTTATTTTTTCAAAGAACTAACTTTTTGTTTTGTCAATTATTTTTCAATTGTTTCTTTTGTTTCAATTTCATTGATTTCAGCTCTCATTTTAATTATTTCCTGTCTTCTACTGTTTTGGGGGTTGATTTGTTCTACTTTTTCTAGGGCTTTGGGATGTAAGGTTAGGTCATTTATTTGTTGACTTTCTTCTTTGAAGGAATGAACTCCATGCAATTAACTTTCCTTTTAGAACTGCCTTCATAGTGCCCTAGAGATTTTGATATGTTGTATCAGTGTTCTCATTTACCTCTTAGAATTTTTAAATTTCTTCCTTGATATCCTTTGCAACCCATTGTTTATTCAATAGCATATTATTTAATCTCCAGGTATTGGAGACTAACTAATAACATTTAAAAATAATATTTAAAAATAATATTTTTTTATTTTAGCATTGATTTCTAATTTCATTCCATTGTTGTCTGATAGAATTCAGGGTAGTATCTCTACTTTTTTGTATCTACTGAGAGTTGCTCTGTGGCATAATATATGGTCTATTTTAGAGAAGGATCCATGTGCTGCTGAGAACAAAGTGTATTTGCTTGTTAAGATTGAAATATTCCATATACGTCAGTTAAGCCTAAGTTTTTTGATTATATTATTGAGTTCTATGGTTTCTTTGTTCAGATTTTATTTGGAAAATCTATCCAGTGGTGAAAGAAGTAAGTTAAAGCCACCCAGAATTATTGTGTTGTTGTCTATTTGACTCTTGAACTTGAGAAGAGTTTGATTGATGAACGTAGATGCTCTATTGTTTGGGGCATATATATTTATAACTGTTCAAACTTAACACCAAAAAAACAAATAACCCAATCAATAAATGGGCAAGGAACTGAACAGACACTTCTCAGAAGAGGATATACAATCAACTAACAAATATATGAAAAAATGTTCAACATCTCTAGCAATTAGAGAAATGCAAATAAAAACTAACTCTAAGATTTTATCTTACTCCTGTTAGAATGACACCTATCAAGAATACAAACAACAATAACTGTTGGTGAGGATGTGGGGAAAAAGGCACACTCATACATTGCTGGTGAAACTGCAAATTGGTGCTGCCAATCTGAAAAGCAGTATGGAGATTCCTTGGAAAACTTGGAATGGAACCATCATTTGACTCAGCTACCCCACTCCTCGGTCTATACCCAAAGGACTTAAAATCAGCATACTACAGGGACACGGCCACATTAATGTTTATAGCAGCACAATTCACAATAGCTAAATTGTGGAACCAACCCAGATGCCCTTCAGTAGATGAATGGATAAGGAAACTGTGGTATATATACCCAATGGAATATTACTCAGCATAAAAAGAGAATAAAATCATGGAATTTGCAGGTAAATGGATTGAGTTAGAGAACATAAAGCTAAGTGAAGTAAGCCAATCCCCCCAAAACCAAAGGCAGAATGTTTTCTTTGATAGGATGCTAACTCATAATGGCGATGTGGGGGAGCATGGGAAGGAACTTTAGATAGGGCAAAGGGGAGGGAGGAGAACAGAGGGGACATGGGGGGTAGGAAAGACGGTGGAATGAGTTAGGCATCACTACCCTAATACATGTATGAAGACATGAATGGTGTGAAAATACTTTGTGTACAACTAGTGTCTTGAAAAATTGTGCTCTATATGTGTAATGTGAAATGAATTATATATAGCAAATTAGAATAAATAAACAATTTAATAAAAAAAGAAGCTGGTTAAAACCACAGCCCATTTTTGATCAATAATTCATGCCTGAGTTATACTGTCTAGTGATAGAAAATCAAGAATTTTTTTCCATTTTCTTAAAATTTCTACCTTCAATTTCAGAAAACTGTCAGTTTCATCATGTTTTCATTATGGGAAGGGATCCTAATTGTGAAAGGAAAAAAAGAAAAAAAGAAAAGGACAGGAGCCATATGGAACTTTATCCATTTGCTGCCAAGAACTTGTCTTCTGTTCTAAAAGCCAGAGAGATGGAGGATACATAGAAGAATTTAAATCTTATATACAATGATGCATTTTACTGAGTGGCACTGATTGGGAAGATGGAGTAAGACTTTTGTTTTTAAAAATTATTTAAATGTTCTGGTTGTGAATTGAATTATCTTAAGTGCATTTTCTGATCAGAGGATTTTTAAAAATTTACTTCTGTCTGGATTTAGATTTCCCTTCACAATCACACTGCAAGTTGGTTCTTGAATCATTGTTTTTTACAGGACATGTGTTCATGGGTGGAGGGTTAGTTTCATCTGGAGAAAGCAGAATTGATTTTATATTTTGTAAGCTATTTAAAATGTATGAAATTATGAGTAAACAATCAGTTTTAATAAGTTCTATTGGTCTGAAATCAGCATGAAACTGAATATTAGGATCAATTAAATCTAAGAATTTGCTAAATTTAATATTCCAACTCTCATGTGAAAATTATGGATGAAAATAGAAGAGCAAATGGGAGCAATAGCCCCCTGTGAGATGGTGGTGCCCACGGTGTAATAAGGCTGGGGAGGAAGGAAACTTTGGGCCTGTGCTTGGTTTAGTTCTGAGGAAGATGCATTTTCTCTTCGAAAATTGAGGCTGGAAAGAATACACTGAACCCCTCATCATCCTTCTCAGAAACAGAAATGATTGAGGTCTGACCTAGTTCATAAGTTTACTTGTTAACGTGTGGTGTTGTGTTTTCACTTTATTGAGGTATAATAAACCTCTAGGAAAGTATGCCTGTTATAACTGTAGAGCTTGGTATAGGTTGGAGATTGTTTTATGAAGGGAGCAAGAGCCCAGGGAGAAGTGAGGGGTGGTCTTCACCTGGTAGGAAGTGTGGGCTTTCAAGAAATAGAACCAGACAACTTATAAATGTATATTAGGGGAAAAATAAACACAACCTAGTTTTCAGGGTGGCCTAGATATTGTGTTTGGAAATTCAAAGTCTCTGTTACCACCTGGTTGTGGCCCTCTTTCCTCCTGTGGCTCCCTTCTGTTGTCCCTTGGACCATTTTGTTTTTTGACAACATACCATTCATTTGATGGCAGTTTTCTTCTCTAGTAGTCCTTATCTTCCTGCTATCATCAAACAGATTAAGAATTGGCACTCTTCCCACCTGTCTTGTACATCTTTCTTTAGAGTATAATAAAGGGTTTTAGTTTGTTTCTTATATAGTCTTTTGTATTAAAACTCCTTGATTTAGCTGCTTCTTTCAGTTTTTCAGTGTCTCTCAGGGTTACGTAGTTTAACTTATGATAATATTGAGTAATATTGCATAATTCCACACCCCAAATTATCTCTAACACTATGTGTTTGCAAATGACCCCAAATGGTATGGAGCACCTTGATGTTCTCTTATGATGTGTTCCAGGTTTATTAAGTAAGAACTTCCAGAAATGAATGTGAGATAGATTGACTCTCCCTGTCGCCCTAGGGTAGAATTTCCACTACAACAAAGGAAAAATGAAATGGTAAAATGGTTGAAGGTTAGGTGGGCTGTGCTGATTGTCCCCCGCCCCCAATGTAATTCTTCTTTTTTCCTTCTTCTCCAGTTAGTGGGCCTGTGTGTGAATGTGTGTGTGTGTGCATGCGCACAGTGGGGGTGACTCACACATCCTGCTGTAGAACTTCATAGAAATGAATCTCAGTGAGATTTTGTTTTTCGTACATAAGACCACATCAAAGAAAAGAAATACTCTTTAACTGTTGACTGGCTTTCACCACTTATTATGTGAGAAAGGAAATGTCAGTAACTTAAAAGAAATTCTAAGATCAATGTGTTGGAGCTTTTCTGATTTTAAGATTGTTAACAAAAACTTGTCAAAAAGATTATGCAATGGAAACAAGTAGGCAGAAACTTCTCGGGGTAACTGGGGGAATTTCTTTGTTTTCTCTGAGTGTAAGAGAAAGAAGTGGAGTCTTATTCCTGGGAGACTTCTAGTTGGTGGTTGGGGTATATGTTAGTTATGTGAAGTTATGTTTTTTTTAGGAACTACTCTTTTGTCTTACACAGAGGGAAAAAAAAAAAAAAGGGCTAGCCCACGTATTCACAAGTGAAATAATTGGTGAGGCAAAGGTGGTAAATGGACCAATTGTCAGGATAGTTCAGACCTAAATAGACTTTCTGCTGAGGTGACCTAAAGTTGTCCCTAATTCTTTCTTTGTTCCAGGTGTATAGATCTGGTCTTAGAAATGTGGTAGGAGGTTAACATGTCAGGTTGTGACATTATTCTGTCCCTGGAATAATCACGGATGCTTTAGAAAATCAATTTACCCTCTCCAGTGGGATGCGATGAAAGTACAGGATCATTGTCTGTAGGGGAAAAGTTCCCCTTAAGATGGACATGGTTTCATTTCTGTTTCATTAGCTCTTGCTGCAGAGATGATGGATCAACTTAGTTATTTGCTGCTTTTCTTATTAAGGGTTTTATCCATTTCTTTTCAATGTAGAAGGATATGGGGAGACTGAATGTGATTGCTGAGATTTGTCATTTTCAGTAGCTCAGGGATTGCCCTGAAATAAACTAGCAGCATCTGCTTTCAACACTCATGTCTATAAAACCACAACTGAGAGGGAAATGTATGAACCTCAGACCCCTGACATTGCTGCGTTTAAAACTAATTGTTGCTATGAATGTTGAAATATTTTCCTCTCAATCACTGGGGATGTGTGTGAGAGTGTGTGTGTATTTACTCAGGCATATTTCTCCTGCTCAAGAATTCAAAATTCAAGAATATTGTATTTGAACTTTTGCCTTTTGGATTAGTTTAATATGTAGAGTTGTTAGTTGTTTTAAAACAAATTGTGTTTATGTGATAAATGTAAAATGAAAAAAATCTAGCCCCCAAATCCTGGTAACATACACATGCACAGTGACCAGAAACGAGAGCTTATGTACTTTCATTTTTGCCGGTAAAATATTTGTAGATTAAAGCAACTTCAAGAAAAAATGATTTTTTTCTCTATTTGCCGTTCTAAGTCAGCCTTAAAAAACAGTGACTTTTTAAAGATGTGACATGAAAAGAAAGAAAATGAAAAAAAAAAAACCAAAACATGAAATTCAAAACCATTATGATGTGTTCCAGGTTTATTAAGTAAGAACTTTCTCTTGCTGTGAGTAAACAGTGTCTGTTTTGTAGGAACTGTTTAGGAAGGGGCCCTGGAGAATCTCAGGAGGCAGGTTCTGTGGGATGGAGGTGATGCCATTTAACCCTCCTTGGCCTTCGTTTCCTCACCTACAAAATCAGGGCCATAGAGAGATCACCTCCACTGTCTCCTGCCCCCTTGCAGCTCTGAACATTGCATTTTGCTTTTCTCTGCAATGCACACCCCGCTGTCTAACATTCCCTTGGGAATGATCCTTGCAGCGTTATTTTCTAATAGTATTCAGGAGAGAAAAAATCCAAGGCAGCAGGTCCAGCATTTCCACATTTTAACTCAACTGAGAAGAAAAGAATTCATCCAGAGAAGAGTATAAATTCCACTTGACTACATCTAAGCAATTTCTACAGACCTTTATTAGGGAAGGGGTTGATTAAAAAGATATCCCCATCTTTAAGGGCTGTGGCTGAGTGTCTTGATTGTACAATATTTTGATTTGCACTTCACAGTTCCCTCAATGTCTCCATCCATGTCCATGGGAGGCTCTCTAATACAGCATCTGCGCCATCTGTTTCAAATATTATTTCAGCCCTCGCTGTTTTGGGATAAATTTCATAAAGTGTATTGCATACACACACATTTAATTGAACAAATGAGAAGCCTTTCCAGTTTAAAAAAGCTTCCTAAATGACAAGAAGTGTCCAATTTCCATTCAAATGGTTACTCCGGGGCTTTCAAATGTGTGAATTCATCTAACAGAGGCTGGTGGTGTATTTTGAGGCAGATGGCTTGATTCTGCAAAGAAAAAAAATTAAGTGGATTTTACTATCAATCTTATTTTTTTTTTTGGCAGAAGACTGACATAATAAAGATGTGTGTATTACTGAGAATGCTTTTTAATAATGATTCTACCTTATGTTTTCCCTCAAGAATATGGTTAACTGACTAGGAAAATCTATTTAGAGATTTTATGTTTATCCATAATGATCAGTTTAGGGGGAAAAAAAAAACCAAAACAAAAAGAAGAAGCCCACTAAGAGAATTGCTGAAATACAAAAGGAAAATAATGCTCTACAACTTTCTAAAGGAGTCTAAGAGTAAAGGATTGCTAGATGTTTTATCTGATGTTTTTCCTGCTAAATTGAAGATTTCTGAGAGGAGGGGAAGGGCTTTCATGTCTTATGTGGATGTCTTCAGCAAAATATCTTCAGTAGGCTTTATAGATGTTGTCCAAGACACTTTCTATATTTAAGACTAGCAGTGTTAAATGTGAATAACTGGAATTATTCTCAGTTACGATTGCTGTGCAGTCTCAGAATCAGACTTACATTATTCAGAAGTGTGGGTGCCTCAAGGATTCTTTTTCCCCCCCATTTGTAGTTCTCTGAATGGGCTGAACTTTTGGTTAGTCTCTGATTAAACAAAGCATATGCCTCACTTCTACTGAAACTGATTATTCAGGAAGCCAGTCAGCCCACCACTTCCTTTGACACCAGTGATTGGTTTAGGGATGAGCATATGAGCTAAGTTGTCCTATTTAGTATAAAAGAAAGAACATTTCATTGATAATGGGGCAGGTGCTTTCTGTTCTCTAGGGGACCTGAACAGGGAAATATTTAGCCTTTATTGTTCTTGACCACTTCTTGGAAACTTAAGGAGAACCAACTTTAGAATGAAGTGAAAAGCATGGACAATGAGATGGAAATTAAAATGATGTCATTATGGAGCTGATGGATTGCTGCCCTGCAGTCTGTCATGCCACTGATTTCTCTTGATGTTGTCAATTCATGCCATTTTGAGTCAGATGTTTTGATAACTTGCTGCTAAAAGTTTCCTAAGAGACAAACTCAATGATGTGGCTTAGGGTGAGGCAGCTCTAGGCTCAGATGTGTCATGAGACCTTTCAATCAAATGTGGTAGGTCCTATCTCCTCTTCCTGATGCGCAGTCTTGATTTTGATATGCAGGGAATTGGCTAGTGGAAAATAATGCTACAAATAATTATTTAGCTTCAGTGGGCATTGGGACTTCCTGTGTAGCTGGTGATCTGTGTATTCTGCAATTGACTGAGGTGGCTATTTCCTCACTAAGCCAGAGGTTCTTAAAGTATAATTCCCTGATACTCTGACTTCTGGTTTCTTCTTTGACATAGTCAAAGAAATAGAAATAGTCTGTTCTGTCCTCAGAAAAAGAAGAACAAACAAACAAACAGAAAAAATCAGCAGCTCTTCCTAGAGTGTGCACACCCTTGATGAATCTCTCTTCCTGGTGTCTCCTGTTCTGTGGTGATAAATGCTTCCCCAAGGAGAATCATAGCCTGCTACTAATTGCAGAGGCCTAATTCCACACCTAGAAAAATTGAAGTGTGGGTAGTGGTAGTAATTTGCCTCATTCATTTATTTTTTCAAAAAAAATTATTGAGGGGCTGGGGTTGTGGCTCAGAGGTAGAGTACTCGCCTAGCATGTGTAAGGCACTGGGTTCAATCCTCAGCACCACATAAAAATAATAAATAAATAAATAAATAAATAAATACTTACTGAGCACCTATCATGTGCCAGATGTTGTTGAGTAATGGTAGAAACAAGGTTAAAGGAATCTGTAACTCCCATGCCAGGCTTTTTTTCACCATGCTGCTTTTAAAAAGGTATTTGAATAAAAACAAAAGAAGAGAAACTAAATCAATGTTAAGGAATAAAATAAAAATAAATGGGAGGGACTGGGATTGTGGCTCAGCGGTAGAGTGCTCGCCTAGTGCGGGTGGGACCCGTGTTCAATCCTCAGCACCACATAAAAATAAAGACATTGTGTTGTGTCCATCTACACCTAAAAAAAATCAAATCTTTTAAAAAAAATAAATGGGAAAAGAAACAAAAAGTAAAGTAACAAAGAGAAAACGACTTTGGGATCTAAGTGACTTCTGGATTGCAAAGCATACACATCTGCTTTTCTGTTCCCAAAGTTTTATTAGGATGAAAAATAAAGATAACACTAAAGCAACACTAGGATGTCAGAAGAAATGAACCAGCAGAAGCAACAAATTTCTGGGAGATATGAAGCAGATGGGGTAGATTGTTGGACTGACCAAAGAGAACTGATAAGTTAATACAAATGAGAGAGAGCAGCAATGGAGGAAAAAGAAAATTTGTTTGACTTTTTTTTTTAATAGAGCTTTGCAAAACTTTAATATCATAGTAATTAGGGTCTAGGACCAGGAGTTATTTCTGGAATGTTTAATAGGAAGACTAATGAAATAAGGCCATTTTCAGCACTCGGACAATGCATTCCTACCCAGCTCCAAAAGAAATGGCACTAACAGTCTGAGAGGCAGTAAAGAAATGGAGATTGCCTGGGAACAGGCAAAGGACATTTATTTATTTTTTCTTTCCACATTTTTTATTGGTGCATTATAGTTGTACATAACGATGGAATTTGTTTTTACATAATATCACTCCCAGCACTTTCCTCTTCTTTCCGGTCTCCCAGCCTATGGTCCCTTTCCTCTACTGTTCTCCCTTTGATTTTATTGATATTCTCTCTTCCCACCTTTCTTTTTTTTTTTCTCTCTCTAGCTTTCACATATGACAGAAAACATATGATCCTTGACTCTCTGAGTTTGATTATTTTGCTTAACATAATGGTTTTTAGTTCCATTTTCCTGCAAATGACATAAATTCACTTTTCTTTGTGGCTGAATAAAACTCCATTGGGTATATAGATAACACATTTTCTTTATCCATTCATCTGTTGCTGGATACCTAGGCTGGTTCCATAGTTAGACTATTGTGAAGTGTGCTGTAGTAAACATGGGTATGTCTCAATAGAGTATGAGGACTTTAATTCTTTAGGATGAATACCAAGAGATGCTATAGCTAGGTCATATGGTGGTTCCATGCCTATTTTTTTGAGAAACTTTCATACTGATTTCTGTAGTGGTTGTATTAATTTGCAGTCCTACCAACAGCATAAAAATGTTCCCTTTTCTCCACATCCTCTCCAGCATTCATTATTGTTTGTATTCTTGATGACTGACATTCTGAATGGTGTGAGATGAAATCTCGGTGGTGTATCTTTTTTTAAAATTAGAACTTTATAGTTATACATAGTAGTTAGGTTCATCCTGACAAACTCATACATGCATGGAATTCATTTTTGGTTCATGATCTCCTCTTTTTCCTCCTGTCCTCCCTGCCATTCTTGTTCTTCTACTCAACTAGACTTCCTTTTGCTCAACTATTTATTTATATTTGATTGGTTCTTTATACATAAAGGTGAAATTCCCTGTTGTATATTTATATATGCACATAACACGATCTTTTAAGAATTCATTCTTTATTGCCTCTTCTTTCCCATCCCTTCACTATGCCTCAATCTCCTTCTGCATTACTGATTTTATCTTTATGATATCCTGTCCTTCCCTCCTTCTTTCCTTTACTTGACTCTATATGAAAGAAAATATTCAATTTGCATTTCCTTAGTTACTAGTGATGTTGAATATTTTTCATATATTTGATATCCATTTGTATTTCTTCATTTGTAAAGTGTTGCTTTAGTTCATTTGCCAATTTATTAATTGGGATATTTGGGTTTTTTGATGTTTTATGGCATTCTTTATATATTATAGATATTAGTCCTCAAAAGAATAGTTAGCAAAGATTTTCTTCCTTTTTCTAGTTTTCTCTTCACATTCTTAGTTGTTTGCTTTGCTGTGCAGAAGCTGTTTAATTTGATAACATCCTATTTATTAACTCTTGGCATTATTTCCTGAGCTTTAGTGGTCTAGTTTCATTCATCTACACATGGATAGCCAGTTATCCCATCACCATTTGTTTACAAGTCCATCTTTTCTGCAATGTATGTTTTTGGCACCTTTGTTGAAATTCAGATGACTGTTGATTGGAAGTTTGTCTTTTTGTCTTCTATCAGGTTCCAGTGTTCTATGTGTCTGTTTTATGTCAATACCATGCAGTTTTTGTTACTATAGCTCTGTAGTCAGGCATGGTATTTTGGCTTAGAATTGCGTTGGTTATTCTGTGTCTTTTATTCTTCCAAATGAATTTCAGGCTTTTTTTTTTTCTAGTTCTGTGAACAATGTCATTGTTAACTTGATGGAGACTGCATTGAATCTGTATATTGCTTTTGATAGTATGGTTGTTTTAACAATATTGCTTCTGCCTACTCATGAACATGGGAGGTCTTTTCATAGTAAAGGACATCTGAAGTGAGTATTGGAGCTGTAAAGTTGAGTAGTGCTGCTGGGTCACGTTTGCTGTCAGCAGGAATAAGCTTCCCACCTCTTAAAAGCAAGCTCCCTTCTGCTAGTGACTGCATGCTGGTATATCCCCAAATTCATGTGGTAACACTCTAAACCCAAGTGGCGTGGTATTTAGAATGGGCTGTTTGGATGTAATTAGGTTATGAGGGTGAAATCCTTATGGGATTAATGCCCTTTTAGGAAGCGATATAAGAGTTTGCTTTCTCTGTCTCTGCTCTCTGCCTCTCCCAAGTGAGGATACATAAAGAAGATGGCTATCTGAAAACCAAAAAGCAGGGCCTCACCAGAGACTGGATCTGCCAGCACCTTGACCATGGGCCTCCCTGCCTCTGGAACTATGAAAACTATGTTTCTTGTGTAAGTCATCCAGTCTGAGGTACTTTGTTACAGCACCCTGAATGGTCTGAGACACTACCCTGCTCATTCACCTTAACCATAGCTTCTGTCATTGTTAAATTCACTATCAAGGAAATTGAATTTCACATTGGCCAACTGTACTGATCATCCTAAATCCTCATTTATAAATGAGCAACTAAAAATATTAATATATTGAAGGAAAATAATAGCATAAAAATAAGTCATCAAACTAAGCTAACCAATATAATTCTTGAGGATACTGAATTACTGCAGAGATATAGAAAAACTTATTAAAACAATTTAATTACTATCTTAATTAAAGATAGCTAGAACACTCTACTAATAAAAGTAAAAGACATGAGAGAATTTATTGAAACTTGAAAAAAAAAACCTTATAGGATTGTTACAGTAAATAAATAGGCACTTAGTGGTGTAGAACAGAAAGTTCTTAATTTCTAAAAGCTCTTTCATCTAGATGGACAAGACCAGGCACCTGGAGCAAATTTTTGTTTAGAAATGGCCCACTCAAATGGACAAAATTAACCCACTGCCCATTTCTACATGAGGAAACTGAGGACAGAAAGATGAAGCCATTTACCCAAGTCATCAGTTAGGAATGGGCAAAGTCAGGCAATCCAACTCCAGAAGCATGTTCTAAATTACTATCCCAAATATATATCCTTCATGTCTCATTGGAGTATAAATTGTTAAACAAAGATTCCAAAATAGAAACCAACACCCGTCTTACAGTCTTGGGCACTTCTCCAACACATGTCAGGCGTGTCCCTTATACTTACTGTCATTGGTAACCAAATTTCACAAAATTCTGTGTAACAAACCACCTCTCACCCTGGCAATTTGAAACAACTGTCACTTGTTCTCATGGATCTGTGGGTCGCCTGAGAGTTGGTGCTGTGCTTGGCTTACCTGGGGTGGTTAGCCCAGTTCATTGTGTATAAAGAAGCCTCATCCTTCTCTTGGTGCTTCCTCAGCTAGTCAGGCACTAGCTTCTCATATGAGGGCTGAGGCACAGGAAAGAGAGCCCAGTCATGCAGGTTTCACATACCTTTTAACATCCCATCCATAAACCCACTTGTTCTGAGAGAAACCTTAAAGTCATATGGTAAAAGATGCAGAAGGAACAATGATTCAGGGTCAACAATGCCATGTAATATCACTAATCTACTCTCATAATTGTTACTTGGGGAAAAGAAATCCTACAAAGAAAACCTATATGGAGATTTGAAAGGCAATGGACTTGTGGAAAAGAGTGCAGGTGTTACAATCACTTTGGAGCCCTGAGATCCCAATGGAATGTTTGCAAAATATTATGCTAATGACATATTGGATGAAATAATAAATTATTATTCATTCATTTGAAGAAAACCTTCCTTCTTTAGCCAGAATGATCCTTTGAGGATGGGATGCTGGATCTCCCTTCCAGCCTGGTTCTGAGATCTATGTATGCAGTAACAGAGGGAGGAAGGTGAGGCTAAGAAAAAGTGAAATGATCTAAGACAAAAAATATACCCTATTTTTAGTTAATAAAAAATAAAATGGTGTATGCATAAATGTGAGTGAGGCATGCTTTCTCTAATTTTAGGTGAGAATTTCAAAAGAAGTTTTATGAGTAGTGGAAAGAGTACTTGATAAAATAATCTGAAGATTGGATTTTTGCCCTAGGTGTGACACTAGTAAAAGATAAGATGTTGAACAAGTTCCTCAATTTTTCTGAGTAACAATTTTCCTATAATTAAAATTGGGCTGGAGGATCTCTGTGATTCTCTTCATTTGTAAGGATTTAAGGAGGAAATTTTAAAAATGGAAATATGACAACAGTATAGATGAGAATTCATTGAAATGCATTTTGTAAAATTAGGAGCAGCAGCTGATTTATAAAAGCAATTGCCTGTTCTCTAAATGATTAATTGTAATTGAGCAGCTACTATTGATATAAAGATGGATAGATCTCATGAATAAAACTGTAAAAGCTCATTCTGAACTGGTATTATTGTTTGAACAAAAAGGAACAGCAAGGTGCTCTACATTTTTTCTAGATAAATTACAGATAGGATTAAAGATTATAGAGTTTACACTAAGTTATAAGTCACTGATTAGTATCTGATCCAAAATGATGTAGTATAGTAGGAAAATAAGAAATACCATTGAAGCCATGCCCTAAGATGTATCCTTTGCAGTTGACAATGTGTCCCAAGTCCTTCCTGTATTGTATTTTGGCATAGCATTGTTACCATTTGTTCCATCAACTCAGAAGACTATGGCTGTGTTCCAAACATCTCCACCTTCCTCTAAAAAGCAGTTATAAATTCACAATCCACTAATGTATATGAATATACATTATAGATTAGGTTTATATATACAATGTGACTCACTTCACCAAGTAGCAATATATCACATCTCTTTTATTTTGCCAGGTAGCTATTCAAGTATCAATGTGCCCTTATTGGCAGGAATTCTAGCATCTCCTGTTTGAATACTTCTTCCTTACCACTCCCTGTTTTCAGGTCAAAGGCTATCAATTATATTTCCAAAATAATTGCATATTTGCTTTGTTCCTCTCTCCATTCCTTCTCATTGCCATGTGGTGTTGATATTAAGGATTGTCTGGTGCAGTTCCATAGATGTTTACCACTTTGTGGTGATCACTTTCCAGCCCAAATTTCTGTATACTGGAGTTCAATGAAGATGTACCTGGTTAAGATTCTGCGTTCTGGTGTCATGTGAACTGGATTTGTACCTTTATTTAATTTTAGCCATGTGACTTAAGCTTACCTTTGGAAACTGTTCCCTCATCTATAAAATGAAGATAATGATTAAATTTATTTCACTGTATTGTTGTGAAAATTAAATGAGGCAGTATAAATCAAGCACGGTACCTGACATCTACAAGATTTGTATAAACCTTTTGTTTGCTCTTGTTATCACTATGGCTATGTAATATGGTAATCATTTTCCAAAGTACAGTACCATGCCAAGATTGTTGTAGAACAGAGCTTAGTGTCGACAATATTTTCCTCTTGGAAAGAACCTGAGCTCTATAGGCAAATTAGTCTATTTTCAGCTCACAGCTCTCTATACCAAAAGCAATTGACTTCCTGGGTATACATTTCTCTGAGGGGTGGGGGGAAGCAAAGATTATGAACAGGCAACTCATGGAAGAGTAAATTTGAAAGCTCAATGCATATGATCTCACTAGTCCTCACTTTACAAATCAGATAAAAATGACAGAATTTTCTACACCCAACGTATCTACAAAAATAGATTTCTAATATATCAATCTGGATATTTTGGAGGAAAGGCAACCCTCATATATGGGTGAGAGGGTAAGTCATTTTAACCACTTTGGTTTACTATGTCTCTAAGTTATCTGTGATTTATCTATGAAACAAAACACTACATAGTACTGCTAAAGGATGTACAGACTAGCATTTACATACATTCTTAAAACACACAAATGTGTACACATGCATATATGATAAAAATAATAAAACATACAGGGTAAAGTTAGCTCATTGGCTAATTCTGGTAAATTAAGAGTGAATAGGATGAACAGAGAGGTTTATAGCTCTCCACTTTACATTTAATTTGCTATGAAAATCTGAGACAATACTGTAACATGTTAACATCCATTATATATGTGTGATGGGTTCCTAGGTACCTGTGAAACATAAAACATTTAACAAATATGACATATAATAAAGAAAATGAGAGGGAAAAGTAATAGCTCTTTTTTAACTTTTCAGATAATTAGAAAACAGTTTGGGAAGAATAAAACTTGAATTCTACTTTATATCATATACCTTATACCAAAGAAAATTTTGTTTAAATTTTAAACAAAAACAAAATAGGCCAGAAGATAATGTAGGTGATTATTTTCTGATCTTAGAAGAAAAAAATTATCTCTAAGCAAATAGACAAAAGGAATCTAGGCAAAAGTAATTTAGAGAAAAAAAAAGATTGATAGATTTTTCTATGGAAAATTTAAAGCTCCTCTATGTTTAAAACTATAAGCAAACTATAAATGATGAATTTTTAAAATTGGTATTCTTAACATAAAGGATTTATAGAAACAAGAAATATAAATTCATCCCAGAAGAAAATTATGATAAAAACATGAACAATTTGCACAAGAATAATGAAGAAAGTTCGAATGTGTTCAACAAGACAGCAATTCACCACCGTTCAGCTGCAAATCTGTCCTTCAGTACTTGCTCTGCAACAATAAATTGAATTCTTTACACATTCTCTTATGATGAGCCTGATATTAAGCTCTGTAGTAAAAGGCACTGGAAGAGTAAATTTGAATGCTCAATGCATATGATCTCACTAGTCCTCACTTTAAAATTACTAGTGGAAGAGGCCTTTTTTTTCTTGTATGCTTTGTTTTGATTTTTCTTTCTAATATTGCATGATGGTCAGCTATGCAGAAACATGGGATGTTCAGTGGTACTAGACTACGATGCCCACAGTGGACAACTCCTCAGGACTCTGGTGGCTTCAGTCTAGACTTGGGCAACATTGTCAGTTGGTCTCCTGATGGACACTACAGAGGTCAGAACTTCAAACTGCAGAAGTTCCCCAATTCCTTTTGCCAGCTCATTCTGCCAACCTTGGTCATCTGTAGCCTGGGGAGGGGTTGTTTCTGATGGCACCCCCAGAGCAACACCATGTGCTCCAGGTTTGTTCAACAATGATGCCTTGGTGCCTCTTGTCACCTGAGTGCCCACCAGCGTTGGCCCATGTGCATGACAGAGGGTGGTTTCCTGTTGCTAGGTGACTAAGTACCAACTCTGGCCTGGGAAACCCAATGCATTTCTCTCTGGAATTTTAGTGCACACAAGAAGTTTCAGACTTTATGACAAATAATTTAATACAAAAATACTATTCTTTCTTTGCTTTTATAATTTTTCCCAAAGAATATATTCCATACCTGTCATATAACCAAAATAAAGTACTTTATTGTATAAATATTCAGTAATTTTAACTTAGGACATTCTTAGAACCAAGATTTAAGGTATCATAATGAAAAATATATGATGTATATATTTAAAAGTGTACACATGCTTTAAGTGCCAATAATCTTCACGTTAAGTCCTGTTTACTTGTTTGTATTCTAACTGTAATAAGCAGGCATCAATTGCTATTGATATCAACTTTTGAGATTTATCAATATTAGCTAAATAGCATTAAAATAATGTCGAGGTCAAAATGTGCTCAAGAGACTATTGATCTTGTATAATATCTGAAAAGTTGTTAATATCTCCATCATTTTATCCCCTGTTTTATAAAATTTCTTTTCTAAAATATAGTTTTCAGGAAGTATATGGTTCATTCAGAAGAAGAAGACTTAGTTAGAACCTATTAGAATAGAATTATGTTCACAGAGACTAAACACTTGTGTAGTTTAGTGGAACTTCACAAATTCTGCCCCACAATTACTTTCTTTTCCAGGTTATTTGTATTTTTGTGACTGGAATTTTAGATGGGTGGCTGGAGCTGGGATGATACTTCCCTGTAATAAGAGGAAGAAGTGGAGTCAATGGGCTCATCAATGAAGCTAGCAGAGCAGAACTGGGAGGAAGAGCAGAGTAGAGAGGAGCCATTTAGAGTTTTACTCATCATAAAACACTCCCCTGTTCAGTGTAACCCTGTATGACTTGTGGTTCTACAATGGTAAGCAGGATAATGTCATGAGGTAGAAATCAGAAGCAAAGTAACAGAGTGTCACAAAAAATTCCTAAGAAATATATTCATTTATTTTTTTACAGTAGAAAGGAAATTGGTACATGTGAATTAAAATATGGTTTTGACAGTGTGAATTCTCTTTTGAAACCATGGCTTAAGATAACACAGGATTGACTGCTGGTTAGAAATGAGCAAGAACCATTAGCACTATATTGTTAGCAAAGAAAGGCCTATGTACACTTAGTGCAAAAACTTACTAGATCTTTCTTTTCAGTCCTTTTAATGAACTCACAGTCCCAAACTACATTGGAAAATATGTTTTATTTGATTATCAGGGTGATCTTTTGAAGTGGCTAATTCTAATTGTCAGTTCCTAGAGAGATGCTAATAAAATGATTTATAGCAATCTTGTCTGATTGACCACAAGTAGAAAATCATTAATTCTTTTAATACATTAATATTAAAATAATTATGGATACATAATGATAATATCTATGATGTTAACACTGTGTAAGGGAGAAACCCATGAAGATTACTAAAAATTTTAAAAATCCTTATAATTCAATAAGAAAATATATAACCTTAAGAGAATAAAAAAGAAGAATGTCATTACTGGCAATTTAAAAATGCATATAGTAAAAAGTTCACCAGTAATAATCAAGGAAGTGCTAATTATAATGTATTACTGAAAAAGAACTTATAAATTTAAAAAATACAAAAACTACCTTGTGTTGGTAAGAATTTATGGAAAAGGGGGTTTTTCTTCATTCTCTCAGGTGAAATATTTGTAAAGCCTAAAAAGAGAGACTTTGGACCATGAAATTGTATTTCCAAGAATTTATTTTAAGTAAATGACAAGAAATATAGAATTTTAATTACAAGAATGATTCACTATAGGCATTATTTAAAAGAAAAAAAGTAAATAACTGTTGGGAGAGGCAGTCCACCAAGGGCCCTAAGCATCCCTCCAAGTTTTCCCAAAGTGTGCCCAGCAAGGCTTGTATGGTTTGTAGTACTGGGTAATCTTCTGTGCTAGTTATAGAGACAACTAAGTAGGTCAAGGTGACCACAACCTGATGACCATATAATAACAGCACATTCCTTAAATGAAGCATACAGGCTTATATGTTGCTGAGTACAATGACTGGCTGCTTGTCAAAAAGCCTTGAGCCTTTGATCCTGGGTTCTTTTTCTGTAATTCAAACTTTTTATGTGCAGGTGTCAGCTGGAACACCTTTCTGGGACTTGGGAACATGGGAACCAATGCAAATATGTTGATGTTTCTTTGGCCTGGTGTGCTACAAGTGATAGAGGATTTTTTTCCCTCTAATTTAGTAGTCTTGTATCTTCTGTGGCCACATATGAGTTTATAACAGGTTAACTTGTTAACTTATGAATAGTGTAAAATCTCATACTATGATTCCTGACACAATAAGTACTAAGCCACCTTTGAAAGTTGTGTTTCCAAAAAAGTTGATAATATATGAAATTGTTCATGACATGTTGACTGAGTAAAAGTATATTATAAAATAGTACAGTATGATGTATATATTTAAAAGTGTACACATGCTTTAAGTGCCAATAATCTTCACGTTAAGTCCTGTTTACTTGTTTGTATTCTAACTNATATATAAATCATCTTAAAATGATTGCATCATTTCTTCAGTTCAATGGTTCTAAAGCTTTAGCATGATTCAGAATCACATGGCAGCCTGTTAAGATATGATTTGCTCAGTGTTATTGCTGCATAACCTTATTCAATAGGTCTTGGTGGGACTTGAGATTGGCATTTCTGAAAAGTTTCCAGGTGCTGCTAAGAACTACCACCTTAGTCTATGTGGCAGTTTAGTGTAGAAGTTATGGGCATGGACTCTGGAGACAACTTCCTTGGGTTTCTATCTGACTCTCACACTTCTTAATTATATCACTTCAAGCAAGTTTTAAGATTCTCTGTGTCTCATTTTCTTATCTGGAAAATGGGGATAAAAATCTCCAGTTTGGACACCCAATAGACTAAAGTCATAAAAATTTTCACACAATGTCTCCCACATTATAAGTATCCTTATGTTTTAAGTTGTCTAGACAGCATTGGTAGGTTAATGTAAAGAATTTTAATACTAGTCTTACTTACCAAATTCTTTGTATGATAGATATGGACCATTATAGTGAATGGACCATGAGATTTTAGAACTGGGCAAATGATGCATACTATCACCTACTAGCTTAAATTTCCTCATCAATAAAATAAGGGCAAAATTTTCTTTTGTGTATTGTTCTTTCAAGAGTTAAATGCAATTATATACATATAATATATTTAAACATATATATACACATTATATACAGTACATATAGTGTATGTATGTATATATATAATATATGTATATGTATATATTGTGTGTGTATTTTATATATATATTTAAAATAATGCCTGGCAAGCAACTAAATCATTTATTATCAGTCTTTTTTAAATTTATTTTTTATTAGTTCTAATCAATTATACATTACTGCAGAAAGCATTTTGATTCATTGTACACAAATGGAGCACAACTTTTCATTTCTCTGGTTGTACATGATGTAGAGTCGCACCACATGTGCAATCATACATGTAACTAAGGTAATGATATTCATTTCATTCCACCATCTTTCCTATCTCCGTGCCCCTTGCCTTCCTTCCCTCCCCTTGGCCTGATCAAAGTTCCTCCATTCCTCCCTTCCACATTATGGATTAGCATTCACTTGTCAGAGAGAACATTTGGCTTTTGGTTTTGTGGGATTGGCTTACTTCACTTAGCATGATATTCTCCAACTCCATCCATTTACAGAAAATGCTATAATTTTATTCTCTTTTAATGCTGAGCAATATTCCATTGTGTATATATACTACAGTTTTTTTTTATCCATTCATGTATTAAAGGGCATCTAGATTGGTTCCACAATTTAGCTATTGTGAATTGTGCTGCTATAAACATTGATGTGGCTGTGTCCCTGTGGGTGTGCTGTTTTTAAGTTCTTTGGGTATAGATCGAGGAGTGGCATAGGTGAGTCAAATGGTGGTTCCATTTCAAGTTTTCTAAGGAATCTCCATACTGCTTCCAGAGTGGTTGCACCAATTTGCAGTCCCACCAGCAATGTATCAGTGTGCCTTTTCCTTCACATCCTCACCGACACTTATTGTTGCTTGTATTCTTACTGGAGTAAGGTGAAATCTTAGAGTAATTTTGATTTGCATTTCTCTAATTGCTAGAGATGTTGAACATTTTTTCATATATTTGTTGATCGATTGTATATCTTCTTTAGACAAGTGTCTATTCAGCTCCTTAGCCAATTTATTGATTGGGTTGTTTGGTTTTTTGGTGTTAAGGTTTTTTTTTTTAATATTTATTTTTTAGTTGCAGTTGGGCAGAATACCTTTATTTTATTTATTTTTATTTTTACGTGGTACTGGAGGATTGAACCCAGGGCCTTGCACATGCTAGGTGACTGCTCTACCGCTGAGCCACAACCCCAGCCCTGGTGTTAAGTTTTTTGAGTTCTTTATATATCCTAGAGATTAGTGCTCTATCTGACATGCATGTGGCAAAAATGTGTTACCATAGTCTTTTTACTTCCCACATCACTTCTGACTAAGCATCACCTATTTATTTAGCAAAGAGAAGTGAATGGCCTCTTATTTAATTGTTCTGATTGTTTTAAACATCAGGGATGCATCACTTCATAGGACCTACTTCATTGAAGGTTACATTACATAAGGCCCTACTTCATTGAAGGTTACATTACATAAGGAGTACATTTTAGACTTGGGCTAGAAGCCAGAAAGACAGAGTGTTGTAATGAAAAAGCAATATTAGAGTGAGAAAGTCTGGTTTCTCTGCTATTCTGCCACTAATTTAATGTTTAGTGTTGAACAAATCATGTATCTGGCCCTCAGTAGTAAAAAGAGCAGGTTGGCCAATATATTTCTAAGGTCTTTAAACTTTAACATTCATTCAATCTAAAACTTCTAAAGTTTTATAAATTAGGTGGTGAAAACTGAAATGTCTTTGTGGATGAGCCAGGTAATGAAAACATGTAAAAGGCTGGCTGGTTACAGAGAGCCGTGGAGACACGGCAATTCAGAGAGTTCATGCCTGCCCAAAGACATTTATATTAAAATTGTTTTAAAAACACTCAGTTCCACAAAAGTTGTTTTAAAAACATTTAGCTTGTCAAATAAAACTCTTGGTTAAGTATTAGTTCTGATTTAGCCATTCAGGTAATTTTATTTCTTCATACATCAGTTTTCCTACTTTCAAAAATAGGCCCATCAAATGTTAATCCTAAAAAAAAAATAAAAAAGGTTAGAGACCTTTAAGATAATCTTCTTCTAAGTACTTTTAGGTAGAATAGGGAGAAAAAATAACATTCTGTTTTTAAGCATGAAAATGAGTAAATTTTATAAAACAAAATACACTTTCTCTCTCACAAATTATTCAGCTGTTTGCACTTCTCATTTCAATGCAAAGTGAACTAATAGTAATAATAACTAATAATAAATGTTGAAAAAATATAGATCATTTCCAGCCTGGGAATTTAAAAAATTCTGACTACAAAGAGTCAATTTGTTCCTAGAGGCTTGAGAAGTAAGGTAGAGTGCTACACATTTGCATGGCAAGTCCCTGGTATTTGAGAAGCACATTGGTCATGGTATCTGTGGGTAATAAAGAATGGAAGTGTCTTCTGTGTATGCAGAGAGTATGGTCTTGAGTTCGTTAGGAAAGGATAGCCTTTAAAAGAAGAAGTACTGCAAATGGCAATGGGTCATGAAAAAGGAAAAACAAAATAAGAGGTTTTATTTACTTCTTATTAAAAAGGAGAATTTTGTCCTGAAAAATTTCCAAAACCTTCTTGGACTTATGGTTTTGGAAAATGAAAACAGATAAAATAAATTATGTGCATATTTGCTTTAATTTAACTGATAATATTTGGTTAGGTTTTTACAAATCAGAGTGAATTGGACAGTGAGAATGTCAAATGAATTGTGTATGTACAAAGTATGAGTTGCTTGGAAGAAAAGAAAAATCACCTTGAAAACATTTATAAGAAAGAATCTTTTTAAATCCTTTTAAAGAAAATGGTATTTGGCATGATGTTTTTCTTTATTAAGAATATTTCTTAAGAGAAACAATAAGAGAGGTAAATAGGGAACCTACATCCTGGGAACAAATTTTTACTCCTCACACTTCAGATAGAGCCCTAATATCCAGAATATACAAAGAACTCTAAAAATTAAACAATAAGATAACAAATAACTCAATCAACAAATGGGCCAAGGACCTGAACAGACACTTCTCAGAGGAGGACATACAATCAATCAATAAGTACATGAAAAAATGCTCACCATCTCTAGCAGTCAGAGAAATGCAAATCAAAACCACCCTAAGATACCATCTCACTCCAGTAAGATTGGCAGCCATTATGAAGTCAAACAACAATAAGTGCTGGCGAGGATGTGGGGAAAAGGGTACACTTGTACATTGCTGGTGGGACTGCAAATTAGTGCGGCCAATATGGAAAGCAGTATGGAGATTCCTGGGAAAGCTGGGAATGGAACCACCATTTGACCCAGCTGTCGCCCTTCTCGGTCTATTCCCTGAGGACTTTAAAAGAGCATACTATAGGGATACTGCCACATCAATGATCATAGCAGCACAATTCACAATAGCTAGACTCTGGAATCAACCTAGATGCCCTTCAATAGATGAATGGATAAAAAAAAATGTGGCATTTATACACAATGGAGTATTACACAGCACTAAAAAACGACAAAATCATGGAATTTGCAGGGAAATGGATGGCATTAGAGCAGATTATGCTAAGTAAAGCTAGCCAATCCTTAAAAAACAAATGCCTAATGTCTTCTTTGATATAAGGAGAGCAACTAAGAACAGAGCAGGGAAGAAGAGCATGAGGAAAAGATTAACATTAAACAGAGACGAGTGGGGGGAGAGAAAGGGAGAGAGAAGGGAAACTGTATGGAAATGGAAGGAGACCCTCATTGTTACACAAAATTACATATAAGAGTTTGTGAGGGGAAAGGGAAAAAAAAACAAGGGAGAGAATTAACCAACAGCAGATGGGGTAGAGAGGGAAGATGAGAGGGAAGGGGAGGGGGGATAGTAGGGGATAGGAAAGGCAGCAGAATACAACAGTCATCAATATGGTATTATGTAAAAATGTGGATGTGTAACCGATGTGATTCTGCAACTTGTATTTGGGGCAAAAATGGGAGTTCATAACCCACTTGAATCAAATGTATGAAAGATGATATGTCATGAGCTTTGAAATGTTTTGAACAACCAATAAAAATAAATAAATAAATAAATAAATCACTAAAGCAATAAAAAAAAGAATATTGCTTACTATTAAAATGCTAACGCTTTAGAAAATGAATAAAACATTTTAAGTCTAAATAGTTAAATTTGACTCAGAGGTCAGGAAGTGAATCTATTCTTGATAAAAATATCTTAATATTATTTTTTGTATTAAATATAATGATTCTTTTTTAAAGGTATCAAAAATATTTAATTTTGAGAACTACATATTTTGTTGCAGTTCAAAGCACACTTGTTATCACATTAGCATGCTGTGTGAATAATTTTCTTATTTCTTACAGTTTCATGGAGGTCTATTGACATGCAATATTTAATTTTTTCAAATCGATAAGTTACAACTTATATATGTACATGTATTAAATGTGATAACAGTAGTCACTATCAGTATTATATAGTACACTAGAAGTTTCCTTTTGCCCCTTTATAATTCCTCTTTCCTAGTTTCCCTGACTCTTCCCCTGCCCTGATGCCCTTCTGCACTTCTGATAGGTTCTTTAACATTAAAGGTTAGTTTGTATTTTCTACAATTTTACATAAATGGGGTCATGCAGCATGTACTCTTTCTTGTGGTCTGGCTTTTTTCACTCAACAAAATTACTTCAACATTCACTCATGTTTTTGCCCACCTCAACAGTCCATTTCTTTTTATTGCTCAGTAATATTTCATTATGTTGGTATTATAAATTTATCTATTTGCCATTCAGTTTGTTTACAATTTTTGGCTATTATAAATAAACCTGCTATGAACTTTCCTCTATAAGACGTGATGTAGATAATGACTTTCTTGAGGATAAATGATCAGGAGTTGGCTGAAGAGCTGAGTGATATTATAGATGTATGTGTAAATATTTGATTAACTGAAAAACAGTTTAACAAAGTGATTTTGCTATTTTTAGTCATACATACAGTTTATGAGAGTTCCAGTTGCTCCACAATATTTGGCATGGTCTCCTTAATTGTGGTTATTCTAATAGGTAGGTAGTTGTACATCTTTGCAGTTTCAATTTGCATTTTCCCAATGACTAATAATGTTGAACATCGTTTCATGTACTTATGTCTTCTTTGGTGAAGCATCCTTTCCAATATTTTAAAAATTTAAATGTATATTTTTCTGTTATTTAACTTGAGACTTCCTGTACATTTTATATATAAATCTTATCAGATATGTGATTTCCAAATATTTTCTTCATCTTAGGATAATTTTTAATTTGCTTAACAATGTGAAAGACCTGAAGTTCTTATTTCAATGAATATAATTTATCTATTTTGTCTTTTATAGGTTATGGTTTTACTATTATGTTTAAGAAAACTTTAGCTTTCGGGTCTATGAATCATTTTAACTAATTTGACGTGAAGTATGGACTGACACTTATATTCCTGAATATGAACACACACAACTTTTCTAGTGCCATTTGTTGAAAACACTATTTTTTACCCCACTGAATTGCCTTTGCATCTTTGTTAAAAATTTATTGTTCATATGTGTATGGCTGTGTGTATGTATGTCTAGATTTTAAATTTTTCCTGTTAATTTCTTTTCCTATTTTTATGCCCAAGCCATATGACCTTGATTAAAATAGCTGTATAATCAGGCATCATATCTCCTCTACCTTTGTTCTCTTTCAAAGGTTTTTTTTTGTGGTGTTGGGGATTGAACCCAGAGATTTGTGCATGTGAGACAGGCACTCTGTCAACTAAGCTATATCCCTAGCCCTCTTTCAAAGTTATTTTGGCTATTAAAATCATTCTGCGTAATTATATACACTTTAGAATTAGTTTTTGAATTTCTCCAAATACCTGCTGGGATTTTGATTGCGATCACAATACATTTATAGGAAAATTCTTTGGGAAATGCCTCAAAAATTTTGAGGTTTTACTCTGTGAAGTTGGTACATCTATTTATTCAGGTCTCCTTTAATTCATGTTGGTAATTCTTTTCAGTTTTCATTGGATAAACCTTGAATGTCTTTTGCAAATTTAATTAAATAATTTTTTATGCTTTTACAAAAGGTAATTTTAGACAATTAAATTTCTAATTGTTCATTGCTACTATGTAACAGTATAGTTGAGTTTTGTATATTGATTTGATATTCTGCAACCTTACTAAACTCAATAATTGGTTCTAATAGCTTTTTTTTAACTTTTAATTTTTTAAATTTATTACCCTTTAAAGTTGAATGTGACCTGAATACTGCATTTCCATTCACAAGCCTTGCTGAGTTACTTTTCAAACATCTTAATAACACACGTAGGGAGGATTATAGTTTTGTTTATCTAAATAATTTTCTTTGGAAAACAAGCCCTGGAGAGTTGTTTCAGTTTAACACACTTGGTTCTAGAGGACTATTTCATGTACAATGGGTAACTACAGGGGATGGAAAATTTCAAAAGTGGATCCTAAAAAGACGAAACTCAAGTCCTTTTAACAAATATCTTTTCTTTTAAACATCAAGGTTTATCTTGGAACACTTCAGCAACAAAAGATTTGGTCTGGTCTAGTAAGGGATACAATTTGGTAGTGAACAATTTAGACCACAAAGTAACAGCAGGTTACATGTCTTAGAACAAACATCTGACCCTGTTAAAATAAGCCAATGTGAAACTAGAAAAAGCATTACTAGCTCTGCTTGAGTGCCTGAAATACCACAGTATAATGGAAGAAATGCTACCCCCTGAAGGAGATGATGACCCTCCATAGAAGGAGTAGACTAATCTCTGCCTGAAGAATGACTTGTACCTATGTTTTGTACTTGACTTTCATTTCCTCTGATATATTTTCAAGGTTTTTTTTTTTTCTGTTGCTCTTCATTTGTTAACTTTTAAAAAGTCTGTATGGCATGATAATAACTACTTAAGGGGAAGATAAGACTTGTTTGTACTTCCAATAGCTTTTAAAAATCAATTTCTTAGAATTTTTCTACATCTGTGATCATGTCTTGATGAAGGCAGTTTTACTTCCTTCCCTTCTGGATTCATTCATTGTTGATTTATGACACTTTCTAGGACATGAAGTACAGTACTAACTAGAAGTCAGGAGAGTGGGAGTCCTGTCTTGTCCTTGATCTGAAGGAACAAGCACTTAGTCTTCTACCCTTAAGTATGATGTTAACTGTATGTTTTCATAGATACCCTGGTATCTTCCTCTTCTAAGATTTTAGGGGGTTTTAAATGCAAATAGGAAGTTAATTTTGTCAAATGTGCTTTTCTATATCTGTTGAGATATTAGATTTTTTGATCTTTGGGATCTTTAATGCAGTGTATTTCTTTTAACATTTTAAATAATTCACTCCAATTTCTTCTTGCTGGAGTGGTTACTCAGAAGTCAGATGTAATTTTCACCTTTGTGACTCTGATCTTTTCTTTATCTTTGCTTTTTCTGAAATTCAAATGTGCTATGCCTTGGTGTAGTTTGTTAGGCTTTTGCCCTATTTTGGTGTTCTCTGAGCTTCTTAGTTCTTTGATTTGACATCTGATATAAATGTGGAAGAAATTCTCAAAAAATTCTGTTTTGGTGACTTTCTCTCTCTCTTTCTTCTTCTAGCATTCCCATTATAGGAGTGTTTCACCTTTTGTGATTGTTCCATAATTACTACATATTGGTTCTGTGCTTTCCTTCCTAATAGGAATCAATCCTGGAGGTGATGTTTTTCATTAGCTTTAAATGAAGTAAACTATACTTTTTGGTTGGTGATATGTTGCTTCTTTCTCTTCTGGCACTAATTTATTGGGTGACTTTGAAAGTTAAATTTTCGTATTTTTCTCCATGTTTAATGTAGGGTTAGAAGGTCCAGTGAAAGTTTTTCTGTGGCACAGAAAAAAAAGTGCTTCTAATTTCCCTTAGCAAAATTTAGAGTTAAAATTCGGTTCTGATGCTAATTTATCTTTATTATAAGCTTACTTATATAGAAAAATGTTTTAAATTATAATTTTAAATTAAATATATTTTAAATTAAAAACTTTAAATGATATTAGTAATAAATATTTACTGAGCACTTTTTAATTGTGTGTCATTTTACAAGTACTTCACATGCATTAGTTCTTTTAATCTTCACAGTAAAATGATTGTGCAAGTGTTGAATTGTCTCCCTTTCACAGGGGATTAGTGAGGAACAGGAATGTGAAATAACTTGCCTAAATTCACACAGTTGGTGGATGCTGGAATTTAGATTCAAATGTAGGTATTTAGTTCCAAATCTCACATTCATATTGACTACATTGTACTAATGTGTAAGATTATTTAAAGTTCTCTTTATTAAGAAATACATTATTTCATGATTTATTAATATCTCTTCCTTGAAATAAACATCTGGTTAGTTTATGTCTTGATAAGCTTTATTTCAAAGAATAGTTATAAGGTCTCTTGAAATCATTTACCATCATATTTTGAACCACTCATAAATTGTGGGAACTAAAATTTATAAAAATTAATTAAAGTAATCACCTGTTTTAGTCAGCTTTTTCACTGCTATGACTAAAAGACCCGATCTAAACAATTGTAGAGGAGGAACAGTTTATTTGTGGACTCACAGTTTCAGATGTCTCAGTCCATGAACAGCAGGCTCCTTTCCTCAGGGATAGAGTTGAGGCTGAACATCATGGTGGAAGAGTATGGCGGAAGGAAGCAACTTAAATGATGATCTGAAAGCAGAGAAAGAGGGACTCCACTTTCCAAACACACCATAGCCATACCCCCAATGAACCACTTCCACCAGCCACACTTCACCTCCTCCAGTTACTACTCAGTTAATCCCATTAGGGATTAATTCAATGATTGGGTTAAGGCCATAACCCAATGATTTCTCCTCCTAATCTTCTTGCATTGTCTTACATGTGAGCTTTTGGGGAACACCTCATATGCAAACCATAACATCACCACTAATCTTTTCAACTATTGATCATCACAATTTTTATAAAATTTCAGAGTTTCAGGATTGGGAGATAGCTCAATGATAGACTGCTTGCCTATCATGTGCAAGGACCTGGGTTTAATCCCCAGTACAAGAAAAAAAATAATTAAAAAAAGAATTAAAACTTCAAATTTTCCTAGGTGTTTTCTTTTTTTTTTTTTCTAAATCAGTGAATTTTATACTGGGCAATTCTCCTATATGTTTGGACAAATAGTACAAATGGATCAGATTTTCTTTTTTCTTTTTTTTGCCAGCATGATTATCTAACTACAGTTTTTAGTTATTAAAAAGGGAGAGAACAAATGAAAAGAGAATCAAGCACTTATACACATTTATTTATCATAACTGTACGAATTCTAAAATTGACAACAATCTAAATATTCTCCTTTAATATGAGAAAAGATTGAGGTGTGAACAGGTGAAATGATTATACAGTCTCAATAAGTTCAGAGTTGAAAACCAAGAATTATTGCTCTTATTGGTCTGATGCCAAATCTCTTGCTTTTAGTACCAGACCAATGTGTTTCCTTAGGAAATGAAACAGTGACAATGACCAACTAAAGAAGCCTGTTGTGGCAGTTAGGAGGGGTAGGTCAGGAGCATTTTAAGAACATGCAGACTACTCAAAAAAAAAAAAAAAGTCACCTTTGAAATACAACTTGCCCAGTCTGTCAAATATGAAGCTATTATTTGAAAAAAAAAAAAAAAAAAAAAAAAGAACCTACTGATCCTTCTGTCCCTTGCCTTCCCTGGTTTCATTGTTGGCAGGGCCAGATTCAGTTAGTGAAGTGTGACGAGGAAGAGATGAGCAAGAGGGGGCAAATAAATATGCAGGTTTCAGCCAAGCTCCTTTTCCGAAACGGCCCAAGTTGGAGTCAGGGAGAAGGTTGAATCAGATGACAGATAACAAGTTATGTTATCATCATAGAGGAATTTTTTGTTGCCTAAAGTTACAAGAAAAGCTATAGTTTTAAAATCAAAGCTATCCTCTAGGAGAAAGAAAATCAAGTTTCCTTTATCAATAGTGGGGAAAAATTGTTTTCTTTTTTTCCCCCCAAATTTAGCTAATTTAATAAATAAGGAGCTTTGTTCAACCACATTATTTTCTGTTATGGAAATCTGAAAATTTAGCATAGACCTTCAAAAGATTCTGAGATTCAATTTATTTTAGATGAACATAAAAAAATTATTTAAGAGTAAAAGAACTAGGATTCCAGCCTCCATGGGTTGTAGTAGTCCCCACTGACTCCCAGCCTGGACTCTGCTTTCTTTGTTCCTGTTACTACTCGAAATGTTTCACTTTTGGTGGCAGCTTTCTTGGCCCTTTATTTTGTCTGTTTATCATTTCATGATGTTTGAAGGATCAAGTAAGCCTAATAAATGTTGAGAATAAATTTAAAGAGTTGAGGTCAGATAATTTTCCCTTTCCTTAATAGCAGACTTTATAAAAATGTATTGCGGGCTGGGGCTGTAGCTGGACTGGGGCTGTAGCTCAGTGGTAGAGTGCTGGCCTCACATGTGGAAGGCACTGGGTTCAATCCTCAGCACCACATAAAAATAAAGTAGAGATATTGTGTCCATCTACAATTAGAGAAAAAAAATTAAAAACAAAATGTATTGGATAATGTCCCCAGCTTTGTGCGTGTACTGTGTTCATAGCTGATGTCTGGGTAAGCCATTGATTGTTTTTCTCTAAAATAGCCCTGTCCAGCAGAATTCCTTATATCAAGAGAATGTTTTATGTTTGCTTTGCTGATATGCTCATCACTTGCCATGTATGGCTATGGAAGGATACTAAAAATATATCTGTGTGACTGAAGAATTAAGTATTTAATTTTAATTTAATTTAAAATTAAAATTTAAATGTAAATAGTCACATGTGGCTAGTGGCTATTATGTTGCATCACACTGCTCTAGAAGGTACATTTTTAAAATTGAATGAACCTGTGGACCCCTCATGGGCCATTCATTTATTATACATTTTCATTTCATTTTAAAGAATATTACAGAGTAGACTTTTAACTTTTTCTTTTTCTTTTTTTAGAGGTAAACAAATAAAAAAGCCTCAGCATAGGAAAGAAATGCTTTTGTAAAAGCTCAAATTTCAGGCCAAAGTGTTCATTTGTCTTCAGTAATAGCTGGCTTTGAAATTTTGTTGCTTTTGGCACTAAATGAAGTCTTAATTTCCAGGCTTCAGAGATGGAATTGGTGCACATTAGCAGTGTGTGCAGCGCACACAGCATCAGGACAACAGCCACATGTGTTGAGGTCTATGCTTAACAGTCCTGCCTGAGGAGCCCTGCGGATTCCTTGAGTATCCTCTTAAAGACTCTAGTATCTGCTCTATGGGAGGAACAGATGCATCTTTCCATCAGCGCAATCAGCAAAGTTTAGGAGATGGAGAGCCAGGCTGTATTCATATTTCTTTCCCAGTGTTAAGTATATCAGTGGTACTTACACCAACCTTCTCAATAGCTGGCATCTCTTTTTCAAAAATTGGTTTCCATGTTGGCTGTGTGAGATTAGGAACTGTTGAGCTCTTCTTTGAATGAATTTCTTTCATTGTTTATAATTCTTTCTAATGCAGTGCTTTAAGGTATACTATTAGTTCTATTTTAAAATGTGTTTTTCAGATGTTTCTAACTTTCTGAAGAAAATGGTTTTCTTTCTGTTCCTTAAGAAACAAGACAATGATTTTAAATTAAAATAAATATTATGGCTTGGCTTTCTTTTAGAAATAATGTTTATCTAGTATCAGATAAGAGTAAGAAAAAATGTGTAATCATGAGTACATTATGTATTATATACTCATGTACTAAACATGAGTACATTATATATTATTGTATATATTATAATATATAAGTAATAATATATGTGTATATATATATGTATATATGTGTGTGTATATATATATGTACTATATATAGTACACAGAATACACACACTTGTACAAATATACAAACCAATCTATCCAGTGAGTGGAAACAATAGTCCATTGGAATGTACTTGCACACTGCTATATGTATATAAATATATAATGCAGAAGTAGTTTTATTTCATAGATGACTTAAAATTAGGCAAAATAGATAATAAAGAATTGGATATCACTAATATTTATTCAGTCTTAGTGTTTCTTTTCTTTTTTTAAAAAAATTTTTGTAGTTGTAGATGAACAGAATGCATTTATTTTATTTGTTTATTTTTATGTGGTGCTGAGGATCGAACCCAGTGCCTTACACATGCAAGGTAAGTGCTCTGCCACTGAGCTACCGCCCCAGCCCTTAGTGTTTATTTTCTTAGAGGTCATCTGTTCAGAAATTTTTCATACAATGGCCCACTTTCCTCTACAGCAGGTGTGACTGGCAGTTTTAAATCTTTAGTTGGGCTCTTCAGGTGATAAGGAGCTCACAATTTTGCCAGGTGACCCATTCTATGGTGAGCTGGATATTGCTTTTAGGCATGTATCAATATAAAAGTTGGCTCCCTCCCTATAACATCGATTCATTTTAACTATTTTGGTCCATTTTAAAAATTATATTTTGTTTTAAATATGTGCATAAAAGGATAAACAAATCTATGTCCATAGGGTAGAATAAATGAATCATTTTTTTTTCCTTTTTTATTCATTCTTTTCAGTTTTATATAGCATTAGGATGCATTTTGACAAAATTAAAAGCCTGGAATATAATTTGTTCTAATCCAGTCCCCAGTATTTCCCCTTTCCCTCTCCTCTTGCCTTCTTCGTTCCCTTTCCTCTACTCTACTGATCATTCTGCTATTTACTTACACTTATTTTTTAAAATTATTGTTTTGTGGATACACATGATAGTGAGATTCACTGTGGTATATTCATATATGTACATAGGAAAACTAAATCAGATTTGGCCCACTATTCTTTTGCTTTTTCCTTATCCTATCCTTCCTCCCTTCCCTTCACTCCCCTTCATCTACTCCATTGATCTTTCTTCTATTTTTTTAATTGTCCCCAACTCTCTGCTGATTATTTTGGATTAGCTTCTGCATATGAGAGAAAACATTTGACCTTTGACTTTTGGGGACTGGTTCATTTCACTTAGCATGATAGCCTCCAGTTCCCTTCATTTATTAGTACATGCCGTAATGTCATTCTTCTTTATGGCTTCGGAATACTCCATTGTGTCTATACACCACATTTTCTTTATCTATCCACTTGTTAAGTTGGGTTCATCACTTAGCTATTGTGACTTGTGCTGTTTTAAACATTTATGTGGCTGCATCACTGTAGTATGCTGTTTTAAACCTTTGGATATATACTGAGAAGCAGGACAACCCTGGGTCAAATGGTGGTTCCATTCCTAGTTTTCTGAGGAATTTCCATGCTGCTTTCTAGAGTGGTTACACTAATTTGCAGTCCCACCAACAACATATGAGTGTACCTTTACCTCCACATTATTGCCAACATTTATTGTGTTATTATTATTATTATTATTGGTATCAGGGATTGAACTCAGGGACACTCAGCCACTGAGCCACATCACTGGCCCAATTTTGTATTTTATTTAGAGACAGGGTCTCACTGAGTTGCTTATTGCCTTGTCATTGCTGAGGCTGGCTTTGAACTTGAGATCCTCCTGCCTCAGCCTCCTGAGCTATATTGTTACTTGTATTTTTGATAATTACCATTTTGACTGGAGTGAGATAAAATCTCAAAGTAGTTTTAATTTGAATTTCCTTAATTGCTAGATATATTGAACATTTTTTCATATATTTGTTTTTTTTTCAAGAAAGAGAGAGAGAGAGAGAGAGAGAGAGAGAGAGAGAGAGAGAATTTTTTAATATTTATTTTTTAGTTCTCGGCGGACACAACATCTTTGTTTGTATGTGGTGCTGAGGATCGAACCCGGGCCGCACGCATGCCAGAGCGCGCTACTGCTTGAGCCCCATCCCCAGCCCTCATATATTTGTTGATCATTTGTATTTCTTCTTCTTTTAAAATTTGTTCTAATTAGTTATACATGACAGTAGAATGCATTTTGATACATTGATTACAAATGGAGTACAACACTCATTCCTCTGGCAATACATGGTGCAGAGTCACACTGGTAGTGTCATCATATGTGTATATAGGGTAATAATGTCTGTCTCATTTAACTGTCCTTTGCATTCCCACACCCTTCGATTTCCATCATTTCCCTCTGCCTAATCCAAAGTTCCTTAATTCTTCCCTACCCATGCTCCCATTATGGATCAGCATCTACTTATCAGAGAAAACATTTGGCCTCTGTTTTTTTGGGTTTGGCTTATTTTGCTTAGTATGATATTTTCCAGCTCCATTCATTTACCTACAAATGCCATAATTTAATTGTTTTAAGGCTGAGTAATATTCCATTGTGTGTATATACCACATTTTGTTTATTCACTCATCTATTAGCATCTAGGTTAGTTCCACAGTTTAGCTATTGTGAATTGAGCTGCTATAAATAAACATTAAAGTGGTTGCATCACTGTAGTATGCTGATTTTAAGTCCTTTGGGTATAAACCAAGGAGTAGAATAGCTGGAATAGTTTTAATTTGCCTTCCTCTAATTGTTAGAGATGATGAACATTTTTCATGTTTGTTGATTGATTGCATTTCTTCTTATATCAGACCTTAAACTATACTAAAGAGCAATAGTAACAAAAATGGCAGGGTATTGGAACCAAAATAGACATGTCCACACATGGTACAGAATAGAAGACACAGAGACAAACCCTTATAAATATGGTTATCTCATATTAGACAAAGGCACCAAAAACATACATTGAAGAAAATATAGCTTATTCAACAAATGGTGCTGGGAAAACTGGAAACCCATATGTAGCAAAATGAAATTAAACCCCTATCTCTCATCCTGTACAAAAATCAACTCAATATGGATCAAAGACATAGGCACTAGAACAGAGACCTTGCACCTAATAGAAGAAAAACTAGGCCCAAATCTTCATCATGTCAGCTTAGGAACTGACTCCTAAAGCACAAGAAATAGAATCAAGAATCAATAAATGGGATGGATTTCAACTTAAAAGCTTCTTCTTAGCAAAGGAAACAATGAATAATGTGAAAAGAGAGGCTACAAAATGGGAGAAAATATTTACCACATGCATGTCAGATAGAGCACTAATCTCCAGGATGTATAAAGACCTCAAAAAGCTTAACACCAAAAAAACCACCAAATAACCCAATCAATAAATGGGCTAAGGAGCTGTATTTCTTCTTTTGAGAAGTTTCCGCTTCTTTCTTTTGCCCATTTATTGATTGGATTTTTTTGGAGGGGGTGCTAAATTTTTTTGAATTCTTTTTAGATTCTGGATATTAATGCCCTATTTGAGGAGCAGGTGGAAAATATTTACGCTCTTCACACTCTTGATGTTTTCTTTACTGTGAAGAAGCTTTTTAATTCGATGCCATCCCACTTATTGATTTTTATTTTACTTCTTGCACTTTAGGAGTCTTGTTATGGAAGTGCTGACCTGTTGGAGTGTTGGGCCTACATTCTCTTTTAGCAGTTGTAATTTTCTATTCTAATTCCTAGGTCTTTGATCCACTTTATGCTGAGTTTTTTGCAGGGTGAGAGATAGGGGTTGAATTTCATTCTTTTACGAGTGGATTTCCAGTTTTCCCAGCACTATTTGTTAAAAAGGCTATTTTTTTTTCTTCAATGTGTGTTTTTGGCACTGTTGTCAAGTGTTATATAACTGTGTTATGTGGGTTTGTTGCTGTGTCTTCTATGTTATTCCATTGGTCTTCATGCCAATTTTGATGCAAGTATCATGCTGCTTTTGTTATGATAACTATGCAGTATAATGTGAGGTTTGGTATTGTGATGTCTCTTGCTTTGCTTTTCTATCTAAGGACTGCTTTGGCTATTTTGGGTCTCTTATTTTTTCAAATGACTTTGTAACTCTTTTTCTATTTCTGTGAAGAATGTAATTGTAATTTTGATGAGAATTGTGTTGAAGCTGCATGGCACTATTTGAAATATGGCCATTTTGACAATTTTAATTCTACCATAATCAAGATCATGGGAGTTTTTTTCATCTATTAAGATCTTCTTCAGTTTCTTTCTTTACTGTTCTATAGTTTTTATTGTAGAGGTCCTTCACCTCTTTTGTTGTATTGATTTCCAAGTGTTTTATTTTGAGTCTATCATGAATGGGATATTTTTCCTCATTTCTTTTTCACAGATTCATCATTGCAATATAGGAATGTGATTGATTTGTGAGTGTTGATCTTTTATTCTTCTGTTTTGCCACTTTCATTTATGAGTTCTGGATGTCTTCTGTTGGAGTTTTTTTTTTTTTTTCCGGGGTGGGGGTGTTCTAAACATAGGATCATGACATTAGCCAAAAGATAATTTGAGTTTTTCTTTTCCTATTTGTATCCCTTTAATTTCCTTCTCTTGCCTGATTGCTTTGGCTAGAGTTTTAAGGACTATGTTGAATATGAGTGGTGAAAGTGAGCATCCTTGTTCCTGTTTTAGAGGAATGTTTTCAGTTTTTTCCATTTATTATAGTGTTTTGGTTTGGGGTTTGTTGTAGTCTTTATAGTGTTAAGTTCCTTTAGAACCCTGGTTTCTTTAGTGTTTTAAGTATGAATGGGTGCTGTACTTTGTCAAATGCCTTTTCGTCCTCTGTTGAGATAAAGATGTGATCTTGTCCTTAAATCTGTTTATGTGGTGAATTACATTTATTGATTTCCATAAATTGAACCAACCTTGCATCTCTGAGATGAAACCCATGGTACATTCTCTTTTTAAGTGTTTTTGTGTGCAGTTTGCCAATGTTTTATTAAGAATTTTTGCATCTATGTTCAATAAAGATATTGGTCTGAAGTTTTTTTTCTTTTGTGTGTTTTTGTCTGGTTTTGATATGCGGGTAATACTGGCTTCACAGAATGAGTTTGGCAGTGTTTCCTCCCTTTCTCTTTTATGAAATAATTTGAGAAGGGTTGGTATTAGTTCTTATTTAGCCATCGGATAAAACTGGGAATCCATCTGGTCCTGGGCTTTTCTTTTTTGGAAGCCTTTTGATAGTTGCTTCAATTTCATTACTTGATATCGATCTGTTTAACGTGTCCATATCATATGGTTCAATTTGGGTCAGTTAAAGTCTAAGAATTTGTCAATATTCTCAAGATTTTCTAACTTTTTGGAGTAAAATTTTCAAAGTAGTTGTTAATGATCCTCTGGATTTCATTAGTGTCTGTGGTTATTGTTCCTTTTTCATCTTGAATTTTGTTAATTTGAGTTTTTGCCCTCTTTCTTTGATTAGTTTGGCTAAAGTTTTATTGATATTGTTTGTGTGTGTGTGTGTGTGTGTGTGTGTGTGTATATATATATATATATACACACACATATATGTATATATATATATATATATATACACACACATATATGTATATATATATACATATATATATACACACACACACACACACACACACACACACATTTATTTATTTATTTCTCAATTCCATTAATTTCAGCTCCGATTTTAAGTATTTTCTGTCTTCTATTAATTTCAATGTTATTTTAATCTTCTTTTTCTAGGCCCTTGAGATATATTATTATTTTTTTAATTTTTCTTTTTGTTGTTGTTGTTGTTGATGATGGACTTTTGTTTTATTTATTTATATGTGGTGCTGATAATCAAACCCAGTGCTTCACATTTGCTAGGCAAGCACTCTGCCACTGAGCCACAACACCAGCCCAAGGTGTAATGTTAGATTATTTATTTGATAACTCTCTATACTTTTAATATATGAATTCAATGATCTGAACTTTCCTTTTACAATACCTTTATACTGTTTCAAAGATTTTTATGTTATATCACTATTCTTATTTCTAAGAATTTTTTAATTTTCCCCTGATTTTTTGTGCTATCTATTCATAAATCACAAATGTATTATTTAATCTCCAGGTGTTAGAATGGCTTGTTTTTATTTTGTTGATTTCCAATTTAATTTCATTATAATCTGACCAAATACATAATATTATCTCCAGTTTTTTTTGTATTTGCTAAAATTTGTTTTGTGACCTAAACTATGGTCTATTTTAGAAAATGTTCCATGTGCTACTGAGAAGAAAGTGAATTCAGTTGTTGACACATGAAATATTCTATAGAAGTTTGTTAGGTCCATATTATTAATTGTAATTTTTAGTTCACCTAATCTCTATTTTTCACTATTGTAGGTTGTGGATGACAGGTGTTGATTTCCTCTGTTGACTGTCTGATGCAAGGTCATGCTAGTATCCAGACAAAGCCCTTTCACTCACCAATTTTGATCACAGGTCAGGCTGAGTGTAAGTTAAGCCTAGGAGCAGACACTTCCTGTTGCCTGGCTTTGATAATTTTCTGCCTTAACTGTTCTCCCTCTGGTTATCTCTGCAGTTGTCTTCCACTTAAGTTTTCTGGGATATTTAAGGAACTTATCCTAGCAGCCTTCTGTCACCATTCAGGAACTGGGTCTCCATGTCACTGGATGTTCTGGCAGCTTTCCTCTTGTATAGCCCTGCATCCTGAGGACAGTCCCTAGGCTTCCCATGTTGCCTCCCAATGTCAGTGGTTGGAGCTGCCATGGAGCTAGTGAATCTGGTTTCCTTTGCTGAGGCCTAAGCTGCTTTGTTGCTCTGTCTCTGAATGGAGTAGAAGCTGCATAGAACTTTCTGCCCTTGCCTGGGTTGTAGATGCTTGTTTTGTGACCTAAAATGTGGTTTATTTTAGGTCACAAAATAGGCCATAGATGCTGAGCAGAGCACTGAGTTAGGTGCATGTCCACCACAGGTCTGCACCACTTCACTCTCCTTGTTCATTTTGAGTGGGGAGAGGAGGAAGATTTTAGTGATTTTTGCCTCCTTTCTGTGTTTTGAGATATCAGGACTTGACTTTTCCTTCTGTGTTGTATCTTGAAGCAAATGGGAGTTTTTCTAACAGACACTGTTAATTAAAGGCATGTAATAGCTGATGCCTAATGTCAAAAAAATCAATATTTTAAAGACTATGCCCAAACCATCCATCCATATATATGAGTTTGGTTATGACCTTTTAATTTTTTTGGTAAATCTATGGAGATGCTCTTTATCATAAAAATCTAGAAAGTATGGATATAAATAAGTATGTATAATACCATTCCCTTAAATTAATATTTATTTTTAATAGTACTTTCTGGAAGGAAAATTATTGCCCAACTTTGCTTAAAAACTGTATTACATACTCAAAAACTATTCCTAATAAATAATTCACCAAGGTTTCAGGATACAAGATCAATATACAAAAATTGCCTTTCTACAAAACAGCAATGAACAAACTGAAAAGACTTCATTCAAAATGAAATTCATTCAAATTTGAGTGGATCTGAAATTCATTCAAATAAATTCATTCAAAATTAAAATAAATTCACTTACAACAACATCTAAAATGAATAAAATACTTAGAAATTCATTTAACTAAACAAGTGTGAGGCTTAGACTATGAAAAGTTAATGCATTTTGGAAAATAAAATTAAAGAAAATCTAAATAATGAAAGGCAATTTCTGTTAAAGGATCAAAAGACAATATTGCAAAGATGGGTGTTCTTCCCCAAATTGATCTAAATGTTTGATACAGTGCCTATCACAATCCCACCTGACTTCTCTGCAGAAATTAACAGCCTGATCATAAATTTCATGCAGAAATAAAAGGGACCAACCCATAGCCAAAATATCTTGAAAAGGGAGAATAGAGTTGAGTCTCATATTTCCTGATTTCAAACTTTACCATTAAGTTACAATAATCAAAAATCTGTGGCCAGGCGCAGTGGCACTCACCTGTAATCCTAGCAGCATAGGAGGCTAAGACAGGAACATCATGAGTTCAAACTCCCAGCCTCAGCAAGGGTGAGGCACTAAGCAACTCATTGAGTCTCTGTCTCTAAATAAAATACAAAATAGGCCTGGGAATATGGCTCAGTAGTTGAGTGCTCCTGAGTTTAACCACTGGTAACCCCCCCCCCACCCCACAAAAAAAAAAATCTGTGGTAGTGGCATGAGAGTTTTCAGCAATAGTACCAAGACAATTCAATGGCAAATGAATATTCTTTTCAATAATCAGTGCTGGGACAACCTGACATTCATATGCTAAAGAATGAATTGAATTCCTGAGTTGCATCATATCTAAAAAATTAAATAAAAAATCTAAGAGGTAAAACTATAAAATTCTTGGAATAAAACTTAAGTATAAATCTTTGTGACTTTGGCTTAGGCTATGGTTTGTTAACTCTGTCATAGAATGCAAGCAGCAGAAGTAAAAATGATAAACTTGACATCATCAAAATCTTTTGCACTTTGAAGAATATCAACAAGAAAGTTAAAGGACAACTCACAAATTGAGAAGACAAAAATATTTGGAAATATTTATAGATATATCTGGGAAGATTCTTGTATGCATAATAAAAAACATGGCAATAAAAAGACAAAAATGGCCAAAAGATTTGGGGGAAAAACATACCTTTAAAGGTATATAAATGATCAATAATCATTTGGAAAGGCTGGGATTGTGGCTTAGTGGTAGAGCACTCGCCTAGCAGGGGTGAATCACTGTGTTCAATCCTCAGCACCACATAAAGATAAATAAATAAAGATATTGTGTCCATCTACAACCAAAAATATTTTTAAAATGTGGAAATAAGGTTAATGTAATCAGTTATTGGAGGAAATGCAAATTAAACCTAAATTATATACTATTTGAAACTGAAGAGCATGGCTAAAATAAAAGATTAACATACAGAATATATAAAGAACTCAAAAAACACCAAATAACTTAATTAATAAATAGGCAAATGATCTAACAGACATTTCTCAAAAGAAGAACTATAATTGAGCAACAAATGTATGAAAAAGTTTCAACATCTTTGGCAATAAGGGAAATGCAAATAAAATCTACACTGATACTTCATTTTACTCCTGTTAGAATGGTAATGTCCAAGAATACAAATAATTGCTGAGATGACATGGGGAAATTGGTACAGTCATACATTGCTAGTAGAACTACAAATTAACACAACCTCTTTGGAAAGAAGTATGGATTCAAAATTCTAGGATTGGAACCACTACGTGATTCAGCTATACCACTCATTGGTATTCATCCAAAAGAACTAAAATCAGCAAACTACAGTGATACATTCATACCAATGTTTATAGCAGCATCATACAAAATAGCTGAGTTATGGAACCAGCCTAGGTCCTCATCAAGAGATGAAGGGAGAAAGAAATTTGCTATACATATATTTTCTCTCAGCCATAAGGAAGGTTAAAATTATGTTGTTTGCTGGTAAATGGATGGAACTAGAGGCTACCATGCTAAGTAAAGTAAGGCAGACTCAGAAAGTCAAAGGTTTAATGTTTTCTCTCATATGTTAAAACTAGAGAGAAATAAAGAATTAAAATAAAGTGATCTCATCAAAATAGAGGGTAAAACAGCAGAGAAGAAGAGAATTAAGGCAGAGGGAGGAGGGATGGGAAAGGGGAAGAACTGTAGAATGGAATTGACCAAATTATGCTATCTACACGTGTGGATACATCATAAAGCATTCTACTTTTATGTATAACTATAATGCACCAATTTAAAAATAATTAATAAATTTTAGAAGTCCAGTGGAGTATAGGAAGTTCCAGAATCAGAAGTAGGGAGGAGAGGGAGAGAAAGAGAAAGTGCTGGGGATTGAAATGGAGACAATTATGTTATATAAATCTATGAATCTGTCAAAATAAACATTGTTGTTATTTTGGACTATAATTTAGAAATAAAAACACAAAAACAGGTGATAATGTTGTCTAGGATGTGGAGAAATTGGAACACCTATTTACTGCTGGTGGTATTTATAAGATGGTAAGACCACACTTTCAGTTTGGCAGTTCCTCAAATGATAAGCACAGGAGTTACTGTATTGCCCAGCTATTTCATTCCTATATATACTCAAAATAAATGAAAGCACATGTGTATACCTAATCTTCTACATTCTATTCTTATATAATATCATCATATATAAGATCAAATCATTTATAATCATATATAGAATGAACATCATATATAATACAAACACTGGGTAAAAATGCAAATATCTATTGACTAATGAATGGATAAATAAAATGTGGTATATCCATATAATGAAATATTATTCAATGATGAAAGTAAATATGCTATAACATGTGCTCTAACATGGATTAAACTTGAAAGCACTATGCTAAGTGTAAGAAGTCAGTCTTCAAAGACCATATATTATATGATTTCACTTCTGTAAAGTACCTCAAATTGGTTAATTTACAGAGATAGAAAGTTGATTGGTGGCAGCCAAGGGCTGAGGGAAGGAAGAATAGGGAGTGACTGATAATAGCTACAGGGTTTCTTTTGGGATAATAAAAACATTCTAAGATTAGATAGCAGTGATGGTTGCACATCTCTGAAAACATAATAAAAAACACTTCAAAATATACTTTAAACTACATTTTAAAAGGCTGAATCATGTGGTATATAAATTATATCTCAATATAGCTGTTATAAAAAGCAAAGGAGAACTGTACTTTGTTTAAAATGAGTAGGAAAAATATTCTGCTTTTGAGAATGGTCTTTGTAAGGAAACAGGATTTAAAGATTACTGAAAGCACATGGAGTTTCCTTGAAAAATTAAAACTAGATTTACTGTATAATCCAGCAATCTCACTACAAAGGAAATTTAAAAAGCATGTCAAAAAGAATCTGTATGTCTGTGTTTATTCCCAATAACGAAGAAATGGTGTCCATCAACCGGTAAATGAATAAAGAAATGTGGTACATTTACAAAATGGAATATGCTTCAGCTATAAAAAAATGAAATCCTATAAATTGTGACAATGTGGATGGACCTAGAGATCATTATGTTAAATGAATTATGCTGCTACAGAAAGACAAGTACTTATATATGGCTCTAAAATCACTGATCTCATCGAGGTTTACAGTAGAATGTGGTTACCTGATACTGGGGAGAGAACAGGGAAGGGAGGACTGGGGAAAGACAGGAGCAAGAACTTCTGGTGTGCTATTCACAGTAGGGAGATGGTAGACTTCAAAAGCAAGAAGAAAGTATTTTGCCATAAAGAAATAATGAATATTTGAGATAGATATGTTTAACCTGATTTAAATATCATACAATGTATACATGTATCAAAACATTATGTTACCTCATTAATAGAGGTTAAGTGCCAGTTAAAATACATTTAATTAATAACAGAAATGAAGATTATTGAGTGCGGGCAATGAAATATTAATAAATATCATAATGCAATTCCATAATATGGTAATATCTATTTCTATTTATTTATTTTTGATCAGCATGTAGAATAATCATTTATATAGGACATTTAAGTTTATTTTATCTTTTCATGGAAGAGGAATCCTCATGTTTCTGCTTTTAAATTATAATTATTAACTCCTATTAAATGTACAAATTAATGGCATTCACTGTGATATTTCCATACATGCAAACATCATGCATTGATCATATCACCCTTTCTGTATCCTATTGCTCTCTGTCCCAGCAAGCTTCCCAGCCTCTAGTAATTCCTCTTCTACTCAGATCAGCTTCAGTTTTTTGAGAGAGAAAATATGAGATACTTGGGTGGTTTTTTTTTTTGTGTGTGTGTGTATATCTCACTTTTTTCACTTAATCTGTTTCAATTTAGAGAGGAAGGAAGGAGCATAAATAAAGTGGAGAGTAAATTATTTTTCCTGATTGAAGGGGAAATAATGATGGATACCAAATACATCCCATTTCAGTTGATATTCCTGGAATCTTTTTGTTTTTATTTTAGAAGGGAAAGAGAAGAAAAGCAGCAAGTATAAGAAGAGAAGTGGATTTTCATAGTGTATAGTGTAAGGGTAAAAGAAATTAAAGTTAAAGTGTAAAAGACCGGGCATTGTAAAGTTCCTAAGCTGCAAGGCCTGAATTAAAATGTAAAGGACTAGGTATTGTTAAGTTCCTATGCTACATGCAAAACCTGAAATTCCTGTAGCTGTTAAGACAATGCTTGGAACCGCCCAGTAAATATTTCCCCTGACCGCCTGGTTGTTTAATAACTTAGGGCCCTGTGTGGCCTTGCACGTAGGCATCGCAGGGCCTGAACCAATCAGTTTGAATGTGTACCCCGTTTTAGAACTGACCTATCACCCCTGCCCGACCTGTTCCCGCCAATGAATGAACTAATCATATCTCAGAATTGTTGTTTGATTTTCCCGTGGTGTATGATGATTTGTTAAAGGAGACTGTGATGTATGTAAAGTCCCGCCCTCCCCAAAAAGTGTACTTAAGCATTGCACAACCCCTGCTCTGGGCTCTGGGCTGCTCTCATTTCTTGAGTGGGCATGGAGCCCCAGCATGCTGGATCAATAAATCCCCTTCTGCCAATTGCATGAGTGGTCTCTTGGTGGTCTCTCCCTCCGACGTTTCGCCGGACCCTTACAATAGAAGTTTGAAACTTCACAAGCACTAGCCTAAAAAGTAAGCAGTTGACAGTAAAGTGATTGTAAGTTGAAGATTTGTCTTGGGTTCAATGAAGGAAATCACATATTAAGTAATGATTATATAAAAATATAACTCAAGGAGACAAGTACAGGCCATGGTTGTAGCATTTTTTTTCCATATCTTGTCACATATTTCTTTTATTTTCTTAAACTATAATGCTAATGCTTTACAGATATATAGATTCATAATGTTGAATGAACCATAATGGATTAAACAGTGTTCTCTGGATCATAATTTTTATCTCCAACATTCTGTGTTACACTCAAACACCAAAACATCACCATGTACCTTCTACTTTGGCACAGTTCATTTGGTATGTTGCAGGTTGTGTTTACCAGGAGGTAAGGATAGTGGTTGGGATGTGTTATGGTTTAGATGTGGTGTCCCCTGAAAGCTCACATGTGAGACAATGCAAGAAGTTTTGGAGGAGAAGTGCTTGGGTGATAGCCTTAATCTAATCAGCAAGTGAGTTGATCCCTGATGGGATTTACTGGGTGGTGACTGGAGGCAGGTGGGGTGTGGCTGGAGGAAGTTGTTCATTGGGGGCAGAGAGTAGAGAGTCTCCTCTTTCTGTCTCTTTCACTCTCAGCTTTCTGTTCATCATGTGAACTGCTTCTCTCTGCAATATTCTTCCGCCCTGATGTTTAACCTCACCTGGAGCCCCTGGGAATGGAGCTATCCTTCTATGGACTAAGACCTCTGAATCCATGAGCCCTTAAATAAACTTTTTCCTCTCTATAGTTGTTCTGGTTGGGTCATTTAGTTACAGAAGCAAAAAAAAAAGCTGAATAAAACAGGGTGTTAAGAGGAGGGAGAAAGTAGAGTTTAAACATTGTGCAGATGCATTCTCTAGTAATCCAGGCCACTGCTAGTCTTCCTTCCTTCCTTCCTTCCTCCCTTCCTTCCTTCCTTCCTTTCCTTCTTTCCTTCTTTCCTCCTCATCCTCCCCCTCCTCCTCTTCCTCTTTCTCCTCCCCCCCCTCTCTCTCTCCTCCCCATACTCCTCATACTCCTCCTCCTCCTCCTCCAAACATTTCCAAAGTGCTTGGGATCTCTTGGCAAAGAGCTCTTGGCAAACAGCTAATAAGTTTATTGAATGCAAATTAGTTTTTGAAATATATTTTTACTACTTAAATCAGTAATTTGATAGGTTATTGAGAATCAGGTGAGGTTTTGTTAGTTTTTCTCTTAATTTTTTTTTCTTCCAGATTGTTATGGTTCGAATATTAGCTCCTTGCTAATGCAGGAATGTTGGGAGGTGAAATGGCTGGATTAGGACAGCTATAACCTAATCAGTCCACCCAGGTTTGAATGGGCTACCTGGGTTGTAATTGCAGACAGGTGGGGTGTGGCTAGGGGAGGGGAATCACCTAGAAAAGATCATCTTCCCTGTTTCCTGGTCTCTGTATATGGAGCAGTGTTTCTCCACCCTGCCCTTTTGCCAAGATGTTCTGTCTCATCCTGGGCCTAGAGCAATGGAGTTGGCTCACCATTCATTAAACCTCTGAAATCGTTAGCCAAAATAAACTTCTCCTTTAAGTTGTTTTGTCACATATTTTTGTTACAGTGATGAAAAGCTGATGAGCACACAGATGGAATGTAAAGAGGACAGAATTTCAGATGTTGCATTTTGTGTTAAACTATTTTTTTCATGAGATTTCTTACATGAACAAATAAAAAAAGCATGAGTTTGATTGATCTGGCTTATAGAGGCTATCCAGTAAAGGAGACAAATGACTCAATTGATTTTCTTAAATTTTCACACTGCTCTTTCCAGTGTTCTGAGTGAAGAGGAAAAAAATGGAACTAAAAATAAAAAAAATATTTTCAAAAATAATTTAAAAAACAAGAATTATTTTTAAAAATATAAAAATCTCATATTAATGTATATGAAAGCAATATAAAAACTTTATGCTAATTATCTGAACATTTCATAAGAGTATAAGAAGAATAATTATTCTTGGAATTAAGTTCACATACTTTAATGTTTCCGAGCCACATCTTAAACTAATTTTAAGTATTGCTTAATGCTTTTATTATTTTCTCATTTTTGGTTAATAAATTTGAAATTGTTGGTACTTTTAGTTGACTCCTTTTTGAACACTGCTTGACTTTCATTTTTTAACTTGTTCAGTTCCTTTCTTGCTGATGAAGGGATAAATGCTAATGTCTTTCTATTTACAAACCTAGTTTCAAGAATTATAATTTTGTTAAAAGCTTCAAAATGTGGGTTTTTGGTTATTCATCTCTTGAATATTTTGATGAGATTTCCTACAAATTTTAAACAAATTGTAACCAAAAGTTAAAAGATAAAAAAAGAAAATATCATTGTTAATAAATTTAGGACAATTTACAAAGTTGTTTCCCCAAAGACTTAGGCATTTAAAAATATGCTTATTTATGATCATTAAAAAGAGAAAGCATATATTCCATGCTAACATATTTTTATTTTTGTATGCAATATCAACCTCAACATAAAATATCATACTCAAAATATCATATACTCAAACAATTATAAATGTTTAAAAAATTTGACAATTGTTTATACATTTATTGGTAAATATCTTATTATAATTGACATCATTATGTGTTTTATGTGAATAACCAAATTCCAAGTATATCTCTGCTACAGATATCTCCTAAATTACTAAAAACATAAGAGAAAGGAATATTATTTTCAATATTATATAAATTTAAAGAATATATGAGTATATTATTGTAAACATGTCTATGTCAATAAATTTCACAATTTAAATAGTCAAATTTCTTGAATGACCTGAATTGCCTAAAATCACTCAAGAGGAAATGATAATCTAAATAGCCCTTTTTAAATTACAGAATTTAAATTAATAATCAAAACCTCTTTAACAAAAACTCTGAGTCTAAATAGATAGCTTCTCTAGTGGATTATATACACTATTTGAAGGAGTAAATCATACCAAACTTACACTAATTCTTCTGCAAAATAAAGGAGGAGGAAAGAGTTGTTTCCTTACTTGGTCAGATAGAGGTAAAGGAAATCTTAGTGTCAAAACCAGACCATATCCCTTGTTTTTTTTCCCCCCCATTTCTCCTCACAACCTCTGATGTGATTCTGCAATTTGTATTTGGGGTAAAAATGGGAGTTCATAACTCACTTAAATCAAATGTATGAAAGATGATATGTCATTAGCTTTGTAATGTTTTGAACAACCAATAAAAAAAATGTAAAAAAACAAAAAAAACAAACAAACAGAAAACAAAGATGTTGTGTCTGCTGAAAACAAACAAAAAAACCCAAAAAACAGACCATATAGTATAAAAACCCCAAATTTTGAACAATAATACTCATTAAATAGATATAAGAATCTCTAACCAAATATTAGCATGTCAGATCCAAACATATATATAATGTATAATATATCAGAAAAAAATAAAACTTTTTTTTAAACTCATTTGGTCATGATAGTTATAACCTAGACATAAGTCCTTTGTCATATGAATGTATTGCAACAATTTTTCCTGATCTGTGCCTTACACATACATTTTCTTAAAAGTGTCTTTCAAAAATCAAAAAGATTTTAATCTGATGAAATACAATTTATCATTTTTTTTGTTTTGTTTATGATCAGCAAGGATTTTTGTGTGTATGTCTTACTCAGAATAGTTATATTTTCCAAAGTCATGAAGATTATCTTGGTTCTTTTAGAAGTACTCTAGTTTTAATTTTTACAAGTAGATACAACAAAGTTGCTACTTGATAAGTATAAGAACACCTTAAAAATGATCAAAATATTTGAACATATTTTTCACAAATAGATATAAGAAAGGCATATAAAAAGATCCTGAACATCATTACTCACTAGGGTAATGCAATCCAAAACCCACAATGAGCTATGAACTATATGCTTCCTGAAATGATAACAGAATTTCTTTTCTTGTGTTGGCAAAGATGTAGTGCACTTGGAAATCTCCTTTACTGCTTCTGGAAGTATAAAAATATACAACTATTTTGGAAAATGTATTTGCAGATTCTTGTCAAACAGAACATACAGTTGACATGTGACCCAGAAATCTCAGTTCTAGGTATTTAACCAACAGAAAAGAGAACATATGTCCATGCAAGAGTCTGCATAAAAATTATCACAATGGCTTGAATCAAAATAACCCCAAACTGAAAATGCCTGATTATCAACATGTAATAGATAAACAAATCATGGTATATTTGTAATACTTGGCATTCAAAAGAACAAACTAATGGTACATGAAACAACATAAATTAGCTTCATACTCTGTAAAAAAATCCAGACATAAAGGGATGATATTGAATAATTCTAATTCTATTAAATTCTAGAACCAATAAAATTAATTTGTAGTGACAGGTAGCAGATCAGTGATTGCCTGGGTGCTGGGGCTTGATCTAAAGGATTAGCGGCAAATGATGAAAATGTTTCACTAAATTTGATTTATAACAAAGTCATATGTTTTACCTTTCATAGAACTTTCAAAACTTCATTTTGGGGTTCTGCAATTTATATGAATTCTTCAGCCATTACTTGAATTTTCTATGTGTAGCATATGATAACAATAATATATAATCAGCATCATTTAAATATTTACAGATTTTACAGTTCATGGAGCCAGCACATTAATAGCTATCATTTCATATTTCATGAGTTTTCAAACATTAATGAAATTAATTTATAATAATCTTTTGATCATAGTGAAAAGTTATGCTTCACAGAGTTGTACAGAGGTAAATGTTTGAGTACATTTTTCTTAAAAAAGCTTTTAACTTTTGACTGGATGCTCATCTTCTTCAGCACATACTAACATGCTTTTTCAAAGAGTCAATGAAATTTTCCTAGCTCCAAATGTAGGTGGTGAACACTGGAAAACAAATTATGAATTATATGTGTATCATCAATATTCTTGAGAAACAGAAACTTAGTACTTATTTTTAAAAACTACATGCATTTGTACCTTTTTAGCTCATCATCAATGAAATATTTTATTGAAAAACAAACTAGACTATATTAGCAAATAGATAGGTATGCTATAAACATTGATGTGGCTTGCCCTAATAAAGGGTCAAATGTTTTCTCTGATATGCAGAAGCCAGTCTAAAATTGGGGGTGGGAGAGAAAAGCAGTGTTGGTTGGGGGGACTCCATCAAAATAAAAGATCAGGAGAGTAGAAGAAGGGGATTGAGAGGGAGGAGGAGGGATGGGATAAGGGAAAAACAGTGGAATGAATCCCATCTAGCTTTCCAATGTACATAGACGAATACACTACAGTGAATTTCATCATTATGCATATCCACATGATACTTATTTTTTTAAAAAATGTAAATAAATAGATCAGTAGAGTAGGGGAAAGGAAACAGGGGGAAGGATAAGGGGGAGGGTAAGGGTAAGTACTAGGCAATTAACTGGAGCAATTATACTCCATGCATTTATAATTACATCAAAATAAATCCTAATAGGTATATTTTAATTATGGTGCTGCTGATTTTCCTATATTTTTAGTCATCTTCACGGTTTTCGTGAAACAGCTGTTTTAAGACCTGTAAAGCAGTATTTCCTTTTCCATAAGCCCTATACAAGGACTGCTGTGTTGGAAACAAACTGATCGCTTTTTCAAAGAAGAACATTTGTCTGTGGGATATTGTTTTAAAATCACAATTGATGGCTTTGAACTATGCAAACAACACACATTTCCTGTAAAAAAAAACAACTGCAAGGAATATATAAATATATGAAACATAAAAATTATGAAGGCATGCTCTTATTATCCTCTACTCCATAATTTTGTCACTGTTACTGGTCCAATATCTCTCTTTTTGGACTAGATCTCATCCTGTGTGTCTTATCCTGTCTATGGTATGTCTCAACCTGTCCTCTAACTTGCTTGCTTTTTTTTTTTTTTTGATATGGGGATTGAACCCGGGAAACTCAATTCCTGAGCCACATCCCCAGCCCTATTTTGCATTTTGTTTAGAGACATGGTCTCACTGAGTTGCTTGATGTCCTCATGGATGCTGAGGCTGCCTTTGAACTCCTGATTCTCCTGTCTTAGTCTCCAGAGCTGCTGGGATTACAGCTGTGCACCACTATGCCCAGCTAACTTGCTTTTTAAATTCTTGTATACACACGTGTGTTTGTGTGTGTGTGTGTGTGTGTGTGTGTGTATACACATAAAATTTGTGGTTATACAATATTTTAAAGTCAGTCCCAAATTGCTTATTTCCGAATTTTCAATATATGTATGTGTGTATGCACACACACACACACACACACACATATATATATATATATCCTGAAATAAACAGATTTTTTACATTTATGATTTATAATAAACTTTAAGGACATAAAGTGATGTGATGGACTTAAAGACCATCAAATGGATGCATTTTGTTGTGAATTATTAGCTTCAGTATGGAAATCAAGTGACCTACTCTGCATAATGTCAAGAATACAACCTTCCCTACATAGTGATCCAGAATTACTGCTTTAGGCTAATTCACCAGATCTGAAAGCAAAGGTCCTGCTTCAGTGTTCTTAATACTAAGAATGATAACCATAATTGTAATATTGAGCATATTTTGTTCCAAATGCATGTCATTAAAAGATAGGCCTGGCTCTCCCCTTTTTCTTGAATTCCTGCCTCAGGGCAAAAGATCAGAAACTCCCCTAAGGATATGCCCTAACAATATTCAATGAGCAATAGGCAATGCTGAGTTTTCTGTGCCTCGGGCTTCACCATTTTTACAGAGAAGGAAGATTGAAGGATTATAGCCTAAAAGGAGTTCTTTAGATTTCTGCACAGCTTCAGATTCCACGCATGGAGGGTCTCATTTAGGATGCCATTGTGATGCATGCCTGGAAGGAGAGGATTGACAGTTATTTTGATTCTCAGGAGTGACTGATTGGATTTGGGCTTTTGCAATGATGTTGCTTTAACATTTAGCCTGATACCTTCTGGAAGCCACCTGTCATCACTCATTTGTAGACTAGAGGCTATCTAGGAGGCTCTGGGCTTGCATTCCCTCTGACCACTGCCCCATCCTCCTTCCCATCCTTGGTCCAGCCCTTATCTCTAGCCCTTCCTTCTTTCAAGGAATCCAGGATTTTTTTCTGTTTGGCTTTTTTTTTTCTTGGAACACAGAAAATAGATAAATGTCTTAACTGTCACTATTTTTCAAGATCACAGAGTTCAGGCAAAATTCAGTGCTGAGAGCCATAGCCAAGTAGGAATGACGCATGGCAATTTCCTTGTCAGCCTACCCAATGTTGCTTAGAGGAGGACTCTCCATTGTGGAAATGGGCTTGCCTTGGACCCAGGTCATTTGCAGTGACATTGCATGAATGTTTGAGAAAGGTGACCCTGCTCAAGGACTAGGGTGGATCCGGGTTTAGGGGGTTTAGGGTGGATCCGGGTTTAGTGTAGATCCTGCTGGATTAGGGTGGTTCCAGGTTTAGGGTGGATCTTGCTGGGAATAGGGCGTATCCTGCTGCCTCAGGCGCCTGCTCCTTGAGTTCCTGTTGAGTTCTCGCGGGATTCAGAGAGAATTGGTGCGTGGAGCCGGGTAGAGGCAGTGTATTTTCCCCAGAACGTGCATGTAGAGTTCCGGTGAGAGTTGGGAATAAAGACTTGCTGTTTGAATCTAGAAGGCAGTGTGGTGGCCCGGTTATTTTGTGCCCAGCCAGACTGCGGCAATTCAGCACTGTCATTCATATCCTCATTTTTTTTTAAATTTTTGTTTCTAATCTGACTGTTCTTTTTGGAAATGTGGTTTCCAACTCTCTCATGCCTAAACTTCAAATTCATTAGTTGGTTTGTCTTTATCTCTCTGAGCTCTTGTGTTATATGAAGTTTTTTTCCCTTGAAAGTTTCTATCATTGTTATTTAAAAAAAATTTTTTAACTTATAAAATTGAGCAAAATTGTACAAAAGAGAGTGATGCCAGATCCAATGGAGCCATCTGAACTGAGAGTTTAATGAAGTTCTCCAATGGACAAGAGCAGAGAAACAGAAAAGGGAAAGGCAAGGAAAAAATTATTATTTTTTTAACACAATCAAGTCAAAGTTATAAATATATGCTTCTTTGGAAAATAATTTTTTATAGAAACACAACACATGTAGATGACTCAAGCTGTATGTAAGGAGTGACTGACCCTGCTTACTCACTTCTTTATATTAGATCCACTGTCCACAGATAATATGTTTTACTCTTTCACTGTTGAGAGCCATCTGTGGGCTGTGTGTAGACCATATTGTGCATTGCAGCCTGGTGAATAGGATAATCTAGTGTCTGGGAACTTCCAGTGGACATTTTTTCTGTGTAAGACAGCCCAGACACATTGCGAGCTCTATTCCCCTCTGCCTGGTTCCACAGAGCACCGGAGATGGGGTGATCTGCTACAACCTCCCAGATGCACAGCCCCTCTGAGATGGATGTGACTTACCAAGATGCCAATCAACCTGCTGACTTCACCTCTGAAACCTTATCCCTGCCTTTGATGTACCCCTTTAAATAAGCCCTGGGAGCCATCTTCTAATTGTCTAGCTCCAGCTCCTGTGTGGACTGGGCCTATCAGGGGCTCCAATTTTTTGAAACCACATTTCTTACCTTGTCTTTGTTCTTCACTAGTTATTCTAGACTTCAATTTCTTAGGTGTCTTACACCCTCCTTGGCAGGAAGAAGAACCCCCTAATGAGGCTCTGGCTGCCTCCCCATAGGTAGCAGTTAGACTTGAGCAGTGGTGAGGAGTTTAATAAAATACTTAGTGGAGAGCAAATCAGTTGAACATCAACTCCTGTCTCAATGGCTCTGCAAAGTCTGGTAAGAAAGTTATTTCAGGACCCTTGCCTGATCTCAGCCCTATAAACTATTCTTCTTATAACAGGAGGAAGGTAGATACATTTAGGAGAAGACAAAGTTATGTTTCTCAAAAAAGGCTGGCTTCTAAGACATTTTCAGCAAGACCCTATGCAAACAAGATAGAACAGGAAGATGCCTAGACTCAGGAAAATGGGATGATTAAGGCTGGAGCCCACCGACCATAAATTCTGTAAAACTAGTTCCAATGAGGATCTGCAGTTAGGCCAAGATGACCAAAAGTTGTCCTCAGTTTATTAGCTAATGTTATCTGTCAATCCAGAGCAGAGAGGTGATACTGGAGTGGGATCTTCTAACAATCTCCCTCCTACCCCAGTAAAAGCTGGGATGCAAAGAAGTGACTTGTTGCTCTCCTCTTCTTCCCCCTCTTCTTCTTTCTCTTCTAATAAACTTTGCTGTACTTTTACTAAGTCTTGTGTCTTGGTTGAAATTCTTTCATGCAAAGACACAAGAGCTGGGGACACAATGGAATCTTTGGTAAGATCTTATCTCAGGTATCATCTCCATTATCAATGACTTATTTTGTTGAGTTAATGAAAGTATTTCTTTTCTTATTAATATAAATAGTATTTATTAATTCCTTATAGGATAATACTACATAGTTCTATGTCCTCATATGATATATTGCTATTTTAGTCAAATCTATAATATTTTAAATATTTTGTTGAAACACTACGTAAAATTGTAACATAACTTTTCCTGTGTGTTTTGTTTTTTCCCTTGGAATTAACAATTAACTTTTCCCCTTACAGTCATTGCCCTTTTTCATAATTTCACTGTTGGTTCACATCTTCATTATATCTGGCATTTCATCTCAACCATATTTTCCCATGGTCCTGGATTCTCTTCTTAGTCTTTTCCAATCTTTACCATTAAACTCTATATGTACTGCACAACTGCCATCTAAATTTTTCTTTTTTATTTTTTCTGGGTGAGATCTACTATTTCCTTAGCTTCATCTTTCTTGGTTTACTTTTCCCTTTTGCAAAACTCACATTATAAATAGGACCCTATGATAAAAGATGGTTGTAAGGGACAGTTTTTGAGTCTGAAAATGTCTTCATTCTACTCCTTTATGTAATCAGTAGTCTAGATAGGTATAAAAGTGTAGGCTAAAAATCATTTTTCTTTGTAACTTTGAAGGCATTTCTTCAAAGCAATGGCTTTCTAGCATACAGCACTGCCGTTAAAATTTCTGTTGTTATTTTCTTACTGCTTCTTTGTGAACGGTCTACTTTTCCACTGGATGACTTTAAAAATTTTTACTTTATACTTAATATTCCAATATTTCCCTTTAATTTACATAGGCCCTGTGGTCCATGTTTTTTGTTCTTGGTTCCTTGAATTAGCTTTCTTTTTCATCAGGAGTAATTTTTTCCCTGCTAGCTTCTCTCTTCTCATTCTCTTCTTAATGCTCCGGTTTCCTAAAATATTTGGCAATTCTTGATTGTCTCTTAATAGTTACATATGAAAAACTGAAAAAAGAAATACCGGTCCGTTGCTGGTAGGTTAGGTTTTCCATCAATAGTGTTATTTCTTTCTTTTTTTTTTTTTTTTTTTAATTTTTTATTGTGGGTTGTTCAAAACATTACAAATTTCTTGACATATCATATTCGACGCTTTGATTCAAGTGGGTTATGAACTCCCACCTTCACCCCATACACAGATTGCAGAATCACATCAGTTACACATCCATTGATTTACAAATTGCCATCCTAGTGTAGTGTTATTTCTTTAGGGAAGATATTTAGGGAAGATATTTTTGATTCATTGCCTGGGACAAATTTAGCTTGTGAGTTTTGACCTTTAGTTTTCAAGCGAATTTTCTTATATACAAATTTTCTCCCTGTTTCCAGCTTCTATTCTTATCAGCACCTTCCTAAGTGCTTTAGGTTTCCTAAGAGTATGCCTTTTGGGATTTTGCCCATCAGTGATTTTACCTCACCTTTGTGTCCTTCTGTGATTGGTCCAGGCTGGTCTCCTCTTCCCTTCTTTCGTTATAGATCTTCATGCATTGCTTATGTTCTAGATGCTCCTAGGAATGTAGTTTTCATTCTCTCCTCCTTGAATGTTTTTAATTTGGTATCCATAACTTTTTATTACTATACCTTTATTTACTGGGCTTTGGTAGTAAAAGGAGATAAATAAAGGTAGTCAATAGGGAGGTTCCTTCATATGCCTTTAAGAGTGAAAATGGGAGTTTTAAAACTTTGTTCTTCAGCATCACTAATCTACCTGGTCTAGATTAAAACAAAAACAAAAACAAAAACAAAAACCTTATCATTGCAGCACTCTTTAAACATATCCACCCAGGAATTCACAGCAAAATCTTGAAAGTTTTGAGGGGTTAAAATATATTATATATTGCCCCCAAATATACTGTTCTGGCATATTAACTATTTTGAATTAAAGTCACTTGAAAATTAACACTGCAAGATCACACTGACCTTTATTCTCTTTCAGAAAAGTAGGAGATGAAATATCTGTGTTAAGACATCTTTCTTGAACCAAAGGAAAATAACATTCTTATCAATAAGTAGGAAAGATGAAGCTGAAACCAGAATTAAAGACAGGCAGTTAGTGTAGATGGTAATCAGGTTGGATTGAGAAAATGGAGGCTGGATTGAGAAAATGGAGGCCAGTTTGAGCCCAGGAAGTTGGAGACCTCCTCTGGGAAATTGAAATGTTAATGTCTCCAGAGACTTTGATTACCAAAATTATCTGTCCCTCCCAAAAGATTGTTAATGAAGAACCCCCTGGATAGGGGGCTGCTAATTAATGTCCCCGGGGCTGCTGCTCCCTTCCTGACCCACCCATTTGGCCCTTCTGATCTGATCACCCCATTTGGCCCTTCCCCTGCCCATCTGCTTCTCATCTTTTGGCCATCCCACTTTTGTCTCCTGGGCCTAGTCATGTATATAGGAAGGAGAGAGATAAAGGGGGAAAGAGCAGGAGAATAAAGAAAAGTCTAAAATGTATAAAAGAGGCCAGACGCTCTCACTTCTTTGGATACCAGGATACCAGCTATGGCGCCCTTCTCCCTCCTGGGAGGAGTCTGTGTTACTGTTTTTTAAATAAAACATGCTTTATATGTTTGCCTCGGTGTGCTTCTCTAATGTCTCCGATAACTGGGGGTTATCAAAGCTATGGGAAATCTGTATAATAAGCCTGTTAAACTAATTCTTCTCAATTTGTCTCTGATAACTGGGAGTATCAAAGCTATGGGAAATCTGTATAACAAGCCTGTTAAACTAATTCTTCTTCTTTCACTTCAATACCCAATTAACTACCCTAACACAAATCCCTTTGGCTTGTCACATTTTACAACTTGTTATTCTTTGGCCAATTCAGTATATAAGTGATTACATCTAACTATTTCTATGGGACCTCATTTCCTTACAAGGGCTCCCATGTCATGTAAAACTTCTATTTTAATAGATTTATATACTTTTCTCCTGTTAATCTATTTCATGTCAACTTACTTCTTGGAGTCAGATGAGACCCTAAGAAAATGGAGGTAGAGTTTGCATGCTCTAAATTACCATCCATAGATTTTACTTAAAATCAGTAAAACTCTGTACTTTATACTTAACATCATTTGACATCCTGTGTGGACCTTATATAAATTCACAATAACATGCTTGAGCCTGAGACATTCTGATCCTCACAGTCTCATTAAAATGTTCCTGTCATGTATGAGGCAATGTACTGAGAATGGAACATCTTCAGCTGAGATAAGTATTTTCACTACACTTTTCTTATGTGATTTGGACATACTGTTCAACATCTTTTAACTTTGTTTACTGGAGAGGTTGGATAAAAAATCATTTTAAAGTCCTTTTAATAAGAGGATTTCATATTTCTGTAATTCCCAATGAGCTGGTATGTGTAGCCTGAATTCCACAGACCATTTCAAAGTCAAGAGTTGTGCCAATGTCTGTACACACTGGAAATCCAAAAATTTTCCTAAATGAAAACAACTGGAATTGAAATTCATATTCAGTTATTCAATCAAACCATGAACCAGTCTTTAATAGTGTGCTTTTTTATAGGCCAGACACAATTCTAAGTTGGGGGAAGAAATGTCTGCCTTTATACAACATATGTTCTATTGGGAAAAGACATAATACAAGGTCATAAAATGTGTATTCAAAATAATTGTGATAGGTGCTATACTGGAAGTAAATAAGGCAAGAAAGTTTAGTTATGCTATTTGAGATGGGATGTCCAAGAAAAATGTTTCCTGTGAAGTACCATCTAAGCTGATGAATCTGAAGGAAGAGAAGATGTTTGCTAAAAGCAGAGCTAAGAGTATTCCAGATAGAGGTAATAGCTAGTGTCAAGGCTTCCAGGCAGAAAATTTAAGGTTGTGAGAAACTGAATGGAGCCATCTTGAGTCCAGTGATGAGGGAGAGAGTCCAAAGGCAGGCTCGGGATAGGTTGAGACCCTTCTAAACCAAAATAAGGATTTTTTTTTTGTTGTTAAATTTGGGGTTTTACTCTAAAGGTGTTGATGAACATAACCATGCTTTCACATTACAACCTGCTCATTTCACATCTTGTGCTTGCTGTTTTATTTTTCTCTTTAAGGTTTCATCTTACTGCAGTCAGAGTGGTAGCCATCAAGAATACAAACAATAAAAATCATGGAGAAGATATAGAGAAAAGATACATTGTTGGTGGGATTGTAAATTAGTACAACTATTATGGAAATCAATAGGGAGGTTCCTTCAAAGACTGGGAGTGAAACCACCATCTGACCCAGCTATACAACTCTTTGGTATTTAACCTAAAGAAGTAACATCAGCATACTCTAGAAATACATGCAGACCTTTGATGATAGTAGCACAATTCATAATAGTCAAATTATGGAACCAGCCTAGGTGTCCATCAACAGATGACTGAATAAAGAAATTGTGGCATTTATACATAATGGAGTTTTATTCAGCCATAAAGAAGAATGAAATTGTGTCACTTGTAGGAAAATTGATGGAACTAGGGACTATTATATTAAGCAAAATAAGCCAAAATAAGAAGGTCAAAGTTTATATTTTTTTCCTCTTATATGTGGAAGCTAGATAGAAAAAAGGAAAAGAAGGGTGCAAGTGTGTGTGTGTTGGTGGGGAGTCTTCTGAAAATCTAAAGATCATCAGAGTAGAGGAAAGGAACCGGGGGAAGGAGGAGAGAAGGGAAAGGGAAAATACTGGACAAATTATATTGTTATATTGTATATATGTATGACGATGTGACAACACATCCAACTATATGTACTACTATAATGTACCAATAAAAAATATGAAAAAAATTTCCATATTTAGTACTTACCATTATCTCCTGTATATATATTCTCTTATGTTTATTTTCTGCAGTTCTCATTAGAATGCAAGATGTATATCAGTTTGTATTTTTATTGATTTGTTTCTCTAGGAGATGAAAAAGTCCCTAACATGTTGTATATTCTTAATAAGTAATATTGAGTTAATTTATGAATTTTGTTAGGAAAGAACTTAATAGAGCAGGAAGATCAAAAAGAATGCTGTAATAAGAATCCACATGGATAGGTCGTATTTAGACAAGAGTGATTGGAATGGAAAGAAGTGAAAAAATTCAAACTTCGTTTTGGAGGTTCAATTGAAGACATTACACGACGGGCTGACTGTGAAAAACACTGTAAATATGAGGAATCAAGAATGGTTGATTAGTATTTTTTCTAGCAATTGCATAGTATTATGGTATTGTTTTCTGTAATGGGAAAGTTATATATATTATACACACACACACACACACACACACATACCCACATATATAACACTCATATGAGAGGATGCCTTTGAAAGATAGAACTTTGAGATTCATCATCATAAAAATGAGAAATTATACCCCATCTGATTCAAATGTATGATATGTCAAGATTATTGTACTGTCATGTGTAACTAATTAAAACAAATTTTTAAAAAAGATGGTACATATAGCTACTGATGTTTATAAAGTTACCTAGAATAAGGATACACACTAAGAAAAGTAGGGGTGTCAGGACCAAGAAATGAGTCACCACACAGTGGTGAGGCCATAAGAAGAGATGGAGAAAGTCACTTCTCCATGGTGAGCCTAGGAAGGAACTTATTGGGGAGAGCAAGGAAGATGAGCCAAGACAGACATGAACAACTTGGTTGAATGCAGCTGTGAGACAATAAAGTGAGGACATAGAAGCATCCATCATTTCTGAACAATAATAGATACATTTGAGGGCTTGGAATAAAAGTCAGGTAAAAAATGATTGAAAGTGAAAGAGAACTGGGGAAGAAAGCACATTTTATTGTGAATGGGGGAGAAGAAATACAGCAATAGGTAAAGGGAGGTAAGAGGACAGCCATGGGAGTAAACTCTTCGGCTGATAGTGAATAATCGAGGAGGTGTTATGTGGACATGAATTAACTATTTTAAAGACATGATGTTTCTATGAGCCTCAGCAATCAAAGCTTTTTAATTACATTATTTCTCAAGATATCTTCATTTTACAAGTTTCTAAGGTCCAAAGGGTAGCTTCTGAGGTGAAGCAATGTTCTGAATCTCAGGCACTGTGAAGTTTTGCCTAGAATCTTGGCTCTTTTTGGTACTTACCACACGGCTCTGAGACTTCATCTACTGAACAATAGTAATACCTGTCACACATGGTTTTTGTGGATAATAATGAGATACTATCTACAGGGATCGATCAGAATAATTTATAATTGTTCAAAAAGATGAAACAGATATTTACTGAAGTATACATGATAGAATTATTGGTCATAGTGTGGGTTCTATTTCCTGCCCCCAAACAGTGATAGACAATAAATGCCTTAAAGGAAAAATTTACATTTGACCCATTTTTGTGTCCTCAGCATGATCAATGGGCTTGGCTCAGAATATGATACTCATATATGTCTGTTGGATTAAATGTTAAACGATGAGACATAAAGCAACTTCCTATAAATTATAGAGCAAGACAGAACTAAATATGACTACATTCATTCTGTTTTGTAGTTGTACCTTTGATAAACTGTAATGGGGAATGGTTTTCTTACAAAGGACCCATTTGGATGTGCAGCTCTTTTTTCCAATTTGCCTAAAGTCATGTAACCATGTTTTAGCTCCAATCTCCTTAAGAGTTTCACTATTATTCATGCAATACTGGACAAAAATAATTTGTTGTCATTTTATCTTTAATCATGTTTGGATGTAAACATCTCATTTCAGTCCTGAGAGTCCATCAGTAAAGTCTTTGAGGTTTGATTTTGAACATTTTAGTCTTTATCACGTGTTCTAAATGATTCTACTGAAGTTCATGAAGACTCTTTAAAATTCAGACTTTAAACTTGTCCTGGAGTTATAGGAAATGGACCTCAAAAGTGTTTTCCATCATTTCAACTTGTTGGAACCTGGTCTAGACAATGCCTTATGGTTTTGGTCTAGGCGTGTATCTAGGCCTGTGATTATCACTTATCTGTCATTAACTTTCCTTCCTCAGAGCAGCCAAGCTCTTTTCATGGCTACTGCTCTTTGAAGACTTAGGTAGTTGAATACAAAATAGGATTTTCAGCAGATACATTTTCCTCAGTCTGTCAGGACAGGTCATTAGTTTTGTCCTCCATTGGGAAATATATGGACATCTATTAACAAATTGGATTTGGGTTAGATTAGGTTAGATTTAAGAGGAAGGATCTTTTTATTTGAGTGGAACAATTGAAATTAACAAGAGGTAAGATTTAAGTATAGCATTTGTCTTTTGCCCATTGAAAGACTTTGTATCTAATAAAATAAAGTTTCCAAAAATAAAATAGAGTCTCCAATTATCAGAAAAGGGGCACTTGCTGCCTTTTAAAGAATATTGACATATCTATAAAAATTATTGAAGAAATTAGTGGGGCCAGACTATGTATAAAGGATAAAACTATAAATCCTGGATCTGTAGTAAATCTTGGCTTCAGAACACTGTGGTTCATTAGGTAGAATAGGTTTTTAGAGAATATTACATACATGGGTAGGAAGCGGGTAGTACTCTTTATATCTCAGATTTATGAGGCTGTATATTATTTGGTGATAGATACTAACACCTTAAAATATTCATACAATTTAATTTTATCCCTAGGAGTAAACCTAAATAAAAATTTTGAATTGTCTGTTCTACCTCAAAAAACTAACAAAACTAATCAATTCTCCATATTCCAGATATTTAATATAGCAATGTTTTTCATTTAAAATACTGAAGAGTTGAAACAATGTCAATAGTCAAAGAAGGGAGTTTTATGAAAATATTATGTAATTACTTAGAGGATGTTTAATGAAGAATTTATAATGAGCTAAGGGAAAATCTCATGTTTCAGTATTAATTGTGAAAAGCAATGCATAATTTTTATATATAATGAAAATAGATTGGAAGGAAACATTTATCAGTGATTATGAATTTTTATTTATAACTTTACATGCTTAATTTTTTGTAATTGATAAAGTGATACCTTTATCACTATAAACAAGTGAAATATAGTTGTGTATAGAGAGCTCAGTTTAGTAATCATAATTTATCCTATAACAGTGGTCACTTGTGATAGCCTCTTGATGTGGTGTCCTCCTGTCTAAAAGTAGTTTTTGTGTTCTTTAAACCCTTTGATCCAATTCCCTTTGAAAGTATCATGGCCTTGTAAGTCCTGGCTTTATAGCTTTCTCAGATGAATGATTTTCAGATGTGATTTTTTTAATCAAGTAAATTTTATAAAATGCTACTTTCTCCCTTCGTATCTAGAAATAAATTTGTGTTAAAAGTTTAACCAAAATCCACATATGAAATAATTTGGTTTTGTGGTTACTAAGCTATTGATAATGTCTGACCTTATTAAGGGAATTTTTTTCTTAGTCCCAATATGAAAATGGCCTAACATTTCTTGGAAAAGTAAACTCCATCTTTATTTGGGATTGAGACTGTGTGTAATGTGGCAAAATTGTAGTTCACCTACTTCAAAAAAAAAAAAAGGACTTTGTACAGAATGATTGAGTATAAAACTGAGATGCCTCATGGAAGGCTCTAATTTATATTCTCACCTAATGACTCTATTATATAGTAATCACTATGTCACTTTCTACCTTTCATGCATTCAACAAGTGTATAATAAGTGCCTACTATGTGAGTGATGATATGGTAGACACTAGAACAATTATTCCATGAATTTAGATAAATTAAATTCTAATTCCCTAGGTGAGAAAACAGGATACAAATGAGATGTATATTTTGATTGTACATATGCAAATATATTTAGCTACACAAGGGTAGGGATTTTTGTCTGTTTTCCATAGCTCTCAGAAAGTCCCTGGTAAATACAAAGTGTTCACTAAGTGCTTGTCATACAGATAAATCAGTGAAGTATATTGATTATAGAGCTTTAGGAGGTTTGTGGATGGCAGGAACATTTTTGTCAAAAGGCATGAATGGGAGACAGGGAGGGTGACTTTTAGGGCAGTCCATTGACTTGGTCTAATTTCCAAGGAGAATGGAGGGAAAGCTTACTTCTGCCTGTGTTGCCACAGTTTGCCTTCCCATTGGTTCCTCTGCTATTTATTTCCTGGGTTTTCCATGTTGTAGAGGCACCTTTCTGATAGTGTGGGCACTTTATAGAATAACCTTGTACCCAAATCTTGTACAAAAGGAGATTTCCTATTGCTCTTGGTCTCCCCTGAAATTTCGTGCAAAAATTAGCCTTTCCAACATTGTCTGCTTGCTATTCTTTTTTGGAATTAAACATTAACCAATTAAAAAATTATATCTTATGTTCCTAAATAGATTAGAAGACAAAGAAGATTTTTGATTAATTAGAAACAGTGACTTTGGAATTAGAAACCAAATAAACTATTAAAGTCACCGTCCAAAAAAAAAAAGAATTGTTTATTTCTGGAATTTTCCATTTAATATTTTTGGAATATGATTGATTGAAACACCGGAAAGCAAAACCAAGAGTCAGAGGAGACTATTATAATGATTTCACACACTTCTGCTTTCCAATCTGTACTTTACTAGTTCCTTCTTCAGAATCTGAGCAAGACCTAGTCCTAGGCCTTTTCAGGATTCTTGGGGGTGAATTGGCTTCATTCCCATTGGAATTCCTCTTTGCAGGACCTTTGGTGATGGTTTATGCCAAATCAGTTATTTTGGACTTTTTATCTCTCACACTATTGGTCCCATCTCTCATTCTTTGTTTCTCCTCTCTCATTCTCTTTTTCAATATTTTTTCTTTAAAAATTAGTTTATTGTCATTTGGATAGGTTTGGGAAGAGAGAAAAGCAAGAAATAAAGTTCACCATGTTTGATGTTTTTCTAATTCTGTTCTTATGAATGAAAGTGTTAGTGTAGTGTTTTACATTGATTTCAATTAAAAAATTAATTTTATTAATGAATTTTTTATTTATTATTAAATAAAAAATAAACAGTGGCATGTAGAAATATCACTCTTGGGTATTTACCCCAGGAAAATAATTATGTGTCCACAAAATAAATATTGTAAAAGAAGATTTTCAGCAACTTTATTCATTATAGCCAAAATTGGAAAAAAAAATCCAAATGTTCTGCAAGAGGAGAATGGATAAAGAAATTTAGGCATATTCCTACATTAGAATGCTATATAGTAATAGGAACTAATGTATAATTCATGCATGCCACAACATGCTTCTCGAAACCATTACATTAAGCAAAAAATAAACAAAGACACATAATCACATAGTATTTGGTGTAAAATTATTCCATTCATATGAAGTTTAGGAACAGATAAAACTAATGAATGTTGATACAAATCAAAAAGTTATTATTGAAGGATTAAATGAGGGAAAAAAGGGACCAGAAAAGGTACACAGGAGTATTCAGAGATGACGGGTGTTTTATGTGTTGTTTGAGGTGACAGGTGGATATAGCCTTAACACCTATGAATTCCACATGCATGGATTCAGCCTACCTTGGATTGAAAATATTTGGAGAAAAAGTTATGCCTATACAAAACAAGTACAGACCTTTTTCCTTGTCATTATTCCCAAACCAATAACACATAACAATTATTAACATAGCATTTATACTGTATTAGGCATTGTAAATAATTGGGAAATGACTTAAAGTATTGTGAGGATGTGCTTTGGTTATTATGCAAATACTACACCATTTTATATAAGGACTTGAGCATCTCAAGATTTTGGTATTGGCTGAAAACAGTGGCATGTAGAGATATCACTCTTGGGTATTCAATCCCCCATGGATACTGAGTGATGACCACACAATTTTCAGAACTTATCAAAATGAACACTTTAGGTCTATGCATTTTATTTTATCTAAATTAAACCTTAAACCTTAATTTTAAATACAAGGCAAAAGATAAAATTCTTTAAGAATTAAAATATAAGATAAATATAGCTTAAATAATAAGTATCTACTAATTACTTTTATATCAGTCATTGTTCAAGGTGGTAGAAATCTAAATATAATTGAGGAATAATACCTCCCCTGATGAATTCATAACCCAGAGAGGAGAACAGATGTTATATAAATACTTTTATAAAACTTTTCAGAAGTATAATATGCTTCCTAAATGTACCTACACATAAACTGGATTACATTTTAGCATTGTATAGTAATCTTATGTAAAGAATTCACTGCTTTACATAAAATCAATCAGTTTGCCAAATCCTGTAGATATGCTGTGGTAGATGGTTTGGAAATAGCCACCAATTGTTTTCCTATCTTGCAGAGACCCCTTCCACAGTGTACCTGATTTGGTTTGTGTGGCCATTAGCTCATGGTAGAAGAGAAGACAAGTCATTTTTTCAAGGTTAAAGAATAAAAAGTTGGGCTGGGGATGTGGCTCAAGCAGTAGCGCGCTCGCCTGGCATGAGCAGGGTGCTGGGTTTGATCCTCAGCACCACATAAAAATAATATAAAGATGTTGTGTCCACCAAAAACTAAAAAAAATAAATATTAAAAAAATTCTCTCTCTCTCTCTCTAAAAAAAAAAAGAATAAAAAGTTGTGGCTTAAGCATTGGTCTCTCTCTCTCTCTCTCTCTCTCTCTGTCTCTTCCCCAGCCCACTCGCTCTCTCATCCCCCACCTTTCCTGAAAAAAGCAAGCTGATATGTTAAACTGACATGTCAGTCATCCATAGAGAGACGTGTGGATAGAAATAGAGGCCTGTGGCCATGGTGAGCAAGGAAGTACATTGGCTTACAAACACATGAATTAACTAGAAAGCACACATTCCCCAAGCAGGGCTGCAGACATAGATGAAACTGCAGCCCTACATCATGGGAAATCTTGAACCAAATCAATCACCAAGTCCATTCCTGATTTCCTAACACATAGAAATGGTGAAAAAATATTTTTTCAAGCTGAAAAATATGGGGTATTTATTTTACACACCAAAAAATAACTAATACACATATGACTTTGTCAAAATGTAGAGGGTTGTAATTCATGGGTTAGTGAATGATTCTTGGTTATAAAGGGAACCCTTTAATTTTTCTGCTTCACTGAAATACTAATTAGTCAATGACTGAGAACTGAAAGACTTTTAAAAGCTTTCTACACTTTAATCCTTGTTTTACTGTTTGAAAGTCAGAAGATTCTTAGAAATTTTGTACATTTTATTTCCCAGCTTATATCCAGTGAATATTTACTAAAACAATCTAGTTCTTATGGTATATATCAGCTGGCTACCAAACTAAAACATGCAAAAACATAATTTAATAAAATTTAATTGCTTTTCAAGAATAAAAGATCAATTTTGCATTATCAAGTTTACTAATGAACAAGTAAATGAAAATTAGAATGAATTAAAATTAATATTCATAATTAATCTTTACTTTGAACTTCAAAATATATAATATAGTTCCAATTCCTTATGGCCTAGACACCGTGACTTAGTTTTAAAAAATTGCAGAGTTGATTTAGACTAATTTTTAAATTACTATAGCATAACCTGAAATTTATGAATAATTGAGATTATTGCTCCGCCACTTAGAAATGACCAGCCTTTGCTTCTTCTTGAATCTTTAAAATTTAAAATGCTACCTGTGACAAATACTATTAACTTATTCTAAACTTGTTTTTGCATGAAGAAAACAGAACTTGTTGGCTGTCACTGGAGGAATGTAATATACCTGGAAGTGTAAAGACATCCCCTGTCCCCTTATGCTAAATAGAAACCGAAGATGACAGAGAACTATCTCAGAGATCCTAAGGGCCTCCCTCTAGAGTTAGATGTTCTAAAGGAAAATTTGTAAATGTTAAGCTCTGTGGGATCCTTTTTATCTCTAGGAGATGGGAATTGGGTTATGAGAAATTACTAAGATAATGTGAAATTTGATGTATTTCTTTATTTAGTTCTAAACCAGTATTAGAGCATTGGCATGCATAGGAATCATTAGGAGGTGTGCCACACAAAGACTGTTGGGCCCTAGTCATAGAGATTTGGATTTAGAATTCTAAATTGTAGCAAAGAAATTAGTTCCCTGGTAATGCTGTTGCTGCTGATCCAGAAACCACATTTTGAGAACTATGGGTCTAGACCAACTTTGGGAGAGTCCTGGTTGTGTGTGTGGTGTGGTGATTAGATAGAGAGGAGGGAACTAAATCATATTTCTCAGACACTGGTACACTTTGAAAATGATTTCTGGCCAATGGAATATGGACATAGTCTTAAATGCCTCTTCTGGTCCCACCCCTAAAATGTTCCACATGGTCTTCCTTATTCTTGTCCTTCTTTGGATAGCTGAATGCAGAGGATTAAATGAAGGCCTTTGATAAAAACTTTTATGAATTTTTTCTGCCATTTTTTTTCTCCTTTTAAGAAGAATATGGCTCCTAAGCTGCTCACAGTGAACTATGTGTTATGTGACTACTGAAGTTATGAATTTGGTTGGGCAATAGTACTGCCTGGTCATGTAGAAGTGAGTATATGCGATCCTACCCTGAGGACATATTTGGGTGGCTCACTTGCAGCCTCTACCCTTGCTGCATTGCCACCAATCTCTCAACCTATAGCTACAGCCTCATTGGGCTTTATTTAATACTGGTTGACAGAGGAAGAAAGAACATTTAACTTTGTTTGTAGATACTTCTGTATAATATCCTGACAGAACTAAAGGGTCAGTTCCTCTAGCTCTAGTGTCCTCTGAACTGTGTGGGCAGAACTTGAACATTGTTTACTTGTCTGAAAAGAGGAATAGACAATAGCATGTGTATAAAGGGATCATAGGGCAGTTAACAGCTTGGTTCCCCTGCTCGGGGAATGTGTACTTTCTAGCTAATTCATGTATTTGTAAGCCAATGTACTTCCTTGTTCACCATGGCCACAGGCCTCTATTTCTATCCACACATGTCTCTCTATGGATGACTGACATGTCAGTTTAACATATCAGCTTGCTTTTTTTTTTAGATAATTAGGAACTTAACTTTTATAAGATTGGAGGTTTGATGGTAAAGAAGTCTGGGGAAGGGATGTGTGGATAGGACTCTTAGAATGGGGTGACAGAATACTTATGTTACAAGTGAAAGCTCACCAAAGGGAAACCCTTAGGGTGAGGCTTTTGATTGTTAAAAAGTCAAGATGATATGTTCCATGGATGATAGGCAGCCTCCTTCTTCAGCCTTTCCTGTGCTTGCCTCATGGGTTAATGAATATAATGGTCATGCTTCAGGAATGAAGTTACCATTCATAGACTCACAGTTTTGGGCTTTTATGAAGACTGAACTAGCTAACATTACTGTTTAGTAATAGAATATTGTAGGGGATCAAGGCAGAACCTCTGCTTTCCCAAAAGATAATGGAGAAAACGGATCTTTGAGAGTATGAGATTGGCTATTATTTGGGAATATATATAAAACAAAAGGACAGATTAGCTGCTTCCTAAGTTTACTTTCACCTTTAAAACTCCACATTTCTACAAGTCCCAAGCATAGCTTCTTCAGACTCCTGATCCTATTTCATTGGCCTTTTTCAGGGTGTCGGGATTGCTGGATGTACAGTATTTCTTCTTGACAAACTCTATTCTTGGATACCATGTCTTGTTTTCTTTTTCTTTCTCTTGAATCTAACAATCAGCTAGTTCATATGGGGAACCTAAGAGGTAAAAATAGAAGACAAATTAAATATGGAAGATATTGCAATAAAGACCTTGAGTACAACAATTTTCAAGTCAATTACATGGTAAGGCATAGCCATATTTTTCTATTTTTGTTATTGCATAACATAATAGTTGAATTTATTTATGGACTACACTATTATAATTTAGTATATGTATACTATATGTAATGACCAAATTAGGATAACTAGCATTTCCATATTCTCAAATATTATCATTTCTATGTGTTGGGAAACTTCACTATTTCTTCTCCTCTGGTTATTTTGAGATGTTAAGACTTGTTAGAAAAATACTTTCTCTCCTGTTCTGGTACCTGTTATCCACTTGCTCATTATTGCTCCTTTTATACCCCCTACTCCCGCTAGTGACCTTGATTGACTCATTGCTTCTATGTGATCAATTTCTTTAGCTTCCACAAATGAGTGAGAACATGTGGTATTTGTTGTGTTAATCCTTACAAGATTAATTAGATTACTCATGTAACAGTGGTGTTTGGCCTACTCAGTTTTTGCTTGCTAGTCCTGAGACTTCTTCAATAGTATATATATAAAAAAAAAAAAAAAAAAAAAACTTGCTTTCTTGCTACTTAAATTCTTAGTGGTTTCTAGGTGTTTTAATCCCCCAACATCTCTTTGCCAAGTAAAATCCCTTTCTGAGACTAATAAGGTCTACCTGGAACAAAATAAATATCTGGTTCCCTCTTGTCTGTCTTTGTGACTGACTTGCCTCTGACTTGGATGATTAACATGCTCTGTTTTCATGGCTCCTGCATGGATTTTCTATTTCAGTTCCTTCCTATTTCCCTTCATTGTTGAGTTCAGTGTTATATAGTGGAGCATCCTCTTCACATATTTTATGTTTGGTGACATAATCTAGATAGTTCCAACACAGAGCAATCTAATAATGAAAATAAGTGTTTCTAAAATTAAATTTGTATAGTGAATATTTGTCATAGACCAAAGCTGAATTACATGTAAAAGGTGTTACAATGGGATCCCAGGATGATGTAACTTCAGAGGATAAGAAAAGTCCAATTTAGTCTGATTATCTCATTGTATTTGTGAGGATAATGAGACCCTTATCATTACTTAGTGTCCCATTATGAGCCAAGGCCCTGACATCTTGATTTTAGATCAGTACAAACTTCCTAACATCATGCTGCTACTCCAATATTATTTTTAGGACATAGAGTTGATAATTTCAAATTTTAAATTTTATTCAATACTTTTCATTATTTTATATTATTTTAACAACTTGAAAAGGAATACACACATTTAACAGGCAATCACAAATTCTTTTAAAAATCTTTCTTTTTAAACAAGTAAAAATTTGCTACCAATTTCGCTTTAGCTGTGCAACTGCTGTTAAGATTGTTCCAAGAAACAAAAATATAATTTATTTTTAGTTTTATGCAGACAAGGTCATTTCTGCCTCTAGTTTCTTACAGATTTATTTTCTTCCTAAAAATTTTCTTAGGATGTTCTCAAAGGCTATATTATAATGACTTAGAACAAAGATAATTTTTGAAAATGGCCCATTGTTCTGTTACTCTTCTTCACTAAGGTAAATTTCAGATTTACTAATTAAATTACATGAGGAATAGTTATTGGAGCTATTTATATTAGTTTTGTTTTCTGATATCTGAGATACCAACTGCACTAATGAAAGCAGATCTTCCTGCAATATATTTGTAGCTACATATCAAGGTTGGTTAAACTTAATGCTCAAGGCTTTCAGTAATGGACGAAGTTTGAAAAGTCTCTGGATTACTCTGGGGCTATGCACAAAAGCCATATCTGGACATGTAAAGTGGAAAATTGAAACAATTTATGTATCTTGATAATTCGAATAAATGTTCTAACATTTACCTCAATTACCTTGAGTCTGTAAGAAAATGTATTCTTATGTTTGAATTAGTCTGAAAACTGCCTCAGTGTTTTATTCCAATTTACATGTCCAGATATAGCTTTTGGGTAATAATAATAGTGATGGCTTCCATTATGTTCCAGGCACTATTAGGTGATTTTTATATATTATTTCTAACCCTCATACCAACTCCACAGCCAGGCTTTGTTATTCCCATTTTATCCATGAGGAAAATAAGCTCATAGAGGTTATAGGATTTATTGAAGAGCTTGAAATAGTAATTTTCTTTGAAGAAAATTAGTTAAGTGAGGAAAGAAAGCAATACATGTCGTTAAGTCTCAGGAAATGAATAAAAGTTAGTAACATTATTTATCAGTTTGAAAAATCAAAAAGTAAAGTTCAAAGTCTTTGTGCTTCCCTTAGTCTTCACTTCTTTTATTTGAAAATAATGATTTTAAATAGTGATTTTTGTTTTTGTTTTTCTTTTGTGTGTGACTTTAGATCATTATTTTTTTTTATTTTTTAAAATTGAATTTAATTTCTCAAATCTTCAGTTGACTAAGTTAATACCAAAAAAAGCTTTACAAAAAGTAAAAAGAGACTGTGTTCCATATAAAATGGCATATGTCAAAATACCAAGTTACAAACTCTTTCTAAGACAATAATTTGCACAACTAAGCCATATTGGAATGCATTAACTTGCTACAACTTTGACAGAGACAGTCTGTGTGCACAAATCCCTCGAATACTGATGGGACTGTGATTATATCCTGAAAAAAGAAGAGTCTGAATACAAATTTTAGAGGGCCAGAAAGTGTTTAATGTCTCATTGTTTGTATTCAAGATTTTAAATCACATTCAAGTTGATGACTCTGATCTTCATGTCAATGCGCAAATGGAACAGAAGATAAAAGCCAGGAAAGCTATTTTCTGAACGAAACACTGATTTTGTTCTCATGTTGCCAGCAAGAGACCATTTGAGATATTTAAGCCTGAGGTTGAATGCTTCACATTTGTTAGAGCGCCTCAATGTTTGAAATGGGTTTTCCCTTTAGGGAGCCCATCCATTTGGACAAGTGCTACATCAGATCAAAAGACCTGGGAAGAGGTATTTGTGAACAGATTGAATTTTTTTTTGGCAAAATAACATAGCCTTTTAGCACAACATTGTCTATTCTCTACTGAGTGTGCTTTTTCTTTTCTTTCCTTCTTCTTCTTCTTCTTTTTTTTTTTTTTTTTTAATGGCTGGAGTCTTGTTTTCCAATAAGTGTCAGGCTTTTTTCATGCAGTAAATGGCTAACAGTCACCTGGGAGATCATTTGAAGTGAAAACTGGTGTAATGGGATTTGGTTTCTCAGCTCTAGTTGGAATTGTTTTCCAGTTTATTAAATGTTGATCAGATTGCTCACTGGATTGAAATTCTTTATTCATCTAAACTTTTGTAGAAACACACATATTAATATACACCTTTACTTTTTGAGCTTTTGATTATCAGAATATTCTATTAGAAATATCTTGGAACTACTAATATAATCATGTCTGTGTTTTTTTTTTCTTTCAAGTCAAAGAAAGGCAGTGTTATGAGCTTCTTAAGTCTATCATCACCTTAAAATAGTTTAGGAGGTACCCTGAACTCACATTGCTTTTTAAATGTGTAGAAGTGTTAATCAAGCAGTCAAAATCAGTGAATGCATTTTATTTTGACATGGCAATACTTATCTGTTTTAGGTGAATGTTATTTATGAGAGTGTTGAACACAAATCTCTGACTATGTTCTCTGATGACCAATACCAGGGAGTTGGAGATGGCACCAGGAAGAATGCCCCTGTGGGGAAGAATTGAAAAATGGAGCTAGGGATGCAAAACATGTTGTATCTGCTTTCCTCTACTATGAATTTAGGGAAATTCCTGGCATGATTGACTCAGTTTTACCCTGCCATCCTTAACAATCATCACCAATCATGGCTAATCATCTATTTCCAAAGTGAAAAGAGATTTGGCCTAGGTGCAGTTGGAAGTAATTCTGCTTCCTCCCAGGGGATATTACTGGAAGCTTTATGAATACCTGATTCCAAACTACTGTCTTCTGATACAACATAATGGAAAATTGGAGCAATTATTCAGATAATATGTGCACACAATGCATTTTCACCTTTAGTCCAGTGATGAAAAATCTCCATCTCTAGGTTAAAGTCTTCTTTGATTTTTACCGTTTTTTTTTGTATTTGCTAGTACCATTATCTTCTCTGAAATTTGACTCATTTCTACTTAAAATAAGTGTGAATCCCTCTATATTTTGCTTTCCACAATGCTTAGCATACACTATTTATTAGATAACCATTTATGATTTTAATGCTAATGTTATCTTTGTAAACATGAAATATACAAAACAGAATCTGGACTAAACTATATGGTTTCAAATATTGTTTCCTTCACTTGATAGCAGTGAAACATGGAACAAGTCGCTAAACCATTTTTTTAAAACTAAGAGATGGAGATGATAAGATTACCAATCTTAAATGCTGATATTCTGTAGATGTGCCTGTATGCCATTTGTTATGACACTAAAATGCTTCCATGCTGATTGGTTTGTAGTTGCAGCTTCAAGCTCATTAAGTGCTTGCTCTTTTACTTTCTGCCTCAGATATACCTTTGCAAAAGATCAATAGAAGACCTTCAGGATCCTGCCCGGAACTATATCCAACATCTATCCTCAGTACCAACTTTGTACCAGTTGATAAAAGTTTTTAACATCATTCTCTTTCTGAGAGTTGTTATGACGATTAAAACTGAACTAATATATGTTGATGTATGTATAATAGTACTTGGTGCTTCGTAAGCACTGTTAAAGTTGCTGTATTATAAAGAGATGGCAAAACTTATGAGACAAGGTAATTATGCCCAATGAATGTTACACATCTTTTTAAAGCAGGTGCAATGGATCATCTTTTCATTCATTCCTATCTTTTCTCTCATTATGGTATAAACACTTAACATAAAATCTACCTTGCTAACAAATTTTTAAAAGTACAATATGATGTTGGTAACTATAGGTCCAAGGTTGTACCACAGATCTCTTGGACTTTTTTATTTTTTATAATTGAAAACTTGTACCCACTAAATAGCAACTTCCAGTTTTTCTCTCCCTTTACCCTGGTTCCTGAAAACAACCATTCGACTTTCTGCATCTTTAGGTTTTTTAGATGCCTCATATAAGTGATGTCACCCATATTTGTGCTTTTGCATTTGGGTTATTTCACTTAGCATAATATCCTCAGGGTTAATGTATGTTGCAATGAATGGCTGGTTCCCTTTCCTTAATGAATGAATAATATTCCATTGTAGGTACATAACACACTTCCATTATGCATTCACCCCTTGAATGTCATTTAGGATGCTTCCACATCTTGGCGTTGGCGAATGTGAATAGTGCTGCAATGAATGTGGGAATGTTAATATCTCTTCTGGATCTTGACTTCAATTCCTTCAGATATATACCTAGAAATGGGATCACTAAACCATATAATATTTTTGTTTTAAATTTTTGGTGGCACAACCATAATGCTTTCCAGCAGTTGCACTACTTTATACTCTCACCAACCATGTGCATGAATGCCAGTTCCTTCACATCCTCACTAACACTTGTCCTATTGTTGTTTATATTAGTCCTCCTAGAAGGTGTGAAGTGATACCTCCTTGTGGTTTTAATGTGTGTTTCCCTCATATTAGCAGTGTTGGGCATCTTTACGTATACCCATTGGCCATTTGTATATCTTCTCTTTTGAAGTATCTGCTTTAGTCCTTTCCCTATTTTTAAATTGCGATATTTGTGTTTTGCTATTGGGCTATAGAAGTTGCTAGTGTACTTTGGAAATTAACCCTATACAAGTAATTGTATCAGGATTTGTAAATAATTCATCCTGTTCTTTAAGTTGCCTTTTTATTTTGTTGGACTACTTCTGGTTTGAAGTAGTCTCATTTGCTCTTTTTTTCTTTTGTTGCCTGTGTTTTGGTGTCAAATCCAAGAAACTGTTGCCAAGACCAATGTTATTGGGCTTTCTCAAGAATTCTATATATAATAGCTATGAAAAATAAAAACACAGGAATAAATTCAGGCCAAGGAATGAAAAAAAATTCTGAAATGAAAGTTATAAAACCTTAATGAAAAATAGAAAAGGGTAATAAAAAATGGAATGACATCCCATGATCATAGATTGGAAAAATCAATATTGTTACAATGTATACACTACCCAGATTCTATGCAATCCTTATCAAAATACAAATGAAATTCTTCACAGAATTATAGAAAAATTAAAAAGAATTCATATGGAACTTCAAAAAAGCATGAATAGTCAGACACCTTGACAAAAAGGAATAAAACAGGAGGCATTGTACTTGCTGTCTTCAAAATCATACTACAAAACTGTGGCAATCACAACACTATGAGACTGGCATAAAAACAGACACAGACCAATGGAACAGAATAATGAGCCCAGAATTAAACCCACACATCTACAGCCAACTGATTTTCAACAAAGGTGCTAATAAAATGCGTTGAAGAAAGCACAGTCTTTTCAACAAATGGTGCTTGGAAAATTGGATATCCACATGCAGAAGAATGAAACTAGACCTGTATCTCTCACCAGTTACAAAAATCAACTCAAAATGGATTAAAGGCTTGAAAGTAAAACCTGAAACTATGAAACTACTAGATGAAAACATAAGGAAAATATTTCAGAACATTGTAATAGGCAGGTTTTTTTTTTTTTTTGGACAAGACCCCAAAAGCACAGGAGTAAAAGCAAAAATAGGCAAATCAGATAATATCAAACAAAAACCTTCTGTGTAGCAAATAAACAATCAACAGCGTGCACAGGCAACCTACAATATTGGAAAATTATTTGATATCTATAAATATATAAGGAACACCAAAAACTCAATAGCAGAATTACAAATAACATGATGGGGGAAAATGGGCAATAGATATAAGTAGGCATTTCTCAAAAGAAGACATACAAATGGCCAACAAGTGTATGAAAAACTTCTCAACATCTTTAATTATCAAGGAAATAGAAATCAAAACAACTTTAAGATATCCCCCTCACTCCAGTAAGATTGGCTATTAGCAGAATGACTAAAAAATCACATGTGCTCACAAGGATGTGTAGAAAAGGGAACGCTTTAACAGTTGGTGGATACTAATTATTTCAGCCATTATGGAAAACAACATGGAGATTCCTCAAAAAATTAGAAATAGAATTACCATTTGATCCAGAAAGCCTTCTACTGGATATATATCCAAAGGAAATAAAATCAGTCTGTTGAAAATATATCTGCACTCCCATGCTCACTGCAGAAGTATATACAATAGCCAAGAAATGGAAACAACCAAAATGTCCCACCAACCGATAAATGGATAAGGAAAATGTGGTACATAAACACAATGGAATATTATTCATCCATAAAAGAATGAAGTTCTATCATTTGTGATAATACAGATGTAAATGGAGATCATTATATTAAGTCAAATAAGCCAGAAATAGAAAGACAAATACTGCATGATGTCACTTGAATGTGGAATCTAAAACAATTAATCTCATAGAAACAGTTCAATGGTGCTTATAAGAAGCTGGGGTGGATGAGAGAGGAAGGGATGGAAAAAGATTGACCCATGGGTACTGAGCTATAGAAGCAAGAAGTTGCAATATGCTATTGCAAAGTAGGGTGCCTATTGATAACAATAATGTGCTATACACTTTTAAATAGAAGAAAGGATTTTGAAAGTTTTCATGAAAACCAAGTGGTGAATGCTTGAGGAAATATCCACAAGACCCTGGGTTTAATTCTCCCAAAGCTCCCCACATACATGCACATATACTAAGATGTTTGAGAATATAAATATGTTTAATCTCATCTAAACATCATATAATATACAAGTATACTGAAAAATTTTGAAGTACCCTGCTAATATGTAAAATTTTTATGTTTTCATGCATTGGTTAAAAGCCATAGGAATCACAATACCTGATGTCAAATTTTACAGAACCATAATAACAAAAATAGCATGATACTGGGATAAAAATAGTCATGTATATCAATAGAACAGAATAGAAGACACAGATAAAACCTAAGATAGCTACACTCATCTGATTCTTGACAAATGTGCCAAAAACTTAAATGGAAAAAATATGGCTTCCTTTAACATATAGTGCTGGGAAAACTGGTTATCCATATGTAGAAGAATGAAACTAAATCCCTATCTGTCATCCTGCACAAAAGCCAACTCAAAATGGATCAAAAACCTATGACTAAGTCTAGAAATGTCACAACTGTCAGAAAATAATGCAGGGAAAATATCCCAAAGTATAGGCATAGGAGCAACTTCCTCAATAAAACTCCTTTAGATCAAGAAATAATACCAAGAATCCATAAATGGGATGGCATCAAATTTAAAAACTTTTGCACATCAAACGAAATAATTAGCAGCATGAAGAGACAGTACAAAGAATGGGAGAATATTCTTGCCAGCTACTGTTTTAACAGAGGATTAATATAAAAAATATACAAAGAACTCAATATAAAAAAGAGCCTTTCAATAAGTAGGCAAATGAACTAAAACAGACACCTTTCAAAAGAAGTACAAATGGTGAAAAATTATTTGAAAAAATGCTCAACATCCTTAATAAAACTATAAATTAAAACAACTGAAATTCCATCTCACTCCTGACAAAATGGCAGTCATCAAAAATATGACTAACAATAAGTACTGGTAAGGATACAGGGAAAAGGAAACACTTATACTATCTTTTTGGGAAGGTAAAATAGCCACTATGGAAATCAGTATATTGATTCCTCAAAAGACTAGGAATGGAAGTATCATCTGATCCAGATATACCATATCCAAAAGAATTAAAGACAGCATACTTAATGATACATACATTCTCATGTTTATAGCAGCACAATTCATAATAATCAAGTTATGGAACCTGCCTAGGTGTCATCAACAGATGACTGGATAAAGAAAATGTGATTTACATACACAATGTGTTTTATTCAGGAATCAAGAGTGAAATTATGTCATTTTCTGGAAAATGGATAAAACTAGAGAGAATCATGATAAGCAAAATCAGTCAAACTCAGACAAGTATCATATGTTTTCCCTCATATATGGAATCTAGAGAGAAAAAAGAAGAACAAAGGTGTTTCATTAAAATGAAACAGAAACCATTAGAGTAGAGGACAGGGTTTGGGGAGGGGAAGGCCAGAGGAGGTACTGGGGAGGGGAATTAACGAAATGATGTTATGAATATGCCTCATAAAATCCATAATTTCTCAGCTTTCCTTGCCAAGCATTTCATGTTGCCAGCATTTCTTAATTTCAGGGATCTCCACTGCAGTTTCAACTTTCTTCTCACTTCTTCACACATAATCCTCTCAAGGGTAGCCCACAGGGACTATCTTTTCTATTGTCTCTGTGCAAATTTCTTAATATCTCTTTAGAGGCTATAATGACTTTAACAATCACAACTACCTCAGTCGCAGTTTTTTCACACTTTTCTGGCCAAACTGCAAAATTTTAAAATCCTTCTTCTTTGTTTTTTTGCTCCTGATCATCATAGTAAAGTTGGCTAAAAGCTGCCAGCAATATCTTGTCACAGCCTGAATGCTATGCTGCCTTGAAATTTCCTTCACCAGGTTAATTAGTACCTCACTTTTAAATTCACCTCACAAAAAGTCTCAGGACATGAGCAAAATGTAAATGAATTCTTTGCAAGAACAGAACATGAATGACATCTGGTAAAATTTTGAATAGAGTCCTCCTTCCACTCTGAAGCCTCATGAGCCCAGACTTTACTGTCCATAGTCCTATCAGCATTCTGGTTTTCTGAGCTGCCACCAGAATGACTTATTGACCTCCATATTCTAGGGCATTTTCAGCTTTCATTTCTAAACTTTTAAAATTCCTCTACCTTCAAACAAGCTCCAAAGACTTCTGAATCACATAGTCAGGTTAGTCACAGTAATGACCCCCCCCCCCTTTTTTAGTCAGTTTTGTGTCACTGTGACCAAAAGACCTAACAAGAACAACTTGAGGAGGAAAAGTTTATTTTGGTTCACAGTTTCAGAGATTCAGTCCATGTTCAGCCAAATCCATGGCTCTGGGCCTATCACAGAACATCATGGTGGAGGGGAAGGTGGAGGAAAATAGCTCTGCTCACCAGAGACAAAATATGAATCTTAAAGACACACTCTCAGTAACTATTTCCTCTAACCACACCCCACCTGCCTACAGTTTCCACTCAGTTAATCCATATGTGAATTAATCCACAGATTAGGTCATGTCTATTGTAATCTAATAATTTCACCTCTAAAACTCTTGCATTTTCTCATACATGATATTTGGGGGATACCTCATATCAAAACCATGACAACAATAACCTCTAAACAGAGACAATTTTACTTCTATCTTTCTGATTTGGATGCCTTTAATTTATTTTTAATATCTACTTACTCATGTGGTTTTATTCTTTGGTCTCTTGATGTGATGTATCACATGGATTAATGGCATATGTTGAATCAATCTTGAATCCCAGCTATTATGCTATTAGGTTTTTTTGTTAATATTTCATTGAGGATTTTTGCATCCATGTTCATTGGAGATATTTGCCTGCAGTTTTGTTTTCTTGTGTTGTCTCTTTCTGGCTTTGGTGTAAGAGTAAGCTGACTTTACAATATAATTTTAGAAGTGCTCCCTATTCAATTTTTGGAAGAGGTTGTAAAAAGATACCAATTGGTATAATTTATCAGTGAAGGCATCTAATCCTTGTTGCAAGTTTTTTTTTTTATTACTGATTCAATTTTTACACTATGATGAAGTTTGTTCATATTTTCTCTTTTTTGTCTTAGACTTGGTGGATTAGATATTTCTATGCAATTATCCATTTCTAAATTGTCCAATTTGGGGGCACATAAATGTTCATAATAGTTCTTATCAGAGGCACTAGTTCTATCATCTCCGTTCAATTTCTAGATTATTCTCTCTTTTTTCTCCTAAATTACTGTAGCAAAGTATGTCAATTTTGTTTTATACTTCCACAGGAGAAGCTCTTAGTCTCATTCATTTTTTTCTATTACTTTACTGTTACTTATTCCATTTAATACTGGTCTAATCTTTGTTATTTTCTTTTCTTTCTTCTACGAAGTTTGGGCTGTTTGACTAAAGGACTCAAAGAAGACACAAGTAGAAAGACATTTTATGTTTACGGAGCATGATATTTACTATCAAAATGTCAATATTACTCAAGGAAATCTACAGATACAATGCAATCTCTATTGAAATCCCACTGAATTTTATTTTATTTTTTTTTACAAAAATAGAAAAAAGAGCCTAAAATTCATTCAGAAACATAAAGGACTCTGGATAGCCAAAAACAACCTTGAAAAAGAAGAACAAAGTGACATAACAGATTCTGATTTCAAAATATATTATAAAACAACAGTAGTCAAAACAGGATGATACTGGCATAAAAACAGACATGTAGACCAGAGGAATAAAACAAAAATACCAGAAATAATCTCAAATATATGTGATCAGCTGATTTTCCCCAAGGGTTCCAAGAATACACAATGATAAGGATATTCTCTTCAACTAATGGTAATGAGAAAATTGAACATCCTCATGCAAAAGACTTCACTTAAATTCTCATCTTACACCATGCACCATAATCAACTGGACTAACACTTAAATATAAAACCTAATATAGTAAAACTACCAGAAGAGAGGGAAAATCTCTATAACATTGGTCTTGGCCACTGACTCTTGGATTTGACACCAAAACATAGGCAACAAAAGAAAAAAAATAGTAAATAGGACTACTTCAAACCAAAAAGTATCTGAACAATAAAACTAACAACCAACAAAATGAAAAGGCAACTTAAAGAACAGGATGAATTATTTACAAACCCCCATTATTTGTAATGGTTAATTTCCAAAGTACATTAGCAACTTCTACAGCCCAAAAGCAAAACACAAATATCGCAATTTAAAGATAGGGAAAGGACTAAAGCCGATATTTCAAAAGAGAAGATATACAAATGGCCAATGGGTATACATAAAAGTGACCAATACTGCTAATATGAGGGAAACACACATTAAAACCACAAGGAGGTATCACTTCACACCTTCTAGGAGGGCAAATACAAATAACAATAGGACAAGTGTTAGTGAGGATGTGAAGGAATTGGCATTCATGCACATGGTTGGTGAGAGTATAAAGTGGTGCAACTGCTGGAAAGCATTATGGTTGTGCCACCAAAAATTTAAAACAAAAATATTATATGGTTTAGTGATGCCATTTCTAGGTATATATCTGAAGGAACTGAAGTCAAGATCCAGAAGAGATATTAACATTCCCACATTCATTGCAGCACTATTCACATTCGCCAAGATGTGGAAGCATCCTAAATGACATTCAAGGGGTGAATGCATAATGGAAGTGTGTTATGTACCTACAATGGAATACTATTCATTCATTGCAACATACATTAACCCTGAGGATATTATGCTAAGTGAAATAACCCAAATGCAAAAGCACAAATATGGGTGACATCACTTATGTGAGACATCTAGAAAAATCAAACTCATGGAATCAAAGAGTGGAATAGTAGTTGCCAGGGACCTGAGGAAAGGGGAAATAGGAATATATTCATTAAAGGTACAAAGTTTCAGTGTTTCAAGTTCAGTAATTCCTAGAATTTAACTGGATAGCATAGTTTCTACGGTGTTTATATTTAAATTTTAAGTACACAATGCTGTATTTATACTTAACATTTTCCTAATGGCCTAAATCATATGAATGTGTTACTGCATGCTGTCATTGTCATCATTTCATATTAGGAACAGAGGAAACTGGTGGGGATGATAGTTAGGTTAATTGCATAGATTGTGGAATGATTTCAGGGGAGCATATTAGTCTTCAGGCTCACCAAGTTATAAGTACTATCAATTTTCAGCTTTTGTTATTAATTAATTAATAACTTGAACAATTAATTATTAAAAGTCCAGATAAAAGGCTATCCATTTGTTTTGTTTATATATATANACCTCCAGAGGTCCTTCTATTGACATATCCCTGTGTCCACTTTCAATTTCAATCCTGTCATTAAGTTTTTTCTTTCCTCCCAATAAAAGCAGTGGTATATATATATATATATATACCACTGCTTTTATTGGGAGGAAAGAAAAAACTTAATGACAGGATTGAAATTGAAAGTGGACACAGGGATATGTCAATAGAAGGACCTCTGGAGGTTTATCCCATCGGCCATTTTTTTTATGAAAAAGTCTGTTTTATTTTTTTTCCATTATTATTGGTTGTTCAAAACATTACAAAGCTCTTGACATATCATATTTCATACATTTGATTCAAGTGGGTTATGAACTCCCATTTTTACCCCGTATACAGATTGCAGAATCACATCAGTTACACATCCACATTTTTACATATTGCCATACTAGTGACTGTTGTATTCTGCTACCTTTCCTATCCTCTACTATCCCCCCTCCCCTCCCCTCCCATCTTCTCTCTCTACCCCATCTACTGTAATTCATTTCTCTCCCTTGTTTTTTTTCCCTTTTCCCCTCACAACCTCTTATATGTAATTTTGTATAACAATGAGGGTCTCCTTCCATTTCCATGCAATTTCCCTTCTCTCTCCCTTTCCCTCCCACCTTTCATCCCTGTTTAATGTTAATCTTTTTCTCATGCTCTTCCTCCCTGCTCTGTTCTTAGTTGCTCTCCTTATATCAAAGAAGACATTTGACATTTGTTTTTTAGGGATTGGCTAGCTTCACTTAGCATAATCTGCTCTAATGCCATCCATTTCCCTGCAAATGCCATGATTTTGTCATTTTTTAGTGCTGAGTAATACTCCAAGGCTATCCATTTGTTACAGGATGTTTACAATGTTTGGAACATGGGATAAAGTATTAAGAGGTGTTTTTTAAGGGCTGCATTGTGGCTTAGTGGTAGAGTACTTGCCTAGCACGTGTGAGGCCCTGGGTTAAAACCAGGGCACCACATAAAATAAACGAATAAAATGAAGCTAAAAAAAAAAGATACGTTTTTTAAGGTGGGCCAGTTAGTTGGGATTGGCTATCTTTTAATATAATAGAATTAGTATTAAGAATCTTGAAAAGTAAATTTTTGACCAAACTATTGTCAGATACATGAGCTAATTATTCAACTGGATCCATCAGTTTTTATGGATGATGTATGGATCAGATCCATTTGCATTTCTGAAGCAAAAAGTGAAGATTATTTATTGTATTATAGTCTTTTCCTCTAGGGCAAAAAATGTCTGGTGTCGTATTGATAGTAGGTCCTCCAGTCTCAATGCTGATAGTAAAGATATGTGGAAGCAGATAGTTTCAATTCTCAAATATTCATGTAATAAAATGTAGTGTATCAGGATAAGAAGATTGAGATACCCAGAAATGGGCAGGTTACGTTTTCAAATTGAGTGGTCACTCTTGGTCTCCTAGTGAAGATGAGATTTGATTAAAGACCCAAAGAAGGTGACTAGGTTATCCAAATTGGGAATCTGGTTTGTCCACTTTATTCTGTTTGCATAGATTCAGTCTAGGTCCAAGTTTAATCTAAACTGAGTTTCGTTTAGAGTGTTAAGAAAAATCCTACTCTGTACTTAAGTTTTTCCCAAATATTTTAATGAAAAATACGTACGGAATTTGAAGTTTCTGTTAATTGCTTAATGTGAAGCTTAATTTTATTTGGAGAAACTCAGTTTATGTATAGTTAAATAAGAAGTTCAAGGAAGGTGAACATACTACACTTAAGTATTATAATCATAGAGTTATTTTTTCCATATTTTATTGGTGCATTGTAGTTGTACATAATGATGGGATTTAATACATATTGATACATGCACACAATATTACAATATAATTTGGCCAATAATCCACCCCATAGAGTCACTTTTGAAAGTCTTCTTTCTCTTTTCACTTGCCTTTTAGTTAACTGAAGAATGTTCTAAATAGAAAAAGGAGACATTGTCTCTTTTACCCTGTCTTCAATCTTCTCTGTTATCAATGTTCCACTCAGAGCATACTTCAGATGACCAACTGATAATTTTTACTTTCCTTTAGAAAAATGCTATCTTTTCAAATTTTGTCTTGTTTCTAGAACATTCTTAGCAATTAGTTTCAACTTTTGCACTTTAAGAATCATTATTTTATGCTATAGATGAATTTTCTTCTTTCTATTTTAAAATATTGATGACTACTTAGTTTGGAGATTTCCTTGTCCCTAACAAGTATCAGGAAAATTTACTGTGAAATGAATTTATTTAATTCATCAGTACCTTCACTTTTTTTCCATAAGATACAAAACTTTAAAAAATGATTGGAAATGTATTTTTTCTCACTTGTAATTTAACAAGAGATTTTTTTGAATTTTTGTTTCTGTGATGAAATATTGCAGCAAAGCTGAAAGTCAACACTCTGTAATCCAGAATTGAGTCATAGATGAACTTTTTTCTGTTGAATAGATTGCTGTACCACAGATGCACTCTTTCTACTAAACCTTTGATTATTAAGGCATGCTGTGTAACATGGTATTTGAAACCAAAGAAATAGCACATATGCCAAATCACACCTGATGTGGGCTAAGGAATAAACCTTCTGATTTCATTTTTCCTGAGGATGAAACTGTATGAATTCAACGAAGCCAACAACAAAAAAAATTAATTTGCCTCCCAACAGAGTGGCAGTTAGACTTAGAGCTGGTACTGATATGCTAATTTGCATTGCTGAGTGCACAGTGGGTACTTATTAAGTATTTTTGAGCATTTCATTAATTGATCCCTGTTCTTGTGACTGGATAAGTAGAAAAATTATACATCATCCTGAGTTTTATTCTTGGTTCTGCACTTGAGTTTGTGCCATTTAGATTTCCATTACATTGTACCTTCCAATCTATTGTATCCTGTGAACATGGGATTGAGATCAGAAATAAAGAAAATTTAATTATGACATGGAAAGCTATATTTTCATTTTTTTTTCAATTCTCCTTAACCACTAATTCTATATTTTCATTAAATCTTCAGATTTTTACTTTTATTGCCTAAAAGTTTTACTGGTGTTTTTCCTTTTTGGCACTATTTTATATCTCTTGCATGTTTTCATATATATAACTACCATTGATCAGAATCTTTCAAAGTCTCATAGTAGCTCTAATAAGTATTTCTGTTTCCCAGATAAAGAAGTTGAGGATAAAAGATATAATGTAAGCTATACATTTTCATAAATAAAGTGATTATTTTTTTCAAATTGCTTTTATTGTCAGAAGACTTGACTGGAGTTGACATTGCCAATATGATTGCCATTGTTCATTCATTGACCATCCATACTGCCTCCAAGCTCCTGGGGAGAGTGGAACCTTTCATCTGTGTAGGAACTTAGATGAACTGAAGACAACTCTTCTTCATTTTGTTCTTCTTTGGTGGCCCAACCTAGTTTCTCCTTTACTATCAAGAAGCATGTCTTTAATCAGAAAACCAGAATCAATGAACTTGGGTAACAGAGTCTCATTATGTCCTCCAAATACATAGAACCCACTCCTGGGGGAGAGCTGAGACTTCTTGGCACCCTTGAAGACACTGTTAGAAATGGTTCACTACACAGCTAGGCCACATTCACTGACTTGTAGCCAGAAACCAGAATAATTTTCTGAATCACACACCTCAGTGGTACAATCTCTCAGACTTTTTCTATAGGATATAGCAACCTAGTTATCATCCCAGTTGACACCTGTTAATATAGTGACTGGCTAGAATATGTGGCCTAGTGCTAGCTAATTCCGTGAAAACATTCTGTAATCAAGAGGCTCCAGTGAAAGAATTCCTCAGGGTAATCTAAAGAAATAAAATGCACATTGATTTTGTTGCTTGTGTATGCCAACAAAAAATGAACTATTATAAAATTCCATGTAATTATAACTATTTCCTAGTTTTAAAAAATCTATCAGTTTACAAGTTCCTTGGCAAAATATTCGAACAAGAAAAATAGTTGTCATGCATCTTGGAAAAGAAGATTAAGACATTTGTAAATCATTTTCTTGCATAACTACTTTCCAACTGATTTATTTTTTTAACCTAATTTACCTTCATGCCCATGGGGCACTTCTAATGCAATTGCTATGAGAAACCATCAAAAAGTTCTCTTAATGTTAAAATCACTTGTAAAAACTATGACTGCTCCATATTCAAGTTCTATTTTACCCACAATTCTAGCCCAGCAATCGCTCATGCTATACTTCCTATTAAGAACTTTACAATGAGGGTTATTGACTAAAAAGTAAACAAAATATATTTTCATGTCAGAAATGGATTTTATACTTGTTTATGGTTAAGTGACAATGAATAATAAATACGTATACAGAAATAACATTACTTATTTGCATCTAAGAAGCCCAATTATTTCCAAATGTGTTGACCTTTATGCAATTATGTTCCTCAAGGTCCCTGAGTCCACGCCATTTAATGCTTCCCAGGACAAAATAATAAGGTGGTCAGTTTTGCTTTATAGAATTTCTCCTTTCCTGACTCTTAGCAGGGTTCTTTCCCTATTTTTAAAATATATTCTCATTCATTTACTGTCTTTTTAAAAAAAATTTCTAAATGTTGATAGACCTTTATTTTATTTATTTATACATGGTGAGAATCGAACCCAGTGCCTCACACGTGCCAGGCAAGTGTTCTACCACTGAGCCCCAGCCCCAGCCCCTCATTTACTGTCTTTACACTTTAGTATAAGTCCTGTACACTCTGTTTAGTGTGTTTTTACTTTTCTCTATGAAAGTGTTCCTGAAGACTGCCTCCAATTCCAGGAAATTTGGGGATCCCAATCTGTCATTTGCCATGTAATTCCATTGTCTATATTAAGTATTCATTTAAAACTGTTTCTAACTTCTCTGAAAGAAATATATACTATTTGCTCCTGTTTATTTCCTGATATGCTCTTCTTATTCCAAATTATGCTCTGCCTAAATGCATATTTATGTACTGTAAATTGAAAGAATTTAACCCCTTCCTGTATATTATTATTTCATTAATTTTTTCATTTCCTTTTATACTTTATCTTAAAATGAATATGCTCTTCTTTTTATAAAGTTTACTTGGTCCCTTTTTGTTAATTTTGCACAAATCTATTATTTTAAAACACTTTGTTGGTGACCCTCTATGTATTCTAAAGAAAGAATGACCTCTCCAAGCATATGAATTTGAAATCATATCTTGATCATTGATAATATTAAAAACTATAACTGAAGATATTTGTATTTTAAGGGAGGGCATACAATATCAAAGACAAATGTCAATGTAGATAAAATAAAGAAGCCATTAGACCAAAAAACACATTTAAGTTTGAAAAAAAAATTGAATTTTAAATGTTCTCTATTTTCTCAAGTGATGATTAACTTGGCATTACTGCTTATGAGGGCTGAGTAATTTATGAAAAAAAATCTCTTTCTTAGGGCATTAGAAGCACAAATAAGATAAACGCTCCAATGAAGCTCTCTTCCTTCTGGAATGTTTCCATGGAGCCCACTTTGATTTCATGCATATCTCAGTTTCTACCCTCAGGCATATTTTGTTGCTCTGATCATTAATATTGATATATAACCGTTAAGATACACACTTACCTCTCTAAATAGGATTAATTCATTGTCAAAAATTATGAAAGACAAAATGCTGCACATAATGGCAGTCTCAAAATCACCTGGACTTTATTTGCTTCTCTCTTCAGCTTTACACACACACACACACACACACACACGCACACGTCATATCAAGGAGATCCTGAAAATATGGTAAAGCTCCATGTTCTCTGTGTGATGGAGAGGTGATAGCCCTAGTGTACTCAAACATAGGCTTTTGGGGCTAGTAAGATGCCCCAATAAGGGAAGGGATGATAATACCTGAGATGACACAGCTCTTAACCAAATTTCTGAGAATGTCTTTACACACATGTCACATCCCATATACTCATTTGAAAAATCTCTTTTGAATTGATTTTAAGAACCACTGAAACTGTATTTCTCTTTCAGGATCCCAGTTTCCTTAGGAATGTCTCTGCTCAACTTACCCCAAGGCACTGTTCTACTACACATTCTCGGTCTATGCCATCTGTATACAACATCTCCAAGTAGTTGAATTAGTTCAGTCTCACCATCCACACTGACTCACATCTCGATCCTCCCGCCTCTGCTTGCCTCAGATTCTCCACAGACAAACTCACTGACCTTCTTGCTGATAGGCCTTGGTGTTTTATTTCTCCTATTTACCCTTTTACTTCAGATCAACTGATCCCTAGATACCTGTCTGTCTTTCCAGTGAGGCCATAATCTACTTTCTGATAAGCACGTTTTAATAGGAAATTCAATTTAACAGGAAATGGAGGGAGTTTCAATCCATGCATCCAGTTTGAGTGTTTGGGGTGGGCCACCCTCCTTGTTCTTCTGTCTGAGGAGGTAGTCACTTACCCACACTTACTGTAAAATTCATCTGAAACATGCTGTTGTTTCTGTGATCACATTGCTCTTATTGCAGTTCTCTAACAGAGAAAATAATTGTGCAGGACCTGAGTTCGGTTTATATGTGCCTTAGGTTATAGTACTGGTATTCCGTGCTGATCACCATTTCATGTTTTATACTAAAACACTGTACCATCCTTAGAAATGCTTTAAGCCTCTGAAGCCTGCTTCCTTATGGGTTAGAGGAAAGTGCCTAATGTCCAGCAGCCCTCCCTCTTTCCCACTGCCAGTTCGGGTTTTAGAATATCACTACTTCCTGGATTCTCTTATCACTGTTTTCCTCCCAACTGTTCTCACATATCATACGCCTTCAAAATTCAGTGCTTATTAATTACCTCAATTGTGCCTGAAATTACATGATGGCTTGGCCATAGCTCCTTGCTTTCCCAGACTCTGCTGTCCCCATAAAGATTGTTCCTATTCCTTCCCAGCCCTGTGGGTTTGAAGTCAGGTCTTATCACTTCTCCCCTGACTGTCTAACTGTGAGTAATCAACTCTAGCATGCCAATTAGGACCTAGACTTGAGAACAGGTATCCTAGTACATATGCTGAAACATAGATCATGCTTCGTAGCAATTTGAATGTTTTATTGGAAAAGAAGGAAACTTCTTTTTATGAATTTATCAAAGAATAAGATCATCAAGAAAGACCACTTTGCTCTTCTCTGCCATTACTTTGTCACTCCTCTCTTCTTAACTCGTGCAACTATGTTTTATGAGTCTGCCATCTCTGATAATGCCTGATGTTTGAGTATCATCAGCCACCATTCTTTACCAAATTCAATGATACTCAATTTCTGCATGGAAAAGGCCTTGCTCTCTTCCTGGAAAGTAATTTAATTCAGTAGGATGAAGTCATTTGAAATAGGACAACTGTCTGTCTTCCAGGCACTGTCTTAGCCTGTCTGTTACCATGCTGTCATTCTTCAAATTCAAGTCCACAAAGTCTATTATTTATCTACCTAAGCTGTTTTGTAAGTTGGAGGAAAGCAACCCCCCTTTCCAGAAGGATATAGTAGTCAGTAAAATGTTGGTTCAGGAAGTCTTGAGAATATGTCTTCTCTAGAAGAAAAATTCTTTCTCATAATTCTGAAAAATACATTCATGAAAACTACCTAGGATGTACTTATTAAATTGACAGAGTCTTCAATATGTTCTGACTAGCCCAAATTTTTATTATAATTATTTTATTATTATACTTATATATCCTGTTAATTATGACATTTACATTTCTATCATATCAGTATATTGATAGTTATAAAAATAATGTAAAAATTTCAAAATTAGAGAAAGCTTTAAAAAGAAGAAAACTTATGTAATATCAGCAAAAATCTAATATCATAATCATATTCTTTAAGATGATGCAGAAGCAAACTCACATTCTAATTTTATAATGGCTATGTGTTGCCACTATAATAGGTTTTAAGCTATAATTGGGTTTTATAAAACTGAGTATTTGTGGAATAAATGTGTGGGTGTCACCTAGCTGTATCTGTGACTTTTTTTTCTTCTGAATTATTTCTGTTCTCTGCTACATTATACCAATAATCTTCTGAAAATATATCCATGAAGATGCAAATTTTATTTATGTTTCTTCTAAGTTAGGTAATCTTTAGGCAATCATACAATGAAATACCTAATCATATAATGAATTAAAGTTACAGAGTTTATTAATATAGTAATATATTAGTGATAATTTGGTAGATGAGTAGAGTTTGTCAGTCTATTGATTTACAATACTTTTAAAATTCAAAATGCCTAATGGTGGCTGGAATTTTTTAAGTGTTTACTATGTATTGGGTATTTTACTCCATAAACTTGTTTCATTCCCACAACCACACTGTGGCAAATAATTACTTCAAATATTTTGCAGATGAAGAAACTGAGATTTAGAGAGATTTGACTAGAACATTCAGATAATGGGGAGGAGTCCTGGGATTTTGCCTGACTCCCACATATTTTGAATCATCTGGACCTCAAATACTCCAAACAGGGAGCCAAGGAACAGGACTTAAATGAGAACTTGTTAACATTTAGGACATCTACCAGCTGCATATCACCATTTCATGTCAGAAATATGCAAATAGGTTAAGTGTTAAACAGAAGTGATTTATGATCTAAGACCAATATTGGGGAGGTGAAATGACTGTGTATGAGGCTACATGAAGGTATGAGTTTAAATAGCCAGCACTGCACTGGGACTCATAAATGTCTCGTTCCAGAGTGAAGCATCAGCCCACCAACAACAGTTCACAGGGGGCTGCTGTGTTAGAGAAGCAGCAGGTAAGTACCTGCCCCACATTGGAAGACAACAAAGTGGGGGCACAAAGAATAGGTCTATGCATCAAATCATAACCCCCAACCCAAGGGAGTCTAAGATAAATCCCACTAAATGGAGAAAACACAATAACATTGAATATCTTCAGCATTATCAAGGCCATTAAAGAGATGTAAAAAGCACAAAGCTGACCACATTCATAAATAGTAAACTAGCCTTCAAGAAGTCCATAAGGACACAGTCTTACAAGTAACTAGATCTGTACATTAATTTAACTTGATTGGAGGGAGAAGTACACAAATATAAAACATTAATCACCTTCTCAGGAATGATTTATTTTGCACATTAGCCTTCAGGGACATGAAGGCTATTTACTTTTAGTATTCTTCCAATGCCTGCTTCCTTCTTGATTATGGGGGTTGGGTGGGGCTGCATCTTCATATGTTGATAGTAGATTAGACCACAATGCAGCCATCCTGTGTTTTTTTTGTTTTTTTTAGTACGGCCAGAATTCATGAAAATTTTTGGACAAATGGTGTTAAATCTGGGACTCCTGAAAAAGCTATTAGTCATCAGACCTTGGGTCAAAGAGTCTGATATAAGGACTAAGTCTCATGTACAAGTTATTATTTCCCCCCATTGTGAATGCATGGGCCTCTTGGTAAGAAATCGTGCCTTTCATCATAATCATAGACATTTGAATCATGAACATAAACATAGATGTTTAATTTTGAAATTTTAACTTTGAAATTTCCTGGCACACAGGTCAGTCAGCACACATACTGCAGTCCAGTTGAGTAAATCACTTTCGCATTAGTGGTGATTGAGAGGTTAAACTTTCATCATCAACTGGATTTTTAGCCTACTTGGGTCTAAATATATAAACATTTTAGGAGGTAAAAGTAAGCTTTCAAACTAAAATCAATTCGAACTACTCAGGGAATTCTAATCCTATCCACACTACTTAGAATAGATAACCCACTGGTAAGTTCCAGAGTACTGAACCTGAAATCAAGAAAGGCTGAGAGAAAGGTACAGCTAGTGAAATGCCACTAGTGCTTTTTAAATTTTACCAGAAATCATCCCCTACCAACTAACTCATAGAAAAAGACTTACAAGGATTAGTATCAGGTATCTACTTTTTTTTTTTTTAATGTTGGGTCACAATTTCAAAAGAACCATTTCAAACTACAGTTTGTTAGTTCAGCCTTACTGAAACTCATGTTTCTGGAGGAAACATGCAAATTACATGTATATTGTGATGCATGATTTTGTCCAAATGAATGTTACCTCTTAAAATATATCAGGAAATTAGAAATGTATTGTTGCTATCCCATAATTGCTCAAGATACTGTTGCAAATCTCATGGACCATGTCCTTAGAGAATGAGTTTGGGGCTTCTGAAGAGACCAAAAGAAATTCTGAAAAATATATGATAGTTAAGTTCAGAAGCCAGGTAGATGGAAACGTATAACTTTTGATGATGAGTATTGTTTTGTATAGTTTATAAACTAGCTCTGAAAAAATTTCCAAAATGAATTCTAATCAAGTTTTGAGTAATAATAACATTAATAATAAGTAGTTAATTCTCAAATATATGGCTTTTTTAAAGGACAGTATTCCCTGTTTCTTAAAAATTCATTTACCAAAAACTAATCATTCAGTCCAGCAAGAAACCAAAAGCTACATTGAGCTGAGGGTGTCCAATTTGAACTTTCAAACTTCCCTTAGCCTAGAGCTAGTGGTCTCTTGCTCAAGAATGTAACAGTGAGGCGCTAAACAACTCAGTGAGATCCTGTCTCTAAATAAAATATAAAATAGGGCTGGGGATATGACTCAGTGTTGAGTGCCCCTGATTTCAATCCCTAGTACCAAAACATACAAAAAAAGGAATAAAGTCTGTCTCCTGGATTTATATATATTACTCCAGAGACAAATATCTGAAAGCAGAATCTTATGTGCTAATAGTTACTATACCATAGCCCAAATTAAAATTGGTATTATCAGCATAGCATGCCAAATTTTATGTACAGTGGGGAACTGCTCATGATGGTCAACTTTATCTTTTATAAAAATGATAGTGAGCTCATTTTGCTTCCTAGGAATTCAGGCTATTCTCACTGCTGTAAATAAGTAAGAAAAATATTGCTACCTCACAATGATAGGAATTGAAACATTTTAGTAATAATTTTAAAATATTTACATGTCAAAATACCCTAAAGTGCTTTACAAAGACAAATAGAACTAGAATATCCTAAACCACAGATACCAAGAATATCAGAGTCAAAATAACAGACACAAGTCAATGTTTTTATGGATAAGCTAATGTCTGCCTTGCAGAAAGTCTCGAAATGCTCAGCTTCTTCACCCAAAAATGCATTGAGCTTGTAGGATATGGCTTTTCAAAATTGTGTCCCTAGTTAGCCTGTGGTAGCTACTGGGGCTCCCTGTATAGTTCTGGATCATCCAACTAGTGTACCCATGTCAGCGGAATGGGCTGACAGTGATGTGACAAACACTTGAACTGTCTAAGGGAGCTCCAATGGGAGGGAATTGAAAACTTCCTTTATACTTCTCCTTTCACTATATTCCATTCTGAGACTGGGCTGAATGTCTATTTGAATGGAATATATTCAATGTTCAACATTACCTTGACATCCTTACCTTGGCCCAGGATATTTGCACTTAATTGTGGGCCCAGTTCTCTCTTTTCCAATGATGAGTAGCTTTTACCCCTGAAAGTACTTCTCAGTGCCCTGGGAAAATAATCCTTATTTTTTATGTGCCACTAGTTATCCAGAGCAGACTTGGTGTATAAAACTTAACCTGTGTCCCTGATATAAGGGTTTCCATGAATGAACTAGCTTTTTTCTTGTCATGGCCTAGTAACATTGATGTTTTCACTGTATCATGTGATTTTTAATTAGCTACATAAGGATGTAAGTAAGAGAAATTATCTTCACTATTTTACTCATCAGGACACTGGACACACAGAAATTAAGTCATTTACTCAAAGTCATACTAACTTGATGGAGAGCCTCAGCATGTGGTGACTAGCAAGAAAGGGAAAAGAAGGGGAATGAAAAATTGCCATCATTATATTTTATTCTCTATTCTTAATTTAAAAATCAGATAGGTGGAATTAAAGAATATTTCTCTTTCATTCAGCTGGTAAGCCCCACCAAAGCAGAGGCCATGCCCATCTTCTCTGTGTATGGTCTCTGAGGTACCCAGTCTATGCCTAGTACAAAATGCACACTTGCTAAATATTTGTGAGACAGATGAATGAATGACCTAAAAATCTCTCCATTGTTTTTGCTTATGTGACCTTCATTATTAGTCATTGTTTTTCTTATATATGTGTTGAATTTAATATGTTCTAAAGAATTAATGAAGTATCTGAATTAGAGTAATTTAATACTTCTTGTTGATAACTCACAGTTCTGTGATGGCTGCAATTATCAGAGGAATTAGGGCTGGTTGGGAAATGAATCAGCTAAGAGAGTGTTTTTATTCTGGAATATGTGAGATTTGTGATGAGGAATATACTGAAATATGGAGTTCACATCTGGATGAGAGAGCTATATTTCCATTGCTATTATAAGAACTGGCTTCTGTGAGGCCTTATGCAATTTTGTTAATTACTCCTGGAAACCAGAATAATTAAAAAAAAATAATATCAGGTTGTTTGCTGTCAAAACTAACAACACTGATGGAGCTATGTAAGTTTTATGTAATGTGTTCTGTAAGTTGACTTGTAAAATACTGAATAAGTAACACATATGGAAGATCATTCATGCCACTCTGTGACTCTTGAACCAAACCCTGGCCAGTGGGTGGGAACAATAGTCTTTGTAATTGCTTAGAGCTGATTGGATTATCAATCATATAATTCCTCACATTTCCATCTCTTTTGATCATCTCCTACTTCTTGGTTCTGAGATACCATGTGGAACATTTTCACTAAGAGATTAACAAAATAGCTTCTGTTCATATAATTCTTTCTTTTAAACCTTTGATAGCATCTAGAATTTAAAACGACCCTACATAAATTATTTTTATGATTTGATCTTGATTAATTCATGTAAACTTAGTGTGCCCTCTTCTCTATTTGCAAATGAATTGATAGTCTTGACCCACTTTTCAGAGGAGTCAATAAAAAAGATTAATTGTAACTTACAGAGTGCTTTAAAAATATATAATTGCTCTGGAGACAGGAAAAACAAATGGCAAATTCTGAAAGAAACATGTTTAGACATAGATGAATGAAAAACCCAGGATACAAACAGGGACTTGCAAATGCTAAACAAGGCAGAAGAACTTATTATCATCATTATTATTATTATTATTATTATTATTATTATTAATTTGCCAGTCAGCTTTACTAGTTTAAGTAAAGTCTACTTAATTATGAAAATGTATATAAACAGTGATGGAGTAATTTCATTTTAGTGAGTGTCAAATCATAAGGCAAATCTACAACCCATTGTGATCTCCTTCTGTTGTTTTCAATTCAAGACTACCTTTAATGAAATGTGATGTTGAAATGGTTAGTTCCCTTGATGAAACACTTTAGTAAATAAATAAGTCACTAGATGAATTTATCAACAGGGGTAGGGAGAGGAAGCAAATGGAGCTATGAATCCTATAAGAACAGTTTTACCATTTTAAAAATCATTTATGGATTATTTAAATTGTGCTTATCTTATTACAATAGCTTATAACATTTCATTTTGTCAAACTGCTTTGATCATTATCATAGTTGCAAGTTCCTCTAATGTCTACCTTACAGTATCTTTCCAGTAACGTGAAGGATTATTGGAGCTAAGTGAATGTGCTTTTCTTTTCTATCTCTAAAAAAGAGACAGTAATAGAAGTCTGGAGAAATTCCATTAGTTGAAAATTTATATTTGACAAAAAGCCTACCCCACTCACTTTTTAGATTTATTTGTTAACAGTTTAATTTTACCTATCATACATTGTAATTGCCCCATCACAAATTTTCATGATACCATTAGACTTTGGCAGTATAACATCAGAGATAAATGTATATTTTGAGAAGTGATTGGATCATGGCAGCTCTCACCTCATTAGTGGATTAATCTATTTATGGTTGAATGTATTTTTAGGGGTTGGTAGAAATTATAGGTAGGTGGGTCATGGTTGAAGGAAATAGGTCACTGGAGTGTGCATATATCTTGGGGACTCTATCTTTCCCCTGGCCTCTTCTCCCCCTGGCATGCTCTCCTTTCACTCTGTTTCCCAGCTGCCATGAGTTGAGCAGCTTTCCTCTGCTGTGCCCTTCCACCATGACATTCTGCCTCACCGCAGGCACAGAGCTATGGAGCCAATTGACCATGGACTGAAACCAAGAACCAAGATAAATCTTTCCTTCTTTAAGTTGTTTACATCAGGTATTTCGGTCAGAGCAATGAAAAGCTACTGCAATCCCATAATTACAACCTTGTAGAATATCCTTAAACAACACTTTGAAAATAACTGCAGTTTCTGTGGAAAGGAAAATGATTGTGTGCTGCAGTAGAAGGATATGAGTTTTCTTTTGAGAAATTTGGGGATTTAAATTTCAACTCTGGATTCACATGATTAATTTGCTTTAAAAATTCATTAAACCCTGGTGAATCTGTAATATGGGGATAATAACACAAATCTCACAGTTCTTGTCATAGTGAGTAAAACATGTGAATTGCATGGAATATTAAAAATGTGCTCTTTTGTCTTCTTTATACTCCATTGAGGTGCTTTACCAAAAACACAAAATATGAAACATGTTTGAAGTAGAACTATCCAAATAAGAACAACAATAGCAATTAAGGTGAACAAACACATGCTGAATTTTGTTTATTGTGACTAATTGTAGTATTTATCTCTCAGATTCTTAATGGGCAAGGTCACAAGAGAAACATAGATTATATTTTCAGTATTTGAGATAAGAAAATAAGACCAATGAACTTTTTCTGGGCTAACATTTTAAAAATTCATGGGAAGTATTTGAATTATACTATGCATGTGCTTTTATTAATATTTATGTTATTTACAAGTGTGACTCTTTTCTAGCAGCAAACAGGGCCATGAGCAGTGCTACATGATTAGATGGTGAACCTTCTTCTTGTGCCACCTTCTATCTGCCTTTGACTGGACTAGTGGACTCTGAGCCAAAAATGTCTCTATGTTGATTGTTATATATTAATTCTTGCAAGATAATTATTATACTTTTTCTCCCCATTTTCTCCATCTTGATTGATTTTTCTCCAAATGTAAAAGAAACATGTAAATTATCCTAGAAATATTGGGAATGGATTCCTCATGGAAAGAACCTCTACTGCACTAGGAAATAACCTCCCTTCTGAACAGTGGTTCTCAACCTCGGAGGCATTTAAAATTCATCTGGATACTGAGGATCTAGGCGGATTCTATTTTTAAAACACCTGTGCCTGGGCCTCAGCCCTCCGAGTGAATTAAAGAGCAGTGTGTGTATTTTTTTTTTTCCAAATACAATTGATTTCTTTTTATGTTGATTTGAGAACTTCTCTTTTCCCAGTACATTACTTCCCAGTAGGTTACTCACCATTCTATAAATTCCATACTTCTGTATAATTAATATTCACCAAATACTTTTTTTAAAGCAAAAGCCAACCAAACAAAAATATTCCACAGTTCCTTCAGTCAGGGTGTAAGCATCAGGCCAAACTGGGAGATCACTTGGCCAGAAAAGTAGAAGTCTTTATTTTCTCATTGCCAGTTTTGAATGAAGCTAAGACTGAACCTTTTATCTTTGCCATTCCTTGAGGTCTGGGGAGGTAGAGACCTTTTCCTTCTGTCTTCCTCTGCTGCCCTTCTCTCCTTGGTCTTTGGACTGTTGCAGGTTTATTATTCAAGATATGATCTGCCGTTTTTTTTGTCATGTTATCCTCATCTCTTTCTTTGAAATAAGTGAGAGGAAAGACAGTTCAGGAACTCTTGACAATATTTCTGGCCCAAATGAACTCCTACCACTTATGAGCTCTTTACTGTTTGTTCTCTGCTTTGTAGTCATTGTATTACATCTTCTTCCCACTGTGTTCAATGATCCTGGTACCCCATACATCTGTCTGTATTTTTTCAGAAGGAAGGCAGTATGACGTAATGGAGCAGGACCATGTAGATCTGAATTTGTTTTGGCAACTCAGTTTCCTCCTCTATAAAATGGGAATAATCGTGGTACCTACCAAAATGGGTGTTACATCAACTAAGTTCTATGTTAACTTTTTATTAATGTGACCAAAATACCTGACAAAAACAACCCAGGGAAGGAAAGGTTTACTTTGCCTCACAGGTTCAGAGGCTTAGCCCATGATGGGCCAACTCATTGCTCTGGGCCCAAGGTGAGTCGGAGCATCAAAGGGTAAGGGCATGGTAGAGGAACACTGCTGCATTCATTGTGACCAGGAAGCAGAGAGGGGAAGGAGCAAGGGAAGATGAAACCTTCCAAGGCATGCCCCCAGTAACCCCTTCCTCCAGGCACACTCATCTGCCTACAGTTACTGCCCAGTAGTTCATTCAAACTAGAATGTGCTAAGTTACAGCTCTTATAATCTAATCATTTCACTTGTGAATATTCCTGCGTTAACACATGAGCTTTGGGGGACATCTCATATCCGAACCATGACAAAGTCTTAGTATTTTAATTTAAGAAGGAATAATAAACACTAAAAGTTGCAAAGTACTCATGGTAGACTTTACATTTGGAATTCATTAATTACACATTTTATGTTAGCTTGTCAGTCCAAGAAGATGGGGTGGGTCTGACTTGATTGTTGCTATATCTTCAGCCCCTAGAAGAGTGCCTGAGGTATGATCAAGGCTTTTGGATGAGCTAGAAAAAAATTCACCATACTTCTACAAATACATATAAAAGTATTTTTTATTCCTTCATCAGAGGTTAATTTAGCTTTATATTTTCATACATAGTTTGAAAAATTCTTAGGGAAAATAAACGTATTTTGGAAACTTACTTTTAAATTAAAAATCCAGATACATAAAGGTTATTGTGTCTTCTCAGATATTTTGAAAAATGGAATAAAATGAGAAAAAAAAATGTATGGGTCTTGTAGCTAGGCTTGAGAAGTAAATGCGTATATGAGAGACAAATTAAAGTCATGATCCTTAACAAGTTAGTAAATATTAGTACCTTTATACCTGTATCTTGTTGTTAAAAGTATTTAATTAAACTTGCATTTTTAGTTTTCAAAATTATATATATATAAAAGTCAGGTCATGCACAGTTATCATGAAAACAAGACTTTCCTATCCCAGAACTATCCATTTTAAATTCTTATAGCTGTTTGTCCCCGTTGCCATCTTAGCCATTCTAAATAATATTATTGTGCTATTATTTCTCAATAGAGTATTTTCTGACATTTTCTATTTGTTTTATGCCATGGCTGTGAGGATTTAGCTATCTACTCTCCTCATCATTTCTTCCATCCTTCCATTAAATTACATTAATAGTGTTCAATCATCTACTGTTTGCTTTTCTATTTTTAATTTATATACTTGTATCATTTCTTCTATATAAGGTGAAGCTATCTCTTGACCCCTTTCTCTATAAGATGAGGATATCAGTACTCATGTCCTTCTCTTTGGCTCTTCCAAGTCTCCCAGTTTGTCATTCTTATTCTCACATTGTCAAGGTTGGTGAAAACATTTTCCATTTTATAGCATACATATTTTCTGTATTTTGCCCTTAGATTAGTTTTAAAGTTTGATACCTAATATATACATTTTATATTATTCTTGACTATGTAAAAATTACAAATGGAAAAGGCACTTGTACTTTGATAGTGACGATATCCAATTTTTCTATTTTCTTTCATTTGTCAGTTCTCCTTTTGTACTTTTTGGGTAACATTTTAAAATGTTTAGCTCTCAGTGGGTTTTGTTTACTTTTATTTTCATTGTCATTTACATTAATTTCAAGAGATATTCTTGTATTATTGGATTCTCTTTCCAAATGCCATGCAATTTCTTTACTATTTCTTTTTGGTATCCTATCATCATTAAAATAATTGTTTGCATTAGGTGTTACTCTCTCCCTTTCTCTGAGGCCTCTACCCTCAATCATCAGCTCATTTTCCTGCTCTCACAATCTATACTGGCTCTTGTCTCAAACTGTAATCCTCAGACTTTATTTTCTTTCATATTTTGAAAGTATTGTTATATCATTTTCTGGCATCAAATGTTGATGATAAATTTTCTGCTGGTCACTTTCCTTCATTTGTAGGCAAACTTTAAGCCCCTCTGAAACTTTTGGAATTTTCCTTTTATCCTTCAAAGTTTTACGATTTGAAGTCTCTAGATGTGAGTACTTTCTCATTTATTATGTCGAGTGCTTAGCCCACCATTTCAATTATGAGATTTATTTCCTTCAGTTCTGAGAAATTCTGTCTTATTTTTCCTTTGATAATTTTATTATTCTGTGTACTCTCATCTGATCATCTCACCTGTAGTAGGTTAGACAGTGCACCTCTTAGATGAAGCATTATGTCTTTTGTGTTTTTCTTTCATTTTCCTGTCTTCCTTTTGTACTTGTCTTGGTAATATTTAAAAATTCTTTGGCTCTCAATGATCTTATTCACTTTCACTTCAGCTATCATCGTTTTTAATTTCAAGAGATATTATTGGATTCTCTCCCCTACAGACTCTCTGTCCTGCTTTCTTTCTCTGGCATATAAATTGCATCTAAGGATGTTATGACATCATTTTAATGTTCTCTTCTACTTCCTGAATTATGCGCATTACCTGTGGAACAACATTTTCCTGCTTAACATTAGTTTCTCTATTCCAAGTTGCAGGCTTGCTTTAAATTTGCTGCTGATCCATCTGTTATGTGCACATGCTTGCTTAGAAAGTTGATCTCACAGAAGTAGGGAGTAGGATTGTGGTCACTAGAGAAGAGTTGGGAAGGAGTTGGAAGTGAGTTGAATAATGGGGGACAAAACAGACAGGAGGAGTAAATTCTTGAGTTCTATCGAAGAGTAGGGTGTCCACAGTTTACAGCAATCTATTAGGTATTTTTAAAAGAACTAAAAGAGAGAAGTTTGCAATATCATAAAGAAATGATTAGTGTTTGAAGGAATGAAGATGAAAATTATACTGATCTGATTATCATGCATTGTTATACATGTACCAAAATATCACATTGTGCCCTATATATAATACAATTATTAAGTCTTGATGAAAAATAGAAAATAAAGAATCAAAAGTATTTCAGGAGTTCTATGCACAGTGGGACTTTTGATAGGTTTATTTTAGAGCATTTGGGCAGGTGTGTAACTATTGCAAGTATTAACAACTGTCAGAATTTGAGGGATATTTTTTTCTGGGAAAAAAAATCCTTCAAATATTTATGTCCAAGTGATAAATGTCTGGGTGTCCAGGTGTTGATAGGGAGAGGTAGGAGCTTGACTTTTAATTGACCTTTCTATTTTTATCACAAGTCCTTTGGTCTTGGTGTTTAAAAGAATTCCAGTCTCCACCCTCACTCACCTAAGTATCTTTTCAAGGTTACTTTCTTGGGTGTTGCCTCTTCTTTCAACATCGCCATTTTTGTTTCATTACATCCTTTTTGTGGTTCACTTCATTGTTTAGGGTACAAGTTGCATCCTCAAATGCCCAGATGGCCCTGGCAGGTAATGAAGTAAATGAATAAACTTGATTCTTAAAAAATAAAAATGGAGCCAGCATGTCGGTATTGGAGAGGTTGCCACTAGTACTAAGTTTTACTTATTATGATTTATTCCTTTAAAATTAATTTGGTGAATTTTCCCAGAGGAAATAAACTCTGATACATATGACTGGCATGTCATCTCAACCCAGACATCCTCCTAAGTATTAAAGTCTAAAATAATTTTTCTATTTTTGGTAGAGGATTTTAGGCCCAAACATTTCCACTGGTCTCCTCCAGGCTTCCTTAAATGAACATAAGCGTCTGGGTTAAGCCATGTCCTTGCCATGCACGAGTGACCTCAAGTCACACAAAAAAGAAAGTGTTGTATTTCCTAATAGAAAAAGCTTAAACATAGGAGGCCCTGAATAATCAAAAAGGCAATAATTCTAGCTTGATTTTATAGTACCGTGGCAGCATGCTTCATGTTTCTTTCTCATTTGGACCCTAGATATAAATTTAAGGCTGAATATTGAGGCATAACTCAGAGAAAGTGATTCTGTATGGTGCTAGGTTAATGTGGTTCATTTATATAGCTTTCTGGTCCTATAACTTCATCCATAGATGGGACTGAGTTATAATATATAACCCAAGGATCAGATGGATGGCATATTCTTAGATGGTCACTTTTAATATCATTTTTCTTGCCAGACCATTAGCTACTGCAACAGTGAGTTAACTATTGTATTCTCAGATAAGATCCTAAGTGTCATGTTTTTCTGACGCTGATTGAAGAAACAATTACTGGGAATTATTTTGTTCTGGATATATGATAACAGTAGGGCTATACCATATTAGATATTGATAAAATTCAAATATGTGATAAACTTGGAGGAAGGAGTGTTGCTTATAAACTAGGCCAAAAGGATGTTTGATTTGTCACACCATCCTTGTGATTTTGTCAAGTTTAGCAGTTTTCAGAGTAAATGCCAAAACTTTATGGAAGTAGGGAAGTTAGTTCTCAGTAGATTCCATGAGACTTCCCCAAAGCACCTAAAATAAAAACACAGTGTATACTAAGACCATGTGCTTCACACATAAAGATAACTTTAATATCCACCAAGTAAACACAATATGAGAACAGTGTGTATTTTCTTCTAGGTAGCTTCAAGGCAACATCCCAATTTCTACTCCCAACCTGATTTCTACTTTTAATTTCCTCCTCAATTTAGACCATGTGTTAGTGTTATCCTATTATTAATGGAAATATGAAAACAGCATATAATAATATATAATTTATACCCATGTCTGTCCCTATAATCTGCTGAGAAATAGGGCATATGAATTTTAGAACCATAACAATATGTAAAAGGTTTTCTTTTTTTCCAGTTAAGTCTGGATTACTCGGATATTTAGAGCACAGAATAGGTTTTTAAGATTTGTGTTACCGTAACAATTCAGCATGGTGCAGATGCCTCTGTTAAGCCCATCAGCTTCTCCCTTGAGTAGAAGAAAATCAAATCACTTGGCAAAAATGAAGTGCATGGTTTACTGCTATGGGTCTTCATGATGGATATAGATCTCTAAACAATTGATAAAGTTGTGGTGCTCTACATTGATTGCTGAGATGGGCAGTGGTGCACACAGCAGCCTGTCTTTTTCTTGCCCTACACTGCTTAACTGGCTACTCACAGCCAAGTGTCAGATCAATATCCCAAAATGTAAGAGATTATTAGAATGTTACAAACTGAAGCAATTCAAAGGTAGGTTTGAACTGCTGAAATTAGAAAGCACCTCACATAATAAACACATTATGTTTTATAGAAACAGTGATATCCTAGACTCCCAGACCAAGGAAAAAAAAAGTTAGAAAGTAATTCCATATCCTTTTCAAGCTGAAGACTAAGCACATTTTTTTTTTGGTCTGCTTGGTAAGCCATCCAGAAGGTCAAAGAATCTATCTAATACACTCTTTTACTTGTTAGAATAATACATCTTGACTTCCTTAACTCATTTTTAAAGGCCCCAAAGCTGAAGTTCTGCTGAAGTTTTGAATTTTTGTAGTTTTTAGTGAAAGAAGATTATTATCTAAACTTAAATCCTGCAACTAAATACCTTATACTTGCAGAAGGTTTTATTAAGTATTTCAATGGATTCTCTAAGGCTATACTATAAAGATTCATTTTATCTGCTTAACCTTCTGCAATCCTGCCCCACACTAAAAGCAAAGAAATGAAATAATTTTCCAGTGCAAAGGGATAAGTATATCTTTACACTTTTTATTTATTTATTTATTTATTTATTTATTTATTTATTTATTTATTTATTTTTGCTTTAGTAACAGATTGTATCCCAAACAGCCACCACAGTGTTTCCCATCTTTATAATCCCTTACTTGATGTGTCTCTTATCAAAATATGGGTGTATATGCTCCTTCCCCTTGAATCTGATCAGGCTTGTTGAACAAAAAAAAAAAAACAAAAAACTCATGCAATGTGATTTTTGAAGCTAGTTATAAAAAATTGAAAATGACACGGGTTCTGCTTGGTTCTCTTGGGAGAATCTCAGTACAATCATGTTCTAAAGAATATGCTGTGAGGAAATGTAAGCAAACTTGGAGCAAAATCCCTTGAAAGGACCCAATTCACAGACCCTTCTCCCCAGGCTTGAGAGCGAACCATCTAAGAAGCTGATCTTCAAAGCTCAGCCGAACTATCTTAGCTCACTGCTCTATGATCCAGCAATGGGCACCTTTGCAGATTTATGAACAAAATAAATAATTGTTCTTGCAGTTCTGAATTTTGTAGAATTTTATTAGGCAGCAAAGGATGAGGGTATTAGGGAATCTCACTTTACCTTGTAGGGGCTTAAATTTGGTAGTGTTGTCCAAACTTCCCTCTTTAACACAGGCAGGCAAACTGTTATCTGCAGCCTGAACCAGTCCTAAAACTTGCTTTCTATGGCTCATCCTAAGAATGGGATTTTACATTTCTGATGGGTTATTAAAATGAAAAAAAATTAAGAACTTTAAATAAGCAAACAAGAAAAATATGTGACAGATACTTTACGTGTCCTGCAAAAATTGAAATATTTACTGTCTGGCCCTTTAGAGATATAGTTACCAGATAAAATTTACAGAAAACGTTTTCCAATCCCTGATCTATAATAATGCTGTTCTATAAATCTGTATTCTCTTAGGTACTTAGTATGAATCAGTGCCACTGTTTTCATACTAGAAAAAAAAGCTCAACAACAAAGAGAACTTCAGAAATCTTTTCAAAGGAGTTTAAGATAACCAGTTTGAACTTCAATGACAGTGGCATGTTTTCTTGAAAATACCCTGGTTCAACCATACTAGTATCCCTATTAATATGCAATAGACCATAGTTGAAGAAATATATTTTATGTGTTGTACCTCAGAAGCACAAAGTGTAGGAGGGATTTTTTTTTAAAGGCATCTATTTGAGATATGCAAATTTGATTACTACTTTCTTTTCCACACACATAATTCTGGTACATCTATAATTTCTTATCTGAGGCTAAAATATCATGAATTTATGGGGACTATTTTGTATACATATATTATTTATTATGATTATATATTGGGACTAAATGTTTCTAAGATTGAATTTGATCTAGAGAAAATGAACACATAATACCAAGAATTTTAGCATGTTTTCTTCAGTGACTGAACTGATGAAATTGTAAAACACTGTGCCAAAGTCAACTACCAGCTCAGGAGTGTATTAGGCAGCTGTGATGTTCCATGGGTTACTGAACCAGTAAAATTACAAGGTCCATTTAAAACGTCATTTCCTCCAGGTTGTTCTTTCATTTAACAGATATTTTCACTTTATCCCTCACATCTCTAATTTCAGATTCAACAATTACCCAAATTTTATCAGTGCAATATGAAGAATAAGACTATGTAAAACAGTGTTTGGCTTTAGATAGGGAAATTACAGGAATTTTGAGTCCTGCTTACTCATTTACTCTTTTCCATTGAACTAGGAAGTACAAATGGTGTTCTGAGCATAAGCAGGCATGGCCTTTCTTGCCTGCTGTATAATGAGATTGACTCACTTATTCTCTGGACTTTTTTTTTTCTTTTTATAAAGCACTTATGCTTGAAAGCTAGATTTTTGAGTTTGTAAAAAGTTTAATTAGAAATATCTTTGGTAATTAATCTGTTATAATTTACCTTTTGCCAAGGAAATGTAACAACAGAAAATCATAAATATTGAAGACAAGAAATGACTTTCACAATTAGCCTGACTTTAAGTACAGATTCACTGTCCTTTACCTTGAGTCTATGGTGATTTTATAGAAAACAACATGATGTAGGCTTTACAAGGCTTCATTTACGTCCTTGATAGGTTGGAAATTGCTGTGGAGCTTTAATTTTTGAAATAGGTTTTCAGAGCAAGGTAAAATTGATGTAATGACATAAAGAAGCAAAACAAGTAACAACCTTTCAAAGAGATTCAACGTAATTGTTACAAAGTGAAAAACCTTTTAGAACTCCCATACATTTCAGTAAGAATTGTGTTGTTTTCCATTATGGTTTTTATAGAGCTTCTGTAATATTGGTTCATAAAATGTGTGTCTGCAGAAATTATCTACGGAAGTTAGAGGTAGAAAAGACCTGCTAGGGCATCTATTTCATTTACAAGCCATCAATAACTAATGTAAGACACGACAATAATGCAACATTAAGGTAATACATTTAAACACAGAAGACAGGAAATGCAAAAATCAAGGATCTCATAATGACATCAAACACCCACAGTACACAGATAAAATATTTTTGATTGCTAATTATACTGTTAAGTGTTATACCTTAAAATGAAACACATGAAATATGAACAAGCTAATGTTCCCTTGAGATACGTGCATTTCCTGGCTTTTATGTTTAAATTGGTAACTGACACAGTTTCATTGACATAGATTTTAATTTTTCATTTCCTTGCTTATTTTTGAAGAAAAGGGAAAAAATGTCCATTGATCACTGATGTTGTTAATGGTGCTGAGGGCTGCCCCTAGTCTCCATATAGCTTTAGCGAGACATTATTCTAAAGTTGGACTTATGAATTTAACCAGAATCATGGCCCACTGTCCTCAGAATGAGGTTATTATCCACATCTAGTTCGGCATTGTCATTTAAGCAAGGTGCCGTCTTCCTTAAGTCAGCTCTGGACACATTTGTAGATTTCTAAGTTTTACAAAGTAAAATTTGAAGGGGGACATGCGGTAGTGCTATGCCCACATCGGATAAATCTATCTTTCTTTCTTGTCTTGAATCCAGGGCTGTATGCTTACTAAGCATGCCTTCAACCACTGAACAACATCCCCAGACTGTACCACATTTTCTTATTCCATTCATCAGTTGAAGTTTAGATCTCCAGACCTGTAAGGATAAACTTTTGGTAAACTTGTGTTGTTCTAGGCCACTATACTGGGGAGTTTGCTAAAATAGCAATAGGAAGCTAAAATACCTCTGTAGATTTGCAATAATTTCACCTTGTTTCAAATATGCCACCTATTGTAAGACACAAAACTAATTTTATAAGAGACTTTTGGAGTGGGTACAAAACACAAATTTTTTTTTATGAACTAGCAACAGCTTATGTTAATCAATGCAATTATACATTCCTATCTTTTTTAATATCAAAATCAAATTTGCAGTCCAAGTTTCCTTTATAGTCAGGATCTAATCTTCTGATTTTCTATAAGGTATTAAATCTTGATCTTGACATGCTGTTTTTTATAACACACGCTTATGACTTCTTTAGTGATAGATATTGCTAGGTGGTGTGTGTGTGTGTGTGTGTGTGTGTGTGTGTATGTGTGTGTGTGTTTCCTACTTGTTAATGCATAGTTCTATTCTTTCTTTAATTGAATTACATGTTGCTGGGAGTTTAATAGCTTCTATTGAAAACCTGGAAGAAGCATTTGTCAGGCAGCTGTTGGTACCCCTCTGAGTCCTTCATGATGCATGAATCAGCCATGCTATGCTTCACTACCTTTAAAAGTCTTGTGATTTATTCTGAAACATTGGCAATGTCTTTTGGCTCTAATTGCATTACCTAGCTGTGGCAGTCTTCTGCATATGCAATCTGCCTCGTAGGTCTCATAGTGTTATCTGAAGACATGTAAGTGACAATTAGAGGTCCATATTTCAGTGAAAATGAAAATGCATGCGATGCTACTGATACAAAGAACTCAAATGAGTTAGTGAACACAACTTTTGTGTAGACCAGTTTTCTATATCAGGACAAAAACAACTGGCTTGCATCTTACTCTTCTACCATTCAGATGAAAAGGATTATTTGATTTGGATGATATGGCATAGATGTTTAGAGACATCCAACTGGGAAAAAGTATGCCCATTGGCATCGTGGAAATATGGTAACCATATGAATAATAGCTAATATATCACAGTTCAAGTGGGAGAATATAAGTAACTTTCCCAATATTATAGGGTTAGCTGGTGGCAGAGGCAGCATTCAGATGCAGTGGTGCTGGTTAAAGCCTGGACTTCTGACCACTGCACCCCCACATCCTGCCCATCTCCTTTCCTGTTTCTGACTGATAATGAACTTCTTGGTGGTCTATGAAAATACCATTCTCCTCCCAGTCTCTGCTTATATACCTGGCAACTTCTCTAACAGAGTGGCTGAGAGACTGCTCTAGAGTTAAGTGGTTATAGTCCTGGCCCCATACTTACTAACTACAAGTCAGTGTCCCCATTTCTAAAATGTAGATTATTTAGTATATATCTCATAGTTTTGAAGTGAGGATTATATAACATAATATAGGAAAAGTTTTATATCAGTAATTACAAGCATGCAATATAAATCTATTATGCTTAATAAGAAGGAGAAGGGGAAGAAAATAAACTGATTCATGCGTTACTTTCTTTCAAATTTTACCACTCCTCAGAGCACATTTTTCATATCTTTCAATTTGATTGTAGTCAGAAAAAATAATTCTTCACCATCTACTCAGCCCATGTTTAGTACTAGCCTCACTATCATCAGAGGGATTAATAGTGTACAAGTATGCAAGGATGGAGCAGAATGGGAGACTTCCATATGGGAATCAGTGGCAGATGACTAGTGAAGATTTTCTTTCCTGATTTTGTTTTCTCTTTCATTGTACTGCTTTGATTAATGTAATATTTGGGGAATATCTTCATGGAATAGACTTATGAAAGGCCCCTTCTGTGTCACTGAATCTTTCTTGGAGAAAGAGGCTGATGGGAAACTCTCTAATCAATGTGTCAATCAATTTTGCCCTATTGCTCAAAAATATTTTAGATGCTTAGCTAAGTTACACATCAGAAGTAAGTAAGAGAACTCTGATGAGATTTTTTTAAAGGTTTTAAGCTCTCATAATCTTTAAACCAGGAGTATTTGGTCTTTGTTATGTAGATTCCTTCTATTCTATTCCCAAAGTCACATCTCTAGATCAGGCAGTAATATGTGTTGCCACTCCTGGGTGAGAAGATGACATCATCGAGTACTAGTTCCAGATAACACCTTAGCCACAATCCCCTGATCCGAATACACACTGGACCTCAAGGAAAATACAACAGTTAATTACTGAAGGATCTCAAATGACTTTGTGTTTTGTTTTCATAGGGTAGGCTGCTCCCTTCAGTAACCGGCAGGGCTTTCAATTTCTCACATTTATCGAGTATACTTCCTCCAGGTATGTGTAAAACTCTTTGCTTGTTCTAAAGATGTGAAAAACTATGTGATGATTTCTGCTTAGAAGCTTTTTCTACACTGTTGAGTTAATGGAGAGAGATCACATTCAGATGAATTTGTGTGTGTGAGTGCATCCACACATACTTGATAATATCCGTACAGATTCAGCAGAAGCAAAGAGGAGATATGATGCCATTTAAATAGCAGCTCTCATTTTAGGGAAATGTTAGAAATTAGTAGAGACAAATTGTACAGAAAGGAAAAACATTTTGAACTTGGGAGAACCACTGTTTTCTCTTTTTTCTGACCTTTAGTATATTATTTATCTAGTGGGTTGCAGTGAGCTTTAATATTTGAGAAAGGTCATAGGAATAGCCAGATTCATGTACTATATTTGAATAATGTAGGCAGCAGAGGTCTAGAGAATTAGCATACTTAGACTAGGAAGTGTGATTTCCAACCCTGTCTCATTTCTACCCCTGACTTGTCTGACCTGAGGTGAGTCATTCTCTTCTTTGTCTGTCAATGGTGATAATGAGATCTCTTCTTTCCCTTTCTAATATAGATGTTGTGAAGAATGCAATAATCTCCTAGCTGACCTTTCCCCTTTATAGGCATCCTCCAAATTCTACTTCTTTTTCCTCTTCCTTTATCTTTTCTTTTTTCAGTGCCAGGGATCAAACATAAGACCCCACTCATAGTGGGCACATGATCTACCCTAGCCCAAGATACATCTTCCCAAAACATTGCTTTGTGCTTTATCTCCCAGTGCAAAAATTCTTAATTAGATCTTTTCCCTGGTATACTATCCATGGTCTTCCCCATTTCAGTCCTGAATTGCTGACCATATTCAATGTGCTGGACAATATACTGTGCATTTTTAATATGAACTTTTCATATGCAGACCACCATGAGCATAGTTATCAGCAAGCATATTCTTTTAAATATAAAGAAAATGAAATCTTTAAAAACATAAGTTTGAAGTCTCTTGGATTCTTGTCTCGTCGTCCTTCATGCATATTCATACCATTGCTACCTAGCTTGTGGCTACACACACACATTTTTATTTACTTTAATTTGTGCCCAACTGTTTTAAAGTTTTAAAGATACACCATGGGACAATAAAATCTTAAGTGTATACAACATTATTACATTAGAAATTAAGAAAGCCAAGAATTATGAAAAAGGAAGAGAAAGCCAGCATTTTATCTCCAGAATGTTTCCCTAAACCATTGCTTCACCATATTTGCATGGTCTACTGCAATGGCTGTCTATCTTGAATTCCCACTCTATTCCTACCCCTACACAGTGCATATTCCATACAGAGGGTGGAGTGATTATTTTAAAAATAAACCATGGCATCTGCTTAATGTACTCTGCTGGCTCCCATTATATTTAGGATACAATGATGCTCTCTACCATGACAAAACAGGTCAATGTCCTGTTTCTAATTCTTGTCTCCTCCCACTGCTCATTCACATCACTTCAGTGACCTTCCTATATTTCCTTCCATACATACGACTTGGAGTGTTTTGGATTTGTTGTTACCCAAGCCTGGTACCTCTGACCTAGATCTTTATGTGATGGCCCTTTCTCATCATTTAGGTACTGTCTCCTAATTTGCTAGTTCCATAGCAGTATATGTAGACCTGTACCATTCTTTTTTTCATGTCTGCATATTTATCACATAGATGTACATGAATTCAGCTAACATGTACTGATAGGCATTTAGATTCTGCCCATTCTTTTGCAAATATCAAAAATTGCAACAAATTATCAAATATACATATTAATAAATCCTAGGGAGATTATTTATAGAAATAATTTCTTGAATTGAAATTACTGGATCAGGGTATAGGATTATTGTTTTTGATAGATCTTGCCAAGCCAGAAAGATTAATTTTAAAGAAAAACTCTGTGGAGGGAATTTTTAGAATCTAACTGAGGTAGTCATGATATACAGCTTTATAATGCTCCAACTTGATTGGAGGATATAGCTTAGAAATCCTTAAGGAATAGATATCGTCAGTGACTTTTCTTGATATGTACTTTTCTCGGTGGGACTTTAGATAGAAAAATTATTCTGAACATATCCTCTCACATTTTCTGTTGCTAACTAAAAGATGAATCACAAGCTTAATGGAATTGGAATAAAAACAGGATTGACTCCTTCTATGTACTCTGGAAAGCCTGAGCTCTAATTTTATGTGGATGGAGAGTCCTAAATCCTTCTGTGGGGGCCAGCCAGGGCATCATATACAGAAAACCCACCTTCTGCCTTCTCCCTCTCCATAAAGACTAGCACCAAGGTCTCCTCTTCCAGAAGATTCCCCTGCCTCCCTCCAACTTTATTCCTCCATATTTATTGGCTACACTATTTACTGGATCCTTAAAATATGCTATACATTATTAATTATTATTTACAAACTCTTCTATATGTCTTGTTTCACTCACTTAGATTGTATGGTGGTCAAAAGTAAAGATGTCTGCCCATCCTTCTTACTTCCAAATCTAATAGAACAACTCATACATATTAGTACAAGCAGCATTACTGCTGATAAGATCTGGACCTCTCCTCGCTCTTCCAACTTATCAGCCTTTTGCCTATGACATTCCAGCATGAGGCTAGTAATCCAGACCAGGAGTTGATCTCAGGTGTGGGATATTTTAATTCCATATAAATTTCATACATTTATGCACTTGTTACCTCAGCTTCATTAGATGTTTTCTAACTAACTGAACCCATGACTAAACATTTTTAGGGCAAAATTTCCATGACAGTTCATTGTTAAGGGGACTCTAAGATGAAAACAAGCTAGAGCCCTGGAGGAAAGAAGCATCAAAAACTTGCCAGTGAGAGAAAATTGGAGTTATTTGGTCAGCCTGTATGCCATCTGAGCTATGGCATGCTCACTCTGTAATGAGCTATCTGATGATGTGTACATATATGTATTTCAGAATACCACTGAAGTCAAATTTCTAAATGCAGTCATTGTTGATTTTTTCAAGTCTGGACAATTTGTCTTCAAAAGTTACATTGGAAGGCTGCATGGATTTCTATTCTCCTATTTCTAGAAAGAAAGTGTTGCAAGTGCCTAATGCTCTTTGAAATGAGGGATTGGAAACTTAGGTGTCATGAGTTATGATAGGAACCAAATCAGATGATTTTTGTCTAAATTTTAATTTAAGTTTGGTCTTTGATGTTCATAGTCATTGATTGGCTATTCTTTGTTATCAAAAGAAACCATTGTGGAGACTCTAAACTGCTTAGTACAGATTTGGTAGAGCTTCCTCATTTATGAGTAGGTAGGATTGTTTGAATTCTCAAGCTGTTACTAAATATTTGGCACCTGAGCTATATAGAACAGGGAAGATACAAACTGAAGGGGAAATAAAAAAATAACTATTTGGCTAATTTAAGCTCCATGAACTTTTTCTTTTTTTGGTCTCATTTGAGGTTTGGAAGTTTGGATTTTTGAAATAAATTTTTACTAAAGTTAAACTTAACAAACTAAGGTCATTCCAAAATAAATGTGTTGTAAGCAAAGACAATTTTTCCTCTAGATATTTGATTGCTTCTCTTAAACCAATAGGCCTTTATAGACATAAAAATATTATATCTAATTTTTAAAGCCTCAGTATATTATGGCATTTCTTGGCTCACAATAGTTCTATAAATGCTTTCTTGTGACCATAATTATAAAAATTATACACTCTATTCTTTGTGTAAGCATTTTATTGCTCTTTTTGCTTCTGTCTTTGAATTCCATTAGAAGATTCCTTTATTCATGTTACTAACTCCCTTTTACCATTCTCTAATTCACTGAGCATTTATTGAGCACTAACCCTTTCCTATGTGATAGCAAACACCTCTGCTTATAAAGCAGTTCACTGTCACTTGGGTTAGTACCAAAGCTTGAACACTATGTAAACATGTTAGATATCCATATTGATATATCAGGACTTGAAATGGGGTGCTGTGTGATGATATTTAAACTGATTATTTTTAATTTGTGAATCTTGGAAATACTGGACTATATTAAGGCTAAGTCATTAGTAAGGGGACATGGATAAATCCATGTAGGCTTGGTTTATTTAATGCAGTGTGAAAAAAGTAGATACAAAACTGCAGTCTAAATAAACCCTAACTATGCTGAGTTGTTCATTTGGTCTCTCTGATTTTTGGAGGCAATTGAATAATATTTGATGACTGTGAGCAAGTTTCTTTAGTGCCCTCTATTCAAGGAAAGACCCAGAGGTTAAAAAATGTCAAGCCATTTCCTTCAGGTAGGCTGTGTGAGGGTAATATCTTCAGTCTGCATTGTTAAATGTCACAGATGTGAGTGGGTTTTAATCATAGTCTTCACATTGACAAAAGAAGTTGTGGTTGTAGGATGATGATAAAACCAAAACAATTAGCTTTTTATAAAATCTTTTATTATGGAAAATTTTAAACATATGTAAGTAAATAGTATAGTATAATAAACCTCTCTATGTCCATCTCCAGCTTAAAAAAATGATCAATATTCAGCCATTTTGTTTTATCTTTGCTTATACACTTACCTTATTATCATTAATATTTACATTCCATTTGGGGATGTAAGTTATAGAAAAGCACAAATCTTGGCTTATAACATTTTCACAGCCAAGCGTGCCTTTGCAAGCTCACCTGTCCCATGATGTGCAATATTATTGTTGTGGATACTATATATTCTGTAGCTTTTTATGTGGGAGAAGTCCATCTACTTCCTGATCCTTGGATAGCTGGATCTTATATGTGGACTTGAAGGCTGATTGAGTGTTTGCTTCCAAAATAATAATGAAATATTTAATATTCATCTCAATTATAGACTCTGAAATGCCCTCTTTGTCCCTTTGTAGGGTTTAAGAGGAGCTAGATAGCAAGAACTGGTGGAGATAGGAGCAGAGGAAGAATCTCCAACTCCCATGAAAATCATCAGGGGCTTTCCTTTGTTAGAAAATTGGTTGAAATTAAAGTGAAATGATTCGTATCAGGCTTTTATCTAAGTGAGGAAATATTTGTTTCTCCTTTGATCCCTCTTAACCCATTCTTGAACTTTAATTTAGAAACTTAATAATACCACCAGATCCCTGTAACCTCTTAATAAATCAGGAAGTGGATAAAATTGTAGTTTATGCCAGTGTGTCTTAGCAGGCATTATGCTGGTGTGGTTGAGTGGAGTGTGGGGCAGGGCAGTACCTCTAGGGTGTTTTGGTAGCCATGAGAAGCAGGCTGTGTGGTTGAAAAAGGAAATGCTCTTCCTACATTTCCTTCTCCTGACTTTGCTCAGCCTCACCAGTTCATAATACAGATCACTGCTAATGAACAAAACCTTAATTCTATGTATAAGATCTTCACAGTATTTCTTTCCACTGATGGCATGGGAAATTGAAAACCAGTACAAAGACATTTAAAAAATGAAGTCAGAATTCTTCACTCGTTGCCAGGATATTATTACTTATTCATAGTCAGCGGTAATTTGTGAGGCTGATCATTATAGTTCTGCAGAAAACTGCCTGTATTCCTGTGTCACTCTTGAAATATTCAAAATCCAGAGCTTCAATAAGGGTGCTCCTCATTTACAAGGTTAATTCGTCCAATAACAATGTCTACACTCACACACGTTTCAGAACTGAGAATTTATTGCACAGGGCACAAACTCATTGGATATGCAGTGTAAATAACCTTATTAAGAATGCAGTGAGAGGATATGCATTACTGTTCTGTTGGGTCAGAAGGGTAAACACAACAAGAAAATGAGGTATTTACCACTAAGTAGTCCAACTGATTTATTTTACCGGGTCTTTCTCATTTTGAGCCTTTTAAAGTGTAGGCTGCCTGAGTCCTCTGCCCTCACCTACACATTCATTTAGAAATTCTAAATTCTACAGGGTTTGGGGACCATCCTGGAGGATAATACCAATGACTATGTGTTAACCTGAGTTTCAATTGAGATGAATGTTTCAGGTAAAGGTGAGCCGACAGTAAATCTACTTTTGCTTTTGCACTCCAGCGTTTTCTGTTAGGATTTGATAGAGCATATGATGAAGAATTTCTCCTTGCCAGTATAAACAAAACTCAATTGATCTACACCTAAGCAGTGACAGCTCTAAGTAGAGGCCGGAGCCAAGACAAAGCAGGATATCCTCACTCTTCAGCTGTCTTCTAGATATGGTCTGTATTTCCAGTTCCACTCTAAGTGCTTTGATAGAAGAAAGTTCTCTACTTCTTTGCTGTCTAAAGATGGCACCTGGGATCACAGTGTGAAATGGAAAGAACTCCTTCAGCCAAGTGGTTTTCTGAGATAGAAGATCCATTTTATATAATAGGAAAATCCATATAAAGCTATAATATCCTCAAGACTGTTCCCCTAAGGGCCACTTAGCCTAGCACTATATGCATTTCCTAGTGCTTGAAACAACAAAATATGGTTAGATATTTTTAGGAAAGAATCTCTACCTTTCAAAGTAGTTATAGCTGCTGTGATATTTCTTTACCTAAAAATCATGATTACAGATGGCTATTTGCTGTATTATAAATATTGTAAACTAAGTGAACTTGTAAGAAAATAATTTGGTTTTATGATGATACCAAAGTAAGAGTCATATTGAGTGCATCTTATAGTCTGTACATTTATCAAAATAAATAGCTTACCCGGGATACTCAATAAATTCGTTTTTCTGGATTATAGTGAAAGGGTGGAGCATCTTCCTTTCCTGTGTTTGCCTCCCTAAGGTTCCTTTTTGGTTTGCCTTATTTGATTTATTTGTATCTGATAAGAATGGCAATTTCTCAATTTTCCTTCTTCTAAATCTCTGTCTTCTGGAAGCAGAATATTTGAGTTAAATCAGATAGCAATGTTGACTCTCAGTAGCACAAAGGAAAAAAAAAGTCACTAATAGAAGACTTGGAAAACTTGGAGTCATTGATGGAAGGATCAGAAACCTAAAATTCTGGATGATTGTGTACACATCTGCCAGGGGATTGTAATTCAAATGGGGAAAGATTAATTTCGCTAAATCAAATCTAAAGCAGTTTATTAATGTGTTAACTCCTTACTCATTTTAAACTCCAAGTACAATGCCCCAACCCAAAGGCCTTGGTGGTACTGAATTCCCTTCTGAACTCTTACTAGCTTGATACTTCTGTGAAAGCTTTAGCCAGATTGACCAGTCATTCTAATTTTATATATATAAATTCTGAACTGTTGGTGAGATAAATTTTTCTCTTTGTTTGTCCCATTCTAGTCCTTTAAACAATGCCTGGATTGAGGGTGAGGTGGTGCTCTCTCCTCTCTCTGCTCTTGCACTAACCAACCAGTGGTGGTCTTGGACACCTCCCCACTTGCATTTTCAGTTTTCTCTTTGTCAAATGAAAGAGTCAGGCTATATAATTGGTAAGATTCCTTTCAGCTTGAAAAGTCTCTATTCCATGCCTTTTAAAAATTTATTCTACTCCTCATTTGATTACATAATCCTCATTATGATAACAAATGGCCCTCTGAATTCGGAATACTAGAACTGAATCCTAGAAATATAAATCTGAGATGGAAGATGAAAAAAGCATCTGGTTCCCTGATACCCACATATTGCTTTTGTAATTACCACAATCAGGTGTGCTGGTCATGGAGTTGTATGCTGAGAATCTCCCTTCAAGAAAGAACTTGTTTAACTGCAAAGAATCAAGTTAGATGACCATCTCCAGCTGCAAGCCGTAAGATCTCAGTTTGTTCTTGTGTGTCTTAGCAGTGTGGTTGGAGTTACATTGGGGTGGTTGATTGGACATGGGCATAGCAGTTACTGGGCACACTGATGACTGGGAGCATCAGGCAGTGTGGTTTGAAAAGGAAATGCTCTTTCCACATTTCTTCCTCCTACCTGTATGCTGGACCACTTCTGCCCAAGGTGAGACCTGTCCATTTGAAAAATCTTTGCTCTGAAGCTCCCTCTAGCGTTAGCTGAAACATTTTCCAGTCTGCAGCACTCTTGAGATTTTTCAGTTCCCATTTCTGTGTTCTCCCTCCTTTCTTTCCATCGCTGTTAAATCTGTGCTGTGTCTGAAAGCTTTTCATGCCCACCTTTGCTTCTCCACCTTGTCTTTCACAGGCGCTGTCCACCACCTATTCCCTACCCTAACACTCTTGTACTCTGAGCTCCATCTTGGCATCCACTATCCTAAGTGACTGAACTGACCAATCATTTAATCCATGCCATGTTAGAAGTAGAAACTAGGATGTAGTGAAAGATATATTTTTAGGTTTATTTGAAAAGGAAATTTCTGGTTACATTTCTTCTGTCCTATTTTCTCTTACAAAGTTCGTGCACTTTTGGAACCCAAAGGGATGTTACAGAACTAAATTTGGACCTTTTGACTTTTGTCTACCAAACTATAAGAGCATCATGAATTAATTTCCTTTGAATGGATAAGTGGTTGGAAAGACTGGTATTTGGAGATTAGCACATTTTCATTACAAAAGAAATGCCTATTTGAGAAATCAGATGGAAGGCTAGAGGCTTTTTACCTGTCAAACAGGGCAACCTGCCCTGTGGAGTATGCTAGAGACAGGATGCACAATGTCATGCTCAGCTCAGTGTATACTGATGACATGTAATTCTCAAGTCTGGTTTACCAGATTTCACTCTTCTGAAGACTCTGAGTGTTACTTCTCTAAATGGTTAATTAAATACACTGGTTATGGGTAACTTCCCTTTTAGAAGTTTATATTTGCTTACTCTCTCCTGAAATTCTAGGTACGTTTGGCTAAGTTTCTTGATAGAAGTTTAAAATATATCTGCTACATTCAGCAGTTCTTAAAAAATACATTACTTTTACCATAAACATAGTTTAAAATGTTTAAAGTTAAAAAAAATGATGGCTAATTAATTCTAGCCAATCTCTAATCCACCACCAGAATTCAGAGCCCATCTTTCCCTTTGAGTGGAATCTATATGAACTGCATCTATGAAATATTTATGGTGTCAACATGTTTCTTTTATTTCTATAATGAGATGATCAGCTTGAACAAATTGTGCAAATACTATCAGATGTGAGAGCCCAATATTAACGTCACCAAAATGAGGAAGAACACTTTTGAAGATATTATTCAATCTCTAAGTGGCTGATGCTTAACAGGTCCACTCCACAAGTTCTGTGGAGTACATTTTGGGAGTAATTCATCTTAAAATGCCATTAAGTTGCAGTCCTTCTAAATTTAAATTGTTCCCAGTACTCATATAATAGAGATTGAGAATACTAAAGTGTACTCCTGAAGTTTTCCAGTTAATACATGAGGCAGAACTCTGAGGACTTAATTGCGTGATTTTGTACAGAACTCTGGGAAGCACTACATCTGCTTTTTGAAAAAAAGTTTTGGTCAGTTCTTTTTCAGCTGTATAGGAATGCACATAAACGATTCAATATTTGTATTAAAATAAATCTCAAATATTGTCAACTCCATAGCTAGTAGCTAAATCACAAGGAAATCAGTTCATTAAAGAAAGTCTTCATTTCAGGCATTTATAAAAGCCTTGTTTTTCAAATATATGTACATATACCATCCCTTAGGAGTCCATTTGAGAGGAACAATTATTATTTCTAAAATTTATCATCTCTTTTCTGCTTTAACCTAAATCAGTAGAAAGCATAAAATTCAGTTCTCCAAAAAATTATTTCAGTGGTTGATTCATTTATTCATTCAACTTCATTCAAATCATGTGTTTGTTGATCGATTATACACTATGAAGTCTTTCAGGCACTAGTCACAAATGACACTGTGCTCATGGACAACCATACCCAGTGTCATCAGATGATGATAAGAACTATGAAAAATAAAGGAGGTGTTAACTTTGTAATCCTGTATTATTATTCTTAACACCAACACAGCATTTCTGGAGCACAGAAAACTTATTATTTGTTTATAATAATGGGCTGGTTTCCACATGCTCCAACATGCAACTTGCAATGAGACTCCACTATTGCTGCTTATGTTTGGGGTCTGTATGACGTGTTATGGTAACAAGAAGCATGGAAGCCTGAGGGGCTGGGGCACATAAAGGAAGTCTAAGAGGTGAAATTGTATGTGCTTGACTATATGTCATAGACACTCAAATCAACTGCTTTTAAAAAACAAAAAATTATTTATCTTATTCTTCAGGTAACAGAGCCTGAGGAAAGACAGTCTAGAGTTGTGTGGTAAGGTCTGGTGTTGAGGTCCTACATTCCCTCTAGCTTTCAGCTTTGCCATCCTTAATGCACTGCTGTTCTCCTTATCAACTCCCCCCCCCCCAAAAAAAAGCAGCTCTTGCCCTTCTAGATATCTTGTTTCAATCCTAGGATGAAAGAACAGGAAACAGTAAAGAACTAAAGATTCCTTGAATAAGTTTGCCCCATTCTTCAGGAAGACAAACTGAAAAGCCCAATCCATATAACTTCCCTGTACACCTCTGCCCAGAACTGGGTCAGGGACCCTCTTCAGATTCATGGGGATGTGGAAAGCTAATAATCACAAACAGAAACATTAGCCAGCAAGTAATTTGTGTTCTATTAGAAGGACAGTGCAGTGAATAGACACTTGGAGGGCAATTAAACACATGTTTGGTGCAGGGATGATTTCTGTAGAAACTGAGAGCCAAGACTTGAAAGAAAAAAAAAATTCCCAGAAGACCATTGAGAGACTTATAGAAAAGAAACGTTCCTTGTCACTTAACCCTTTTTTCTCAGTTCCTTTTTCATTCTAGTAAGCAGTAATAACAGTCTAAAGAAGAATGTCTGTGTTCTTTATTTTATATAAGTTGCTCATGTAAATACCATTCATTTTTTAGTCAATGATCCTTTATAGACTCTGACACTAAATTCCTTTTTCACTGTTTGACTCTTGTCCTTTAAATTCTTCATAAAACCTTTATGTATCTATTCTTCTTACTTATAATATCCCTTAAATCAATTTGGAAGGAGGTGGAAAACAATAATCCATGACCAAAACAAAACAAAACAAAAAAGTAATAATACGGCGAGCTTAAGGAAAAATATATATGATTCTTAAAAGAGTCATCTTAACCAAATATCTTGTACAGTGAACCTTGGGGTACTCAGTAAACAGAATTATATACCTATTGACAAAAACATATATACCACTGGTCAGAATATTTCCCTCATAATGTTGATTATACCAAACAAAGTTGTGTTAAAACATGTTAAATCATTAAGTATATTCACTTTACCCTTAATTTCAGCCTTATATGGAGTATTTGTTATCTGATCCTCCTAAATCTGTTTTTTTTTTTTCTTGAAATTTTTAAAGTAGGAGGAAGATATACCTCCTCTGAATAAAAGGGAAATTCCTTAGGATGAATACCAATAAATAACGCTTGATGGAAATTCCATTTCTTGCTAAGGTAATGATTAAAAGTTGACTTTTACAAAGTTCCAACAATATCCCATCCTGATTTTTAGGTACAATCTCAGCTGTGGACCCACATCCAATGAATCTTCACAGATAAGCTTTCATGATCACTTGTTTAAATGCACATGTTAATCAGGCTCAGAGCATAGGATATACTGGACAATGTTTAGGACAAGAAAGCTCCCAAGAAGGTATGAGGCACGGTTTACACAAGCCTAACATCATTGATTAGGCATTGCACAAATTATTTTGGGGAGTTCATTATATCTGCATAAAAATCATTTTCCAGATTGCTGATTACATTCATAAAAACAATAGTTTTAGTGTTTTCTCTCCTGTTTTAATTTCATGTTTGATAAGTTGGAGAGTCTCCCATTCAGTGTGAATTATGTTTCCTTTCTCATCTTGATTATATATCGATCCGATTGAATGTGAGTATGTGGAGCTGTTGCTGCAATCTAGCTTTTGGCATTTATATACTGGGCGTTTGTAGATGTACTCCCATCCTGAGGACATTTTACTTTTCATATTCAGATGATGAGTAAATATTTGATTTGAGTGGAGTTGAGAATCAGTGCTGGGCAAATGCATGCATTTCTTTGCTTTGGTTTTTAACTATAAAGCATTATTAATATCACTGTAATTTTCATCTCACATTTCTTACTAAAGCCTGAAATAATTCAGAAGTTCATCATTCTACAGTAGATCTGTTTTCAGAAAACGAAGAGAGGCTCAAAATTTGTATGTGCCTTTAATGCAACAGCTTGCTAGCTACTCTAATATTTCATCCACACACACACAAAAGTCATTACATCACTCACTCAGTTTCTAAAGCTTGTTCGGCTCCTGATGGCACAAATGAAGTAATCTTTCAGCAACCTAACACTGAGATTCAGAAATGGTGAAATCAGGAAGCCACTTAAAGTTTAATCCCCTCTCTATTAAGAATTCTTTTAGAGAAACATAAGAGTTGCTGTTTGGCACCTACAAGTGCATAGGAAACCTGTTGGCTGGGAACTGACCCAGGTATCTAAGAACTGAATGGATTCCTTGTTCATGAAAGGCTTGCTACACATCTGTGTTCAGAAAGAGGGAGGGGGATGGGAATCATGTTCAGATAAGAATACCAATAGGTTTCTGTTACATCGCAGAATGAAATAATGTTCATCTTCTAAAAACCATCTAGTAGAAAATGTGAAAAGAATTATTTGACCCAATAATCATTAACACAAAAGTTAAAATCATTTTTTTAGGAAATATATTTTAAAGGTCCTTGTCCCTAAGAATTGTGACTCCTTGCAAAATATTTTTTTGGTATCCTTAAAATGTTCATCTGTGATCAGTATGAAAAACAAATACTTTGAATTTCAAATAACACAAAATGATTGTAAAAGTTCGTTTGACATAGACAAAATATTTAACCCTGGGTTGAAAAGATGGGAGCTGTAGACAAAGTAGATTCAACTTCTCCAAAGCTGAAAATATGTAAAAAAAAAATGGCTTTGCCTAGCAGTATTAGCAGATAGTCTAAATCCCTTTGGAGTATATGAAGTCAACTAAATATTGATGTGGAATTATTTATTCAAGGGGGTTAATTTCTTCTGAGGATTTACTACAATGGATAAGAAAAAAAAACTATAATTTGCCTAGTATGATTCCAAAAAGAGTTATTTATTTAGTTCATTAGTTAGTTGGGAAAAACAGTAACAACACTCACATTGACCGTTACAGGTATAGATGCATTTCCTAACAGAGCCCTCTTACATGGATTTAACTTCAGAAACTGGGCTTTGGGAAGAAAGTAGGATTCTATCCTCTGTATTTGAGATAAAACTGAGCCCACAGTGAGTACATGGAAGACAAGAATCAGGCATCTAATGAATCATTCAGCTAAGGATAATGAGTCAATTCAAATCAGATGGCATGTATTGTGACTAAATATAAGTTCCTTCATTTTGGGTGCAAAAAACCAAAAACTAAAATGAAAAAAAAAATGTTTAAAATGATAGGAGAGAAGAGATGGAGCTTAGAAGCCATATGTGTAAAACTAGCTTGCTCTCTTAGGATTCTCCAGAGAAACAGGAACAATAGGATATATATCTAACTCTCTCTCTCTCTCTCTCTCATCTATCATCTTATCAAAATGAAGTTTTAAAAAGAAATTGACTCTTTTACTCATGATAGGGTAAGATATACAAAACATTTAGAGCAGACCAGAAGGCTAGAAATCCAGGTGGGGGTTGATATGGCAATCTTGCCTTTGAAATCTGCAGGACAGACCCATAGGTGGGAATCTCAGCAAGGGTTTCCATGTTGTAGAATTGCTTCTTCAGGTAATGTCTGTCTTTGCTCTTAAGGTCTTCACAAAGGATGAAGCACATTCCCATGACGAAGACCAAGATGCTTCACTCGAAGTATATTGATTGTCACTGTTAAAAACGTCTAAAAACCATGTTCACAGCAACATCTAGGCTAATGTTTGACCAAATGACTGGACACTGAGGCCTAGCCAAGTTGACACTTAAAATAATCAACACACTTGTTTAACAAAAGCCTGAGAGGCATTGAATTTGGAACAAGAAAGTAATGGCAACTTTCAACTCTATATTGTATGCTCATTAGACCCTACCTACAGGTTTTAGAAACAGACATGGAGTAGAAGAAGTTGCTTCATTAGATATAGAATACTTAGAAGGGAGCAAGATATTGAGGAGGATTTAAACCTATCATAAGAAGAATGGTTGAGCCAGGTACAGTGGTGCATGCCTGTTAATTCCAGCAACTCAGGAAGCTGAGGCAGGAGGATAACAAGTTCAAAGCCAGCCTCAGCAATTTAGTGAAGCCTTAAACAACATAGTGAGACCCTTTATCAAAATAAAAAAGGGCTAAGATGTGGCCCAAGAGCTAAGCACCCCTGGGTTCAATCCCTGGTACCAATAAAAAAAAAGAAGGAGGGAGGGAGGAGAAGAGAAGGGATAATAATAATGATAATAATAATAATAATAATAATAATAATGGTTGAGGGAACTAAGGTTGTTTTGTTTGAAAAATCAAAAAGTTGAAGATGACACAATAGCTGTATTCAATTTGCTGTATGGAAATATTTAGTACCATTATACATAATTTCCATTATTTCAAGGACAAAGAACAAGTGTTTATAAAAGAATTGTAGAGTTCATTTCAATATGAAAGTGGATTTTCTAATGGTTATAGCTGCCCCAAAGATAAAACGGACTACTCCATCACAAACTGACCAGCTCTCCACCGTAGGAGATTTACAAGTAAACACATACACCTATACATGCGTATCCACACACATATGAATATAAATACATATACAAATGTAAGAACATATGTACATTATGTGTGTGTGTGTGTGTGTGTGTGTGTGTGTGTGTGTGTATGTGAGAGAGAGAAAGAGAACGAGGCTGTGCACATGGATGGATGATAAGGGAAGAATCCAGCATCACATGGGGATTGGATTACCTAGATGGCTCCTCTGCAATTCAGATAATTTTTCAAATAATTATGAATTTTACTTGACATTTGAAGAATTTGAAGCCTATAAATAAGTTTTATGTAGCTAACAAGATATGCAGCTTCTGCTTGATCACATCCATGTGCACAGCCTCATTCTCTTTCTCTCTCTCTCTTACATACATACTGGTAAACCAATTTGGGACTCTCACTACTGGTAAACCAATTGTTGCTTGAAGCTTACTTTTATTTGCTTAATTTCCTCTTTGCTATTTATTGATAGTTTAGTAGCTTATTTTGCATTAATAAATGGTTCTTTTTTTCTTATAAAAATAATTATTTTTTTTAGAAAAATCCTTTATGGACAATGGTTTCTACAAAATTTGTTAAACAAATGACTGCCCTAAAACAAAAATTATGTGCCACTTTTCATACATTATGTATCTATATATTTCATAAATATGTTTCATATATATATATATATATATATATTACTCTCAATGCTATATTTCAAGTAGGCTATCAAGAGAGAGGATAAAGGAAGAAACAATTTTTTATATGATGATGGGAAAAAAATCAATGATGAGCACTGTTCTTTTCATGAGGAAAGGTTCAGTGAGTAGATCCTTTTCTTTATACATGGCCTTCTTATCCATAACCTGTAAACTTCTCTAGGTGAAGTCATGTGTTTGAAAAACTAGGAATTCTAACCTGGCTCATTTTATTCTTCATATTTTATTCTCTGTTCTTTCTCCTTAATATCTTTCTGAATGTGTCAAAAAGTAGCTATAATATTATGATCAGTCTATTTGAAAACTGACACCAAAACTATCCATTTGGAGTTTCTTTTCTTTCAAGATGTGCTACTTTTTTATATGATTAAAATATGTACATGAAATTCTGAAGTTGGGCCCATGACATTCAGAATAATGAATGTACAAATGGGCATAGGAGACCCTCTCTACAACTCAAGAGAATGCCACAGCTTGCTAATTGGGTAGCACTGTTCAAAAAGAACAAGATTTTAGCAGGAAATGGTCCCATTTTTTTTTCCTAGTGAGAAAATTCCATTAACTTGTTAGATTTCTAGAAAAGGTGGCAAACTAGAAGTTCAAAGTTTAATCCAGTCCAAAAACATGCAACATGAAGCAGTATATCAAATCAGGGAAATTTTAAATAAAAACCTCCAGCTATTTTTTTCTTGAAGAATTGGAATTTCTAGAAATGTAAGTCAAGTATTTCTGCATAACAAGTCTCCTTCAAGGGTGTAGCTGCTGCTGCCTTTGGCAAGTTTTATGCTCTCAGGTTGGTCTCCGTTCTTCCTTCCCACTGGTCCACCAGGTGGCTCTCATGACCTATTTACTTTACCTTCCAGCCTTTGTAGTCCTTGATGTTTGTTTCCTGTTCCAGAGAAGAAGTGATACTGAATTTGATTACAGGGTTCAGGACAAACTCCCACTCTTCAGCACACATTCAAGAATGTCTACTGAAAATATTACAGGAGTCTTTTCTCTAGCATAGAAGCTGCTTAGAATCCTTAGTTTTAGGAGGAATCAAGCTGTCTTATTATGACAATAGAGATATGATTAGTAGAATGTTTCCTATCATTATCCAGTTTGTGGCTTTCAACAAAGATTTGCTGGAAATACAAACCACAGTTTCAGTGCTTTTATTGGCAAATAGGGCAATACTGGTGAGCTGATACAGTAATTGCAGTTTAACAGCCATCAGCACTCCAATTTACAATTATTTTAAATTTAATGCTTTTGATTAGGTGTTTCCAGAAATAAGTGTACTTAAGTAATCCAAGAAACAAGGAAATGCCTTACAAATCTAGGAATTATTTAAAAGCTCTCTTAAATTTATTTTTTCAATATCAGTTACCTAGTAAAGCTAGTTCCTGGAATTGATCATTTGTAAATAAATAACTGCCCAGAAATTATAGTGCTACAAATACTGTAATCACCATGAATTCTTCACTGAAAGTATCTAGAATACATCAGTAAATCTTGTACATAAGGGAAATATCTAAAAATATATGAAAAAAGCAAACAGTGGTTTAAGTATCATGTCATGAAAGAGGAACAATATATCAATATTTCCCCTGATGATTTTAAGGTAATAAAGTCAACATTCCTTTCATAAAATTTTCTCCTTTTGTGGTAAGATAATACCTACAATACAATAAAACTTTAGCTTTATATCTACTGGCTAACTTATCAGCTAACAACTTATATTGATCAAAAGGTAAGACTAATTTATTCAGCTTTCAGACTCCTGAGATTAGAAATATTTGGTTGGATTGTTGATCTGGGAAATCGTTGCACTTATGTGTGATGCTTGTTTAGACCGTCTTTCAAGTGTGACTGTCTGTTTTTATAATTTGTCTACAATGCTGCATGGCCTGAAATCCCCTTCAGACCTAGAGCCAATTTATCTGTGCGTAATGAGAGTACATGGGCTACAACTTATTTTTTTAAGTGCCTGAAAAAACCTCTCTCTCTCCTGTAATTGAGCTCTATGTAGGAAGGTCCTTAGGCTATGTCTATAAGATAGGTACATACTAACTGAAAATGAAAAGTAGTAAGTTGGTCTGTGCAGGTGGTAAGGGTTGGATCTATTTTGATCAAAATTACTTTCTGGCTGCTGGATGAACTTATTATTTCAATCCAAATTTGTATATATATGTTAAATATATTATAGTCTCTGTGTGTATATATCTATATCTATCTATCTATCTATCTATATCTGTATATATATATATATATATATATATATACACACACATATATATATATATATATTTTCCTTTATATCTTTGAGTTTGGGCCCATTTTAAAGCAAAAAAAAAAAAAGAACTCTGAAAGTAAAGCTAAACATTTGGATAGATGTTAAAAATTTCATCAAGCTTTGAGATTTAGAGATAGAATTTTTTAAATTTATTTTTTAGTTTTAGGTGGACACATATCTTTATTTTATTTTTATGTGGTGTTGAGGATCAAACCCAGTGCCCCATGCATGCTAGGTGAGAACTCTACCACTGGGCCACAACCTCAGCCCCTAGAATTTTATTTTTTTAATATTACATGGTTTATTGTGTGAACTCTGCTTTAAAGACAAAACCTAACCTGCTTTTCTAATGTTGAAAACATGCTTATTTTGAATGATACAAAGGACATAAATCTCCTGTAAGCAAGATCTTAATGCTTTCATGTATTAGCTATGCTTAATTATAGTATCAGGTGAAAGAAGAGCTTTTAACTTTCATTTTCTAGCTAGAGTAATTCACTTGAGGGTTTAGTTACATGACTTCTGAAAGATGTTAGGAATAAGCCACCTAATTTGAGGAAACAGTTGCTAGTCAGGGTGCCTCCTTAGTCTAAATTCAACCTTCTTTAAGAACTAAAGGGCATTGGCTACCTTTCGTCTGATTGAATGATTAAGCCCTTTCCTGGACAGGATAACTGCTCAACTTTCCACTTCTGGGGCTATCAGCTACTGATGAATATTTTATATGACTAAAATTATTTGCTCACATAGGCATATGCTGCAGGAGCAACTAATCGAACCCTTGGCCAAGTAAACACAGCTTGAACCACAAGAAATCCCATTAATAGAGGGCTCAAAATTAACAGATAACTGGTGAAAGTTTCTCTTGAAATTTTTGTGGAATGTATGATATTGTTGTTGGCCACATTTTAAAAGGAAAAAAGCAATAAATAATGTCAGCTACTTTATCTAAACTATTTTATCTTTTCCTTGCTGAAAGCCTCTAATGGAATTACTGTCTTTTTTTGCTAACCAACTTGTAGAGTATGTGGGTAGTGGTATTCAATATTTATGAAATGCTTGTTTTCTCATAGGACTGAAGCTACTGATTTTTTTCTATAAATGACAGAATTTATTAATTGCTACTTTAACCTGTTGCATTTTTGCTTTAAGCTTTAAAATGGCAGAGGACATGGCAGATAAGCATTCGAAGTAGAACCTGAAACATCAATTGAAAACATGTAGTTTGAAGGCTTCATTATAGAGTACAATAGGCACATGTCTTTGGAGAACCAGAAAGAGCTGAGGTTCCTGTCAACATAATTAGGCAGACTTGAAAGAGGTTTCTTAGATTGTTTTTATGTTTTTAGTCAGAGTTATTAGCTTAAAAAATATAAAGAAGTTTATATTACTGGTATTTGAAAAATCAGTACATTCCTGTGCCCTATATTTACTAATGGATAGAACAAGTGTTGTTTGTTTGTGGAGTTGACACTTCCCTGAAAAACAGAAGCCTGGATTTGTTTGGTGTATAAAGTGCCAAACTCTCTCAGAACACTAAGCAGAGATAGAAGGCAATGTGGATAGCCTGTGGCTATTATTTTTTTTAGTAGTTACATTAGCTTTAAAATCACTTACTGTTTAGGAAGTTTGATTCAGGGGATTGACTAGAAATCTTAAGAGGCTGAACTTGGGTTTTAATCTTGGTTCACAATAGCTATGGCAACTTGCCTCTATCACAGAGGTAACTGAAGACCTAAATGTTGTTAAAGTACTCTGAGCCAATTGAACGAAATGAAATGTTATAAAGATATAGGCCAGTGGTATTACAGATGGAGCACTGTGCCTTTTCAGGGTAGCCATTATTACTGAACAGCAGATGAAGTAATATAAACCAACACCATGAACTTCAATCTGTACAGTTATCCCTAACTACAAGAGTGCACAAAGCTTGGCTGAGGCTGAAACATCTTGAAAAGTGTTTCCCAAGATACCTGAATCCTAGCTTCCCTCTTTATTTTTCCAGTAAGAAATCATATCAGCTATTCAAGAGGAATGCTTAGGTGACTTCTAAACTGGGTTCAAGGCTCCAAAGGCTGGTAGGAGTGGGAGTTTAGAAACCCCTAAACAAAAGCAGAGATTAAAGCAGATATTATGCGGCAGGGTCAGGGTCAGTGTCTAGCTTACTCTTCACAATTGGGTCCTGTTGAATTTTTTTTTTAATTTTAATTTTTTGCATTGATGCCCTCTTAATCATCATTATCCCAATAAAACCAGTTTTCACAATGACATTCCATATCCCATTTTCATCACTCCATGAAATGTGCTATTGAAAGGGCCAGGTGTCTTTCACAAAACACAACAGGACATTGAGAGCGATGTAGATTTGCTCTCAGCCCAATCTGGGGCCTTATTTCTTACTTTATGATTTTTTCTAGAACTGCAGGCTTTCCCTCATCGGCTGACGGTGGCTCGCTTCACATATACCACTCAAGACTTCTGTACAGTATAAAATAGAAGATCAAAAGGAGGTGGGGAAAAAAAGAAGTATGAGAGCGAAATGAAAATAGAAGAGACATAGTTGGAAGGAATCAAAGGTCTGTAAAAGAGGAGCTCAGGTTTCATGTTGGTGATGATTAGTCTTGCAAAACCTTCTGAGACCTGTGGAAGCATTTGCTTGTCTAAAATTCAGCTTTTTCTTTCTTTTCTTTCTTTCTTTTTAAAAAGAGACTTTTCATAATAAGCAACTCTTCTCTCATTTGAAGGTTGGAATCTTTTCTGAAAAAGTTTGGTAAGGCCAGGCATTTGAACACAGTCAACTGCGGTGAACCAGGCACATGGAGGACAGCTGACTCCACAGAACCAGGGTCTTGGGTAAGTGCCCAGCTCTGAAGCCACCTAAAGTGACTGAAAATGCTGCTTTTTTAGTAAGCATGGAACACTTATTTTAAATTAATAATATTTTCTTAAATCACACAAGGCAACCTTTGGTAAAACTCTTCTAAGTGGTTGTGGTTCCAGTAATAGGTGAAGACTTGGGATGGGAAGCCTCCTAAAAATAGCAAAAGGAAATGAAAATATCTCCCTGAATTTTGGATCAGAAAAGTAGAAACCGAATTTTACTTTGTGAACTGCAATTCATCCTGAATATCTTAATGAGATTCAGTGAAGTTGATTCTGCAGCTGCTTTAATTTTGAGGTTAGTCGAAAATTATACAGCATTTGCCATACTGTTGTATTTCCAAAATAAATCCTACTTACTCTCCACTGCCAGTCAACTACAGCCCAGAGATGTTCCATTAATGGAGGCAAACAGACAATTTATATTGGAGATTTCTTATTAGGGTTCTATTGCACCAGAAAATCTGGCTGAATATGGGTGGCATCATCTCTAATTACAAAGATGATATGATAATTGAAAATAATTGTGGCCTGGTTTTCTATTAAAAGAAAATCACCTTAACGATTCACCTTGTATTGTTAGAATTGACACAGAATATCATTTGGGAGTATAATTTGGGTGAAGTCACCATGACGCAGAGGAAGTAATGGGATTTCCAATTCTTGTGTGATCTCTAGGGCTCCTTCCATTCCTCCTTCTATTTTTGCCTTTGGTGAAACTGGTTGCTTTTTTGGTGTTCAAGAGGAGACCTTACTTCTCAGGATCCAATATTCAAGATAATAATCTTTTTGGTTCTCATGATTATGACATTATTTGTTTTGCTTCTTTGAACTGGTTTCTTATGATCAATTTCAAGGGTCAAAAAAAAAAAAAAGCCAGTTCTAAACTGTTGGTTTAAATAAACTTAGTAGAAACCACAAAGAAGTGGAATGTAATTTGAACACCTAGTATATTTAATACATAATTGAAAATCTCTTTATTATTTTATTTTTTAGTCACTAACTTTACCTCATTGTGACACATTTCAGAACCTTTATTTGAACTATTGCTCCTAGTTAATTTTTAATGTCCTAAAATGATTTTTTTACTATTATAATAATTACATAAATAGAAAAATCTTGAAATATGCTGTATGTAGTTTCATTTAAGATATTTTCAGAAATGTCTTAGAAATAAGATATAGACATTATTATTCTTAACAGCCACATAATGTGGGAACAAGTTCAGGGTGGACATAGCAACAAATTTCGCATTTCTTCCAAGATAGTTAAGGCTTTCACCCACTCTTTAAGAAGACCTACAATGATTCAGAGCTATTAAACAACTGAATTTTTCTGTTAGAGAATTATATTTTAATGGTAAATTTTAACACACTGAGCCATGAGTCCAAATAATTTATCTAGACAAAGAGTAAATTACAAGATTTATGCTTTTACAGTCTTTTCAGTAGCTTGAGTAGCATTAAGTTCATTAGCAGAGAATGATAACCCTTTGTATCATATAAGCACATTTGTAATGTTTGCTTGCAAGGAGTTCATTTTTTTTTTTTTTTTGTTCTTGTTAATTTAACCAATCTGTGCTTTCGCCCCACCTCTATCTTTAAATTAGAGTGTAAAGTAGGTCAAGATTACAGATTAGACTTGATCTGTTTTGCTCTGCTTTGTCTTCATTACAAAGCAGTATAGCTGGAAGACAAACACAATAGCTTTTCCCAGACATGACGAGGTGAAGTATTAGGCTGAATTTTATAGATTCAGAGTTATCGTTGATTATTATTAGATGTCTAAGTTGATTTCAAGTGAGAAGTTACAGATTTTCCAAATTCTCAAGACTTCAATGATCTGGTAAGAAAGTAACACCTTACAAAAGCAACCCTTCAATTCTGCCAGTTCAAGGACACCTTTCCAAATGCTGAGTGAACATCATGGTAAGTATTTTGTTGTTAATAACCAGTGACCTTTACTGAGGCACAATAAAATAATAAAAAGATGGTATTTGATGAAAGAAGTCCACTCAGAAATATATTAAATGTCTTATACCCCAGAGATGTTGCATGTGTTTATAGTCATATACTAATTATTTATAGCAAGGTTCATCAAACTTTTCCATAAAGGGCCAGATAGTAAATATTTCTTTGTGGAACTGTTATGACTACTCAAATCTGCCGCTGTAGCTCAAAAATACCCAAATGAGCTGTATTCCATATATTCTATATGTGTATAGACACTGAAATTTGAATTTCATATAATTTTTACTTTTTAAATGAAATGCTATTCTTCTTTTTTTTCAAACATTTTAAAAATATTTTTAGTTTCTGAGACATACAAAAATAGATGGTGGGCAGAATTCAGCGTCTAGACCACACTTAACTATTCCTTTGTTTAAAGCATTTATTTTCTACAACTGAATATATGATATAATAGTATGTCAAAATATACAAATATACATGGATCTTTATGGAAATGTTTTTCTTGAAATGTTAACAAAAATGTCTTTGGAAAAAAGCTGCTTAGTCACAAGAACAGCAAAATTAAAATTAGATTAATAGGACAATTTAAAAAAGTTTATTTTGCTATATATGTGAAAAATCCAGATGTTAAATACAAAACCAAATATTTTTAATTTGGTTAAGACCCTTGGGGCCAAATGCAAATGTCAATGGCTTTGTTTGTAAAGTGAAGATTCTCTATAAAATGAAGCTAACATGAAACTTTCTCTAACATTATAGTCATTAAACTAAAAATGGCATCGTTCAAAAGAGTAAGGCAGGATAAGTACCACTTATTGTCATATATTAGAATTTAAAGTATGATAATTGCTCAAATGTGATTAACTGAGAAATAGCCAGAGTTCATAGAGCTACACTATCTCTTGGTTGAACATACCATCATTACACTGCCGAGTATAAATCTTCTTTACATTACATGAATTATACTTTCTAATTAGACTGTTTTTTCTTAGATAAGAAATATTATGGAATTGGAAATAATTCATGACTAACATTTTATTTCAAATGCAATTTATCATGATTTGGGTATAATTAGTTATAATAATTGCATAAGTTTAAAAAATTACTAATCTTTTTCAGATTTTAAATCATTCATAGAATATACACATTAGAAAAATCATGCATATTTGGTTTTTTAGTAAATTTATTTATTTTAATTAGGTATATATGACAGCAGAATGCATTATGATTCATTGTACACAATTGCAGCACAACTTTTCATTTCTCTGGTTGTACACGATGTAGCATCACACCATATGTGCAGTCATACATGTACCTAGGGTAATAATGTCCATCTCATTCCATCATCTTTCGAGCCCCCATGCACCCTCTCCACCCCTCATATGTATTTGTGTATTATGTGTATTCGTGCTTGTGGATTTGAATTCTGACACAGAAACTGTAGAAACTCATTTTGAATAAGAATTTAAAATTAAGGTATGGTAATATATTTCTGGTTTCTAAAATTCCTTTCTTTATCAATTCAATCAAAATGTGTGCCATCATATTCATGGAGTGAATGGTGACAAGAAATTATACTATTTAAGTTTGACTTTTTTTTTTTTTTTGGTACCCAGGGTTAAACTCAGGGGCACTCAACTGCTGAGACACATCCTCAGCACTATTTTTGTATTTTATTTAGAGACAGGATCTCACTGAGTTGCTTAGCACTTCACTGTTGCTGAGGCTGACTGAACTCGCCATCCTCCTACATCAGCCTCCTGAGCTGCTGGGATTACATATGTGTGCCACCGTGCCTGGCTTTAAGTTTGATATTTTTAGCTTATAAAAACTGAGATTATTTACAGGGTATAAAAAGTACGAGCTGAACAATTTTTATAAAAGCGAACAAAGTGATCAAAACCATTTATAAAGCATAAAAATACTAGTGGAACATCAAAAAAATCTCAACCAATTAGCCACTTAAGTTTAAGCATTTTTTAATTCATGAGTTTTACATACAGAGATAAAATTTCAAATCAATATCCAGACACTAAATGCCATTTCCTCTCTTTTTAAAAAATTATTTTTTGTTACCGGGGATTGAATGCAGAGGCACTCAACCACTGAGCCACATCCCCAACCCTATTTTTGTATTTTACTTACAGATAGGGTCTCACTGAGTCGCTTAGCACCTCAATTTTGCGGAGGCTGGCTTTGAACTTCTGATCCTCCCACCTCAGCCTACCAAGCTGCTGGGATTACAGGCATGCACCACTACTCTCTGCCTTCATTTCCTTTCATATTAAAACACATAACATCAATATAAATTATTTATAGTGATGGGTGAGCTAAAATGATTTAAAATTTATTGGTATTAAGATAGATTTGGAAATTTTAATTTTATTAGTGATGGAATATCTCAACAGTAAAGGATTTTCTTACTCAGAACTAAGTATCTATCCATTTAATCATCCACCTTTTGATGGTATGGCACTATCCCTTTCGGAATGTGATAATCATCTGTTAAGAAATATTTCTTGAGGATTTACAGTGGATCTCCTATTTTGCTAGATCCTAACTATAATGATTAATACATGCTTTTATTCTCAAGAATCCTACAGATTTATTAGGGGAGAACAAAGTGTAGGTGTAGCTTCCCCTCAGACAACCAGCAACGTCTGGAGATACCCTAGAGTGTCATGACTTGGGGAGGGGTGAATGTTTCTGGCATGTAGTGGGTAGAAGTCAAGGATTTTGTTAAATATTCTACAACAAAGAATTATTTGGTCCAAAATATCAATAGTGCCACCTGTGAGAAACTCTGTCTTAAACAGAGCACAATTTTAGAAATGCTATAATTCTACAAGCAAGAAGGGTTGTTTTGATGGAGAAATGTCTTGAAAGAAGAGCAATGTGTGAGCAGACTCTTGAGAAGCTGAATGGAGAGACAGTCCTATGGGGAAAGGGAGCTGGGAAGAGCTGCTTTCCAGGCTGTGGTAGCAAAGTGAGCAAAGACTTGGATATGAAAAATAACCTACTTTGGGGAACTATGCAAAGTCTCTAGTGGATAGGAGGGGTATAAGGGAATAGAAACCTGAGATTTGGCAGATGAATAAGAATTTTTCTTTTTTCTGCTATGTCATACAGTTGGGGCTTTCTCCTGAAAGGTGTTGGGAATGATGGTGGTTTCAAACAGGGTATGGCATGATCAGACAGTCTGTATACAGGGTTCATCATCCTTGGTGTGATGTGTCACAAGTACAAGGAAACAAAATCCTTATCATTAGATCAGTGAAAAGCCACAGGGGATAAAGTCCACTAGTAGGAAAGAAGGATTCCCTACTTCTTCCTCTATGAATGCTCTAATTTTAATTCAATAGCTTTCACTTTCTATATTAGAACTCTATTCAAGAAACAAAACTTAATTCATTTCCAGGAGTTCATACATGCTGTATGTGCCTGACTGGCTGACCCCTCCTGAGGCTAAGCTGCCTTGTTAGTCAGCATCAGGGAGCACTGTCATTCCTTTGGAGTTTTGTTTTTCGATTCCTTCTGTGATGTCATGGTAGGAAAACATGAAATGTGCTTACCAATTTAAAACAGACAACTAGTAATGAAATCTCAGCTAGCAAAATCTTGTTCCTCTGACTCAGTAGTTCTTAATCCTGCAAGTTTATTAGAACTACTATGGAAGAGATTTAGGCATCTGTGTTTCTTAAAACTCCTCAGATAATTTGAATGAGCAGTCAGGGTGGAGACCACTGTGTTATTTTAGCTCAAGGAACCGTCCTATGGATAAAGAAAATTAATCTACTATTTTTATTTGACTTCCTGATGATTTTTTAAGAAGATTTTTCTCCAGTTAAAAGTTACATTTTGAGGCTGGGAATTTAACTCAATGGCTGAGTTCTCACCTAGCATACCATGTGTGAGGCCCTGGGTTCAGTCTCTAGCACCACAGAAAGAGAGAGAGAGAGAGAGACAGAGACAGAAAGAATTCATCTCCATTAAAATGAATTTGTATTTTCTGACCATACACAATTTTCAAAGGGAAGCTTTTTCTGATACTGTTACTGAACAAGTGAGAGCTAGACTATTTCTTACATGAAATCACAAGATGGATGAGTTCCACTCAAGTAGCAGAGAGATAACTAGAGATTTAAATATGGAGTTTTTGAACAGAGATACTGAGTTCACACATGTATACTTTTAAAAAGGTCTTATTTTGTGCTGCCCAGTGCTGTGGTTGGTTAATGTGATACACAGTATGGTATAATGAAAGAAAGGCTGGGAGTTTGTCTTCCTATAGCCCATCCTCTGTTCTTTGGCTACAGATCACATACATAGCTGCCTTCAAAATGGGGGGTTGCTAAAGTGGTACAGGAGGGACTGTGATTGTAGTGTTGCCATTATATCTCTGGACAAAAAAGAAAAAAGAAAATAAAACAAACAAAAAACCCTCAAAATGTCAACCCTAATCCTTTATTGACTCAACAAATAGTTATTAATTATCTGCTCTGTGTAAGACTTTTTCTTTTTCTTTTTTTTCCATCTGTCTGGAAACAGAATGGAAAACATTAGTGTGATTTAATTGTAACATTGTATCTTTGAGCAAAAGAGAAAGTACTGTTGTTATTGTTTTAAGTTGTCCTCTTCAGTCTCTTGACTATTTCCTTTACATCTTTTTTTTTCTGCCATCAAAGATTTTCCTTTGTGAAAAAAAATTTCCTCTAGAAAGAAATTCCCTTCTCAGTACCTTCCTTTTTTTTCTCTTTCAATTTACAAATAAGTGTCCTATCTGTATTCCCACTACCTCCTTGCTATTTATATACTATGTTTAACAAACACCCTTCTAAGACATCAATTCATAAATAATGAATCAGACTCTATAATCCAACTTTGAGTTCATACCCAGATCCTGGGAAATGCACATTCCCTCCACATTGTTCTCAAGGGCAGTTCAGTATTAGAATGCTAATTTCTTCTTCCCTGCTTTTTCTCTCAGGCCAATCAAAACTTGTTGATGGGTGGGGAGGTTCAGCCCATGAGTATCTTTACAAGACAATCTGTCTTGCTCTAAAATAGTGGATTTCAAACTTTTTTGCCTGTGACTCACTGTAAATATTTGGCATTGTGATCTAATATCTATATACATCCATAGGCAGCACGTATATACACATTTCATGAAAATAGTACACCATAGTGATTTCTGATATTTTCTTTCCATTCCACTTATTTCTATTACATACCATTCTACTCTATTTCATGAAAATTGCTGTTTTGACTGGATAATTGAATATTCTAGCACAATATTTATTGTGAAGTATTGTTCTGATCTAAACCCATGTTCATCAGCAGGGTCTGTAGAACATTCTCCAAGGGGACCCATAATACTCTCCAGGGGTATACAGATACTTGAAGAGAAACAAAAGAGGGGTTCTTTTTTGTCCTATTGCTTTGGTTTGTTTAAAATGAAGAGAGTTATTTTGATTTTCCAATGTCACATACAGGAGAAAATGATATCATTTTATGTTTTTGAAAGACCTACTTCCTACTTTTCTTTAAGCCCCACTTATGTATTATTTTTTTCATGGAACTGTCCAATGAAAGGACTAAACACTAAACACTCATTGCAATTCATTTGAAAATTAATTATCTATTGCTGGGTAACATCTTTAGTTTAAGTCTTGGGGTAGAGACAATTTTGTCATGATAAGACTTGGTTTCTACATTGATATTGATAAAACAGGTAGGGTCTTTATGCCTATAAGGATTTATGTTCAAATTTGCAGAAGGCCCCACTTGTTAGTTATAATGCAGCATTACTTCCAGTCTTAGCCATTGTAACATCCCTCTATTCACTTCCTTCCTATTTCCCCTCAAGATTATCTTACCTATGACTGAGATTCACTGCTTGGATGGCTTACTTTGCTAACTAGGACCTGTACCCTTTCCAGTGCTTGCCTACTGCTTCAGATCCCAGAGGGCATTTTTGGTTGATTAGACAGGACTGGAAGTCATGTTTTAGAGTTATGTCTCATATTCTGAACTCTGGCTATTACAAGGTTATAATTTTGTTAGAATTATGTTCATCTCATCTAGACTCAAAATCTCATAAGCTGCCTTCTTAAGAGCTAATAACTCTCCTCTGTTTTGGAGCTCTCTTTCTCCAATCCCTTGACACCATTGACTTTGATCCTCTAAGCTAGTCTGATTTCTTCATCTTTACCTAACCCACCTAGTTAAAAGATGAAATGCCCTTTTGCAAAGTTCTGTAATCTAGTTAAACTTAGTAGTTATTTAGATTATGTAGTTTCCCATTTTTTTTTATAGACAAGAGCATTTAAGAAAGGTAAAGTGAGCTAAAAAAATCACAATTAGAAAACACTATCTGTTGGTCACCTGTTTTTTAAATTTTTATTATAAATTTCAAATATATAAGAGTTGAAATAGTCTAATCTTTAATATTTGCCCTTATTTCCTATACACATACACTTTTTTAAATTTGATGAACCATTTTAAATCAGAAATACTGCTATACTCAAAAGTCAAGAGCAATTCTTACCTTTTAATCACTGACTTTTAAGTAAGTATTTGATATAATGGCTATCTTCAGTGGTCTATGAATGATTTTTAAAAATCCAAAAAAATAGTAACAAAATGGTCCTAATTGAAGGGTTTAATGTCAAGGATTAAAATTTTAAGCTCTTCCTGATTTCAACATTGCTTCTTAAGTAACACTTGTAATCTAACTGGCTAAAACATTTTTGTATCTGATTTCATCGTGTTCATAAGCACCATATTCTGTAGATGTAATAATTGTTAGCACACAGATAGGCTCAAAATATTAGAAATTATTATTTCAGGAGCTGTTTTTGTTATCTCCTTTTATATTATTTATAACAATCCTGCAACTACTTGGGAAAAACATTTGGCCACTTGGCATCTATCCCCATACCTAAAAAACAAAGGTGGCTCTGTTTGCTTCTCTGTATTCCTCAGAGTGATGTCATGAAGGTTAATATTACATCCCCTGAAACAGTTCAACAAATATTGAAAGAAATCAGGAACTTTAATGAAAGCAGGGTTGAAAATGTATTTCAGAGAGAGTAAGGTATTATTGTAAATTATCAGCAGCCTGTTTTGTTGTATGATTATTGCTTCCTAAAGGCTTTTAGAAACAAAAATGTAGTCATGCAGATAAATAAATAAAATTGTAACGCCAATAGCAACTTATTTTTTTTTCTGCATAATTTTACCATTTTCATCTGTGGAAGGAAGGACCAAACTGTCCCAAAGTGGAAGGGATGTTGCTTTTCTTTAATGCCACTGAGATTACACTGTGAGATCTCTTGATTATTTTATTTTTTACAATGAGAAGTGGATATGAGGGTGCTCTGATCTACCATTTGCTACTGCATAATTGTGGATAGAGTAGGAAAGCAGTAGAACATCTCCAAAGGCTTCCTTGATGCAGAAAAATTTAACTTCTAATAAAGAAGGTGATTTTTTGAAAGAAGTCCCAAGAGAATTTATCATTAATTTCTCCCGCAGTTGTCACAGGCTCTTTATAGCTGGCATCATCTTGGACATCCTATAGTCTCTAAAACTTCATTTTGAACATGAGGTAACAGGGTAAGGCGCATCACAACACTTCCCCAAGAGCACACAGGCAATTGGTGACAGAATGAGAACCAGAGCTAAGACAGTCCATGGTCATATCTACTCAAAGGTGTCTGAGTGCATGTGGCATGTGTCATATTACATGAAACACATAGACAACACAAAAACAAAACCACCAGCCTCTAAAAGGAAGTTGTTGGGAGGCCAGGCCACAGTTTCTGATGGTAAAGCAGTTTTTTCTAGGAAGTCTTTCAGTACTCCTATTTCATAAGGATAGTCTCCTATATTCACTTCTAGAAGTTTTAATATTGTGAATGCAATTAATGAAGCTGTTTCCTTTTGAATAAAATCTTTCTGAGGACAGAAACAAATCCTCTGTGCATTTAGTGAAGTCAAATCAGATTGGCATTTAGTGTTCACAAATTCAACTCTGTTTTCTTAGGGGGAAAGGAAGGATAGTGTATTTAATATTAAAAGTATGCATAGTTTTTGCTTTCATTGACTTTAGTTCCCATGTAACTCCTTGATATATAATCAATGAATTTTACATTGAACATGGCTTCTGATGAAAAAAATACCACTTATTTTGTGTTTACTGTAAGGCATATATGATGCACCACATTGGGTTATTGGAAAATATATTCTAAAATTTTTAAGAATTAATATTCAACTAAAGTTATAAATCCCCAAGCCCAATTACTCCTCTAGATTTAAAGTTCAAATTCTGAGTTTTTTTTTTTTAGAATTTTAGAGTTATTGTTAGGTAACTTTTAAAATCTTAAATACATAAGAACTTAATTGAGGTACTGAAAAGGAAATCCAGTATACTAAGTTTTATAGGGGGTAGTTTAATATTTTTGAAGAAATTTAATTATTTGTTATAACAAACCCTCTCAAGTGTTTAGGTAATGCTTGAAAATTAAAAAATTATATCTGCTCAACTATAAATATCTCAGTACTATATACAAACTCAATAATATTTCAATTTTATACAAATAGTGTAAAATTTTTATTCAGTTACAGATTTTAAGTCATATTTTATTTTAAGAATAAAAAGACTATTGTTATTTAAACAGGCCTTATTTGAACTAACCAAAATACCAACTTGCATATATTCTTTAGCACAACAAAGAGTTTCTCTAGTTTTTTATTAAATACTTCTGTGCTTACATATTTCTGGGGTAATTTACCTGAAATGTATTTATCTTCTAAGAATTCTGCGACTTTTATTAGTCAAAGGTTTTGACTGGCAGAATGGTTAGATTTCTTTTCGCAGCCATCACACAGAATAACTCTGTGGACTACACGAAGACGTGATAAATTAAACAAGCTAAATGTGTAGAATAGTGTCTTGCATGTAGCAATCATTATACACCACCATGACCACAATGAAGTGATGGAGTGCCGCAGTCTGGCTGGGCACAATTCAGGAGCCACTTGTCAAAAGAAACGAACTTTATTTTTACAAACACACCAAACCACACAGCTCCTCAGGAAAAACCTTCAGAGCCCAACTGCCACCACCAGCTTCCCACAAGCCTCTCAACCTCCCCCACTCCTCCTGCTCTTGAGGCTGATTGGCTGGGTCGCTTGGGCAGAGCCAAAAAAAGTCCCCCAATGAGCAGCTCCGTGGTCTGAAAGGGCGGGGAAACAGCCCAATGAGCATCACCGCAGAGGAGCCAATCAGTTGGCAGCTAGAAGTTTGCTGGGGCCGCTGTGAGCCAATCTTCAGCTGGCAGCTGGAAGTTTGCTGGCAGCTGGAAGTTTGCTGGGGCCCCTTTGGCTGTGGCTCTCAACAATGGAGTAAAATAGAAAGATGAGAAAAGTAATATTTGCCTGGAATCTTCATATCTCAAGGCTGTGTTGGCTCTAGTGGTTCCAGCTTCTGAGAGTAAAATACAGACAATGTTGGTCCCTGGGTTAGCTTTCTGTCACTGTGACCAAATTACCTGGCCAGAACAACTTAGAGGAAGAAAAGTTTATTCTGAGGTTGTGGTGGCATAGGTTCAGCCCATAATTAGTTGACTCCATTATTCTGAGATGAGGTAGAACATCATGGTGGAAGGGCATGGCAGAGGGAAGCTTCTCAGATCATAGCAACTGAGAAGGAGAGAGAGAGAAAGGGGGCGGGGAGGAAAGGGAAGGGAAAGGAAGGGTATGGAAGGGAAGTGGACAAAATATACAATATCCAAGTCATTTCCCTAGTGACCCACTTCTTCCAGCCACACCCCACCTGCCTAGTTACCACCCAGTAATCCATTCAAATTATTGACCAATCAAATGGATTAATTTACTTAGTAGGTTATGACTCCCATAATCTAATAATTTCACCTCCTGCATTAACACAGTAGATTTGGGGGGTATATCATACCCAAACCATGGAAAACACATTTCTAAAGATAGAGATCTCATTCTGGGAAGGAAAAACTAGTCGTGAAGATCTCATAAGAATCTGTGTGTTTCTGTATGAGATTTTGTATAGAAGATTAGTTTATATCTTGTATATACCTAAATGAAATTTTCATTATTTCTTTTTAAGTAAACTCAAATTACTTGAGTCTGTTTTGCTGCCCATGGTAGGAAACACTTAGTATTGCCAAAGTAGTACTGGTTTAAAATTTAGCTTCTTTGGGAAATAACTATTAAGCCATTGTCAACATTTTCCTCATCACTCTTCTAATTTTTTCATGTTTCATGCATGGAAAGGAAAGATAGGCAGCTAACAGAGCACAGATTTAAGGGCACAGACTCCAGAACCAGATTACCAGTGATCCAGAGCAATCCCTATCACCTTCTGGGTAAGTGGCCTAAAGCTACTTGACCCTTCTGTGCTTCAATGTGTTTACCTGTAAAATAGGGACAATTTTAGTACCTATTACATACGTTTTCAGTGAGAAATAAAATTTAATATTGCTAAATGTGTAGAATAGTGTCTTGCATGTAGCAGCGATCATTGTATACACTAATTATTTTTTTAAAAAATTTGTATTATCCTGGCATTGGTGAAAGTATTTATTTCATTTCCATCTTGTGGTCCTAACTGACCTCATTGGAGGCTTCCCCTCAGTTTGGCCTTTGGGTATCACCCAATGCCATTATTATGTCCACTATGGCTGATCTGAGTTATAGTCTTTTTTCTCAGAATGAGAAGGTACAGTGATTTATCCCATCCCCTGCTAGGGATGTACACCTCTACTGGTGATTATACGTGATTTGGTACTGCCAGTCCTTAGACCTTCTAGCACATTCCCAGCTGTCCCCTGACCTTGGACCCTCCATCTTGCAGCTTTCCGCAACTCTTGGCTTCTCAACAAGGTACAAAGCATCTCAATTTTCTCTATCTCTCTTGAGGGGTTATGGGGGCTTCTGAAGGTAGTCTCCATGTCAGTGGGAAGACAACAGGGGACACTCTCAAGCCTTCTCTCTATCTATATCTGTCCTACGTTGCCACTCAACTCTGACTCCCCCATGTTGGCACAGGTTCTTTGACAGATGCTTTCTACCAGGTTTCAGACCAAAATCAAGGCATATGACCCTTTTGCTTCCTGATTTTTCTTATCTATCTGGGTTATTTTTATCTCAAGTGGGGACCAGAAAGAATGAATCTAACCACTCTGGCTTTTCTTTTCTACTTTAAGCTGCTTCTTCATATGGGAACGAGCACTGCATTTATGACATATTTTCTGTGGATTTTATTATATACTCTGTGTTCAGTCCTCTAAGACTTGCTGTTAAAGCTTAGATATTGGATGGCCAAAATATCCTTTATCTCTAACAGTCAAAAATCATGGGTCTTTATGTCTATTTTCTGTACTTTGAGTTTAAAATAAGACTCTTTGCAAGTCAGAATTAGATAATGTTTTCCTTTTCAGATAGGCTCCAATCTCATTTCCCTCAAAAGGTTGACAGCTAAGGGACAACAGAAATGATCAGGAGGAAACCCATTCAAAATATTATTACATTACTCATGAATTCTAGACAAAGGTGTACAATTTGAGAAATTTCAGGGATAATTTTGGCAGTGTGGATGGGTGTAGAACATAATTGCTCTTTAGGATGCTATCCCTCTGAATGTATTAGTAACATTCTCTGGTCACTACATATTTTATTTATGTAAGACTCTAAGTGAAAACCAACATAGGCTCACAACTTAAAACAAGATTGCTGTACTGCCTCTTAATATGTTTCATATTTTATGATATCTCTGTTTCTGTTTAGGAAAAATAGGTTTCTATGCATTTGTCTCTTCTTCATCCCTCCTCCCATTTCTTTGAGGAAGAACTTCCATCAACATTCTGTTTACCTGACTTGAAAGCCATTCTTGACTCCTTTTTTTTTGCTCACTCGGCACTTTAAATTCAACACAAAATTCTGTCATTTCCTGTCCTAAGTAATATTTTAAATTTCTTTATTTCACTCCACCTTTGGAATTACAATCCTAGCCCCCACCCTAAAGTGTTAAACGGCTTCTCATTCATTCTATTTAGGAAAATAATGTGTCAGGGCATCTCTGCCTATACCTTAAGACCTATCTTATGTACCTCTCCTCCTTGCTTAGGGCCATGCACCTTCTTTCAAGTTTCACAAAATACTGACCATTCTTAAATTTGGGGACCTATATAGTTATGCAGTGAACTCTACCTAGAGTGATCTTCTCCTGTCTTCATCTAACTCCAAACAATCTTTCAATTCTTATCAACTATGGAACTTCTCAGAGTATCTCTCTCTGACACCTCTCATCTAAATTAGTTGACAGGACTGGGAGGATATAGCTCAGTGGTAGAGAACTGCTTAGCTTATGCAAGGCTCTGGTTTCAATCCTGAGCACTGCCAAGAAAAACAAAAGAAATTAGGTTATACTGTTACACTTTCTTGAAGCCCCCTTTACTTTTTTTCCATATCATTACCAAATGTATTTGTAAATATATTTTCATGTGTGTGATTGTTGGTTTAACGACTGTATCCTTCTTTAATCTGTAAACACTGTAATGGTAAGAACCATGAATGTCTTCCTCAGCACTAACCCTAACCCTAAGTCTGTCACTTAGAAATGGCTCAATAAAAATATTTAGAATAAATGAATAAGGAATGAATTGATGCAGGAATTTCAAATAATGGTATACTATTAGGAAAGGGCTCATATACTATCAAGCAAGGGTTGACCAAGTATGGGGTTACTTTTTCATTATTTGTTATTGGTATCCACAAATATACTTTAATTATTGGGAAGTAGGTTATATCCAGCCATACTATATCAGCATGCTGTCCCTTGTGATTGACTGACTTCTGGGCTGTGTCCTCTTATATATATATTGTAAATCATCTCTATTAAGAAAGAAATATTTTCATTGTCAAATAGTCATACTAATAGTCAATTGTCTAGTTAGAGGGGAATGAATGTTTAGATAACTAGTTAAATTATCACTTTATTATTAATTTGCTATTAATTATACTTCATGAAGAATGGAGGAATTCAATATACTATAATACACCCTCAAAGTTGCTTTAGAATAATAAAGTGTGTGAGTATCCTAAAATGTAACCTAGTGAATTATTAAGAAAAAGCTTTTAAAGTGACTAGTTCAATCTGTCAGTTCCCCTCCTTCCCCAAAACTAAGGTACAAGAATAAATGTTCTATACAAAACACTGTAGATCATTTAATCATCAGATTACTTGAGGAAACCCACTGTAGAAAGACAAATGAGGGAGGCAGGCAAAGGGAAATAAATGAGCACTCACTTTGTGTCAGAGAAAATTGCAGTAGGCTCTTCCCTTAGGAGCAGCCTTTAGCATTCATATTTCCTTATGGTATACATCAGCATCTCCAGAGCCATAAAATTTTTGAATGTCTTTTTGATGACTAAACATATTTCCTTCTTTAAGGCATTATTCTGAAGGTACCTGGTGCTTTATTCTTTGTTTAGCAAGACAAGGACATTCTAAATTAAAGAATGTTTATGTAGATAATAATGGATATTTCAGATGAAGATTTTATATTTTCATTTTTCTTTTAATATATATGTTGCCTCTAATATCCAAGTGCAACTTGGAAATAAAGAATATAGAGTTTTAGTCTAGACACCCCATCAGAAACCATGTTTCTTTATTAAAGAGTTATGGTCTCCAGTACTTTAAAACTAGTGATTTTGGAGAGTGAGCCAATGTGTCCTTTTTTCTCCAGAGGGAGGGCTGTGTAACCCCATGATGCTTAACTCAGCAAGACAGTCGCCTACCTGTAAAGTGGCAGTGCCTCTTTCCCTAGGCCCTGATGGTCACTTCTGAAGCCTTCATTTCTTTAACTTAAAGTGATCTCCATTGAAAGCACACATTTCTTCTTCTCCCTTTTCCTGGGAGTGTTTTAAACAGCTTCCTGTCATTTAAAGCTTAGTGGATTGCTTCTGATCTTTCCTGCAGAGTAGACTTGGATGGCTGATACAGAAGCCCTGGGAAGGAGGCTATGCCTTCAGCAGGGAGGACATACATATGCAGAGTAGCTGGGTGTGCAGAGGAAGCCAGGGAATGAGAGGACTGGGGCATCACCAGTGCCAAAGAACCTGTTTTGTGTTTTTGTGAACCCATTTCTAATTTTTATAAAATCAGCATTAGTTTAGTTTAGGAAGTAGGTCACTGGTAGCCTGCCCTCTGGACTCCATCTTGTCTCTGGTCCCTTCTTTCTCTTTCTGTTTCCTGGCTGCCATGAACTGAGCAGCTTTACTCTCCCACAACCTTCTGCCCTAATGCTTCTGCCTTGGAGCCAGCTGAGCATGGGTCATGGGCTGAAATCTAGTCTCTATAAGTTGATTTTGTCAGGTATTTTTCACCACAGAGAAAAGCTAATAAACACATACCACTAGAGTAGGGAAAGGGAACTGGGGACTGGGGAGGAAAAGGAGACGGGAGGGAAAAGGAGAGGTACTGACTGGGGAATGAAATTTGCCAAATCATACTGTTCTGTTGGGTGCATGTAGAGTATGTAACAACAAATCCCACTATTTTGTATAATTACAATGAATTAATAAAAAGGAAAAAATGGAAAAGGAATGATGTTTGGTTTGAATTTGGCATTTTTCCTCTCGACTTTAACAGTATCCTATATATTGTCCTAAATGAAGGCAATACTATTGAGGGAGCATGAAACCTTGATAAATTGTTGAGTCTATTTGTCTCAGCAAAAGTTATTTCTTGAGTAGATAAAGATACTTTTGAACATGTTCACTTTTCTTTCAGGTCACAGGGGTTCTATTTAATAAATTACTTTTCTCAGGCACTAATAGCCACCTTTATTTATTTAAAAAGGTTAATGCAGCTTTCCAAAGTGTCTAAGTTATTCCCAGAGAACAATTTATGCACTGAAAACATCTTTTTTATTTGGGAAGTGTCTAAATAGGGAAAAAAAAGGTGAGGTACAAATTGAAGACAGAAGATTCGGTGGCTTATATCTGAAGAATTTTTCTCCCAAGATTTATTTATATGAATTGATTATAGATCCCTGACTATCCCAGGTGAAATTTCAATACTCCTTCCCTTCCACCCCCAGATCATCCTATTATTTTTCTTGTTTTACTTTTGTTCACAGCATTTATCACAAATACACTCTATACTTAACTTATGGAGTTTGCTACTTTCTGGCTTCTTTTACTGGAATGTAAGTTCTACACATATGAAAACTTTTCTAATTGCTACACTTCTGCCCCCTTGACAGTGCCAGGCACAAACTAGCATTCAGTCATTAGTTAATAACTGGATGCAAGAATAAATCTACATTGATCAATTCACCAAGTAAATATCAAATTTCCATTTGATCAGTGCTGCATGCATCATTTTCTGGAAGGCAGTTTCACATATGGTTGGGGTGCTTTCTGGCCCTGTCTGGCCATAAATCCTGCTTCTCACATGAGTTGGCTGCTTAGACCTGGGAAATTTCCTTAACTTTTTCAGGACCTTTGTTTTCTTTCTCCCAGAATAAGGAGAACAAATTACCTGTTTCATGGTTATAAAATAGGTATGAAATCCTTAAAACATTCTGGTCAGTCCTTAAACATCACTAGTGTTATCATAAAATCAGTTTGTGAAAAGAAGCATATTCTTTACCACTCATCGCCTAAATGAGATAGAGTCGTGACACTTATGTAGATATTAAAAATATTTTGCCACAGTCATCTGAATCATTTAGTTCAAAGCATATTTAAAGCCTATATTATTCATATAATTTACTTTCTGAAAATTAGCATGGCATTCATTTTATTTATTTAACAAACTCCAATGAAGTCAAACAGAGTAGTGTAATAATTCCAAAGGTCAAGCTCAGTTTTGAATTCTGCTCTGCCATTTAGTAGGTCTGTGACCCTCGGCAAGTCAATTAAAACCTTTAAACTTCAGCTTTCATATTAGTAGTGTGAGCAAAAATAAAATCTGTGTAGTAGTTGAATATTAAACACAGCACCGTGCCTGATATGTAATAAATCTCAATTAAAAGAAGGTTAAAAGGTTATAATAAAATACAGAGAACAGTATTTATAACAGAACTGTATTCATGTGTATAAAATTTAGTGAGTGAGAGTCGGAAGTAAAATTATATTTTTCAGACTCCAAATTCAATCCTAAATAAATAAATTTAAAAATCATATTTTGGAAGAAGTTATCTTTGGAAAAGCAAATTTGAATGAGAAATGATATCCTATTTGACAGCAAATCACTTAGCATATGACTTCCTTCATGTTGCTAAATATAAAGCACAGTGCCTATCAGTAACAGTTTAAGAGATGTGGTTGTTTCTTTAAGTCAACACTTCTGAATTTTTAAAAATTCAACAATTTATATACCATCCTTTTCTTATGCCCTATACTCATCAATTTAAATTTATGAAGATACTAAGTAAGAAAAACAAAACCCTATGTATACATATCTTCAAGGTTATTATCTAAGAATGTTATTAATATTGTATAATATTGGCTGTGTTAGGCAGTCTTGTAAACACCACTGTTTGCACCCAAGTAGGGGTATTGGTTGCTACACTTAGATATAGTGGAGTAGATGGGAAATGCTTCAGCTTAGATTCTTTAATAATTGCTGGACCCATGGGGGTGTGGGGGGGGAAATGAGTTTCTCAGGTCACCCCAGAGTAGATCACAGGAATCAGTGTATCACTAAGTTTTTTGGCTGGGTTGAGATTGGAATAGGTGTGTCTATAACTGCACCTAAGAACTAGGAGTAACCAGAACAATATGCTTTGATGAGTGTAAAGAGTCTCAACATTGTCCTAAAGTCCTAAGCAATTATTTTCATTTCAGGAAAAAAAAAAAAGGAACTTTGGTAAGATGGTATCTCCAAGTTTGCTGCTGTTTATCCACACTTGGGTTTTCTATATAGAGAAAAAATGATGGAAGTAAGGTTGAGCATGGGAAATTTTCAAGTTAGTAGTTTATTACTTTTATCACTTTTTTATAACTTGTATTCTTACAAGTTAAATGTATTAACTGAAAATGTCACAAATACTGCCAACATTATAAAGAATCAAAATATCGATCCCGCCCAAACAAGAGATGGGGATGTCTTTAAAAAATTCAATTTATTCCCAATTTTCCAAGAAATCTCCATACTTTTTTCCATAATGGCTGCATTAGTTTGCAGTCCCACCAGCAATGTATGAGCATACCTTTTCCCCCACATCCTCGCCAACACTTATTGTTGTTTGTCTTCATAATAGTTGCCATTCTGATTGGAGTGAAATGAAATCTTAGAGTGGTTTTGACTTGCATTTCTCTAATTGCTAGTGATGATGAACATTTTTTCATATATTTGTTGATTGATTGTACATTATCTTCTCAGAAGTGTCTCTTCAGGGCCTTGGCCCATTTATTGATTGGGTCATTTGTTTTTTTTTTTTTTTGTCTTTTTTTGGTGTTTATCTTATTGAATTCTTTATATACCCTAGAGATTAGTGCTTTATCTGATGTATGATGGGTAAAGATTTGCTCCAAAAATGTAGGCTCTCTAATCACCTCACAGATTATTTCTTTTGCTGAGAAGAAACTTTTTAGTTTGAGTCCATCCCATTTATTTATTATTGATTTTAATTCTTGAGCCAAAGAAGTCTTATTAAGGAAGTTAGGGACTAATCCTACACGATGGAGTTTAGGGCCTACTTTTTCTCCTATTAGATGCAGGGTCTCTGGTTTTATTCCTAGGTCCTTGATCCACTTTGAGTTGAGTTTTGTGCATGATGAGAGATAGGGTTTTAATCTCACTTTGTTGCCTATGGATTTCCAGTTTTCCTAGCACCATGTGTTGAAGAGGCTATTTTTTCTCCAGTGCATGTTTTTGGCACCTTTGTCTAATATAAGACCCAGCTATATAAGGAGGCTGATTCATAGTGGGATAGGGAGAGGGAGCATGGGAGTCTAGAAACTCCAGCATTTTCTGGAGATAATTGGGACCCATCATAAGGAGCAGTGGTAAGGTATGGAGTAGATACTAGATATGTGTGGGTGCAGTATTCAGAAACAAGCTGCTCTCTTCCTAGCAATCTTCCAGAGACTCCAAAATGTCAGGGTTGTCTTATTCTATTTTCAGTGTCTTGAGGAGCTAGACAATGATGGTATAGATGTGGTCAACAGAACGCAGGTGTGGGTCAGCCATTTGTGTGAGCCTTTTGTTTACGGACTGTCCCAGGGGCTCAGAACTAACCAGAATTATGTCTGTTCTTCCCAAAGTCATTATGCTTGTGACTGAGAAGTATGTTATAATGCCGAAGGAAGGAAGCTCCTGTTGACAATATTTTTTTCACTCTATTTTTGAGAGTAAATTCTTGCCTTCCTTTCCCACATCCTCACCAAAGTGACTTTGTTCACCATGAACTTGCTATTCTAAAATGATGACACAGAAGCAAGATGTATTTCCTTCCTTTTGCTAAAGACTTGATTAATTATCTAGGGCAGATCTTTAATAAAATACCATTTTCACCCTAAAACCCAAGCTTTTAAGATGCACTCAATTGTTTGCATAAACCTTTACAATTTTATTTTCTTCTTGTTTTTATGCATAGACCAAAGCCACCAACCTCAAAGACTTTTTTCCAGCACACAAACTATGCTGTGAGAGCAAGTGGGGCCCTTCTGGAAGGTGTTTTAACTAATCAGGCCAATAAAAGGGCATCTAGGAAAATACTTATTAAATTTGAGACTGACTGGTATTTTAAGGATTAAATATAATTTCCATTTATTTGTCCAACCTACATTAACATCTTTAAAACCAATTTCCATCACTTTTTCCTGAGTTCCATGTTTTCACACATTCACATCAGACCTTATTGCTCATCAAGAGCCATTATTAGAAGATTCTGATCTTCACCCATACTGTTTTCCTGGTCTCCCTTTTGATTTATCCATGTATTTCCTGAGAAAATTATACCCAAACCATTGAATTTTGAGAGGCTGGCGTAGTCTTGAGTTCTTTTGCTAAGAGAAATTTTTTTTTGACATTACTTGGTCATGAAAAGATTGAAAATTCTCTTAGAACTGTGGGTTGAGTGTTGGAATCCTCTGACCTTAAGTATGTTGATATTACAAATGACCAGCTGTCTCTAAATTGGTGAGTCTGCTTCACTCACTGTGCGGCCAGATGTTTGGTTTGAGTTCTTCCTATTTATAATACCTTTTTTCTGTTTCAGTCATTATGATTTATACCTTAGCTTTTCTAGTACAAAAGTTAGACTTTCTCACCCTTAGCAAACTGAAACCTAATAATGAAAATAATATTAAAATATCATAACCAAAATCTTTGCTTTTGTTTTTGTTAATTATTTCTGATAATCCATGGGCCTTCAGTGAGCTTTGACTACATGGCTATTTGAGTAAAACTTTATAATTTTATTTTCTTTTGGCTTTCTATGCATGACACCCTTATCCAAAAGTACATTGAGATCAGCCTCAGTCCTTCCAGCACCTTGGAGTGAAGGCTGGTGATATCGACATCATAAATAACTCTTTTCTAGGTGCTGCAATGGAACAAATAGGGTTGCTGCTGCTTCTAACAATTAGAGTGCTTCCGGTGTCTGCTCAGTTCAATGGTTACAACTGTGATGCCAACCTCCACAGTAGATTTCCTGGTAAGTTGGAACCTAATCTATGCACTAATTGCTCCTGAAAGGAGTGATTATGTTAAAATAGTAAATCATTTAAATACATAGGGAAGATGGGGGTCTCTCCTTTTATATTAAGCAGATATTAACAAATGCAAATGACAAGAGACATTTTTCTGGAGTTGTAATTTATACCCACATTAACATACAAAGTGTTCATCAAAGTTAATATTATTATAATGGCTGTTCACGAATGTAAAAAATATTGACTGGTAGGTAGTGAAATTGGGGAGGCTAATTTCATTCAAAAATTTGCTGGAGGACTTTTTTATCTGCAACTAGGTTTATTTAAGAATAATGGTTAAGAAAATGTGAAATATTATGTGACACCTTCAAAATACTCTGTCAATGAAATGTTGGTCATCATCAAAGTACACAGGTCAGCTGCAGAATGAATTTCACAGAAACCCATTAAGTTGTGACAGACATGAGATTCTGACCCTATTGGTGGACATATTCCCCAGCTTCCTAAAATCTGCACTCAGTGAGAAAGTTCTGCACATTGCATTAAAGTATTTGTCATTTTATATTAACTAGAGTTATAGAACCATGATTCAACACTTATAAAATAAAGATTAGGGAATCAGAAACTACTTTTCCATGTCTGTCATGCAAACTGAATACCTTTGGCCATACTGTGCTTTCTCTAAATCTGCCTAAGTCCTGTTGGAGCATGCTAGCACAATAGCACACCTGCGTGGAGCAAAGGGCAGGGAGTTACAAGTGAGATTTCTACCTCAGAATAAATCCTAGCTTGTTTCTGAATGATGTCCTAAGCCCAGACCAAGTCTAAGTTTGTGGCCTGTGAAGTAAAATAGAAGTCATGGTGGGGAGCACTTAAAGGTAAGATTATAAAGTGTGCTAAGAGTCATTAATGGTTCTGAATATCATAAACTAATTCTTTTTTTACTTGTTTTATTATGGAAAATTCAAGCATATAAAAATAGAGATTTCTTTTAAAGCCCTCATACTTATCATCTACCTTTATCAATGATCAACATTTATAAATTTTATTTTCTCTCTATTTCCTCATTACTTCCATCCATGGAATATTTTAAAGGAAATTTATTATTCATACTTTAGTGTATATATCTGATGGACAAGAAATTTACTTCATGTATACACCCAATATTTTTAATAATTCCTTGGTATTTGCTAATACTCAGCTAAGTTGCCTCTAATTTGGTTGCTTGTTCAATATATTTCTGAGACTGGATTTCACTGATTGCAAACCCATGGTATCATTCAGCACATTCCCTTTTGTCTGTGTAGCCTGTAAATTAATTAGAGCTAGAGGCTTGGGTAAATGCAGGTTCAAGTGTTTTGGCAAGAATGCTTTGTCTATCATACCATGTAATGACAGTGTTCTGCTTTTATTTTGTAGACCTTGGAGAGCCACTGGGTCTTTTTTAAAGATACATTTTAAGAGGTTGGATGTGCTCACATTTTTTTTTTAGAAAACAGACATTGGGAAAAGTGAAAAAACAAAGAAGAGACTAGGAGCAGACAGACTGTGAAGGCAGGGGTGGTAGGAGCAGAAGGAGGCAAGTTCATGAGGTCCTCAAGCTGGACTCAGCAGGACTTGAGAGGGATTGGATTGGGAGAGATAAGAGGAGGGGAAGACCAGAGGATGCATTGAATTTGAACAACTGGGTGTTGATGCTGTTAGATGACACCAAAAATATAGGACACTTGCATGCTTCAGAAAGGAGGTTTGGGTTTGGAAATCATAGCTTATAGGTTTTTTTTTTTTTTTAAGAAAGAAAGTATAGTGGCAACTTCTATCCAATAGTAGGAAATATGTACCTAAGTCTGAGAAAGGAGGTCACAACTGAAGATAGCTATGTGAGAGTAGAATTCCTTGTTGCTGTGTGGGCAATTAATAGAGGGCAGAAAAATAAAGGGCTTCAAAAAGACAATATAGACAACTTTTATGGTAAAGGAAAACAACGATCAATCTGAATCACAAATTGAAATGAGAAAAGTGTATTTGAGACTAGAGATTCCTGAGTAATGGGAAAGCATTCAGAGATTGGAAATACTAATAAGGAAGTAATTGATGAAAAGAGCAAAGAAAATACAGAAGAGATGAATGATGCAGGTAGGGGAGTCAACCTTGGCAAAGTTCCAGCTGTTTCTTTGATTTAGGAGAGAAGGAACAATGAAGAAACAGGCAGAAGGAGTGAGAGGTGCTAATCATTGTCCCCTCCTTATGCAGCGGGAGCTGGTGGCCTTCAGAGGAATGGGGCCAGAGGCCCACGAAGGGTGATCAAGACCTGCTCCTGTGATGTGTGGGGAGAAAGCTAAGATGTAGAAAGTTTGCTCAGCAGAGAGGATTTAGCTATGTTCCAGTTATATGTATATGGACGTGCGAATAAGACATATTGAACAGCCAAAGAGTGACTAGGATAGCAAGTAGAAGTGCTTATCATGGAGAATCTTTAAAAATGATGATAAAGTGTTCATTTATAAATTTGCAACAAAATCACATTGGATAGTTAGAATATGTGGATTCTACAACTTTGCCCCAAACACGTATTGCCAGAATCTCTGAATGTATTGATCAGATGAACTAGTGTATATTATGGTTAAGAACAAGTGATAGTGTATTCGGTATCTTCTGGTATCCATTTTTCCAAGTAAAGCACAATTGTATGTTGGGGAAATAGGATTGAAAACAAAATCTTCTCCCAATCCCCAAATCTTCTCTATCAAGGTGGTAGATAAAGAAACACTTTTATCATTGAATAACCATTAAACTCAGAATGTGATGCACATCACAGGCAATAAAGAAAAGATTGCAAAGACAGAAAGAAATCTCACCCTTTTATATATCCAGGCAGATGCAGCCCATTATATATATATATATATGTTTTCAAGATTAGCAATAACTGGTCTTCAAGTAAAACGACATGACAGCACCATTTGTCACATATCCTAGATCCACCTGGTAATTGGGGTGACCATCTGTGCTAGCTTATTGGTTTTATCCAGTAGAAAAATTAACTTCTTATGTCTTTATGACAGGAGGTAATTTTGCACTTTGAAGCAAGGCTCACACTAAGTCTGGCTCCCATCTTCTTACTGGGAGATATGGGTGCTATTTTCCTTAATGTTTACAATTCTAAGGGATGGTTCCCTGGTCCTTGAGAAAGACATCCTGGGTCATAAGGTTTATGAAAGTCCTATCTTGGTTTCAAAAAGGATTTATTTATATTTCAAAGAGAGAGGAAATTATTTACAAATTCCAAGTTCTCCAAAGTAAATGCTTTAAGAAAAGACAGGGGGAGGAGTTTTTTTTTTTATTTTCAACAGGGAAAGTCAAACCTCTTATTTTAATTTGAATTTTTCTTTACAAATATTAGCACTTTTAGGGCTAATATTTAGTATTATCTGGCTCTGGCAATAAATAGCCAAACTTTCCTAACATGTATACAAAGATACCCCTCACACCATTGTTATAATTAAAGATTTGTATTTAAAAAAACAAAAACCCTAAAATACAAGTACAATTAGAGTTTCCAGAAGAGGATTTAAGTTTTATAGGTATTATTTAATACCCATTAACAAAATGAACAAATAAAGCCTAAAGGTTAATTGCTCATTGCCCTCTTGACTTTTTGGCTTCTGTTCCACTCGGGATCATCTGTGATGTCATTAGGAGCTCCACAAGCTGCTCAGACCCTGAGCAATAAGGCAGAATGAGAATGAGACTGGCAAAGGAAAGGGGCTATCTAAATGCAAAGCAATGTTAATAATGAGGAGAGTAATCATCTCACCCTATCTGACCTTTGCTGTTTCTTGGCATTAGAATTATTTTCTTTAATTTCCTTGGCATTTATTCTTGGGCCAAGATAACCCCTATGCTCTAATTCATTTAAATTTAAAGAGATACCCTCTAACTCTAAAGGTAGTTAACTCTTGCCTACCGAAGCCAATAGCCAGGAAAAGCCTCATTCTTCACTGAAATTATAGTTGTACTCTTCCCTGAATAAAACTCAAAACAATTGACTATTGGGGTACCAAAAAGCTATTTGGCCAGGTAAAACCTACAGATAAATGCGCTTGGACACTGTGATTAATGGATGTCTTTTGACACTAGCACCTGATTTTGGACAGCAATGATGTAGGAGACTTAGTCTAAACATGCAGATCTCTATAGAGTTATTTAATGATACAGATATGACCAAGGGGCAAGTGGGTTTTTGATGACAGAGATTTAATTGCCTGACACTGTCTTATGATTAACTAATATAAGAAGCCCATTTTAACTCTGTGTTATATAACTTGTAATTTGGTTTCTATTTAAAATAACACTAATAAGGAAGGAAGCAGTATGCTCCATATATTGAATGGTAGGCATATCACAGAATTCTCTTTTACTCCTCTCAACAAATACACAATGTTTTTTAAACCTCTCTTTACAGTAAGGAATTGAGGATTAAAAATTGCTTCTAATATTGCAAAACTAGTAATTGACAAAGCTATAAAACTGGAACACTGTCTATCAAATGCTGAAGCCTAAAAATAAACTTTGAATGGCAGTTTTTTAAAAAATGATGTGGGGATGGAGAATCTCAAAGGAAACCTCCATATTAAAGAATCTGAAGTCAAGTAGCAGGGCAATTTGTTTTCCTTTTCAAGACCTGTTTGACTAAGGGAATATATGGTAACACCTACTAATATTTCAATGAAAAAAAATAAAATAAATTGCAAGGAAAATAAAATCAAGAATCATTAATTTAATGGATAGAATTCATAGGTGGGTTAGGAAAATGAACTAATTATGTGTTAGACTTTGCTTAACCATTGCATTGTTCTCTGCCCAAAGATGAAGTAAACATGGAGAATGAAGTAACTGTCCCAGGTATATATCCTGGCCCTCTGTGCAGACAAGAAAGGCCTGTTCTACTTGCGTGCTCAGTGGCACTGTTTTGGCCTCTAAGTTGTCAGGAGGATGCCTGCTTTCTGTCTTGCACCTGTAACTACAATTTCTGTCCAGATGAGACAGAAGAACTGATTCAAGCGGTGATGACTGACCAAATTCTGAATAATCTGTAGTGATAAAGTGTAGTGAAGAGAGCAGTTAGCAAGTGCAGTGACTGGATAATTCAGGGTCCATACTCCACTGTATTTTAATGAAACTATTTATTGCATGAATCTTATACTTCCTCTGTACAAGTAAAACACACACACACACACACGCACATACACATATTATTTTTTTCCCCTGTCCCTGAAAAAGATGACCAAACTTTTCTGGTTCCAAAGTGTGGAGCAGCTAGTATGATTTTAAGTCTGCAAAGTTTGCCTCAGATTGCATATGAATTTCTCACAGCATTGAAACAACAGCTTGTATTTGCTAACGAGAAACAGATGTTGTAATGAAAAACTAAGGTGACAAGAAACCTGTTCAATGTGGAGAGAAAGCTTGAATTCCTAATCCACTTCAAATTCATCAGCTGTTGGTATTTTGCATAGATGAAATATCAATACCCCTTTAGGACTTCTTGCTGTTTTAGTACCGAAATCTCAATCTTGTATAAAAACTTGGTGGGAGGAAAGATAAGTTTAAAAATGAGCTAGAATAATGCACATAGCATCTGTTCTTAGTCAATTTGTAAGCTTCTGTAGTACAAATATCACCATGCTCATTTTAGAAATAGAAGCAGTAATATGTATAAATTACTCTTAGAATCTACGAAGATGGTATAAATTAGTATTAGAATGTTTATGGAGCTCAGGAAGTACATTATTGCCTTATGAAATTTTCTATGTCACTCTTCAGCATACAGAAGTTTCCTACTATGTTGAATAGGTTATTGTTTATACTATCAGTTTTAAACCAATATTTCTCTTAAATACCTGTGGATACAGTATATCCTGTTTACATGATCCTTGCATCTAAAAGCATATTGCCTCCACCTGCTGTGGACCCTCACCCCCAGGGGTCCCTGTGTCTTCTCCTTTATTTCAGAGTCCCCAGGGCAGCATCTCACACATGGCCAGGAAGTAGACACTTCCTGGGGACTCTTTGGCTACAGAGGCACAGGCACTACTATTGCTACTGGAGTTTCTTGTGAGAAACTCCTCCACTTGGCATAGCTGGCTTTTAAAGTGGGCCATTGAGCCTCACCTACTTATTAAAGTGCTGTGATTGTGGAATGGGGTAGAAATGTGAGCAGGAGAAGATGGATCCTCTTCCCAGTTCTGTTGCACAGGTTGCCATGGGAGCACTGAAGTAGACTGACTTAGGATCCATTTCAGAGACTTTTATGAGATCACTTTCACTGAGATTTAAAACCAGTTAAGTTCTCAGACAAGGAAGGGAGTTAGGCATGATTTATGTCTCTCTCCATCCTGTCCCTTTTATATCTGAACTTGTCCCTCTTGTGAACATGTGATCATACAAAGGTATTTGATGGGTGTGCTTAACCTCTCCAAGTGGAATCCACCTAAGAGCTTCTGTCCAGTCAGAATACATAGTTGTGACTTAATCAATTGACTGAAAGACTTGTAACATCAGCGTCACCTGGGAGTTTGTGCAAAGCAGAAACTCAGGGCCCCACTTCATATCTACTGAATTGGAATCTGCATTTTCACAAGTTTCTCCAGTGATTTGTTTGCACTGTTAAGTATAAGAAATATATTTAGAGCATGGTATTCATAATGGTATTGCTTGCTTTATGAATGAAACCACAGTGTTTGGGTCATCCCCACCTGGTAATTATGTACTTGTTCCTGCTAATGGTAATAGAAATCAGCAAAATATATCACTGTTAAGGGGAAATGTTTAAAGTCATCAATACAACTGATGTAACATAACTACTTAACAAAACTAATACCAAGACTTTAGTTTTTTTAGTTAAAAAACTAAAATACCTAAACAAATTGCAAACATCTGCAAATTTCCTAGATTTAAATGGAGTTTTTTAAAGTCATAGAAAATTTTGGTGATTAAGAATATTGATGTTCATTCCAAAATTTGAAAACAGAGGAATCATCTCAGGCATTTGGCAAAGGACAGAAAGGAAATATGAGCTCTGGGCAGTCAAAATGAACCCACCTCAATTGTGTGTATATTCTCAATGTGAATCTTGGAATTTGATATTAAAGAGTTAGACATCATGAACACTATTTATGAAAGAATCATAGTAAAAAGTATTTTAGTAAATATCTGCCAAGTACCAAAACCTAGAGTTCTCTGTGAGTTCATAAGCTAACAAGAAAGCAAATATCCACTCCCAGATAAAATGTAAATGATATAGTAGACTCACAATTGAAGTGACATGGGACAGGACACAAGAGGATGATTGCACTCTATCCTGATAACTAGGGGAAGTCTCACTGAAAGGCAACTTTGATACAATTTTTCTGGTCTCAGCTTATTTCTATTTTTACCTGAGTGCTCTCATGGCTAGTTTCAAAGTTGTTATGCTTAATTGTTGAAAATACTGAGTATTTATAATTCTCAAATTTATGTTTCTTGCTCTTTTCTTTCCCTGACATTTTATACTCATATTTCCAACTACTTGCTCTACATTTATGCTTGAATGTCCTCTCAAAAACTAAGCTCATCAACTTTCTCATCCTGACTTCTTTGTCCTCAGAAATAATTCACTCAAATGCCAAAGTTAGAAATACGACCATTAATGACACACCTTCTCTTCATTTCATTTTTAATCAAATTCTTATCAAATTTAGCCAGTTGGAATTACTCCATTCCTTCCTAACAATCACCTCCCAAACACCTGTACTCTACCCATACAGGGTTTGGTACAGTATATTTGATACTGTTCACAAGCCTTTACCATTTCCATATCAGGCTTAGTTGCAATTGGCTATTTTCCTCTGCCTCCTCTATTCAACCAAAGCTCCTTGAATACTGGAGTATCTTGTTAATGTTTTCATCTTCTGTTTGGCACAGAGACTTACACATAATATGTATACAACAGGTGCTTTTCTTTTGAGTAATTTGTTGACATGAAATGGCATGTAATTTGGGACATTTTGAACCAAATTTTGGGGCATTGACATCTTTGTGTTAAAGAAATACTTGTGCAAATTGTATGATTAATTGAATTGATCTGTGTGCTTATTATTCCATAACATAATCAAAAAATTTAAACCATCTAATGCTAGTGAAAGGAAGTATAGGTATCCCATTAACAGTACTTAGATAAGGTGAAAATGTTTCCATGAATCAAAATCTAATAGAATCTAGCTTCATTAGGATGTTGCTGGATTTAAGCAAGTTGACTTTGAAATTGTTGAAAGAACAAAGTTAGGTATGCTTATCAGATAGATGTATGATATGCTGCAAATATGTTGTCTGAAAGTGTGTCTTAAGGAGAAGGTGGGAATAATGTTTCTAGGAATAGGACAACCAAGGATAAAGAAGTTGTGCAGTATCTTGATTTACATATATGGAATGGGATCCATCTCCTTGGAATCCCATTTACATGGTAACTTTATTCTACGAATCTCAAAGGCAGAACACATTTTCATACATGATAAAGTAGATGGTTGGCAGTGTGACAGCTTATTTAGAATTAGCATAATTTTAGAAAATGTGAGACAGACTAACTATACCATTTCCTGATGGATATATGAGTGGAGTATAGAACATTATTTTTACCAATTTGATTGAATATTGTATTCTAAATATTTCTATAAAAATAGCTTGGATAAAAATTTCAGGGCAATATATTGCCATTTTGGCAATATAACTACATCAGCTCTGTAAGCAGTTCTGCAGCTTAAATGCATTTGGTATCTTTATACCTAAAATATTAAAAATCATCCTCTAAAGATATGTATTTCTTTATATTTTTGTCATTAACTTGTACTCATTGTTTAATACTCAAGTATTGTACTAAGGAATGTTTTAACTCAGGCCAGTCATGGACAGTAAAAAACTCAAAATATTTAGCTGTTGAAAGCAATGGTTATTCAGTAACTATGAAAAAAAATCTCTTCTTTTGGCAGAAATTGTCCTTTGACAACATGAAGTATCATTTTTTTCCCCTCAAAGCCTCCTAAATGGTAAAGTTTAGCTGAATTAATGTCTCTAGTATCTACAACCAGGAGAAAAAAAGAAAAAAAAATGTGTTTCTCTCTGAAGGCTAGTAAAAAGTCTTTAGAAAACTAGTTTAGAATGGATTTGAACAGATCTTTTTTTCTTACACTGCACAAAGCCTTTAATTCGTGACCATATCTTCAGGTGGGATCAGCCTACAGCAGATTCAGTTCCAATACAGGGGTTACAAGTCTTCAGTTGTAAAGCAGAAAGCAAAAGAGAGCTTTACATTTGATATTGCAGTCATCTCCATTTGTTAAGGTATTCTCAGCATCAGTTAATCCCATCCAACAGAGGTGAGGAAGCTGAAGTTTGGGGCTGGTTTAAATTAAGGATAAAGATAACTCTTTTTGGTGACATATCTCTTTTCGGTGACATATTTATTGATATGTATTTACTTTATCATGCAGTGCAATTAAACTTGTTCACTGAGCCTCAAGCAAATTCTCAGTGAACTCTCTAATAGCTGGGGATTGGATTGGACACTCAGGTAAACATTTTGTTACCCTGAAGAAACTGTTTTTTAAGATCATTTTGTAAAGGTTTCCTCTGATCTTTCTTGTGCCTGCCACATGGTCTCCTTCCCTGTCATTTTTCCCTTTACATATTAAATCCTAATGAAAATGAAATTGTCTGGCTCCCAATCAGCCTGAGCATATTTCATTATTCACACTTCCCCTTACATAGCTGACTTCTATTGATACTTCAAACTAAAATCAATGCCATCTTCTTCAGGAAGGCATTCCTAACCAGCTGGTCTAACTAGGTGAGCTTGGCTTTCTCTGCCACCTGAAAGCTCTCTGGATGGATCTTTCTGTCAATGTGGGCCACTTTAATGTGTCTTCTCCTTGACTCAGATACACTTCAGAACAGACACAGGACCACTACTTCTCTCTCTTTTCTGATTCTGAGGATTGAACCCAAGGATGCTCTGCCACTGAGCTATATCCCTAGTCCTTTTTATTTTTATTTTATTTTTTTTAAATTTTGATACAGGGTTTCACTAAGTTGCTGAGGCTGGTGTTGAATTTGTAGTCCTCCTGCCTCGGTCTTCCAGTCTCTGGGATTAGAGGCCTATACCACTTTGCCTATTTCTGGATGACTAATTTTTAAACCCTCAGTGCAATCTATTGTCCAGTAATTATTGAGTAATTAAGTAATTACTCGTGGAGTGCATCAGTGAATATAATAGCTTTTTTTTTTTCCTTCTGTGACTTTCAGTTTACTGGAGAAATATACAAATGTTTTAAAAACAATATGACAATGTAAAATAAAGTGGCATACTTTTGATTTGTGATCAGGGGAATCTTTGGGAAAGGAAATGAAACCTGAGACCTAATAGATGAGTAAAGTAACTTAATCAAGGCTTGGGGATAGAGGAGTGTTTCAAGCAGAAGAAAGCACTGTATGAAGGTCTTGTGCATAAAGCTGTGTCATGATTTTTTAAATGCTCACAGTACTTTACTGAGGAGTAATGTATACCTAGTAAAATGCACCAATCTGAAGTAGTTTGTACCATCTTAATGCAGTTTGAAATTTTAACATTCGTATACATGTATATTACCCCATCCAGAGGAAGATAGAGAACATTTTTATCTCCCCTCAAGTTTTTCTTGAGAAAATTCCACCCTAGGAGATAACCACTATTTGAACATCTATCACTCTATCACTCTGTGGGATGCTTTCAGATAACTGAAAGACACTCAGTGTAATAGATAAAGGGAGTAGTGTTGTAGGAGAAGGAGTGAGAATGCAGTGCTGGACAGATGGCAGATCATGAAGAGCCTTGAGAACCTGGCTCAAGATGTGGACTTTGAACTAAGTGAAAAGAGTAACTGTTGGAGGTCTGAGGGAGAAGTGGACATAACTGCATTAATGTGTTAACAACTGTACTAAGCAAAATGGTTGAAAGTGGAGGTAAAAGAACCAGTTAGGAAGTTAATGCAATGTTCCAGAGGAAAGATAATGATAATGGGCCCAGGAATAGCAAGTAGATGGAGAAAAATCAATGAGTTTAAGATGTAGTTTAAAGCTTACAGATACTCAAAAAGCATTTTTTGAAATGAACTATACTATTTTAGGAAAGAATATCACTTAGAAATAATAGTTGCACTGCAACAGTTAATGTTGCTAAAGGGTATAGAGATATTCCCCCCCCCAATTTAAATGCTATGTATTATTTTTATAGTGATAAAATGTATTCTTAACTAATTTATCTCATTTTTTTTACTCATAAAATGAATATTGCTTGAAATTTTCCATAATACCCAGCCTAGTATTTGCCTTTTGTTTGGGAAAAAAAAATTCTGTCCTTTTTTATGTATAATTACAATGAGTTTAAACCTATTACCAAACATAGAAATTTATGTACATACTTATTTACAGCCTCAAAATATGACTCATTTTGCTGGCAAAAAAATGTATTGTGAAAAAATATTCCAAAGAAATATGATTTTGAACATTTCTACTGTTAAATTAGGGCTGAATTATTTAAGCAAATTAATTCTATGGTAAAAATCTTGAATGACATTTAATTATTTCTTAGTGAATTTCCTATTGTTTGCCCAAAATATGTTTTATTTGTTTGAATTTCAATCAAGGTAAATTCTCCAAATAGTCAGTTCTTCTTTGTTTTCACATTTTGAAAAGCTGAAGCTTGTGTCAGCGTCTTTATTTAAAAGGAAAAGCAGAGTTAGAAGGTGGTGAGGTTACTGTACTGGGTTTCCTAGCATGCGGTAACAGAATACAACAAAGTTGACTTAAAACAATAGAAATTTATTGTTTCATGGGGTGGTTTACAACATTGGAAATTTATTGTCTTACAGTTCTGAAGGCCAGAAGCTCAATATCAAGGCAGGTCCGTGCTCCCTCTGGGAATCTGGGAAGCATCCTTTCTTCTCTTCTCAGCTTCTGGTGGTGTGCAAGGACTGTCCTGGGTGTGCCTTGCTTCTGGATGTATGGCTCCAACCCTGTCTTTACCTGGTGCTCTCTCTCTGCCTGGTCTCCTCATAGTAGTTCCTTTTATAATGACATCAGTGTTATTCAATTAGAGGCCCATTCCACTCCAGTATGACCTTCTCTTCACTTCACTAATTAAACAACAACCCCATTTCCAAAAACAATCCGAACAAGGAGGGGTTAGAATTTCACCATAGTTTTGGGGGTGAGGACACAATTCAATTCATAGAAGGCACCAAACTGGTAAAAGTGAAATCTTCTGCCAGTGAAGAATCCCAAACTCTCTATCATATGTGGAAAAATAATTAATGAAGTTATAGAAAGCTGGTGTGTGTGTGCGCGCACGTGCATGCGTGTGTGTGCATTCACTCACGCTTGTGCTCTATTCCATAGACCTGGGATAGTTCTTATTCATGGAGTCACAGAGAACAATGCAAATTATGCTTTACATTTCCTGCCTACTTCATTCCTTTTTTTTTTTTTTTGTCATGCAAAGTCATTAGAATTTTCTTAGAGCATGGTATGCATTTCTGTTCATAATATCAGCACCCTATTTCTCATCCCCTTTGTCTAATGTGATTTAATATAGGACAAATAAAAAGGAATTACTCTAATTCCTCTAGATGGCTTTTGTTTTTACATTCTGGATAAGATGAGTTGTCAAATACCAAAGTGCCTAACAATTTGGTTTAGGGTGGATTTTAACTGCTTCTTTTTTCACTTGGGAAAATGCATCATTTGAACTGAATTTCATTTTAGACAGGTGATCTGAATAATTCAGTTACTCTAGTTCTGAATTTCCTCAGTAACCTGCTTTTTTTTCCCCACTCAATTCTTTCAATAGTACTGGACAGACATTTAATGCACACCCACTGAACAGCAGGCACAAGGAAACAGAGGTAAACTATAATCTCTACACTCAAAAGAGCTCTCCTAAAATAGCCAAATCAAAGACTATTTTTCCTGATCACTCTTCTGATAACTTGCACACTGGATTATGATATATTCAAGTTCAGAAATGAGTTAGACTAAGATGATGATAAATGTATCATGGTTTGTAAAATTTATTCGTGTACTCTACTGCGCTTTTTTATGTTTTTATTTCAGCTGAAAGAGACATCAATGTCTACTGTGGAGTGCAGACTATTACGATGAAGATTAATTTTTGCACAGTACTTTTCTCGGGGTATTCTGAAACAGATCTGGCACTGAATGGAAGGCATGGGGATTCCCACTGCAGGGGGTTCGTCAACAACAACACCTTCCCAGCTGTGGTCATTTTCATCATCAATCTCAGCACCTTGGAGGGCTGTGGAAACAACTTAGTGGTAAGATTAGTGTGACACTGTGTGCTAGGTCTAGGGTCATAAATAAAAAAAACTTACCATTTCATGAAATAATCAGAAGCCTAGTCTATCTTCCAAGAAAAAATTGTGATAAAACTGGACACATCACTTTCTTTTAACTTCGAAGCTTTCATTCCCAAGTATACAATTCTCCCTTTCAATATAGTTATGTTTATAGCGCATTGAGAGTCTGAGGTCAGCTGTGCCTCTCTGAACATCATTCTTTGGAGTGAATGACAACCATGGGCATTTCTCTAAAGTTTTTCATTAGCTCTGTGCTTCATGGAAGTATGTGATCATGCAGTGTTGCAGTTTGTTTGGCTGTGAAACACTTGGCCTATTGCTGGAGTGACCTTGTTCTGAATGATTAAAGATAAAATGAGGAATTTGAACTCTTCTTTTACTCTTCACTTTCATGTTCACCGTTGAATGAACAACCTCAGTGCTTTATGCAAGAGGGCTGCCAGTGTTGCTAGTGTGAAGTTCTTCCTTATGTGGGACTGTCCTTAGCATTTCAAAATGTTTAGCATATGCATTCTTACATGGAATGATACTAGCACTCTTCTCAATCATTTTGCAATTCAAAAGAGTGCTTTGAGATTTTCCATACCAAATGAGGACTAGCAGTCTACACCATTCATTTATTTATTCATTTGTTGAACCAAAAATAGAATTGAATAAAGAATTATCTTTCCAGAGAATGAAAATTAGTTGAAGTGAATGTATTGTGATGGGGGTATTAGTCACACTGAAACTAGGTTTGTACTATTTTTTTACTTTTCTTGTTTAGATTATTGGTAAATCCTACCAAAGACAGAAATTGGGATGTAATGTGCATGACCACTTTGCCCACTAAAAAAGGAGGCCTTGGTTTTTACTCTTCACAATTATTGTTTGGGATTAAAAGGGAAGCCTTGGTTATTCTGAGGGTATGGTTTCTAAGATTTCGTGGGAGCTGGAAGACAGGGAATTTATTTGAATCTCCTTCTTTATCTTTACCCAAAGGGCAGTTAGAATATTGTGCCCATGACGGCTTCCAAGCTTGCAGGTTGGGTATTGTTGACTCTTTTTATTAAAAACGTTTATTCATCTCTCTGAGTTGTGTGCAGAGAGGTTATGAAGTGGGCCTAAGGGAGAGAGAAGCAGGTTGATTATTGCATGTCTTGTCTCCTTGTGGAGGGAGGAAGCCCACGTGGAGACGTGGAGACAGCAGCACTCCCCTCATCCCACCACCCTCCAAAGCCTTTCCTTTAAGGATTCAAGTCACCTTGTCCAGCTGCCTAGAAAATAATCCAGGAGAAAAGCCAGGAAAACTGTTTCTTTCTGGGTGTGCTTTCACATTGTTTTTAAGAGCTGAAGAATTCTGATATAAAAATTACTCGTGTGTGTGTGTGTGTGTTTGCAGACAGAATAGGTATACTTAGTGATCTAGGCCAACAGTGGGAAGAGGGGAAGTTTTGGTTATTTTTCATTTTGCATCTTAGACGTCACCAGCTTTGGAGTCTGTTCCAAAGGCACTCTTCCATGAGAAAAATTAAGTAGACTAGTAAATCACTGGATTAGAACAAAAATCTTTTCATTCACAAGCATTTTTGCCCCATGGATGAATTAGCTAGATGATTGCCTCAGCTTTCTCACGTGCTGTTAGGTTCACACGTGAAGTTTATCTAACCTATTGCTGGAAATTAAGTATTGCAGGTATCAGTTAGAACTTAAGTGCCCTATTGTATTTGTCATGGTGGGAGAAGAAACTATACCTAAAGTTCTCTGGTCTGAGGAAGATCAGAAATATTGGTTATTCCTAAATCGCTGGTTCTTTGATTTTAGTAGGATTCTATAATCAAAAGAAGGTTGAGCAGTCCCAAGAAAATACACACAGAGAAAATATCTTCCTCTAACTACTGAAGTTCATTAACTCTTTCCCCAGAAGGGAATCAGAATCTGCATGAACCACAGAGGAAGTTGCTGGGAAGAGTAATCCTCAGAAAATTTGGGACTTTTATTTATGTGTTCAGAAATTATTTGTGAGGCCTACAGTGCTGGTTTGAAAATGTGAAAGTGAACAGGACCCAGATAGTCCTGCTCACAGAGAGCTCTGGGGACGTGGAAGGGTTCTGCCCAGTGATCAGGATGCTCAGGTGCTATACTTGCTCCTGTGATAGAAATAAACCCTATATGTGGGGAAGTCAGGGGTAGAGGATGTTAACCTGGGAAGATGAGATCCTGTGGAGTAATGTATAGCACGGCCAAGTGGGGAGGGGAGAGGTAGCAGAAGACCTGTCCACAAAGGCCAGAGCAACAAGAGCTTGGGACAGGAGCAACATTGCTAAGAGTGGGAGCCTGCAGACAGGACACTAATGTGGAAACAGGGTACAGTTAATAGGGAGGACCATTCACACTATGCCAGAGTGTCTTTTATTTACTCATTTTAGCTTTCTGATATAT